>NC_135487.1:115612558-116212558 GCF_052094955.1 Ictidomys tridecemlineatus
CTAATGTGTAGAATCTTGTCTTTCTGCTTGCTAGAGATGAGCAGCTCCTTCTGCTTTGCTGCATTAGAATGGCAATATGTCAACTTCCATGTTTTCAGAGACCTAAACAAGGATAGATACTACAGTGAAGTTAAAAGCGAAGGAAAGAAGTCTCAGAGAGTATTTGCCTGGTGGCAAATAGCACTGGCCAGAAAGCTATGTGGTAAACATGGACAGGAAATGGTATCTGATCTCACAACATGATAGATTGTCTAGAAACCCCCGACACGCCAAACACCACCTATATTGTGTGACTTTGGGAGTATCAGGAAGTTGAAAGTGGTTTTGCCTTTGCAATTAGTAAAGCCAAAATGTGGTGGGTATTAGGAGATGGAGAGGATTCATCTGTGGAGTTAAGGGAAAGGAGGGACTTTCTATAAAATGCTTCATTATACATGACAGTATGCAACCTGTCTTTTTCAACATATTATACCTGTAGCTCAGATAAAGTTGATACACTTCATCTATTAATGGTTGCTTAGTATTTTATTGCTTGTATATACCATAATTTAAACATAATCATACACTTATTTCTATTTTGTGTGGAAAGAAACTAGAGCTTCTCATTTAATAACTTGCCCAAGGCCAAACTGTTAATATGTTTTTATGTACTTTGCCTTTATCCATTTCCCCTGCTCCAGGTAAGACTGCAGGTAAGAAGGATTGGTGCCCAAACTCCTGTCTGTCCTTGCTCAGGAGTATAATGGCACTATCTTTCTGTTGTTCTGAGAAAGGTATTAAGAAGAAACCAGAAATTATTTTACTCTCACCACCTAGAAATCACCATTTAAAAAAATTTCAACACATATCTTTCCAGACTTCTCTTTATGATATATAAGCAAATATTTATGCACAGTTGAGCACAGTGGCACACACCTGTAATCTCAGCAGTTTGGGAGGCTGAAGAAGGAAAATCACAAGTTCAAAGCCAGACTCAACAACTTAGGCCCTAAGCCACTTAGTGAGACCTTGTCTCAAAACAAAAAAATAAAAAGGGATGAGGATTTGGCTCAGTGGTTAAGCACTTCTAGGCTCAATTTCTGGTACCAAAACAAAAAACAAAAAACAAAAACAACAACAACAACAACGAAAAAACTATGCACATAAATGCTTCATTATACACGACAGTTTGCAATCTATCTTTTTCAACGTATTATACTTATCATTGCAGCTCAGATTAAGTTGATACATATCATCTATTAATCATTGCTTAGTATTTTATTGCTTGTATATACCATAATGTAAACATAATCATACACTTATTTTTAACATTTATTTTGCATTTTTGCAATGGATCAAATGTAATTTGGGATAATTACAATTTTTGTACTTATATTTTTAAAATTTTGTCCATCTTTGTTCTTGGGATAAAATCCTAAACATTTAATTTTTTCCCACACACTAACAAATTAGTACAATAAAAGATTACACCAACACACACTCCAATCAAGAGCAGCAAAAGGCTAGAAGTCAAAAGTCCTAAAACACTAACCCAAAGTTAACAAATATCAATGTTAAAACAGTTAACCCAAGTTAATAAAGAATGTCACGACCTAAAAAAAGGTAGACCATATAATTGACATCATAGGGCATGTTTATTTCCACTTCCTTTAACTGATCTTTCAAAATTTGACTAAATAAAGCTCAAAACACATACCGGAACAAATTCCCCCACAACACTGGCCACAGCCTGAAAACAGCTGCTCGCCTACAAACTGTTTTCATAAATTAATGAAGGGCTCAGAAAATCAAGCCCAGAACCTCATGTAATAACCAAAGGCTAAAACTTCATCACAATGAGTAAAACAATTCAAAGGTAAAGGAAACTTAGAGTATCTAGCCTTTCTAGAACTTCACTGAGAATTTAATACTAAAGCTTTAAGTCATTTTTATAAATCCTGTATTTCTCGTGTCTTATATGAGGTTGGAGATTTCTACAGGCTACCCAAAAATTCAGGCTCCACTTTGTCACTTCCATCCCGGGGGTCAAGCCACCACACATTTATTGAGGACATGACAGTAAATATAGAAAACACTTTTTTTTTCCTATCTAATGTCAAAAAACAACCATGAAAACAGAAAAGCATAAAAGTAAAATTAACTTAAATTTGGTTTATATTCTTACACAAAAATAAATTCATTTATCTGATTTTCTATGCCAAAAAAGGTCTTTACATTTTTATTGAGATGTCACTGACATAAAATTAGAATGTACAATTTGATGAGTTTTGACATACGCATAATACTATCACCAAAACCAAAATGATGAACAGATCCCTTACCTCCCAAACTTCCATTATACCTCTTGGCAATCCCTCTTTACTACACTTCCTATCCACCCCAAATCCCAAGCCACCTTGATTTAATTTCTGGCACTAAAAATTAACATGTTTTTCCCTAGAATTTGATATAAATTAAATCATAAAGTATATATAATCTTTTCCATCTCTGAATTCACCAGAATAATTATTTTGAGATTCATCTATGTAATTACATGTATGAATATTGCACTTTTTATTGTAGAATAGTATTCCATTTTAGGAGTATATCACCATTGCTTTACTCATTCATGGTTATTACAACAAAAGTTGCTACACATATCTATGATTAAGTCTTTGGGTGAGCCTATTTTTTTAATTTCTGATAGATAAAAAAAGTTAGGACTGGAATAGCTAAAAGTCATTTGTTCTGTGTAATTTTGTCCTTCTAAGAAACTACCAAATTGTCTCAAAGTGATTGTACTATTTCACCATTCCCACTGACATTATATGAGAGATCTGATTGCTTCACATTCTCACTAGCACATGGAATGGTCATCGTATTAAGAGTGCAGTGGTATCTCATGGATTTAATTTGCATTTCACTAATAACCAATGATACTGAGTATTTTTTCCTGTGTTTATTTGCCATTCACCTAATTTCTCTGACGAAATAGCTTGCACATTTTTAGATTATTTATTTATCGTTATTGGGTTTTGATAATTCTTTACATATTATAAATGCAAGTCTTTTCCGAGGTAGGT
Organism: Ictidomys tridecemlineatus; assembly: GCF_052094955.1. Lineage (NCBI taxonomy): Eukaryota > Metazoa > Chordata > Mammalia > Rodentia > Sciuridae > Ictidomys > Ictidomys tridecemlineatus. The sequence continues at coordinate 115,615,621 of NC_135487.1, forward strand.
GATTCACAAATATCTTCTCCTGGTTTGTGATTTTTATTTTGAAATTTTCTTAACAGTGTAGAGATTCTTAATTTTATGAAGCCCAGTTTATAATGTTTTCTTTTACAGGTCCTGCTTTTGAGGTTATATCTAATAAACCCTTGCTTCACTTAATTTACAAAGACTTTATGTTTTATTCTGTACCTTCAGTTTCACATCTGGCACAGTCAACTTCAACTCTGTTTCCTAAGCTTTCCACTCTACTCCATTGATCTTTAATCTATCTTTATGTAAATTCCATATTATGTTGATTACTATCCCTTTAAAATTTTTGAAATCAGATAGCGTAAGACCTTCAACTTTTTCAGGTTATTTTGATTATCCTAGGCCATTAGCATTTCCATACATACTTTGTATTCAGCTTGTCAATCATCACACAAAACAATATAAAGCCCAAAAGGGGCTTGTAGAATTTAAATTGAGAGTCCATGAATCTATAGCTCAATCTGGGTAGAACCAATATCTTAACAATATTGATTCTGATCCATAAACCCAGTTTAATCTCTCCATTTATCTAGGTCTTCTTTAATTCCTCCTAAAAATGTTCTGTAATAGGTCCTGTACATCTTTTGTGAAATATATCCCTAAGATTTCTTATGTTCAATACTATTTTAAATCATGAACTTTAATCCTAGCAGCTCGGGAGGCTGAGAAAAGAGGATTGAAAGTTGAAAGCCAGCTTCAACAAAAGCAAGGCACTAAACAACTCAGTGAGATCTTGTCTCTAAGTAAAATACAAAATAGGGCTGTGGGTGTGATTCTGTGGTCAAGTGCCTCTGAGTTCAATTCCTGGTGACCCCCATCCCCCCAAAAAAACCAACTTTACAATTTAACTTGAGCTAATTCCTATTGAATTATAACATTTTTTGTCTTTTGAATATATCGATTGATTTGATTTGTTAAAATTTTGATAAGAATTATTACATCTATTTAATAGGAAACATAGTCTTTGTCCTTATTTTTTTTATGTCTATGTGTGTTTTTTATATCAGAGAAATGCTGACTTCATCAACTAAATTGGGAGGATTTCCTTTTTAATTTTCTTTTTAATTTTCTGGAAGAGTTTGTGATTATTGTTATTTCTTCCTTAAAAATTTAGTAGAAGTCAACAATAAAGGCATCTGGGCCTCGAGTTTTCTTTGTGGGGAAGTTTTTAACTACACATTCAATTTCTTTAATAAATGTATGGCTACTCAGGCTATGTTTTTATTGAATGAGCTTTGGGAGTTTGCATTTTTCAGTAATTTTTACATTTAACTGATGACATCAAATTTATTGAAGTAGGATTTCTCATAATATCTCATTATTATTTTAATACTGGAATTGGCAGTGATTTCACATCTTTATTCATTTTTTTTTCTTTTGGGCATAGGTGATTGAACTCAGGGGTACTCAACCACTGAACCACATCCACAGCCCTATTTTGTACTTTATTTTGAGACAGGGTTTTACTGAGTTGGTTGGCACCTCGCTGTTCTCAGGCTAGCTTCGAACTTGCAACCCTGCTGCCTCAGCCTCCCTAGCCACTGGGATTGTAGGCGTGCACCACCAACCCGGCTTTTTATCAGATCTCTTGAGGTCCATATTCTTGGATCTTGGTTTTTTTTTTATCCCAATCTGACAATATCTTCATTTAAATTGGAATGCTTAATTGATGATTGACAGTATGAGGTTTAAGTTGACAATCTATTTATCCCTTCTATTCTTTGTTTCCCCCTTTCCTCTTTATGACTACTTTTGGATTGATTATTTTTTTTATATTTCCAAATTATCTCTTCAGGCAGTTTGCTAGCTATAATCTTTGATTTTTTAGTTTCTTATTTATGTCTTTATGTTGTATATATTGAACTTATCATAACTTATATTTAAGTAATCTTATACCACTTTCCCTGTGGTAACATCCTTTCATTTTCATTCACCCAAGCCCTTGTGCTATTATTGTCATGCATCTTATTTATATATATTTATCAATCCTATAACACATTGTTATTTGGATTTAAGTAAATAATTATCTCTTAAAGTAACTTACATATAAGAAAATTTGTTTTCTTTTACTCACATATTTGTCCTTTCTGGTGCTCTTCATTCCTTTGTATATCTTGGGGTTTCTTAAACCTTAACATTATTGAAATTTTGGACTAGATAATTCTTTGTTTCGGGGAATGCCCTGGGCATCATAAAATATTTAGTAGCATCTGGATAACAGTAGCCACTTTCCCTTCCAATTTTCAATAAATAAAAATGTCCCTGGAGAACATCAAATGTTCATGAGGGAATAAAATCACTCATGGTTGAAAATCAATAAAACTTATCAGAGAAAAAGAGGATTGGGGAGGGAAATGTGATATTTTGATTTGTAATAATAGATACATACATGCATACATATATTTAGTCTTCATCCAGTTTCCTAGCACAGATTCCTAAAATTCTTGGAATCTCTGAAAGGATAAGAGCCAACAACAGTGACTATTGACTGGCAATCCCTAGGTAACCGATGGATGGGAGCTGGTTGCCAAAAGAATAAGGCATGAATAGTCCCACCCCACCCCCAACCTCTTGGGAAGTGAATGGGGAAAGGAGTTAAAGGTTGAATCTATCACCAAGGACAAATGATTTAGTAAATCATACCTTTGTAATGAAGCCTCCATAAAGAAGCCATAAGCCTAGGTTCAGGAAGCTTCCAAATAGCTGAATTCATGGAGGTAGCAAGCCCAGATGGCACGAAAGCTCCACACCTCCAATCCCATACCTCTCCTTATCTATCTTTTTTATCCACTGTTCATCTGTATCTTTTGTTATATCTTTTATAATAAATTTATAAACCTGAGTAAAGTGCTGTTCTGAGTTCTGCCAAGCCCTTTTGCCTAACTAATGAAACCAAAAGAGGGGGAGTATATAGCTAGTTGATCAGAAGTACAGGTCACAACCTGGTAGTGGAATCTGAAGCAGGGGGAAGTCTTGGGGTCTCAACCTACGGGGTCTGACACCATCTCCAGTTAGTGTCAGGACTAGATTAGAAAACACCCAGCTGATATCCACTGCAGAAGTGGTTGGTATTGGGGGATCCAACTCATACATCTGCCATCAGAAATGTTATGTTGAAAGCTCTGTGAAAGTAAGAAAAACACCATTGATGTTTTTCCTGTCTTCATAGGAAAAGAATAAAAATAAAATATGCTAAGGTTGAAAAATATGGATACAGCTTTTTGTTTGCTCTCAACCTGAAAGGTAAAGTTTAACTCACTCACATTCTTCCTTTTTTCTGAGTATTTTAATTTGAAAAGTAAACACATGCCCTGTATATTTTTAAAGAAGAAGAAAAAACAAGTACAAAAAGACAGAAAAAAGTCATTCATGGACCTACTTCTAAAATAAGTTTTGTTCATACTTATAATATTTTCTTGTGGTCTTTGTTGTATGTCTTTTTTATTCATACTTGATATCAAACTCTATATAAAATTTGGCATCTGGTGTTTTTGTTTTGCTTAACACTGTCATATCATGGCATTTTCCACTGCCATAAACATTCTTTTGAGGCTAGGAGTATAGCTTAGTAGAATAGCACTTGCAAGGCCCTGGATTTAATCGCTAGCACTGAAAAAAGAATTATTATGAATGTTATTTAATGTCTGCATAAGAACTGATCTTGTAAAAGCACATGACTTATTTAACCATCTTCTAATATTTTGGATATGTAAATTATTTCTACTTTTTCATCATCATAGATGCTGATAATATTTTAGCCCTTGTGCTTATATCATAATCCATATTTCTGATAACTTACATAGAATAAATTATAGTTCAATATTTGGTCAAAGTGATGAAGACATTTTTATTCCTAATGCACATTTTTAAATTGCCTTTTTAAAAGCTTGTATAAACATAGAATGTTGCTAGAAGTACATACGAAATAAAAGCAAAAACAAAAAACCAGAACAGGTAAAAGGAGAAAAGGATGGGAGTTGCTAGTGGTTTAACAAATCTCTGATCAGCTGAAATTTAAAAAAACTTGAATAAACAAGGGAACAAATCTGTATCTTAGCTTTAGTTGGGGTTAGGAATGCCAATTAAAACATAATTTGATAAGAATTCATATTTTTACTAGTACTCTTTCCACTCAAAAACACTGTGTCTCCCTATTTGGTGAAATATTATGTCTCCTGGTAAGATTTCTTCATTTAGGCTTGGCACATTTCTTTTTAAGATCATTCAATGAAACTCCACAATTATTTACTGAATATGTGTTATGAGTCAGGCAATGTGCTAGAATGAACAATGCAGGCACCCTGATTCTGGCTTTGGGAAGCTCACAGCCTAGTGTGAGTTGTAAATGAGTAAAAGGATAACTAATATTCAGGATGATTAGTGGTAGGTTTGGATAGTACTGGATGATATTTTTCAGAAGTCCTTTCTATTACCCCAGTGGAGCATCCCATCCCAAGCCACTTCAGCTGAAGCACTCAGTGCTCAGAATCAAAACTCAGCTATCTTGTACCTCCAACTCTCTGGACTAAACTTGGATGGCAAAGATGGCACATGGGCTAGTCACTGTGGCATGCAGATTGGCAAAGTGTCAATATTCTCACTGACTCAGATATCATAGCTTTATGAGAACACTTGAGACGTTAAGACAGGAATATTACAAGTAAATTCCATCTACCCACCAACTCTTCTCACTTCCCCATGAGAATCACCTCTTCCCCCCTCCACACTTCCCAACACACGAGATAAATATAAGGGATACAAACTTTTAGACTATATTCATATTAGGTCAGTTTCTTGAAGCATCTAAATTTTTTTCAAATATGCAGGAAAATAAAAACTTCACAAAAGACAATTACTAAAAAAAACAAAAATGTAATTTTGCCCTCAAAATATTGAACTTCAAGACATTCAAAATAAATAAATACTTAGTATTGAGCCCTTTTATCTGTTTAATTGTCTTGTTTTTGGATAAAAACAGAACAGACAGTAAAAACCATCTGGAATCAAGACAATTAATTATCAAGATTACTAAAGACTTAAGTAATAAAATTTATAACTTGCTTTCAACACAAAGGTATCAACTCCTATAAAAATTCAAAATGGTTACAAAAGAAAGATAGGATTATTTGAAGATGAGCAGGTCAAAGGAAAGTACTTGGGTACTTACCATTTCACAACTAAGGTAAACAGAGTTTTTCCAATAGCTGGAAAACTGTACAAAAAGAAATGCTCACCATGCAAAATGAGACCCCTCGTATACATTTCCTTCCTTCCTTCTCCCTTCCCTTACCCTGCTCTTTTTTCCTCTTTTCTTCCTCTCTTCATCCCTTCTGCTATCCCTCCTTTTTCTTTATCACACAATTGCACTTGAAAAAAGCTATTGTTTTTTTTTTCAATTTTTCAAGATTAATAAAAATTTATTAAGTTTTAAGGAGTTTTGTTTTAAATATTGTCTTTTAATTAATGCAGTAATTCCTATTAGAAAAATATATATATTTATTAATTTATACAATTACTTGATTTTTTAAGTATTTGTGATCTTTTATATTTTAAATGTATTAAATATTTCGGTCTACCAACCTTTGCTTATTAATAAATAATAAAGCACGGCATCATCAGTTTTCTTCCAATATTGTCATCTCATAGAATAGAAATTTGGACTCAAATTATACACATCTCAATTTTACTAAGTTTTGCCACATTGTTCTCAGAGACATTACATTAGTAGTGTTTAAAACTTTCTATAGCTCCATGTCATAGCCAATATTTTACATTAGTAAATTTTACATTTCAGCCAATCTGGTTTAAAATAATAACTAATCGTTTTTTAATTTGTATTCCTTTGATTGGCAGTGTTTATTGGCATTCTTTTTTTAATTATGCATTTCTATTCTCATTATATATTGTTATATATAAGAAGAAGAATTAGTTTTATATATAATGAGATATATACAATTATCTTCTCCCAATTTGTGAACTTTTTCACTTCGTTAATAGTATATTTGATAAACAAAAATTTTAATTTTTAAAAAATAAATTCATTGGAGGGAAACAGGTAAGGTGGATACCGTGAAAGTGTATTATATGTGTCATGAAATTGTCACAATGAATCTCACCATGCTCATTAATATGCACCGATAAAATTATTCTTAAAGTGAATTAATATTTTCTATGGCTTGTGCATTTTCTGATTTAAAAATTCCTTAATTCACTTTCATTATGCTGTTCACTTATATTTATTTATCTGAAGTTTAATGGTTTGCCTTTTCATAACTGAGTCTTCAATTATAGTCTAATCCAATTTTATCTGTTTCCATATGAAAATATTGCCATTTAACAAATCCCTGCCCACCAATCTGCTATGATGGATTGGTCACAATTCAAGTTTTCATATGTGCATGGATGTGTTTCTGGACTACTGTATGCCACTAATATCTTTTTCTGCCTTGAAACTAGTTTCTCACTATTTTAATTATAGCTTATAAAAAAAAAGAAAGAGAAAAAAGAAAGACGATAAGAAAAAGATTTATCAAGATAGGACATGCCCTTGATATTCTCCAGTGTTTTTCTTTTCCCAAATTGACCTGACTATTCTAAGCCTAGATGTTTGTGTACAAAAAAAAAAAAAAAAAAAAAAAGGGACATGATCTGACTCACATTTAAAAAAAAAATTGCCCAGGCTGTTAAATAGAGAATAATAATTAAAGATGTCAGACAGAGAGGAAAGAATTGCTAAAACTATGTCCTTAAATAGATGAAAGAGGATACGCCTCCACTGGAAATAGGAGGGATTAGCTTTCAGAGAGATATGTAAGTCTATAGTAAAAATGGCAGGGTATGTGAGTGCAGATGTTAACAGGTATGGTGGTACAAGTCTGGGAATTCTCTACTTATTTATGGCCTTTGCTGATAAATGGATGGAAATATCATGCTAAGTGAAATAAACCAGACTCAGAAAAGCAAGGATTGAATGTTTTCTTTCATATGCAGTAGCTAGGGAAAATTAAGGGATAAAAGAGAGGGGGAATCCCCGGAAAATAGAAGGGAGATCAGTGGAGCTGAGAAAAGGGGGGTTGAGGGGAAAGAAAGAGGGATGGGCAAAGGGAAAAACTGCAAAATGAAATGGACCAAATTATGCTATGTACAATTTGAATATGCCACAGTGAATTCTGCCTTTAACTAGAAGGAACTGATTTTTAAAATAACAAATAAACAGAGGAAGACCAGTAGAGTAGAGGAGGAGAACAGGAAGAGGAAGTAGGGGAGGGAAAGAGGAAGTACTGGGGTGTGAAATGAATCAAATTATATTCCATGCTTGTATGATTATGTTAAAATGAACCCCAGTGCTATGTAGAACGATAGTGCACTAATAAAAACATCAAAAATATTAATAATAATATAACAGGAAAGAATGAGGATGGGAAAGCATATAGTGGGGATTCATGGAGACAAGAGAAGGTATAGAATCATTTTTTAAGGAAAAAAGGGGGAAAAAAACAATTCCCTGGAAGCATCAAGAGCCCAAGTGAGGGCTTCATTAATTTAAGGTAAAACTATTCTACCTGGATCCATGTTCTCACCTCATCTGCATACAACAAGTTGGAATTTAGTCAACATTCTTGTTTTGCTATTTCAGTAGAAGAGTTCGAGATAAAATGCTCCTGGAATTATGAAGGGGTTATGCTCCCAACAAACCCATGATATGTTGAAAATATCATCAAACATCATCACCATCTCACAATTTCTAATAATTTTATTTTAAACAAGGGGCCCTATCTTTCATTTTGCCCTGGCCTGCAAATTATGGAACCAGTGTTGGTTATGAAGTGAGTGGCTTAGGTAGGTAGAGAGCAAGATCACTGGAAGAGCGAAGATCAAGGATCTAAGAAATTGGGCTGTTGGACCCTCTATGTATGAATTGAAATTGCCAAGAGTTAGACAAGAATAATAATGGAGAGAGTGACATTGAGCTACAACTAGAGACCAAAAGATGAAGGTGATCCTAGTATTAGGTGAAATAATTTAGAGACATGAAACTCAAAGCTGTGGATTCAGAAAAGAAAACTGCACTGAAGAACCCTGGGAGCAAGAAGACTAGCCTCAATCCCAGGGCCCATGGTGAAGCCCATAGTGAGGCCCATAGTGAGAAGGAGGTGGGAGGAAGAAGTAGCATTTTAGGGAAATAGGGGAAGCGGTGCCCAGGGTAAGAGGGACAGCAGATTCCTTTGAGAGCAAGAAGGTGATGAGAAAGGGAAGGATGTGATTAAAGGAGATTGAAGGTAGAGGGGATTTTGAGGATGGTGAAGCTTGAATTCCAGGGAACCCAGTGGAAGGATTTCAGGAGAGGAAGAAGGGAACAGACAAAGCCTGTAGAGGGTCTTGTGGAATTAGAATGCAGAAGATAAGGCAAACCTGCCAGACTGAGTGGTTCTTGAAATGACTGACACACAAGGAAAAGGGGCATAATGAAATTAGCTTAACAAATTAAACAGGGAGAGAGTGGAGGCATGGTGTGTAGCAAGGTGACAGGGGGAGAGACTTCCATGTCACTAATGGTGGCGGGGGTGGGGGAGTCCCAGCAGGGGGTTAGTGCAGGTAGAAGACCAGGGGAACCATAGTCTTTTTACAAATCTTTCATATAAATGCACACTGGGGGGGAAAAAGTGTTTCTTTTAAAAGTTTTATGAATGGCACTTATAAAAATAAGTAGAACAGGGAGCATTAAAAATAATTTTTTGTTTATGCCATCATACCATAGTCATATATTTTAGTTTGTCCCTGCTGCTGTAACAAAATACCTTAGACTGGATAACTTATAAATAATAGAAATGTATTCTTCACATTTCTGGAGGCTGAGAAGTCCAGGCTCAGGCACCAGGGAGTTTGGTGTCTGATAAGGGCTTGTTCTCTGCTTCCAAGATGGCATCTTGTCCTCTGGAGGAAACAAACACCATGTCCTCCCATGGAAGAATGGACAGAAGATACAGGCAGCTCTCCGAAGCCTTTTTTTTTTAACTTTATAGATTTTTTGTTTTAATTAGTTATACATGACAATAGAATGCATTTATGCACTTTAATATATGATACATAAATGGGGTATAATTTTTTTTAATTTAATTAATTTTATTTTTTTAAATACATGACAGCAGAATGTATCACAATTCTTATTAACATATAGAGCACAATTTTTCATATATTTGTATATAAAGTATGTTCACACCAATTCATGTCTTTATACATGTACTTTTTTTTGCATTACAATTTTTATTACACATATACAGCACAATTCTCCATATCTCTAGTTGTATATAAAATATGTTGACACCAATTCGTGTCTTCATACATGTGCTTTGGATAATGATGTCCATCACATTCCACTATTCTTGCTAATCCCCTGCCCCCTCCCTTCCCCTTCCACCCCAATTCCATATCTAGAATTCATCTATTTCTCCCATGTTCCCCCTCCCTACCCCACTATGAGTCAGCCTCCTTATATCAGAGAAAACATTCAGCATTTGTTTTTTGGGGATTGGCTAACTTCACTCAGCATTATCTTCTCTAACTCCATCCATTTACCTGCAAACGCCATGATTTTATTCTATTTTATTGCTGAGTAATATTCCATTGTGTATATATGCCACATTTTTTTAATCCATTCACCCACTGAAGGCATCTAGGTTGGCTCCACAGTTTAGCTACTGTGAATTGTGCTGCTACAAACATTGATGTGGCTGTGTCCCTGTAATATACTGTTATTAAGTCCTTTGGGTATAGTCCGAGGAGAGGGATAGCTGGATCAAATGGTGTTTTTATTCCCAGATTTTCAAAGAATCTCCTTACTGTTTTCCATATTGGCTGCACCAATTTGCAGTCCCACCAGCAATGTATGAGTGTACCTTTTCCCCACATCCTCGCCAACACTTATTGTTGTTTGTCTTCATAATAGCTGAAATTCTGACTGGAGTGAGATGAAATCTTAGAGTATTATTGGTTTGCATTTCTCTAATTGCTAGAGATGTTGAAAATTTTGAAATGCATTTGTTGATCAATTGTATTTCTTCTTCTGTGAATTATCTGTTCAGTTCCTTGGTCCCTTTATTGATTGGGTTATTTGGGTTTTTTGTTTTGTTTTGTTTTTTTTGGTGTTAACTTTTTTTGAGTTCTTTGTATATCTTAGAGATTAATGCTTTATCTTGAGGTGCACGTGGTAAAGATTTTCTCCCATTCTGATTTTCTCCCATTGATTGTTTCCTTTGCTGAGAAGAAGTTTTTGGTTTGAATCCATCCCATTTTCTGATTCTCGATTTTACTTCTTGCCCTCTAGGGGTCTTGTTAAGGAAGCCAGATCCAAGGCTGACATGGTGAAAATTTGGGCCCATTTTTCTTCTAGTAGGCACAGCGTCTCTGTTCTAGTGCCTGAGCCTTTGATCCATTTTGAGTTGAGTTTTGTGCAGGGTGAGAGATAGAGGTTTAATTTTATTTTGTTACAATATAGCTTTCCATGTTTTTCCAGCACCATTTGTTGAATAAGATATTTTTTCTCCAGTGAGAAAAAGTATGAGATAACTGTATTTGTGTGGGTTTGTTTCTGACTTCTATTCTGTACCATTGGTCTATGTGTCTGTTTTGGTGCTAATACCATACTGTTTTGTTACTACAGTTCTGTAGTATGTTTAAAGTCTGGTATTGTGATGCCTCCTGCTTCTCTCTTCTTGCTAAGGATTTCTTTGTCTATTCTGGATCTGTTATTTTTCCAAATGAATTTCATGATTGCTTTTTCTATTTCTTTGAAGAATGACATTGGGATTTTATTTTATTTTATTTTGAGAGAGAGAGAGAGAGAGAGAGAGAGAGAGAGAGAGAGTTTTAATATTTATTTATTTTATTTTTTTTTAGTTTTCGGCAGACACAATATCTTTGTATGTGGTGCTGAGGATCGAACCCGGGCCGCACGCATGCCAGGCGAGCACACTACCGCTTGAGCCACATCCCCAGCCCGACATTGGGATTTTAATAGGAATTGCATCAGCTCTTTATAACACTTTTGGTAGTATGGGCATTTTGACAATATTAATTCTGCCTATCCAGGAGCATGGTAGGTCTTTCCATCTTCTAACGTCTTATTCAATTTCCTTCTTTAGTGTTCTGTATTTTTCATTGTAGAGGACTTTCCCCTACTTTGTTAGATTGATTCCCAAGTATTATTTTTTTGAAGCTATTGTGAACGGGGTAGTTTTTCTAATTTCTCTTTCAATGGGTTAATTGCTGATGTATAGAAATGTGTTCGATTTATGGGTGTTGATTTTATAACCTGCTATTTTGCTGAATTCATTTATTAGTTGTAGAAATTTTATGGTGGAATTTTTTGGATTTTCTAAATATAGAATCATGTCATCAGTAAATAGTGATAGTTTGAGTTCTTCTTTACCTATTTGTATCCTTGTAAATTCTTCTGTCTAATTTCTCTGGCTAGAGTTTCAAAGATGATGTTGAATAAAAATGGTAAAAGAGGGCATCCTTGCCTTGTTTCAGTTTTTAGAGGGAATATTTTCAATTTTCCTGTTCAAAATTATGTTGGCCTTGGGTGTAGCATATATAAGTTACATGATTTTGAGGTATGTTCCTACTATCCCTAGTTTTTCTAGTGTCTTGAACATGAAGGGTTGCTGTATTTTGTCAAATGCTTTTTTCTGCATCTATTAAGATGGTCATTCATTCTTGTTTTGAGTCTATTGATATGATGAATTACATTTATTGATTTCCATATGTGGAACCAATCCTGTATCCCTGAGATGAACCCCCACTTGATTGTGGTGCACTGTTTTTTTAATATGTTTTTTTATGCTATTTGTCAGAATTTTATTGAGAATTTTTGCATGTATGTCCATCAGGGATATTAGTCTGAAGCTTTCTTTCCTTGACGTGTCTTGGTCTGGTTTTGGTCTCATAGAATGAGTTTTCTATTTCATGGAATTCTTTGAGTAGTACTGGTGTTAATTCTTCTTTGAAGGTCTTGTAGAATTTGACCAAGAATTCATCTGGTCTTGGGCTTTTCTTGATTTGTAGGCTTTAGGCTTTTGATGGTGTTTTCTATTTCATTTCTTGAAATTGATCTGTTTAAAGTGTGTATGACCTACTGATTCAGTTTGAGTAGGTCTTATGTCTCTAGAAATATTTTGATGTCTTCAATATTTTCTATTTTATTAGAATATAAATTTTCAAAATAATTTCCAATTGTCTTCTGTATTTCAGTCATGTCCATTGTGATATTTTCTTTTTCATCCCATATTTTAGTGATTTGAGTTTTCTCCCTCTTTTTTCTTCTTCTCTGAAGCCTTTTTATAAGGACATTAATCTCATTCATGATAGCTGTCATCAAGAATTAATCATTTTCCAAAATGTCCCACCTCTTTATACCACCACAGTGGAGATTAGGTTTCTACTGAATTAGGGGGCTGGAGGTATAGTTCAGAGGCAGAGTACATGCCTAGCATGTATGAAACCCTAGGTTCCATCCCCAGAACCACAAAAAATAAATGAAAGAAACCTACATGAATTTTGGTACACAAACATTCAAATCATATCATGTCATCATAAATTCATATAAATCTTGTTATAAATATATCATGTATATATAATCATACAAAATACATACTAACCTACTAAACTCATTGCTCTGTAATCTCACAGTGTTTGTTTTTTTTTGTTTTTTTGGTACTAGGGATTGAACTCAGAGGCACTGGACCACTGAGCCACATTCCCAGCCGTATTTTGTATTTTATTTAGAGACAGAAGGTCACTGAATTGCTTAGTGCCTCACTTTTGCTGAGGCTGGCTTTGAACTCACAATTCTCCTGTCTCAGACTCCTTAGCTTCTGGGATTACAGGTGTGCACCACAGCACCCAGAGCTTCATAGTGTTTTTTGGAAAGCATTCCAAAATAAGCAAGAATAGGTATCACAAGTTCAATAAGTTAATTTCTTATAAAGCATTAATGTAATGTAACTTGTTACTCCTTTTAGAATTTTTTAATTTGCAAAAAAAATAAGACCATATTTGAGCAATGTCTGTCTTGTATCTTGGCTTTTAATCAAATTAACATAGCACCTCCATGTGTTTTATTTTTTTCATAGTCCTCTAGTGAGGATTACCTTAGATAATTTAATAATATAATTAAAATAGAGACATTTAAGAATTTAGTATAGGTTATATCATAACAAGGTTCTAAAACAACAAGCAAACAAAAAACTGTGGAATTAACCAAATGCAATTACAGACTTTGTTTAGATCCCAATTTAAACAATATTTCTTTGGAAAAACATTTTTGAGACCTCTTCCCAGTCTAGAATACTTTGTCACACGCGGACAGTCATATAACTTTTTGGTTTTATATCACACTTGTCATGTGATACTCACTGGCTTATTTTGGCCTCATGAGACTCCCCCCCCCGCCCCCCGCCAGAAAGGATCAGGATTTGAAATCAATTACCAAAACCTCCAGACAATTAGTGATGAATTATAGTGTGATACTTGTACCTTAAAGCTGGAAATAGAGTCAGGGCTGGAGTTGTGGCTCAGAGGTAGAGTGCTGGCCCTAGGTTACATGTGTGAGGCACTGAGTTTGATCCTCAGCACCACAAAAAGTAAAATAAAGACATTGTGTCCACCTATAACTAAAAACTGAATATAAAAAATGAGTCATTTCATTCTTTGGCATAGGTGTACGGGTGGTGGAGGGCGGGGACATCAGGAAGTTTGAGCCTCATTCAATGTTTTTTATTCTATTTTTTTTTTTTTACATTGTAATGTTCTGTGAAATCAGAATATGTCCAATAGTTGGCGGGTTCATTTAATGTTTGTACTCTTCTCCAGGAAAGCTATTAGAAATTAATAATGTATCTTACCATTGATAACATCTTAGAATTGAAGAATTCAATATGGAATTTTATTTCTTGCTTGGAAAATTGCTAAAATGGGTCCGTTATCTAAATTATGATTAGATGATTAGCCAGTGACTCCTATTCCAATGAGAAACAAGAGCACAATACATCACTTGCTTGGACAAAATTCCCAACATTCTCTAATGCAGTCAATGAGAAATCATTGATAAATAGCATGGGCGTAGCTCAATGGTGTTTTATATGTTCTGTCAACCTAGAGCTAGGTGAAAGAGCTAGGGTGAAGCACCAAGACCACTGGAACTGTAAATTTTCTCTCTCCTTATTCTCTTTGCCAGAGTCAAGACTTCCATCCTAATAATAGAGCTCCCCATTTCAAAGCCCCTGTGTCTTTCAAATTCCTTCAGATGAGAGGGTCTGATATTGACCAGTTTCTTTCAGGATCCAAGATTGATAAAAGCATTGCATATAAAATCGGGTGAGAATACAACCAGAGAAGTCAATTTATTTGAGTACAATGAATCAAAGAACATTCTGCTGTCTTGTATTACTGATTAGTACAAATAAATAAATATTTTTTTTTAAAAAAAAAAACTTAAAAAATCTAATGAGACATGTTGCCTCGATTTGTATATAAGAACATTATGATTCATACAGTCATCTTTTCACAGGTTTAGAAATCTTGTCTATACATACCGAATCTTCAGAGAGAGACATGGGTATTACAAGATTCAGGTGAGAATACATAAGGACTCCTGCAGATCAAGGCAAAACCTGGGAGTGGAAAACCTGAGATCCTCTCTTGAACCCAAGATGTGACCATCTGAAAGCATTCTAAGAGGAAAGCCCTGTCTTCAGAGGCCTGCTGTGGATGATGGGTTGAAGTGACTGTATTATGGAGACCTCCTGTACACAACTTCAGTGTCAGCCTACATCAGTATCTTTACACTGCATGTCAGAAAACCTGATTAACACCCTTCTTTGTTGCCCAACACGGTGGTCCTATGAGAACCACTGTGGTGATCAAGATAACTAAATACATAAGAGTAGAGGAAGCAAATTCTTTTTATTTTAAAATTATTTCTATAAGATTGTATCAGAAAATAGTATTTGGTTTACAGCTGACAAACAGAAAACAACTATTCACAATTTTACTGAATCAAGTTGATGTTCCTCCTTTCAATTTAAATTGCAACCTTTTGGGGGGATTCTGAATTCATCCTGTATGTAAATTGCATATTTTGCATTTCCCATCAGAAGTCCACCTCAGTTCCCTAGCAAAGCTTGCCAGTAGGGCACAAGTCTGAAATAAGCTCTTAGAGCAGTTCCCTTTACAGTGTATCTACGACAAGAATTGCCCCCAAACCTGCCAAGGATAGGGCTGACTTGACACTGCAGTCCAAGTTGCATATTTCTTGATTGTAAATCCTCTTGACTCAGAGTAGCTCAAGTCAGAGCTGGACTCAGAAACACAGTCTTTATGAATCGCAGTTGGTGTGAGCTCTTAAACATGAGCTGTAGGCCTCTTGTTTTCAGTTTGTCCACTCTCAGAAGCAACCCTGAGAACCGCTATTTCAGGAAGTTTCACAATTCACACACAATTGCAGATTATGAGTGACTTCCTTTCTTGTTTTCTTGCAGACTTTGGAAGGTACTCCAAAACAGATCTTTCCAAGCCTAAAGGAATTGATCTCCAAGTTTGAAAAGCCAAACCAAGGTCTGGCGGTTCACCTTTCAAAGCCAATAAAGAGAAACAGTCCCAGCTTAAGAAGGAGAAGACTGAAAGTTAAACTGGATGGTATATAAGATAAAAGCTTTCCTGTGGGATCAGAAAGGAGCCTTCAACCTATTTCCACCAATGTCCTACTTGGCAGAATGAATACAAATAGATGCCCTTTCCCATGACATTACCTCTGTAAAGCTTCATCCTATTAAGTGCAATTTCAATTTTATTGAAAAATAATGTCTTCCAGCCCCTACAAGTGGTGGACAGCTGTGTTTGGGCAGCCAAAATAGCAAGAGAGGGTACTGGGCTGGCTTTGAATTCATTCTGCAACCTCGTGCAATCTGCTCAAATTTGGGAATAAATGAACACGTGGACAGATTTTCCAATAAGAAAATCACTTCAACTCTCTCATTCACACTTCTTCTCTTACATTTTTCCCCAATATTTAATAAGCATCCATTTATAAAGGGATAGCTGACAAATATTTCAGATATATCCCTAAAGATATGAAACCATAGTGGTAAATTTGAGAGCAGACAATCTATCTGAGAAGTCTCAAATCTTATCACTAGCAGCCACTATTGCTTACCCTCACCCTTAAGATTTGCTCTCAACAGAATCTAGTACCTCTCAGTTGCAATGTAGTTTGAATTTGACTTCCAGAGACATTTAATCCTGATCTTTTCTAGTTAAATGTATGGCTACATTATCAATGGAAAGTGATGTAGTTGCCAGTGGGCAGGTGATGGTGGTGAGATCAGATATGCTAGCCAGGGAGGACAGAGGATAGAGCCTTGGGTCACAAAACCCAAGAGGAGAAAGAATCACTTAAAAATATTCCCCAAGACCTGGGCAAGAATCTCCCCACCAGTTCTCCATGTTTGGTCAGTACTTGCAGAGTGAGCAAATACTCATCTACAGAAAGGGAAATATCTCTCATTGACCTTATGTTCCTCCTCCCGTTGCCTTTGCCTCTTTAGAGCAAGCTTCTGATGAAGGCACTCATTTTCCATGGTGAATGCAGATATCTAGTGCTGGAAACTTTAAAGCTTGGCTTATAAAGGAACCCCCTATTTTTCCAGAAAAGCTCCCCCACAATTTGAAGATGTCACTTTGATATGGCACCAAGATTGCTGTGTGTCATGAACATTGAAGGGAGATCAATAGAATAGAGAAAAGTGACCAGGAGAGGGGGAATGGGAGGAGAATGATATTGGCCAAATTATATTGTATGTTATGTGTAACTATACAACTATAATACCCCCTTCTCCCCAAAACAGAAAAAAAAAACCAAGGTGGCTTCACTATAAAACAACAATAAAAATATGGAAAAAGTTAAAAAAATAAATAAAAAGAAAATATCCATTGATCCTAGGATCATTTATTTAAAAGTTCATTCTTAAAAAAAGAAAAGAAAAATGCTGGTCTTCTTTCCCTTGAGTGGGGTTGGTTAATATAGCTTCTGGGCATGAAGTCTCATGGATGGTCCTTTGCTTTTTCCCCCAGAGAACAATGATGACAACTATGTGAATGTCTTACCTTAACGGTGAAGATAAGAACTCTGGACAGAGCAAATTAAAGAAGAGATGGGGCAACAACTCTCACAGTTGGTAACTGCTTCACCTGCAAGCGGAGGTCTGGAATGACAAATTCTCGTGGCCAATTCAGAGTCTCCCAGTCAGGGTAACTGAAGATCTTCTGTCTATTAGCCTCAGAGAAATCACTCCTCATATCGCTGCCTTCAAGACAAACACTACAAGAAGGCTTAAAGCCCCTCTTCACTTCTTGGAAAGGGACACCTGACCCTATTCTTCCTGACTCGTTAAAGGGACTACATCACAGTTGACATCCTCTTTCTGTCAGCTTCATACAGAGGAAAGGGCACTTGGCAATGAGTTCTGAACCCTGAGTTTCAGTCCAGTGACTGTGGCTTTGCAAAAATCACAGTCTATTTCTTCATTAATAAAAAGTAGTTGGTGTTAGGGGCAGGCGTTATACACACTGGCCTAGTCTCTCTGTAGAACTTGGTTGTGTTCAGTGGAGTTAGAGAATCCAGAAGTGCTGGAAATGTGTACGGTAAGGGATCAGGGTCTCATTCTCCTCACACAGCCAACATATTCTCTGTACTTGCCTTACTTAGGGATTTATGTTTTCTTTTGTATCAAAGTTAAACCTGTAATGCAATATAAACATGCTTACCGTAACCTAAATTCCACATGTATAATGGAGCCATCTTAAGTTAGGAAAACCTGTGGTCAGAATGGAGCCATTTAAAAAATTCCCTAACAGGTATCGGATCACAACTGTAGCCCCTTTCCATGCTCTGTATAGTGTTACATGTGGGTATTTTAAAGATATTCTCCTGGGCTGGGGATGTGGCTCAAGCGGTAGCGTGCTCGCTTAGCATGTATGAGGCACCACATAAAAATAAAAATAAAGATACTGTGTCCACCTAAAACTAAAAAATAAATATTTAAAAAAAATACTTTAAAGATATTCTCCTATGTGTGATCCCATTTCCCACCTAGGTTCTAAGCATTATCAAAGCATGCTTGGGTCTCCCTTTTATCCTCCACAGTGTGTAAAAATATTTGCTGAAAGAGTTGTGCCTTATTCGTAGACATTATTGACTAGGAAGCATATTTCTGAAGAGATGACTGAATTGATTTTAAGGCCTCTTGAATTTTTCTACAAGTTCAAAATGTTAGAACCTTGTTAGTTTGGAATGTACCAGGTTCAATGCCCATCCTCAAACCACAGTGATTTAATTTCACCCTTGAACATCCTTTCAAAGTCACTAAAAAGAGGAATTCTAGATTTTCAGATGACATGAGCAGCAGACATGTGGCTGGAGTTCCCAAATGTGAATCATTATGTATTGAGTTCCTGGGTCACAGCAATCCAAGGCTATGACCAAGTATAGAAGTGAAATGCAGCCATGTTCAGAGGGAGCCAGTTTCTTCTGGTTGGTTCAGTAAAAGCCACCAGAAGCAAGCCTGCTTCCTGTGATTCAGTTCTAGAACTTTGATTCATTCTTTATGGTATTAAGAAGCACGTTCCAGTTTCCAGTGACTACAGCAATCCTTGGCAAAGAAAATATATTCAATGAATAGTTCTCAAATAAATGAATGAATAAATCAGTATATAAAGTGTGGCTACTCATTCTGCATAGTAGGTATTTTCTTGAGCTTTATACATTTCAAAATCCAGTATATTAAGACAACTTTCAAGATCTTTAAATTATAACTCTCCTAGAAGCAATTTCCTTTTGGTCAAGCACCCATGCATAGCATCTTGCACAATGCTTGGTGAGTTTCCAGTACATTTCTCAAATAAGCAAGCAACATTTAATAGCTGATGTTAACATTACACTGTGAATTCCTGACATTTTTTAGAAGATCCTGAACGGATCATAGGAAGAACAATTCAAAAATCTGGGTATGTGGGACTGGAAGAGGAAAGCCAAAATATTAATATTTATTTCAAGTGTTTGAAGTGCTGCTCTGAAAGATGATCCAGACTCACTGGATACAATGACAGGCCAAAGACTTGGACCAACGGTTGGGTGTTTATAGGAGGGCAGTTTTAGCCAAATATAAAAACATTGAACCCACTGGGTCTATCCTACAACCTTACAGTCTGTCCAGTGTTTTGGTTCAAGTAGACAATGATATATTCCAAGGATGTTGGAGAGTTGATTCCTGTCCTGAAAAGAAATTAGACTGCTGGAATGCTAAGAAATTAGACTTCTAAATCAAGGACAATTCTATTCTATTCTCTTCTTTAATAACTATAGTGGAAATCTATCTATCTATTTTTTATTTTGGTATGGAGAGTTGAGTTTAGCACATACTTTAATTGTTAATTCACAATTGCCATTAGCCCATACGACAACTTGCTTTTGTTTTATTGCAGTTTTTTTTTTTCCTTCATCCCTAATTCCCATTCCAAGATCTCCTCCTCTGGAACCAACTCTATAATTCTATATAAGACTTTGGACATGGATTACCATTGCAGACTATAAAGTATTGGCTATGGACACATACATTTAGCATTTATGTACATGGTATGGTGCTATTGCTCCAAATCTGTTATTCCTTTTTTTTTTTAAATGCAACACTGACCTGTTCCATACTATAGCTATCTAATTCAGTACTTCTAACTGAGACATGATACTCCTCAGTGTGCACTGGCCATTACAAACATGCTATAACCACTTACATGGGCCATAAGTTTTGCTGTTTAATGGAGTTGCAAATTTTTACCATATATATTCTATTAGATTAATTTACTTTCTTTCTTCCTTTTTTTTTTTTTTGTGGTGCTGGGGGTTGAACCCAGGGCCTTGTGCATGCAAGGCAAGCACTCTACCAACTGAGCTATATCCCCATCCCCTATTCTGTTAGATTGATTTCTAATTATTATTAGTTGTTATAAATTATATCTTATGTTTTATTACTTTTCTAATAGTCTGTGGTGGCAGCAAAATATTTACTTTCTCATTAGAGCTACTGGTTTACCTATTGATTCCATTGTGCTTTCTATGTAAATGATTTTTGTCAACTATAAATATTACTTTGTTCTTTTTCTTTTCAATACTTATGCTTCTTACTTATTTTTCATGTTTACTTCATTGGCCAAGGGCATTTAATACACATTATACGTGGTCATGATAGTAGGCATCTTTGTGTTGCTCCCAGTCCTATAGAAAAATGCTTAGAAATTATCTCCATTTAAGCATGAGGTTTGCTGTAGGTTTTCAGTAAATAGTCTTTATCAAGTTTATTTTAAAATTTTTATCTAGAATATTTTGAAATTTATTGTTATTTTTTTCTGCATCTATTAAGATAGTTCACTTCCTTTTATCTTCACTGCATTATAGTAGTAAGCTACTAAAATTAATACAATTGTTAATATGATACCTTCCTAACATTGTTTACCTTAATCATATTGTATTATTTTTAATAAAGTCTTGGATTCAGTAAATATTTCAGGCTTTTTCATTGCAACTCATACAACAAAAAGACTATAATTTGCTGAATTACTGGTTCACTTTTTCATATAAATGAATTAAAATCTTTCTCCTTTTTCTATTTTCTGCAATAACTTTGTAAGGTGAGAATTCTGTTTCTTGGATTTTTTTTCTATTTTCTTGTAAAATTGATTTTTAGGCTCTGGTGCAGGAGAGGAAAATATTTTATTACTATTTAAATATCTTTTATATTAATTGGTTTATTCAATTATTTTGCCCATTTGGACTTTGTTGTTTTTTCCAGAAATTTGTTGATTTTGTCTACATTTTCACAATTATTAGTATATAGCCCACAATATTCTGTTGTTAATGCTTCTGATGTGACTAAAATCATATCTCCTTCCTTACTCTGTATCTTATTTCTACCTTGCTTTTATTAACCAGTTTTAATAAAAAGCCAGCTTTTGGTTTGCTGATCTTTTTTGTTATTGCTTCTAGATTGTTGCTCTCTACTTCATTGATTTCTCATCTCATTTTTTCTCATTTCATTTTATTTATCTGAATTGTTTTCCATATTTATTGTTTTCTAATAAATATATCTAAAGCAATGAGTGTAGCTCAAAGTACAATGTTATCTGTATCCCACTAATTTTAACATGAACCTGCTGTTTCAGTGAAGTATCTTCACTCCTGTAACAGTGTCCTTTTCAACCCAAGAACTACTTAGAAGTTTGTAATTGTTTTCAAATAACTATAACTATATATGGTATTATATATATATGATTCATATACTTATATATTAAATATATTTATTTACTTTCTATTTATTATTTACATATTAATTTCACATATACATTAAACACACATTAATTAATTTATATATAATTTAATATTTAATTAATATATTAATACATTGTATATATATATGTGTGTGTGTGTGTGTGTGTGTGTGTGTGTGTGTACCTAGTATTGGTATTGGTACTGGTATTTAGTATTGGTCT
Source organism: Ictidomys tridecemlineatus (assembly GCF_052094955.1). Classification (NCBI taxonomy): domain Eukaryota; kingdom Metazoa; phylum Chordata; class Mammalia; order Rodentia; family Sciuridae; genus Ictidomys; species Ictidomys tridecemlineatus. Next base: position 115,637,242 of record NC_135487.1, read on the forward strand.
CTAGGATTGAACCTAGGGGTGCTCAACCACTGAGCCACATTCCTAGCCTTTTTTATTTTGAGAAAGGGTTTCACTAAGTTGCTGAGGCTGACTTTGAACTTATGATTCTCTTCCCTCCACCTCTGGAGCCCCTAGGATTATAGGCATGCACCACCGCACCAGGCTAAATATATCTTTTTTTAGTTTTCATTTTAGAACAGATTTCAAACTATATTCTCACCAATGACCAGTGTAGATGAGACAAACTGGCAGCACCATTAAACTAAGAAAATAGGGGGAAATCACGTGACATAGAGAGTAGTTTTCAAACGGAAGGTAGGGTGGCTCTGTGACCTTAAGGTCAGTTTCCACGCTAGAAAGAAAGGTGCACCCCAGAATCTCTTTATTTTATACTAACAAAGGAGTTTCAATAGAATGTTCTTCAAATCAGGCAGCGGATAAGGTTTCAAGGGTGGAGTCTTGCTTCATGAGGTCTTGTGGTCAGCAGATTGATTGACATCTTGGCAAGTCACACCCATCTCAGATGCTGGATAGGATCTTAGGCAGAGCTTGAGGAGGAGGCTCACCTGCATCATACGATCACTCCCTGACAGGGAGCCTGCAATGCCAGGCCTATCCCCACATATGGCTATGATGCACAATAGCTCACACACACAGCCCATGGACGGCTGGTGACACTATATAGCATTAAGGTTAGATACAGGTTCGACTTCAACTTCTGAATATTTCATTTATTGGAATTGTTTTTTTTTTCTATTCATTTAAAAATCCAGTCTCTTCTGCCCCTAGATGGATCAAATATTGTAGGTGATATAAAATAAATATTCTTATAAATTTGCTTAATTTTCATGTTTGATCTATCAGAGTCAAACAGAAATAAAAATTTTCATTTTAACTCACCATGTAATAGAATTTAACTTTCTAATAATCATCATCATTATATTGCTTTTTCTTTATCATTCTGCCTTTTTTATTTTAACTGGTTTGGGGTTATATTTTTAACTGCAGATATTTTTACAATTATTTTCTCATTTCGATCTATTTCCATATACAAAGGAAAAAGTATTTATAAAGAAGTATTTTTCTCTCATGATTTTTGTCTTCAATTATATTTTACATCATATTAAAATTGCTATCCTTTCTTTTTATTTGTACTTTTCCAGTATATAATTTTCCAACCCTTATTTTCAACCCTGTTAACTCTATCTTCTGTAGACAGAATACTTCAGTATTCAGTATCTAGTTTTGTGTGTGTGTGTGTGTGTGTGTATGTGTTTACCAACATTAGATTCCTTCCATCAGTGATCTCAATGTACTTATATGCATATTATAATTTATTCTACTGGAATTTATTTCTACTATATAACTCCATTCTTTCTAACTGTATTTTTTCCTTTCTTTTTTTCTGCTATCCATCGAGTGGATCAAATTTATCTCTGCTAATTTGAAAGTTCTACTTCAAAATAAAAGACAATTTTGGTGGTTACCCATAACTTATTAAGAACTGTATCTTTGTTTATTTTTTCTACAATATTTTAAGTCTATCAATTGCTATGATTTAGCATATTCTCATTTTCTTTCTGTCTCCACCACCAATCCCATCTGATTTTCTGTTATATTTTAATTATGATTATCTATCTTCTTTGGATTCTTTATCATTTAAATAACAGTAAACTAAGTCGATTAATCCATTCTTATATGTTTCAAAGCACATTGCATTCATAATATTCTTCTGACTCTCTCTCTCTCTCTCTCTCTCTCTCTCTTTTTTGTACCTGGGATTGAACTCAGGGGCATTTGGCCACTGAGCCACATCCCCAGCTCTATTTTTGTATTTTATTTAGAGATAAGGACTCACTGAGTTGCTTAGCGCCTCACTTTTGCTGAGACTGGCGTTGAACTTACCATCCTCCTGACTCAGCTTCCCCAGTCACTGGGATTAAAGATGGTCTGTCTTTATGATGTTAAATTTCACTGGAATGTTTGTAAGTTTTTCCTTCTCTGTTCTCTTGGAAACTCCTTACACCATTCCTTTTTCAGGATTTCAATTCTCCTTTTTCAGGAGAATTGTCATTTTTTTATTTTTAAAAAAACCCTGTTTCTCTTATTTTATTCCTCCTTCTAAAATGTCAAGTTATTAAAGAAGTATTTTCTCTTTTATTTCTTCTTCCACATAATATTTGTTGAATGATCACAAGAAAAATACAAGCCTTGTTAAAAGGAAAGTACTATTTCTCTATTTTTGGTTTTGAAAATCTTCCTTTTGTGGAAGCTCCAAAAATTGCAATTCCCAAATATAGCCACAAGAGGTCAGACAGCCATCAAGAAAACAGTTGGGCTGTTATTTATTTTTTAAAGCCCTGCTGAGTAACCATGGTATTAAATGAAACCTGAAAGATTCTTTGGCAGGTTTTCTCCAAACAGTATTTCACCTCCCAATTGAATACTTAATCTCCAGTTTCGACAACAAGATTAGTGTATATATAAGCCAGCCTTCCCCGAAATTACAAGACAGGTATTCCTGTCACTTTAACTTCAGGCAGAAATTCTTTCAATTCAGAGTAGATTTTTTACCAAAATCCTTAAGAATAAATGTTTTCAGGAGGCACTGTTTTCAATTCTGTCACTTATTGGCAGAGTGACCATGGGAAAATTGATTAAATTTCTCCCCTCTAGAAAAGGGGCTAATGACTCTTACTGCATAGGATATAGTGGGGATTCAATGAGAGGAGGCTAACACATGTGAACTCATACCGGGGATCGAATACAGGGTGCTCTATCATGGAGCAACATTCCCGGCCCTCTTTTAAAATTTTATTTTGAGACTGTCTCACTAAGTTGTCTAGGCTGGACTTAAACTTGCAATCCTCCTGCCTCAGCCTCCCAAGTAGGGGGGATTATTGGCCTGAGTCACTGTGCTAGGCTTACAGGTTAACTTTTTTCTTTTTTTTTAAATATAGTCTTTGTTTTCTCTTCTGTAAAATAAGGGGGTTGGGAAATGGGTCTTTAAATTTTTATTCTACATGAATATTCAGTTTTCAATGAAATTGTATTTATCCTTGAAGAACCTCAAACTCAAAATACTGTTTCTGGGCCATGAATATTTCCTGAAATTCTTTATGAGACTGGTGTGATGGAAACAGAGAAGAATTGTGTGATGGTAGGGAAGGTGAGTGCTCCTCAGTCTGCAAACTTGGGTCTTCTAAGGTCATTTGTTACCAGTTGTAAAGTTCCTCTACAAAATGGGGCCGAACTACCTACTTCACAAGACAAGAGAATTAATGAAATCATGGGTGAATATCTTTAAATAGTAAAATATTATCTGTATTTGGCCAGGCACCATGGTGCATGCCTGCAATCCTAGCAGCTCAGGAGCCTAATGCAGGATGATTGCAAGTTCAAGGTCAGTCTGGGCAACTTAGGGATATCCTGTCCCTGAGTTCAATCCCCAGTACAAAAAGAGATGGGCAGGTGCCTGGCACTGAGGTCCAACACTTCTTAAATTGGACATAAGTGCCTTCTTCTGTCATCTCCATAGCAAGGTGGAAACTGTCCATGGTGCAGAATTAATTAAGGCTCTTGCTGAAGATAAATGAGTTATACAGTGGTCAGTTAATCATTTGCCATTTTGCGAATGACCTCCTTTGGCCCTTCTTGTGCAGTTGATGGTCAGGTACAGAGGCTGCCTGTGGGTAGGAACCCTGAGGAAGGCAGGCTGAGGAGGTCATGTTGGTCCACCCCAATGCTAGTGAGTACAGTCTTACCTGTGCTACACAAATTATCAGTTCGTTGTGGTTAGTTCAGTTTAAGCACATCTTTATCAAGTTCCAGTGACTTGACAGACATTGTCAAGAGATGAACATGGTATAGCTCCTGCCCTCCAAGATGCTCAGAGACTGTGGTAGAAACATGAGGAGGAACCTACTTTCCATGACACATAGGAAGTGCCTTAATGAAGAAATGCATGGAATTGTATGGGATTGTAGAGGAGAGGGGCTGGAGGCACGTGGTCAGGAAGGGACCTTGGAGAAAGGCAGGCCTAAGCTGAAATTTGAAGGACAAATTAACACAGCCTGACAAAGTCACAGGAAAGAGAAAGGAAGGTGGAAGCCTGGCCCAGGTAGATGGACCGCTTTCAACAAAGGCATTGAAACAATTCTGAGCAGTTTGGGGTCCTGGGACACTGGAGCAGAGAAACCATCTGATGCCTCACCCATGCTCTTCTTGGTCACAAAGCATGCCACCTACAGAGGCACCAATTGGTGAGGGAGAGGCATGGGCAGGGTAGGTGACCTCAGCCTTACCCACGAGCTGTGTTGAATGACCATGAAGTCACTTCCCAGGTGACTGAGACAGCCTCTCCAGAAGACCCAGCTCCTACAAAAGCTGTGCTTTGGCCAGGTCCAAAGAGCATTTGCCAGGTTTGTTGATAATTCTTGATGCAGAGGACCCAGGATTGAAATTGAGCAAGGAAAGCTAACTGGAACAGAGTTGACCCTACCAGGAGGTATGTAAGACAGGGAGTCCCAACTTGTTCTGAGCTTTCTGTCTAGCAGGCAGGTACATCCATTGTGGGCTCAGGATAAAGAGGGAGCCTATTCACTTTGTGGAAGTAGAAAGCCCTTCCCAGGGCTGGTGGGGTTCACTTCCCACCATCTCAAAGGGCCAGGCTTCTCCCTTCCCCTTTCTCATGTTAGTCTGGACCAATCCAAACCAATCCCCAAACTACAGGGAATTGTCACGAGTTGTTCCATAAAGTGGACTCAACATGGAATGTGCTTAAACATCAGACCACACGCAAGAGGAACACAACACTATGAAACACCATGGTGGTAAATACGAAAGGATCCTTTAAAGAAGGTAGCTGAGCAGATGGTACTAGGAACAGATGACACAGTTAAAAACACAGTTTAAAAAAAAAAACAAGAAAAAAAAAACAGGGTACAGTTTGTTAGAAGCTTGCTTTTTGTTTGGGTTTTCGTTTTCTTTCTTTCTTTTTTTAATCTATTACAAAGGAAAAACACTGGCAAAATTTCCTGCTTTATATAATTGACAGATTCCTCAGGCAGCTCCCATGAGAGAGAATGGAGCCCGGTGTGTGTGAGTTGGTCCTTAAATATTTCTTCAAGCTTGTTTCCCCGTCTGTGTTAATAACCAAGTTTCATGGGGGTAGAATGTACCCAGGCTCCCTTGAGCCAGACTATTTATCATGGCAGCAGCTGGAGATAAGCTGGACACAAAGAGGATTTGTGTCTCGGGAGGGTCGGTCCTTGGATACAGAAAGCAGAGGAATTTTCTCATTAGTAGGAAGTTAGTGGTGGACACTCGGGGCTTTCATCACATGCCCCCAGAGAAAATGGAAACAGGGAGAAGGGCATCCTAGAGGGGTAAAGTGCTCCATGATGCTTCCACTGGACAACTTGAAGCTTCCAGAGTGGACTTCCTTGGGAGATGAAAGACATTAAATGCCATGTGCACTTAGGAAGTTTTCCAGGAGAGGTAAGAAGTCCATTTACTATTAGTTCCCACCAATGACACTGCAGGGTCCTGGACAACATTTAGGCTTGGATAAACTGTTTGAATAAATGCATCTTTGTTTCCCAGCTTCTAGATCAGCTTAGAGCATAGCACTGACAACATTTTTTTGTTGTTGTTGGTACTAGGGCAAAAAACAAAAACCACTGAGCCACATCCCCAGTCTTATTTCATATTTTATTTAGAGACAGGGTCTCACTGAGTTGCTTAGCACCTCACTATCGCTGAGGCTGGCTTTGAACTGACTATCCTCCTACCTCAGCCTCCTGAGTCTCTGGGATTACAGGCAGGCACGGCAGCACCTGGCATATTCACATTCATTTTTATACTTAAAATTTTCCTTTAAATATTATTTTTTTCCTAATTATGCATATGTGACCTTAGCCAAAAATAACTTTCCATAATGGAGGGAAAGGAAGGCATGCTAAAAGTACATTCCACACCTGAGTGAACACAGAAGTAAATCCCAAAAACCTCTAAGACACAAGGTTTAGGAGTAGAATTGAAGAGGTCACCTAAAGAATCATCACTGGAACACATGCTCTAGGAAAAACGTTGCTATTGTAAGGATTTTCAGTGCCTTTTCCATGGATGGAATATGCTGGATTGGTTTTTGTGTTACTCCTGTTTTCTCTGAACTGTATGCTGGAGCCTACTGTCAAGAAGTTGAGTTTGGAAAGCCCATTTTTTTTTCTCTCTTGTACCTCCTCTAAGAAACAAGGCATAGGAGTAGAATTGGATGCAGAAAGACCAGGTACAGTTTTTATGCTACAGACACTCCTGACAAGGGGGACCCCCCCACACACACTTTAGGCTGAACTGTAGGATTCAACTCATAGCAATGTCATGGCAGAAAATGAGATGGCAGGGCAGAAATACCCATCTTTTTGTCTTCGGAAATATCTGTGGCTTCTGCGAACAGACTAAAACCCCTTTCTACTCCTGCTTCTTTTCCACTTTCTTCCTTTTAAGAAATCTAAAGTCCTAGCCAGTTCTCCAGTGTGAAGTCTCTGGGTCCTTGGATCTGACTCAGGCTGAGGTGTGGAGATGAAATGAAGGGGCTTAGACCACCTCTTGTCCAAGCCACATTCTCTCCATAGGTCAACACCAAGGCAGTCCCAGTCCAGAGAACCCTCCAGAGCAATTTCCTGAAGTGCCTAAGTTCACAGCTCTGGGTATTTTGCTGACATTTACTGATGACTCCTCACATACACTCTTCAGCCCATTCTTAGTTAGAAGTAGGGTGTGGACCCTAGATTGAGAACCAGTGACCTGGAGAATGATCTTATGGTCATTTGCATTTCTTTCCAGCTTCCTCTCAAGGAGGGACTTACCCATATGCATCATGCAGATGCCCTGGAAGCAGTCATGTGTCTGGACATTCATAGTAGCCAGCCAGTCATGGACACAGATGATGGCATATCCTGAGAAATTGTCCCGCCCAAGGGTCTCAGGTTGGAGGTTCATCAGTAGACGCCATCTTCCCCACATTTCTGTATTCCTTACTCTTTCAGTCTCATAAAACAAAGTGCCAATGTTCTCCACCTGACTAGTCGGCCTCCTGGAACCCACTACTCCCCATTAGTCAAGAGGCAAAAAACAAAGCCAGCAAACCAAACTGAATTCTTTTATTGTGCAATTTCCTTCTACCAGAAAAATTTCTAAAAATATAAATATGAACTCTCTAAAAATACTCAGAATAGATCTATAATCTTCTTCCTCTTCCAAACTAGGGCCAAACTTTTTTTCAAAGTGGATGGGCTATGAACATATGTCTTCATGTCGTCTACATACATAATATTCAGAGATGTTTCTCTTTGTGCAGGAGGGGAACACCATCCTGCCAGGTTTGGGAAGCTCATTTGTGATCAGGATGAAGTTATAAACAGAACTGAGCAGAAACTTCCTTTTGCAAATATAGAAGACAGCCCTTCATTCCTCCCCAGTACCTTGCCCTCACAGGGTGAACTGGGCTGCGCTAAGCCAAGCTCCACTGGACTCACGAGGACAGATTTATGGTAGTGGGGCTGCCATGCTATAATCTAGGAAAGTGACTGAAGACTGGAGATGGACAGGAAATCAGGAGGGGCTTTGGCTGGAAGAGTTGGCCAGAGAAAAAACCCTCAGCAGGATTAGTAGTTAAGTTGTTCCTACCAGTTCTAGATAACACCTAGCCCGGAGCAACCATGTCTAAGACAAGGTTTAATCTTTGAGGGCCTCCTAGGTAGCAGTGTCACCCCTAGAGCAGGGAAATGGCTGAGCTGTAGGCAGCCAGGGATTGGCACAGGGTCCCATGGCACCTTACTCAGTATCAGACATAAATCCGAAGAAGCCTGTGATGGTCCTGGAACAACCTGGTGGGATCCCGTAGCTAATCCTGGGTCTGAGGGCCAGGACTCCAGCAGCAGCTGGAGTGGAGACAAGTACTTAAGCAAGTGGGGGCTGGAACTGTTTGTACTACAGTTACCACATTACTCGATCCCTGGAGGGCAGCAGCTCCAGACTGCAGGCACTTGCTGAGTTTCCTGTCAGAGGGGCAAACCAAGCTTCCTGCACAGAGAGCTCAGATGAATCTGGGCTTACTCCCTGGTGTGTGTTTAGAGTCTCTGCCCCCACGTTCCCCGTTCTGTTTTGGTTGATGTTATGAACCATTTTAGGAAAACTCACAGGAAACCAAATGCTAGTTCCTGAGGATTTCTGACTTCCAAGGTGTTCTTAGGGTAAGGCAGGGCCTTCATGTATGCTAACAGCCCTGCTCACTCCACCGCGTCCTTGCAGGCACTCAGCTGCACGGACCCTCATAAGCAGGGAAGGAAAAGGACTTTGCAGGAAGTATGTTGCAAAGCCTTGCTTTCTGGGGCAAAAGAAGGCAGAAGAGAAGGGTGTGAGAGGGTGGAGGCAAGGCTGTACAATTGTAGAAACAAGAATGTGCTTACATCCAGCAATCCCACTGAAGCTTCCAGTTCTGTAGGAGTTAACATGGATGTATTATATGGTGATAGGAAGAGGAGCAGAGGCTTGGTGATGATCAACTGGGAAGCCAGGCCTAGGTATCCCAGAGCTCATGAGTGAGAAGTCAAACAATGAAAGGAAAAGGGAAGGGCACAGGAATGATAGGAAGAGGCCTGAGGCACAGACTGCCCTGGCTGGACCTACCATTCCCATTCTTCTCTTTAGATAGGTTCGCCTTGTTAAAAAACAAAAAAAGAGAGAGAAAGAGAGAGATGTTATCTTCTTGCTGCAAAGACCCCCAAGACTGAGCTCGCTGCAGGGTCTCCTGGCCCTTGGAAGACAGTACAATAGGTCCCCTGGTGGGAGACAGGAATACAAAAGTGGGTTAACCCAGGAGGATAGGAACAAGTGAAGGTTTGAGGATACTTATCTGTTCCTTAGACGGATCCAGAAGGAGGGAGCAGAGGACCATCCCTGGCATCAGGGTAGAACTAGGGAAGGGCAGGTCAGAGGCCCCTCCAGGGAGGCCTGGTGCTGCAGGAGACTCAGGCAACTTCAAAAGCACAAAGCACCTTGGGTTTAATAGGAGGTTTGCCTCCACAGTTTGGATCGCATCCCAATCTCTCACATGCTTCACCCTGGCTCTCACACTTACCGAGACCCTGGCACTGCTTCATTCTAGGCTGTGGGGTGACCTTGAAAAATTGCTCTGATCCCCAACCACACTCTTCTCTATCTTGGCTTTACTCCCTTATCTACCACCTCTGCTCTCCTTTCTAGTAGGACCACCCTTACTCTCCTCGGTTCTCCTCTCAAACCAAAATCAAAACATGCTCTGCTGCTGCTTCTTCTTCTGGGGCCTGCCTAGCCCTGTCTTCACACACATAGCAAAGGAAGCCTGGCTATTATTTCTGTGCAGGAAGCCCCAGCATTTTCCCAGGTGCCTAAAGGATGGGAAAAACCTTGAGAACCTTGAGTGAGAGGTTAAGCACCCCCTCTGGCCCCCTGGGACAGAGGAAAGATACCAGGGGCCCCGCAATCTCTTGGAACCAGGAGGAACCACGGCTGGGCTATGGTCAGGTTGTGTGGCTTTCTAGGACAGGCCCCATCATCAAGCCAACCCCATCATTCCTCATCCAGCCTTGTTGCCCCCTGAGATAAGGATCTCTGGGCCATGATGGAGGAGAGAGAGGAACCAGGGCTTGGGTGAGGAAGAGCAGGAAGCATATGGGAGACAGAAAAGTCCTGCAAGATCCATCATCCTGAGCTGGTAGCCCTATAATTCAGTAGGAAGCTGGAACAAACTTGTGGGTGAAAGAGCTCTAGTACCCCTGGGCTACAATCAACACCCAGAGGAGCTTACAGAAATTAGGATCAAGGATGGCACCTGAGTCCTTTTGCCATTCTGCAGATAGACTCTTCGACTAGAATTACTTGTGGACTTTTAACCCTGCAACATCTGGTGTGTAGATCAGCTTTCTGCAGGTGCCTTGTACAAGGAAGACCAAAGGGCATGGTAGAGCTAGGGCCAGGGCCCCCTGGGCACAGTGGAAGAGAAAGCAGAGGGAAGAGGGGTGCTTGGCAGGAAGATCACAGGCTACTCAAAGGACAGCAGGTCTGGGTGAGGGCCCTCATTGTCAAGGCTGGAGGTCCGTGCTCGAGGAGGGGGGCTACTGTCCTCCCAGGACTCGGCCAGGCTGATGGGGCTCAAGCTGAGTTTGAGGCCATTCCTCTCAACGAGGCCTGGGGAGGAGGCTCTTCTGTGCTCAGTTGCCTTTAACTTAGATTCATCCTGGCTGTCCTTGTGAATTAGGTCAGGAACCGATAGGGAAACTTCACCATTGGGCAGAACCTCGTCCCTATCTTCCATGGTGGCCTCCAGCTGTGAAGCATCTGCTGAGACAGGTTGGACAGTGAGAGGGGAGTCCTGGGGCTGCCCAGGTGACAGCTCTGTCCCATACTCCAGACTACTTAGGACGGGCTGTGATGATATCAGCATGTCCTGGGTGGTCTTCAGGGCCCTAGGGGTTCGCTTCCTGGTTATGGGAGGTGGAGGATCCAGGCGAGGGAAGTCCTCAGGGACTGATCTGTAAGATTGATGACAGTAAATATGCATGCTTTACAAATGGTGAGATAGCAGTCCACCCTACCCTCACATCTCTAACTCCAACTTCACCTTCAACTCACCCACATGGGTGAGTTCATCCCTCGGGCGAATAAGTGCTTCACACCCCTGGGCTCCAATTTGGGTTCAGGGTGCAGGTCTTAGCAATTTCAAAACAACAATGAGCTTTTGGCCTGTTTTATCCTTATTCAGTGTTCAGAGCAGCACAAAAACCTACACAATAAGCCCCATAAAGGGTATATCACTACTTCCAAAGCAGCCATGTTTAAAACAAGGCCTGGGTGGGTGTGGTGGTCCACGTCTGTAATGTTATCTACTTGAGAAGCTGAGGCAAGAGGATGGCAAGTTTGAGGCTAGCCTGAGTAATGCAGTGAGACCCTGTCTCAAAATAAAACATAAAAAGCGCTGGGGATGTAACTCATTAGGAGAGTACCTCTGGGTGCTGTACCCAGTAAGAAATATAAATAAATAAACAAACAAATGAATCCATGTAAAACCGGACCCGAAAGGACTTCTTGGTTAGAGTAGAAGATGGGAGTGCCACAGGGGGCTTCTCCTTTCCTATTGTTCTCAGGCATCAGGATCCATCTGGGAAGGTGCTGGGTAATACTTGGGTTCAAATCTACCTCTGCCAGATACTAACTAACCAGCTACTCACTTGACCATTCTGAACTCAAGTCATTGGCAAAGTGAAAACCTACCCTGCCTCCCTGAGTTCTGCGAGGGTTAGGTAGAACGATGCTGTAAAGTCTGCATATTTAGTGCTTGAGGACACCACGGCTGCTCAATAAGCATTCCTTATACGTGTGGAGGCAGAGGCCAGTTCCCATGAACATGGCCCCGTCCAGCTTTTGACAATTTCATATCCCTTCCTCAGTGCTGTTCTCCCCTGACACACTGCAGTCTGTCCTTGTCCCCACCCATTCAAGTGGACTACTGGGCACGTGGAGGGACTCACCTTTCATCCTCTAGCCAGGCCCCTGATGTCCCATCAGCCCCACCAGACAGCTGAGCCCCCGCAGTCTTGTTGATCTCCGTCACACCCACGCTGCTGAGGCCTGAGGGCTCCTTTCTCCTCAGGAGGTCGTTGACTTTGGCCCCCACGGCTTTGCCTAGGTTCTTGAGGTGCTGGCTGCTCCCCACCCTCACTCCTGGCCCACCAGGCTCTGAAGAGCCAAGGGTGGCAGAGCTGGGGGCCACAGGTCTGGACAGGTGGGGGAAGGAACGGCTCGACTGGAGCTTCGGAGTGAGGGCTGTGTTCAAATTCTCAAACATGCTGTGGTCAACTAGGAACAAACAGGGGAGAAAGAAATTGATGAGTAGACATGAGCAGGACCATACCACTGGGCTTTTACTTGCTTTATACCAGGCCCCAAACTTGTAACTCCATAAGGCTTCAGAAACATACAAGAAATAGCCAGCAAAGATGCTCTTGGACTTTCCAGTACAGTTTTCTTGATGGGACCTAGGACCAGAAATTCCAGTTCTGTCCTACCCAAGTTAATCAGTGACTCATTAGCCATAAAAAGGCAAACATTCCTTTAAATAAACCTCTTTGACTCAAGGTTTGATCCCTCTACCTTGGGGGTCACCAGGCCCTTTGAAGTGAACAAAAAAATGAGAATGAAGCAACAAAATGTGACATGTTTACGTTGCCACAAACACATGCTGAGCTCTCTGACTCAGGTGCTGGGACGGAAGCCGGTGGAGGGATGGCAAGTACGAGGCTTGGTGCTGGAAGTTCCCTTTAAAGCCACATGTTTAGCACATTTTCTCCACGGAAAATGGGCCAGCAGTTCCTTAGGTCTTGGAAGACTAGGTCAGCTCCTGAGCAGAGAGGTCAAGTAGTGGATCAGAACCAGCTCACACCAAAGGGACAGGTACTCAGTGGCAGTAAAGCTCAAGGATCCTTATAAACCCCACCTCAATTCTTACAGTGTAATGTGGGGAACATGGGAAGATATCTATTTATAAATGAGGGAGGAGCTCAGTTCATAATGAACAGCAGGGCCCAAGATTACAACTAGAACTTGTAACTCAGAGCTCAGGGCTCTTTCTCCTGCCTTGGAACTTGGAACAGCTGCCTACATATATCTAGTAGATGGCCCTTCTCTTGGGGATCTCCCTTTGGCTTGAACAATGAACTAGAAGGACTGGGTATAGACCCACTGCATTGTGAACTTTTGCAGGACAGAGGCCATGCAGCATCCATCTTTGTCTTCAATGCCTAGACTGGGTCTAGTATATAGTTTGTACTCAATAAATATTTTTTAATTGAATTCCTAAAATCCATTTTGTAGATGGAGAATTTGGAAGGCCAAATGGTAGCCCCAAGGTTTGTTGTTGAAAGGGCTGGACCTTCAGGCTCTAGGCCAGGCTATCCATACACTGGCACTTAGGCATCCTCTCCATACCTCAAAAAAACCACCTCAGTAGTCAAGGCAGCCAGACCTTCTCTGGAGCCCTGAAATAGGGACCTGAGTTGTCCATGTCAATTGCCCCAGATATTTTGTCAGTCTGGGAGAAGAACAGGTTCCATTTGGTCCAAGAGCTACTCTCCTTGTTAACACCTCCATGAAGCCTTTCCTGATAATAACTGAGGTTTGAGTGTAGTTTTGCTTCAGTTGGAGATGGGCTTGAAGCAGTTCTCTCTCTGCCTGTGTACTACGGAGTCCTGGGTCAGGGGGAACATTTCTCTTTCTTGAGGTTTCAGCAGGCCCAACTATCTGGATAAGCCATATTCCAAGGGACTTTGGGTGGCAGGGAGAAAGCCATGGGAAGAGGGGTGGAGGCCTTTCCCTGAGGATGTGAGCCCCATGGTCTTGGCCTCTGTAACTGCCCTTGACGTACGTGCAAGTGAAAGCACTGTGGTGGGTAGGGGACATGCCAGGGAACTTGGATTATGGCATCCCTGGGATGGAGGGCCCAAGCTGTCTGTGTGTACCTGCCACAGCAGCAGGATACCCACTCACCCCACAACAAGCTGGGCCCTTGACTCCTGGTTACAGAGAATAACCACAATCCACTTGTCGTGCCTCAAATCCCTCTCATTTCCCTTACTCCTGTACTCTGCCAAGTAGCAAGGATTATTTGGAAACTAAACAATTTATTGTTTTCCAAACCAGAAAATATATGGGTCACTATGGAATCATAACAAAATGCTTCGGTGGAACACACTGGGAAAAGTAAGCCCTCCACCATTTCCGGGCCCTGCACCATTTCCAGGATCAGAACTTTCTGTGGTGGTTTCCTTTTGATTTAAAATAAATTCCAGTGAAGACACATTTATTTATTTTTTTTAAGTACGAAAACCTCCTGTCAGAGTGATTTGTAAACTATGAATTATGAGTAAAGTATGTATAAATTGCTATTATTATTTTAAAAACATATTTCTTTATAACAAGCAAATAACTTTTTGATTAGGCACCATTTGGATCCTCTTTCTTGTTCTCTACCCTTCAAAATCTAGTCTACCAAAAAAACTGAATTCCTAAGTGATTTAAAAATAACCTGTCATAGACTCTCTTTACAATTGTCTATATCTTTCTGGTAAATATACCTGTCTTTAAAATAAAATGGTAAGTTCTTCGTGGGGCTATGGTATCTTTAGCACTTTTCATTTTCTGCAATGCCTGGCTTAGGGCCTTGTGTGATAGGAGGCATTTAATGGTAGTTTAATTGATGTTGACTTTTAAATTAATTCTTAAAAACCAAGTGCATGATGAGCTGACAGTACATGGAAACTGCTCATAAGTCTGTTTCCACTTATAAAAACCACCCAGAAACTCCTCTATAAAGTCACTGTGAGGGTTCTTGAAGTCAGACCAGGAGAAACTGTCCTTCTTTCCAAGTGAGCTTGCCTGGGGCCTCCATCTCCACAACTGAGGGATGTGCAATCAGCCTCTTTTCTGCTGATGACTCTAATGACCCCTGCAACTCTGTCCCTCCTGCCTCAGGACAAGAGGTTTGGTGATTGTGAACATAATGGTGATGGAAGGAAGAGACAATAGAATCCCAGCTGGTGGCCCTCCCAATAGCAACCCCCAACATGCATATACCCAAGCTGAGGAGGGCATCTGGGGACATAAGTCATCCACAAGAAAGAGAGTATCTTACCTGTCCGAGAAAGGGGCTCGGAAAGCAGGTGGGAAACAAATGAGAGAAAGACACATTTTACGTAGTGACCAGCTACTTTGAGGGTGTCACCTGCTGTATGGGTCACCATCAACAGCACATGCAAGACAGAGGACCTGCTACTAGCAGTGTAATAAACCCTAAAATGACCACATTCCCACAGACACTTTAATAACTAAGCCAAAACAGAGCCATATTTTAAAAACTCTACCAACAGCACTGAGGTATTTAACTTCCCAAGTTTCCCCTCCCCAATATTTTGAGCACCCTTTACATTAAGTATATCTCCAGTTCCTAATTGATAGTGAGAGAAATGTGATTGGTTAAGGCAGAAAGAAATTCTATATCTGGGTGTGAAACACAACATTCACATGATGCTATTTACATTTATTTACACGTATGGAAATTGCTAGACTTTAGCCAGAAAGATATTCATCCACTTCAACTCAGAGTCTAAATTAATAAAATGGAAAAGTCAAGCAGCAGTGCATTTGTACACTATCACCCAGGTAGCTGATGGAGGAGGGGATTATGAGTCATGTATACCAATTTATAAACTCATGATCTTGCTTTACACCATGATGGCCCAAGTGAAATTACTAGTGTCTCAAAAATGCCAAAATACTCAACTTCAATTTGTATCCCAATGTGTCCTAAAATTCCAAATCAGGCCAGGAGGTAAAAAACATTAAAGAAAACCAGGTTCTCCCACTGCCCTTCAAATGTTCAGAGATTGAAAAGACCACTCTGGGCTCCATGCAGAAGTTGAAGGTGCCATGTTCCTTCATAGGCCACACCACTGTGACAGGAGCTGATTTAAAGCACAGCTAAGTAGCTAGTGGACGGGTTGTGACAATATGGAATGGGGTAACTTCAGCTTATCTTCAAGGTCCCACAGTCATCTTTCAAACTTACTCCACATCCCACCAGTACACAAAGTTATTAAATGATAAATCAAAGCAGAGAGAAGAGACAGCCCTGCCTCCTTGGAACCTATAGTCTCACCAGCAAATTGGCTTAAAACAATGAACAAAATGGTGTCTATTTGTGTTTTAGTCACATTCAGAAAAGAGCACCAACCATTCAAACAATGTCTTAATAGCTATTCTTTGGATAAAAATACATTAAAGTATTTAGGTATAAAAGGACATAATGTTCACAACTTACCTTCAAATACTCCAGAAAAAAAAATTATGTGTACACATACATAGGTAGGGAGGGGAAGATGAGGGAGGGAAAAGATAAACCAAATAGGGCCAAATGTTAGCAAGAGAAAAATCTCTAGAGAGGATCTATAGATGCTCTTTATATCAATTTTGACTTTAAAAATTATATAAATTTGAAGTTATTTCAAAAAAAAATTCAATATATTCCTCAAACCAAAACAAATGAACAAACCAATAAATAAAATGGAGACCAAAAAACCAGAAACTAAAACAAAAAGATAAAAGAAGAAACAAAAATATTCAGTGGCAAATAAAGGAGAAGAAAAGCAAGACAGTTATTCAGAGAGAACAAAGGTTCCCAGAGCTGGGGAGTATAGCAAAATCAACAGAGAAAAGGGACAATAGTAAAGAACAAAGGGGACCAACAGAGGACATCATTATGATATCTCCACTGTATTCTTCCTTCTCTCTGAGTATTCTCAGCCAGGGCAGGGCACAGAGAAATGACAAGTAAAAATTTTTTAGCAATTAAAAGGAAAAAGAAAAAAGAATCTCGCTTACAACAGACTGCATCCACCTTTCAGAAGTATAACCTAGCTGGTGAATGGAATCATGTGACCTTGTGATGTCAACTGTGCTCAGAATGTTTATCGTCTGGACAACCTGGCCAGCCTCTTGGGAGCAGGCGTGTGATCGTCATACCCCGCAGTGGTCAAAATATGGAAAACTTCTCACTCCTCAGCATCTCTGGACTTCGAATCTCTTCCTCTGCCTTGAGCACTTTTCCTGACATTACACCCTCACATGCCACCAGTTTACCAGGTAAACTTTAGTGTCACTAGGGCCGCAAAGATGTAGGGTTTTTAGGAAGCTTTTACTTAAGTACCCTACCAGGTCATGTCACAGGACCAAAATTTAGCAAGAAAGCCAAATTACACTGAGAAGAAAATCATTTTTTCAAAATGCTACATTCCAGGTAAAAGTAATTCCTGCTGTTTAATGATTTTTTCATCAGGAAAGAATAGGGGAAACACTTGTTATCTAATTTTTCCCCTAGAACCTGAGTGAATTTCAAGGTGGTGAGCTGTCTACACAAAGAACAGGTATTTGTTTTGACTGATTTAAGAAGCTGGAGAAGATTGAGACATATCTATCATCAGGTGGAGGCTAAGCAGCTGGGAACTGATAAGCCCATCATGGAATAAAGATGGACACTGTGAGGACTTGCTATTCAAAGTGTAGGTCCCAGTCCTACATTAGCAACATCACACAGGAGCCCATTGCAAATGCAGAACTGGCCAGGCATGATGGTGCATGCCTGTTATCTCCGTAACTGAGGATCACATATTTGAGATCATCCTGAGCCATTTAATGAGACCCTGTTTCAAAAAAGTAAGAAAAAAAATAGGGGTAGGGGAGAAAAATAAAAGAAAGGACTGGGGATGGCAGTGTTAGAGCACCCCTGGGTTCCATCTGAGTACTGCAAAGGAAGAAAGGTAGAGCTCGGGCCCCCACCCCTGACCGACTACATCAGCATCAGAATCTGCATTTTTAACAAGATATCCAGGTGGTTCCCAAGCACATAAAAATTTGAGACAAACTTGATTAGTTCTCCTAAATATCCATTAATATACATGACATTTATAAATCTTTCACCCAAACTGAGCACAGTTACTGCCCTAGGATTTGGGGCAGATCCACTTTTTGTCCAAGTGTTAGTAGCCATTCCAATGCATGCCATGCAGCAGAGGCCCATGTGACCCCACCCTGGCTGTGGGCATGAGATGTCTCAACCAAAGAACCTGGCTTCCCATCCTCAACGGGACTATGCAACACAGCTATGTAGCCTGTGACCAGAGCTCACTCTCTGATAAACTACAGTGGGGTCAGGTACAGGGCAGGACGAGCCAGAGAGAGAAGTGTCATCTGAGCCACATCTTTTTTAAAAAATTTTTTTCTTGAAGTACTAGGGATTGAACCAGAGACACTCTACTACTGAGCCACATCCCTCACCCCTTTTTAGTTTTTATTTTGA
The DNA here is from genome assembly GCF_052094955.1 of Ictidomys tridecemlineatus. Taxonomy (NCBI): domain Eukaryota; kingdom Metazoa; phylum Chordata; class Mammalia; order Rodentia; family Sciuridae; genus Ictidomys; species Ictidomys tridecemlineatus. Next base: position 115,655,189 of record NC_135487.1, read on the forward strand.
GACATGGTTTCACTAAGTTGCCCAGGCTGGCCTTAAGCTCACCATTCCCCTGCCTCAGCCTCCCGAGTTGCTGGGATTACAGGTGTACACCACTGTGTCCAGCTCTTAATGTACTCTTTCCAGAGGTTCTTTCTTAGGTTTAAATAAAACTTACCCATTTGGAATTTCCCAAGATGTCATCCAGAATAGCTATGCCTTTTGGGGTTTGAGAGATCACTGTTTGACTTCAGCTTTGAGATCCCTTGATGTACCATAGGTATGTCTTAGGGAGACTCAAGAAGAAGGCTCCCAACCTTGCTCAGCTCACCAGAGTGTTTCTTCTATAACCCAGATATTACAAAGGCAGCGGTACCCACTGAGGTTTCCAGCTCAGCTCAGGCCTTGCCATCCCAGTATCAAAGCAGTGCTCTCCGGCATGGGGTACATAACACAGTGCCTGCACCAGGTGAGGTCTTCTCTAACTCTGGGTGGGGGCATGTGGGAAACTGAAGACGGACAGGGGCTGCTCCCCTAAGGGAAGGATGTCTGCAAGCTGGATCACCATGTGCTACCTTCTATCTGTTCCTTCCTCTTTGATAGATACCCATAGGCCTATGGAGGCCTCTTGCTTCTTCTCTCCAACTCTCAAGTTGGTGTGGATCAGTTTCTGTCTGAGTGAGTTGTTGAGGGATCAAGACAGGCAGTGAGTCTGTTAAAATGCTCACAAGAAGAGGTGGCAAAAGAAGGGACTACAGGAGGTTAAAGTCCAGCTTAACTATCTGCTGGGCTGCCTGTCGAGGTCAGTCCTCAGAGGACAAAGTATCTCCGGGAGAGAAGGATCGGATAGCAAGGCTTAGTTTAGTGCCTGGACATCCAATAGCCATTTGTAACAACAGGAAAAAAAAAGCAGCAGGAAAAAATCCCCTTACACTGCTCTTCCCACCCTGTTTCCCACCTGGTCTCAAGCTGCCATCAAGGTAGAATGGAAGTCACCCAAGGTCATGTCTGACGGCCTGTCATCTTGCCTTGCTGCTTCTCCTGAGGGCTTCCAGCCTCCTCAACTTGACTGTCCCCCTGCCTGCAGCCCAAGGCTCAGACTCAGCCCTTTCCTTTGCAGACTGCACCTTGGGGGACACCCAGAATGGGGAGCAGCTAAGGCGGAACTGCACCATCTACCGGCCCTGGTTCTCCCCTTACAGTTACTTTGTGTGCACGGATAAAGAGAGCCACCTGGAGGCCTATGGCTTCCCAGAGGTGGAGAGGGATGAGGGCAGGGGGGACAACTGCCTTCCTGAGGACATGGCTGAGAGCATCTGCTCATCATCTTCCTCCCCAGAAAATACATGCCCCCGAGAGTCCACCAAGAAATCCAGGCATGGCTTGGACTCCGCGGACTACATCACGTCCCAGGACATCCTAATGGTCTCCAGGTGGCAGCCGGCCCAGCAAAATGGCTACAAGTGTGCAGCCTGTTGCCGCATGTACCCTACCCTCCACTCCCTCAAGAGCCACATAAAGGGGGGCTTCAAAGAGGGCTTCAGCTGCAAGGTGTACTACCGTAAGCTCAAAACCCTCTGGGGCAAGGAGCAGAAGGCCCGGCAGGGGGACAGGCTCTCCTCAGGGAGCTGTCAGGCTTTCAAGTAGCCTGTCTAGACACCTCAGGTTCATAGGGGACAAAGCCTATTTATGTCTCTAGTGAGATGCCAATAAATCAAAGTTAGCCACAGTCTTCTGTCAAGTCTGAGGTCACCCTGTAGTCCATCCCAGTACAGTCAGTCCTCACCCCTTCTTCTAATGGTTGCCTAACAGCACGAGGCCCATTTCTCAGCCTGCCCTTCCCGCTCCTTTTAAATAAAGACAATTCCTGAAGTTTGGGTCTATCCTCCAAGACAGTGGTTCTCTAAGTGAAAGGCTCCAAGACAACAGTTTTAGCATCCCCTGGGAATTTGTTAGAAACAAAATTCTCAGGCTCCACTCAGACCTACTGTGTTAGAAACTTTAGGGTGGGAGCTTAGCCACCCTTAACCAGTCTTTTAGGTGACACTAAAGCAGGTCAGACATGAGAACCTCTGTTCTAGGATCCCGGACTTCTGGTCCTAAAAGATCAGTCCTTGCTCTATACTGGGGAGGAGAATTTGGGCATCCTCCCCTGTCTGCAGGGGAAGAATCCCTGCAGTTTGACAGGCTTCCTAGATGTTAGATCTTCTGAGGGGGTGGGATAAAACACTCCTGAGCTTAATTAATGCAGAAAGAGATGAAGAAGGCCAGGCCCGTCCTCAAAATATTCACCACAATCATTCACTTAGAATGGGCACCTCTTGCTGAAGAATAGAGGCACCTTGACCCTGGGTACATCTTTTCATTGCTATTTTGAATCATATCAAAAGGGGCAGGAAAACTGGGAGTCATAGTACATGCCTGTAATCCCAGCAACTGGGGGAACTGAGGCAGGAGGATTGCCAAGTTAGAGGCCAGCCTGGGCAATTTAGAGAGACCAGATCCTGTGTCAAAAGATAAAAAATAAAAATATAAAAAGGATTGGGGCTAAAGCTCAGTGGTAGAGTGTACTTTGGTTTAATTTCTAGTAAGGCAAAACAAACCAAACCAGCAACCAAAAACGGCAGGTAAAGGAGAAAATACTGTTCCCCCAATACCAATGAATGTGTCCAATGACAGTCCTGACTCTTTACTCCATTTCTGCATGACCTTACTGCTAATCTGACCCAGAAAGATAGAAGAGCATCAGGGATGCAAGCAAGAACATTTATTTTGCTCATTATGTGACTCAAAGGAGAAAAAAAAGGCTAAATGCTTGCTGGTCCCCCCACATCCCCTCAGGTCTTATTTTCCTCTTATTTCAGTTCCTTGATGACTCTGTGGGCTTCTAACTATAATGGGACATTTCTGGTCAGGGATCTGGCACCAATCTTCCTTAGTCTTTGTCTCCCCAACAAATGGGCCAGGGGGTGGTGTGGAGAGTCCTCCCTTGTCCTTGCAGAGAATACCCAGTACCTCTTCTTGGGGCCTTACTTTATGTTTTAACAAAGCTGCTCCTGCTTATCACTGTGCTGCTGAAGTATCAACTATGTTTTTTTCATTCCTCACAGAGTAAGAGAAGCTGGGCTCAAATTCCTATTGCTTCATATGCTGTGAGACCACCCCAGGGCCCACACCTGTCACTCCTACTTCTCACCTGTCCTATCCCCACCCTGCCCAGTCAGAGTCTGGAGTCTACCTGTCAGGTTCAGGAGCCAGGACCTGTGGGGTCATGACCTGTCCACAGTGGGGCAGAGTGGTCTCTAGGCAATCTTGACATCATTCCCAAGACACTGGCCCCTTAGGGACCAGATGAGTGACAACGAAAATTGTTTTAGTCCTCACTCTGACCTTGTGTTTCTAACTAGAAAAGCCACTTGAGCCCTAGAAGATTTCTGTACATAAGTAGCTGCGCATGTGTGTCACCCCTTGATATGGGACTCCTTAGCAAGTACAGAGAGAAGCACATTCAGGGGACCAGGAGGCCATTCACAGTCTCACCATTATTTGGACCAGGAAAGGAACTGATTCCTAATCTTCTGCCCTCTGCCAACCTCATGCTCCCTTCTCCAGGGCTTCTGCATCACAGCACCAAATAGTCAAGAAAGGAAAAGTGGTCTATGACCAGCACAGGTTCAGATCTAGGAAACTAAAAGATAAACTGTACTGTACCCTGGGTGACTGCCAGGCACTCCCCGGTGGGTGCTTTAGCTTTTATTTGTTTATTCATTCAATCACTTAGCATATTGAGGATTGAACCCAGGGCCTTGCCCATGCCAGACAAGTGCTCTGCCACTGAGCTACATCCTTGGCTGGGTGCTTTAAAAATACAATCTCATTTACTCTGATAATTGTTTTATGTACTAACCCATTTGACAGATGAGAAAATAAAGCTTAGTTCATTTTGCTCAGTCAAAAAAGAACAGAGGGCGTGTGAACCTGGTTTTTCTGACCTTCCCCATTTTCCCCCTGGCCTGGACCTGCCAGAACATCAGACCTAACAAACACTCTGCCTTCAAAATGGTTAAAATTTCCAGCCAAAGAGCTTAGAAATGAGAAAGGGGAAGGCTGTTATGTGAGATTCTGGGGCTCACTTCTTTTGTTTTTAATATTTATTTTTTAGTTGTACACAATACTTTTATTTTGTTTATTTATTTTTATGTGGTGCTGAGGATTGAACCCAGGGCCTTGCACATGCTAGGCAAGTGCTCTACCACTGAGCCACAACCCCAGCCTCTGGGGCTCACTTCTGATATGCTCCTTCCTTCCCCAGTTTTGTGCCTCCTTTTCATTTCTGCTGCATGCAGGAGAGCTCACTTTCCCAGGAGTCAGGACTGCTCTAAAGAACTGTGTGGCAATGAAGCCATAATACTTCCAGGTAGCTATGGAGAGGAATCTGTTTTCCTCCTTGTATGGGCCCATTCAGACTCCTACCAACTACATACCTCAGACATTTAGTGAGCGGGTCAGTGAAATTGTATAATCTTGATCTTAGCTATATTGGAAACTATCTGATATAGTAATTCTTCATGCATTCAAAGCTCTGCCTTTGCCAGACATGGTGGCACACATTTGTAACCCCAGCTACTGGGGAGGCTGTGGCAGGAGGATCATAAGTTCAAGGCCAGCCTGGGCAACTTAAGAGACACCCTGTCTCAGAGTTTAAAAAGGGCTGAGGATAAGTGGTATAGCACTTGCCTAGCATACATGAGGCCTGGGCTTAACCCCTAGGACTGCAAAAATGAGACTCAACTCCACTTCCACCCACACAGTGTAACTCTTCATTGCAGGGGGCTCTCTCTCCTATGTACCACAGGATATTCAGGATATTCACCTTGATTTCCACCCACTACCTGCCAGGAACATCCTTCCCCTAGCGTGGCTAACAATGTTTCCAGACATTTGTCAAATGTCCCCTGGTGAGCAAATTATTCCCAGTTAAGACTAGTGGTGTTCTATATAAACTGCAACAGAGGACACCACCGCCCCCCACTCCTTCAGGAGACTGAATTTTTCCTAAACCCCATACCTTTGGGAACCATGTCACAGAGCTGATGCCGCCTGGCTTGGAAACTGAGTGGAGGAGAGAGGGACAGAAGGAGCAAGTGAAATAGAAGCAGCAAGAAAAGACAAGTTTTTAGAAATATGAAAGGTTTATTTAGCAAAAGCCACTAGACTAGTGACAACATCCAGGGAGTAAGTGCACTTACATTAACAGAATCTTTTCCCAGAGAGTTGATCCAACAGAGTTAATGACAACAGTTTTGGGAAATAGAGGGCTGAGGGAGGCAGGATAGGCAAGTAGGAGGAAGCAGTCAAGCAAAGAGTAAATAAAGGCATACAACTCCTAAACAAGATCAGTTGAGAGGAGTGAGACTAGAAAGAGGTTTTACAGATAGCATATAAGCAGGAATATAAGGAATATAATTTTTAGTCCCCATATACAGTCCATCCTGTGCAGAGAAATTCTTTTCTAGCTCTGCAGCTCTGAGAGCCTTGTGTGCCCAAGAGTCTGCTGGCACCTGGGGTGGGCTGGGCACCAGTAATGTAGGGGACCCTGGTGTCCACATGTCCTTCATATAGGGCAGAGATGAAAAAGAGGAAGGTCGATTTGAGTTAGCAAAGCAAGAAGCAAGGAGGGAGGAGGACAGAGAGACATCGCTGGGCCATCAGGTCTGCAACATTTCCTTTCCTGCCCAGTTGGCCCCAGGGAAGGTGGGTGGGTGGTGACACTTCAAGGCTTCTAGGTCTGTCCTTCATCTCCAGCTCCAGAAACCAAGTGTGCACAGATTTAAATCACACTAGGGAAGGTGCCAACAAATGAATAAATGCCCCAGGAAGGGCCTGAAGCAGGGATAGGGAGAGATAGAGGCAAAAACCCAACAAAAACAAAAACAACAAAAAAACAACCAAGGGTAAAAGTCTTGAATGGGTCCTAAGTCAGCATCACAGATAACTTACTCTAATTATTTAATCTCATCTCCATTTCTCCCTTCCCTTCATAAGATTCTTCCCCACCCCATTCTATATAAGCATTCTCCATCTACAGTCCACACACCTATTCCATTGGCTTCTGGCTTTATCCTTAGCCCCTGCTACTGACAGTGGGCCTTGAGAAAAAGACCTTCTACTACTCTTACGGTCAAAATCCTGATGGTATCAAAGTTCCAAGACTCAAGGAATCCTGGGTTAGGATTTCATAAGCCAGCTAGGCTGAACCAAACTGGATTCCTGACAGTTGCTCCTTTAGTTTTATAAATCTCATGTTCCTGTTTCTTCCTTCCCTGTATAACTGGACCTACTTTAAATGGTTAATTAGAGAATATAACATATAAAACCATGACTCTCCAACTAGATGCATGTTAGGAAATGAAAAAAAAATCTATTGATGATCCCTGGAGATCTCTTTTTGCTTTTCTCCCATTACTTCTTACAAGGCTGCAGTCAGTACACACACACACACACACACACACACACACACACACACACACACACCCCATCCCATCCTACTTTCACTAACACCCTCATGCACCAGGGAGGGCTATTTAAAGCTGTGTTTATTTCCTTTAATTTGGATTTTCCAATCTAGAAGAAATCCAACAGCGGCTTTTATGAAAGGGCTGAGTTTGCATTTATATAAATTCCAAAGTAAAGCTGAAGTTGAAGAACTCCATTTGGGGCAATTATATCCTTATCAGTTGGCCCCATAATAATACTTCAGTTTGATCTATAGTTTGTGGCCCAGGATGAAGACTTCTTCCCCCCAAAATATGACTCAAGCATATCTGAGCCCTATTTTCTGGCATCTGAATATCTGTTGACAACCACTTAAGGCCTTACAGGAGCAAAAGGAGCTTTTTCTTGCATGCCTAGTCAGTCTGTTACAAGTGGAGATCCCTAGGCAAGGCCTAGATGGTAAAAGATAAGTGTTGCACATGGCACTTTTATAAGTGTGCTCAAGGCACGCACCCACAGATAGATGGGCCAGGGTGTCATGGCTATGGTCCCTGATCCAAATGGCAGTGATTCTCAGCTATCAGTTTACATCCATTTTGTTTGTTTACAGTAAAAACTGACCACTATTGCCCAGTGGAGGGAAGAGGTGAGAGGTAAGGCAGGGGCTCTGGGTCTCTGAGACTTTCACAGAGGCAAAGTGGCTGCAAAAGCTTTGTCTGGCACAGCCTGAGGCAGAACACTGGGCACTTCCAATCGTCTGTTTGTACAAGCTGGGCTGCAGGCAGGAGGCAGGCAGGGCAGGGCTTCCAAACTGAAGAGTAAGACCTAAGGGATCTGTGGTAGCAAACAGGCTGTCCTCCCCCTGGGCTCTCTCATATCAAGGGTCTGAATGATGTTAATGGTCCCAGGCTCCCTCTGAAGCAACATCTAACATTCAGCTAGAGAAAATGTTTGGATTCAATTTTCTCTAATAGCTTATTCACTGTGACTTATGACACATCCAAATTCCATGCTCACACTGAAAGGAACAGTCTGACTTGCAGCTCAGAGCATTCAACCTCTGTAATGTCAGCAAGGGCTTGGAGAAGGAACTCTCCCATTAAGGTCAGGGAAGGGTTAGGCAACTCTTAGCATCCTGATATCCAAAGTACCTGAGAAGGTACCAGTGGCTTCCCTTTATGGTCAGGTTCAAGGAGGTGGGGAGAATGGAAGGACCACTGGGGCATCACACAACGAAGCAGAGGAGCCTGATAGTGCAATGGGTAGGGTTGGGGGTCTTCCAGCAGCCAGGTGGTCCTGAAGAGGGACCCTTTCCCCAAACTATGGGCTCTGGAAAGCCCTGTTCCCACCACCCTTTAGTCACAGGTAAAGACACAGCAGATCTGCCTCTGGGAATCCAATTTCTTCCCCCAATTACCTTCCAAAGTGAAATCCTAATCCTCCTCTGAAGCCTTACACTCTCCGGGCCCCTGGGTGTCATCCACAGCAGTGTGCCTTCACAGGGCATCTCCCTACCAGCAGCAGACAGACATGGCCCGACCACACACCACAGCTGCCACCTTGGCAGTCTCCTCGCCCCGCATCTACACGGCTATCTCATCATCCAGGCTGTCGCCCAGCTCCTGCCTCTGCAGGACATTCAGCAGGCGCGGCAGCTCTTCCTGGGACCACGAATCCCGTTCCTCGCTCTCGTCCGTGTTGGACTCATATTCTGAGGCGATGCCGGACTCTCGGAACTTGATGAGCTCCAGGCCACCCAGGAGCGGCTCGCCCTGCGCAGGGTGTGGGGTGTCCTCGGGCGGGAGAAAGCGGAAGCACTCCAGCTTCACCAAGCAATCGCGCCTACCTAAGGGGCTGCCCGCGGGGTGGGCAAAGTCAGCCAAGCCTGCGCCCAATGGCGGAGAATGCAGGTCCTCTGGCTTGGGGGTCATAGGATCACAGAGCACAGGCAGGGCTCCGGAGCGGAAGGTGATCTCCAGCAAGCTGTCCTGGGAGCCCACTGTAGTGAAACAAGAGGAGAGGGGATGCAACGTCAGGCGAGGTTCTGGTTGGGAAGCTGTCCTTCCCTACAGTCCGAGCCCGCGCATGGGTCCTTCCCTGACCAACAACGCAGCACCTGGCTGGGCTAAGCATTTGGAACCTCCTCTTCCCACCCTCAAAGCATCAGATATTTGGCTGCAGGGGCTTCCTGAGAGCAGTAAACGCAGAGCAATGAGAACCATGTGAGGATTTGGGGAAGGCTACTGAGTGCCTTGAATGGGGTTTATGGCAAGGAAAAAAGTACCGGTTCAGAGAACCATACTAAAAGCATGCAGTAACTTTTTTTAGTATAACCGTGTAAATCAGCATTAGTTAGGACAGAGCAGGGTCTCAACAAACAAAAATCTGAACCATCTAGAGAGGCTTACACAATATTGAAGCACAGGGGCTCATAGCTCATACCTTTGGGCCCCTTTAAAAATAAAGACTCAAGCGTTGAGGATGTAAGTCTGTGGCACAGTACTTACCCACCACTTATAAGGTTCTGGGTATAATCCCTAGCTTCACAAAAATAAATAAATACAGACTTGTGGCCCTGCCCTAGACCTACTGATGGGGATCCTATAATACGCATTTTTTAAAAAGCTCATAGGATAGTTTGGGGGAATTACTGATATAGTTTGAAAAACATTAATTTTGTAATTAGACCTGGGAATGAATCTGGGCTCCACCCCTTGCTAGTCCTGTAACTTGAACTAGTTACTTCACCTCTAGCAGTCTCTTTTCTCTTCTATAAAATGAGTATAACAACATCTACCACCACAGGGATTAAATGAGCTCACATAAAACATGCTATCACAGTTTATGGCACAAGAGGTGATCAGTTGATATTTCTGCAGCCAACATGGACTCTGAGAATGCATATAACCCATGAGTACAACCAAGATGAAGACACAGTGATGCACCACCTTCACTGCTTCCTAGCCCAGATTGGAGGTGCCTGGGTGAGGGTAGCACTTCAGGCTAGGTGCTGGGCAACTTCCACCACTGAGCAGCAAAGCTGTCTCTCTATTTACTCTGCTTCCTTATCTATTAAGTGGACATACTGTTAGATTTTTCTATGCAGGAGAGTTGTGAAATATATAATACATACAGAGAGAGTCAACTACTAGACAGTTTGAGGACTCTCACAGAATTCACAGAGAACATGACACCTATTAGGTGCTCAATATATTTTGATTGAAAAAGCCCTCTCAGAAAGAAATGGGATGCCTTAGGATGCCTAAGCCCCTACCAAATAGAGAGCATGTGGCAGTGACTCCTAGTCAAGGCCAAGTCAGGCTGCTGGATTTGAAGGCACCCAAAGTTTGCTCTGGCCCTGCAATTTCGTAATTCATGAATATACAGACAAAATAAACAAAGCTGCCTATTTTCTGCTGGAATACAAAGGCAAAGTCAGAGGTTTAATAAAGCATCCCCCAAAGCTTTAGGAAAATAGCATGTGTTTTCCAGAGCTTGCATACAAGGAGGTGTGGCTGGGCAGGGCACTGGCTTACTGGCATTCTGTCCTGACAGCTTCAGCTCCAGCTCCTGCACCTGCTTGACCAGCAGGGAGATGTGCTGGAGCATGTCCTTGTTCTGCAGCAGAAGCTGGTGCACGCGGGCCTGGGCCTCCAGCCGAGCTGCAGCCTCGGCAGCCAATTGATCCTTCAGCAAGTGAACCTGCAGAAAGGAGGAGGAAGGGAAGACAGAGAGAAGACAGGACAAAGAGAAGAGAAGGACATGAATGCAAATGACAGTTGCCAGTGGGTGGCTAGGACCAGAGATGCCCTCTACATTCAACTCAAGACAAAGCTCTTCACAATGAAGTAGGCTCCTCAGCTTGTAATTTAGGAGGAGGAGCCAAAAGCAGCTTGGTCATGGCCCCTGTGGATCTCTCTGATTGTCTGGAGGGAGGGCCATAATGCATCACTCAGGTACTACTGTGAGCCCCACCACAAGGACAAGAGGCAGGAAAGGGCCACACTCCACCACAAACACTTCCCTCCATCCAGCCCTGCTGTGAAAACTCCTCCTGCTCTCAACACAGCACTGCCATGTTGAGGGAGGTACCCTTTTCTCATCTTGTCTTTTAAAAAACAAAAACTCATACATTAACCTGCTCACTAAGAAATAGTGGCACAACAACCCCCACATAATCTTTTCCTTTCCCTTCCTTTTGCACAAAAATAACAAGAGCTAGGAAGCACTAAATTAGTGAGCTGGCTGTAATAAAGCCTTCCTTCTCATGTCTGTGGATGCGAACTTCTCTGCCCAGTTATCTGTTTCCTTGTTACTTCCCATATTGACACCTGGGATAGTTATTTCTTCCTGGAAGGAGTCAAATGTTTGCTGAGTGACTGATAACAAGGCCTCTTTTGACAACCCTTGAAAGGCTGAAATGGATGTTTATGGCAAGCTCTAACAATTCACAACATTCTATGATAGAGCAGCCAGCAAATGCACCCTCAGTGGGCAGTGTTACCTACTGCCTATTCTTAGTGTGTAGTCTCCAAGTGGAGATAAAACTCAATGGGAGGATATGGGGCAATTATATCAGGCTTCTGGCTTGAAGAAACTGAGTCACAAGGCCAATAAAATGTCCACAATCTTGTGCTAAAAGGTGGATAGGGAGTCTCTGAGAGGGTTTCAGAAGGCCTCCGAGGAAAGGAAACTAGTGAGTTTGGCAACCTGGACCAAGGCAGCTATGGTGAAGAAGGTTTTCTTGGACCAAAACATAGTATAAACAAACACTCAGAGTCAGGGTAGGTGAGGTGTGGAGTGGGGACAAAGATGGAAGGGAGGCAGCTGGTTTCTTGTTCAGATAACAAAGATTCTAGATTTCTGAAAAGAAACCTGCTCCAGAGACTCACATTTTGTCAGGGAGTAAAAGACCATTGTTATCTCACACTGCAACTAAGAGACCAGCCCCCAGGTATCTGTCCTTTCCAAGAGCCAATACCAAGAAAATTACACTGTTTGGTATAGTGCCTGTCTCTCTCTTTGCCAAGATCTGAGGACCTGACCTTGTAGTTGGCTCTGCTTCTAGCCAAGTTGAGTCCCTAATGAGATTAGCTGCCACTTTTCATTTGTGCTCCATGAGGTTGGGCTCATCCTTCCCCAAGGAAGATAGTGCCTATGGAATCTAAAGTAAATCTGTCCTTCACAAGGAATTGCTAAGGACAGAACTGATTTTTTGGTCAAGATGTCTGCTTTATTTGCTATTTCATATAAACTGAGGGAAGGTCTGAATAGGAAAAGAAGTGTCAATAACATTTTATCTAGATCCCAAATGGTAGGAGGTTATTAAACCTTTATGTTCCTAGGTAAATGAGGCATGGAATAGTGTCTCCTGGGAGTCCCCCAAATCCTACTGGTTATAAGGAAGAGGGCAATTGCTGTGAGAAGCCCTCAAACATGCCCCTGGAGGAAAGTCCAGTTCAACCTTCCACCTGTGAGTTCTGTTACTTATTTAAACTAAGAGTATAATTGAAAGGAATCTACCGAACAAATAGGATTGTTCATTATTCATTTTCTACTTTCTTTAGAACCAAATGGAAACGTCAGGCAGAAATACAAATTTTTCGGTGGATATAAATGAAAAAGCAGAGAATCCCATATCCCACTAACTGATATCTCTTAGGGCTCCCTGCATACATCTACTAGGCTCAGGTCCTTACATCCCAATATGAACACCCCAACAGAACAGGCCATTTAAAAGTGCTGGGCCAGAAGATGGAATACTGGAGTCTGTCTGTTATACTTCCTGGCCAACTACAGGTAACTCGCTTCTCTCTGAACTTCAGCTTCTCCATCTGTTAACTGAGAGGGCTAGCTGTGGGCTTGTACAGTTGATCCCACATCCAGGGAGACACAGTGGCCAGTACTAGGGGCCACTTGCTATAGGTTCACAGAAAAAGAGTCCCCAGTTACCCATTGTGACTTCTGAGAATTAGGATTCAGGACAAAAGAGTGGTTTCTTCTTGCAGAAGACAGGGGGAAAGAAGTGGGAATCTTCCTTTGCAGGTATCCAACTTCCAATGGTGGAGTGCCATCAACACTCTTTCAAAAGAAGAGCCTGGAAACAAATGCTGCCATCGAAAATCCACTGGCACTAAGTGCCACGAGAACACATTCCTGAACTTGAGTGCACTTTGTCCTAGACTAAATAAGAATTTTACATGTGCAAACAGAGTTATACCATTTCAGTTGTTTTAAACCTTGAGAATGTGAAAAGTAAATGCTGTTGTCACTGCCCCAAACTAGCACTAATGAGCCCTTCTCCTTCTACAGCCATCACAAGTGACAAAAAGCATGAGGCTCAAACCTCAGCTGAGGCAGTCTGTGCTGCAGGAGAACCCAAATCAGGTCAAGTGGGGAACAAAATGGCTGGGACTTCTTTTAACTTTGAGGCAAAGTATATATGGACTTGACCTGGAGATGCTGGAATGAAGCAGCATTACTTCCGGCCTTGGTCTGGACAGTGTGCTATGGCTCACTATGCTTTACTTCCCTATTTATAGGACAGGAGCAGAAAGCATCACCCCTTCTTCCCAAATGGGATGTTTATTTGTATTTAGCTTACTTTCCTTGCAAAGAATTAAATGCCTTTCAGAAAGGTAGACTGTATCAATTTCTGAAAAGGAACATGTTAGTGTATTCTTTCCAGAGCTGTGTCATCTTTGGCAATGATTATTCACTCATAGACTAAGTCAGTGACAAAGGCAACATGGTGATGTGGCACCAAGGCCACACTCATGCTAGTGTCCAGGTCTGCATCCTAGCCACAACATAACATGTATACGTTCAACCTTTCACTCTCCAGCTCTGTGCTGCTTCCCCAAACTCTGACACCCACCCTCAACCCACCCAGCCACATCAGACCATGGCCCCACTCACTTTCTAGCCTACTTGCCTGGACTCCAGCTCCTCCATCAGAAGTGGGGGCAGGGCCAGGCTGAAGTTAGGGAGCAGTAGGCACATGGAAATGGCAGTGGAAAGAACCAGAGCAATTTGCCCTCACACACACTACACACACAAGCAGAGGCAGGCAGCGCTGTCTCAGCATGCATGAGGCAGGAACTTGGGCAATACATACCAGGGTGCTGGGGACTGGGAGAAGCACAGGACAGATGCTAAATCTAGGGCCTGGGGTGGGGATGCGGAGCGTTCTTAGCACTATTTGTCTAACTACAGCACACACGATTGCAAAGCATAAATAATTAATTACTTGATTCCTAAACAAGCAGAACTGGCAGCAGGTAGAGGAGAAATCTTTAAATAACAATACTAAGCTGCACTAACATTCTCCCATGAGCTGGGCCAGGAATTGGCAAACTGTGAACAGATCTGGCCTACTTAGCTGTTAACAGTTAGCCACAAAGCCCAGATCAGTTTTGGAGCCATGTAGGCCCAGTCCACAGCCATGCAGGTACTAGTTACATTCCAAGTTTGATCGAAGGTGTGACTATAATCATATTCACACTCTTGAACTTCGGGTCCATCTAAAAGCAGGGAGCCAGTGCAGCCAGGCAAGGCTCATGCTGGACTGGGGAGAGTGGTCAGAGGGACGTGGGTAATTCACTATTTACACACTGATGACTGACTTGGAAGTACTTAAGAATTGACTGAACACTACCCTTTACCCCTGTACCTCTAAGGCTAGGGCAGGCCCCTTAAGACCAGCTCTGAATGAATTTAGGATAAAACCAGGAGAGGTTGAGGTCTTACACCAAATCAAAACACCACAAAAGAGACCTGAGCCTGGTCCCAATGATAAGAGCAGAACCAGATTGGCTGGGAACAATGGGGCAGGGAACATAAATAACATATAACAAGTGACCACAAGAGTATACCTGTCTGTAAGAAACTGGAGCCTGATCCTTAACTTTTTATGCAGGATCAACAGAGGAGAGCTCAGATGCTCACAGAGAAAAGGAACATATATTCCCACCTGAAATTCTGAGGTCACAGTTTTGATCATTGAAATTCTGGGTACTGCTGGTATTTTAATGATGAAAGATAGAAACCTCACAGTTTGCTGGCAATAGAGTCTGGCAGAATGAGTAAAACCAACCTCATGCTAGAAATGAAAATTACTCCTAGTTATGTGGAGAAACCAAGCACACTGTAGTTGGTTTATTTCATAGTGTTAAAGACACTAAGATGACCTACCTAGTAACTCACCTACATATCTGACATAATTGCTTGGATAACAAGGATTTGGATATTAACAAAAAGTGCTTAGACCAAATCCTACAAAGTGAGATGAAGAAAGAGTGCAGAGAAGCCTGGAATTCAGAAGCCTAAATGCCACTTTAGAACTGAATCTGTCATAGGACCAGGAGTGGAAAGCCAGATTTTGAGTGATAGAACAATATCCTTGCTACGTTCCTAGGCAGTAAAAGCAAGATGCAGACAGAAGGAAGGTGGTCAGAGACTGACTGATGGGGATGGCAGAGAGGGGTAGAAGAAATGCTCAAGCAGCTAGCATATGATCTCAAAGTCCTGTCTCATTTGAAGTCTTTGGAAGTCTATCACTGTACTCAAAGTCACTGTACCAATATGAGATGTGGATGCTTTGAGGCTTTTCATCATGTCACTGCTTGAGCTGAGAGTAAAGCAGGGCTCTGCCAGTTATGTCCGACAGATTCCAAATGAATGAGAAGCTAAGGCTGCCCAGCCTGCAGAAGTGGCTGGAACTGAGAGAGGCTAATGAAATGAATCCCAAACACCACACTGTTCTCTTCCTCCAGATTCACTGTCTTCTCAGAAGAGAGGCAATTAGAACAGGGCAGGGCAGGGATGTCCCATTGAGATAGATGCTTGATTTTACACCAGAAAATCACTCTTCTGATTTCATTCTGGCTGAGATAGACCTATGATAGGTTATAGGTCTTATTGCTTTGCAGATGAGTGATTCCTTTTACCCCCACAATACTCTTATTGTGCGGAGATCATGCATTTGCAAATAATTTGTCTTTAGTACACAGCAGTGACTTCATATTCAAATGCCTTTCTAATAATATCATGAATATGCATCAAGCCTACCCTTAGATAAATAATAATTACTTGGCAATTGATATGCTGAAAGATAAAAGAATTATGGTTGGAGAATGAATTTATATTCAATGGGAAACTTTTGGAAATGATGTGTTTTGGAATGGACCCAGTGCTGGAGCACTCTGCCTTTGTGCTCCTGTCATCCCCCATGCTAAGGAGGAGGGGATCCTCAGACTGCCACACCATCATTTACCATAGGAGATAAATTATTTTATCTGACAAAGAGGAATGATGCCCCCCCCAAACATAAGAAGCCACAAATGACATTCTCTCCTCTCTGTCACTGTTTTGGAAACACCTGTAAATCTTCCTACAACCACCACACATCCTTTGATCAGAATTTTTCATGGTAAGTATTTTTAAGGAGAATCTAGTACATTGGCAGTGGGCCTACTCTTCTGAAACCTACTGCAAAATCACCAATGAGACTGGTGTTACAGGCTCAGGTCAGTGGAGACTGTTCTTTTCATGACCAAGTCACAGCAAATCCAATATGGCTAGACTGCCAATGCTCCCTCAAAGTTTACCATTGGAAAGGACAGCTCTGCTTGGAGAACTTGCTCCACCCAGAATTCAGGAGAAGAGTAAGCAGAAGACACAATGAGGATCAATAAGTATACCCAGAAGTAGTCTGTTCCCTTCATTTTAGACTGCAGAAAACCTGAGCAATAAGTTTGCCCAAGCTGATTTAGAATGCTGATGCATAACTCTGCCTTTCCAGATCTCTCACCATCTCTGCCAAACCCTGACCACCACATCCTCCACCTATCTTTAGCCACTCATTCTGGTCCTGACCCTGTCTGAAACTGATCTCAGGATTTAGCCTTTAAATGGAATAAACAGATGCATCTTCCCCAGTTCCTAATTACCCATGGTAGAGATAAGGCTTAGACTCATAGGTTCCTAAGAGAATGTGCCTTTCATGAAAAGCAAACAGCAAGAGAAATTAGCTCAAGTTTCTCCTAACAAGTAGCAGTAGCCCAGCAAGCCTTTCAGTGCATAAACACTATCTCAATCCTAAGGGGTAAGATAGTTCTTCTTATTAAGGCTCAAATAATCTACCTAAATTCCTGTAAATTCAATCCCATATGATGAATTCCAAGGTCAACTCTGTATCAAATACTGCTTTGAGTAAGTAGATCACTAATGGAGGCTTGGAAACCTGCTATAAACAAGTAGATTGGGATGCCATAACAGTACTCTTTGGAAGAATGTTTGGCACAGATTTATACTTGAAGCTGTTTTAAGAGTGATATCACAAAGTCACACCTGTCCTGACTTCAGAGGTATCCCTTCCTAACCTAAATACCAGGAAAACAAGGTAGGAAAGGAAGGGTGGAATTGTGCGCATCTTTTCCCTTGGTAAGTTGAAGTCATTATTCAACAACATTCAGCCAAGCCAGCCAAGCCCAACTCAGAGCGGGGGATACATGGGAAATCAGAATATGCCCTTCCATTTCAACAGCACCCCCGTCTCTCCCCTTTTCTCCTCCACCTCCCTGACTCCCTAACAAGCAATGATCCAATAGCATGAGCGATTCCTTATGGCTCCCTAGGTTTTAAACCTGCCCTGAGCCCCTTGCTAGGGAAGGCGCATCAAGCCCATGAGAGTGGAGCCTGTGAAGTAGGGAGGAGGCTGAGGAGAACCTGGGCCACAGCCACTTGCGTCTGCTGCTGCTGTTGCTGGAGGAGCTGCTGGAGGAGCTGCATCTGGTGGTGGGTGGACAGCGGCGTCCCTGTGCCCAAGCCTGGTGGCTTCGAGGAAGAAGAAGGAAGCAGCATGCGGGGCGAAGCTGTCAGTGTGGGCTCCTGAGGATGGGGTGAGACCTGAAAAGAAGACATGATACATGGACAAGAGCCACAATCGAGGGCCTCACTTTCCCTATCATATTGACGACATGTACACAGGCAGGGTGAAACGGCTAATGTACAGTCCAGGAGATGCTGATTATTGAATGAATGTAAATGGGGCTCTAGGGAAGAAATGGCGGCACTGCCTGAGGGTAGACCACCCAGAACTGTATCTGGACATCTCAATAACTGATCCCACAAGACGGGAGACAGGCAAGTGATAAAGTCCCATCTTTAATCTGCTACTTCAAATTACACCCTGTTGTTGAGTTACTTGAAATTCCAGACTTAGGAGAATTTATTTCTATAAAACATAGCAACCTACCACATTACCATAAGACTAGGAAGAAGGAAGCTTCTGTTCTTTCCTTCCTCAGGGGTCTGAGATGTTTCTCATGAGTTAGAAACTGGAGAAAGAAGCCAGGTGAGGGCCAGCTGCCTTCAGTTCTCCACGGCCTCCCCTCACAGTGAGAACACCAGGGAAGAAAGTCTGGACTTGAAAACCAATGATCTGGAGAGATCCTCTGTCAGATTACACTAGTTTCTGGCTGCTCCTCCCGTTGGACTCCTTCCTATGACTCAAGAGTTCAACAACAGGAAGCCACATTTTGTTTCTGGCCCTCCTGCAGCTGGTCCCTCTTCAGACATGAAAGAGGAAGGCACCCAGGGACAGAGAGCTATTGCCCCTTGTAGAGGACTAAACGGACACCAAAGAGATCATCAGCTACTGCCTTCCACACTATATGGGATTCTCTTTTTAATGAATTGGCCTAAAAATCTTGACTTGAGATAAGGTAAATGAAGGATAAGGAAAGAGGTATCCATGATTCAGTAAGCTGGCCGGAAATCTAAGGGGCTATTGGTCAATAATTTTCCTTCTGAAGATATAGTCTAATCGAGACTATAAAATTACCATCTCGCCATCCCTGGAATAGGCATCAAGGAGTAGGGAAGGGGGTCTGGGACTTTAAATTTACTTTTTGGGTGATCTTGAATTTATGGTCATCATATCCTAGTATTTTTTTTTTTGACATAGACCATTACTTTACTTCTGAATGGTCTAAGTTGCCTAACTGATATATGACAAGAATTGAGTTTCCAATCAGAGACGTAAAAGTGTAGTAATAAAAGAAATACAGAGGGGGGTGTGGCTCAGCGGTAGAGCGCTCACCAAGCACGTGCGAGGCCCTAGGTTCAATCCTCAGCACCACATAAAAATAAGTAAATAAATGTATTGTGTCCAACTACAACTAAACATTTTTTTAAAAAGAAAGAAAAAAGAAAAAGAAATACAGAGAATAATTTTTGGAAGGATGGGGTTCCTCTGATTTCAAGATATACAAGTAAAATCTATATGCAGAATGAAAATTTTTTTAGTTGTAGATAGATATGATACTTTTATTTTATTTGTTTACTTTTTTATGTGGTGCTGTGGATCAAACCCAGTGCCTCATGCAACAGCTCTGCCACTGAGCCATAATCCTGGCCCTGAAAAATATTGACTACTTATACGCCACTGATAATGATGGGTTTCCTTCTAAGGGTAATATCTTTGGAAAATATTACATATCTAATAATAAATGGTAAGTAAAAGAGCCATACTGCTGAACTTCTACATTGTCTATTTACTTTTTCTCTTGACAATATTTAACATTGTGAAATATATCATAGAAAGTTAAAATTAAAGTTGAAATCAATAATTATAAAGAATATTTTTGATTGCCTCTATCTTTTCTTAATAGAGGTTATTATCCTAAATGAAACTGTGTATAGTTTATACATTATATAATTATAATAAATACCTTGATGTGTACTTATGTGAAAAAAAATAATAATTTTCCTTCTGGGTTTTGTTTTTTTTTTTTTTTTCGTTTTTACTTTAGTTGTATTCAGTTTTAAATTTAGTCTCACATTCTTAGTTTTTTAAACTGGATCATATTAGTTGCTCCTCAAGGCCTCAGTCATCTCATCTGCAGGATGTTAGAGTAGGTAATAATGTCCACCCTGAGAGTAGTAGTGAAGACAAATAATTACTGAAGCAGGAAGAAGGGATCCAAGTATACTTGGTTCCATTGGCTGAACCACAGGGCATTATGGGTATTATATGGGTATGCCAGGATGAGCCTTGCATGAATATTGTGCAGAAATGATTGTTTAGGGAAAAGGAGGAAACAAAAAATCAGTGGGGCCAGCTTTGGGGGTGTACATCTGTAATCCCAGAGACTCAGGAGGCTGAGGCAGGAGCATCACAAGTTCAAGGCCAACCCGGGCAACTTAGCAAGACTCTGTTTCAAAATAAAAAATGAACAAATATACAAACCAACAGGATCCTGTAAGGACAACACACATTAGAAAGAAAGGAGTTCCACAAGCCAGACATGGTGGTATATGCCTGTATTCCCTGTGGTTCCAGAGGCTGAGGCAAGAGGATCACAAGTTCAAGACCAGGCCAGCAATTCATTGAGACCTAAGCAACTTAGCAAGATCCTTTCTTTAAAAATTTTAAAAAGGCTAGAAATGTGACTCAGTTGTAAAGTGACCCTGGTTTCAATCCCTGGTACAAAAAGAAAAAAAGGAGGAGCTCCCCAGCGGCACTGTGACACACAGCGGTGTTATGTTGGCACAATGGGTTGACTCTACAAAAGTGTGGCCTCTCTGAAAGCAAGGAAACGCTCCATCACTGCTACCATGCTGTGGAGCAAGGAGGCAGCAATGACTTGAGGCTAAGCAGTGACACAGGCCATTCTGGAGGCAGCAGGAACGTGTGCAGATCACCTGGATGGGCCATCTCCTGCCTACCTTGGAGTCCATGTGGGAGCCTCCTTCCTTTCCTACAGCATCCAGGTCGGTCACACCTCGGCTGAATTCCAGGACATCATTCCCTGGGAGTGGGACCTCTACTGCGTCGATGTCAGTCTCCTCTGCGGTGACAGTGGAGGCTCTTTCAGCTCCCGTGAGCTGGCGGCCTGCAGAAACAATAGGGAAGGGAATGGTGACATCAAGAGCAATGTCCCCTCACTTGCTGCAGCTCAGGTGCTCTTCAGCACTGTCTTTGCTGACATATAAACCCACCATCTCATCTTCTCTAGTTTTCTCCCCACTCTTCCCCTCTTAGTTAAGGTGTTCTCTTCCCTCATTCCCCCACTGGTGACCCTCTGCTTCCCTCCCCTCCTCTTCCCTTTGGAAGCCACAATATCTAGTGCTCTACTGGGAGAAATAACTTTAACAAAGCTTCGCGTCTCATGCCGAGTGTCCTCCTGGCCCTAGCAGGGAGAGCTCGGTCCTAGGAGTGCCCTCTGGCCTCTTTTCCCTCAGCCTTTCTCTCCCCCACCACACTCTCCCCTGCCCACCTTGTTTTCTGTTCTCTTCTTACTAGGAATTCCTAATAAAAATTGAAAGTGAATTTTATTAATGTGGGAGTAGAACAGATGCTAAAAGCTATCTAGGATTTTGTTTTTGTTTTAAATTTTGTGGTTCTTTCCTCTCCTCCATCTCCCATATTTAAAACGTTATGTGTGACCTCCATTAAATTTGGTATGAAACCACTTGCCAGAGCTGTGGTGTCAGAAAAATAAAATGTATTGTTTCTTATAAAATTGAAAAAAAAACAAACCAATGTCCTGTCTACCTAATACTTCAGCTTTCAGTTATGCCAAACCAAGGGATATCATGGGCTTTATTCCATTTTCACACATCTTTCCACTCAAGTACATTAAGTAACTTTCCAACCCAATTAGATGCTTCCATTTTAATAGCTTTTCAAAGTTCAGAAACAAAGGGAAACCAGGCATAATCCCAGCTGCTTGGGAGGAGGCCAGCTTCAGCAACTTAGGTAGACCCTATCTCAAAAAATAAACAAACAAACAAACAAAAAGGGCTGGGATGTGGCTCAGTGGTAAAATACCACTAGGTTCAATCTCCAGCATCCCCCCAAAACAAACAAACAAAAATGAAAGGGACATTTCCTTAAGCCTGGATATGACAGCTTTGCCAGGTTTTTATGTTTGTGTAGACTGGGTGTGGGAACTCTGGAAAAAGGCAGTACAGTCATGTCCTTTACAACCCAGAGCAGGAATGAAATCAGGCTGAAGGAAATACCCTGTAGGGGAGTCCAGAGACTGGCAATCTGCCCTAGTCAGGTCTTCCTGAGCTGATGGATAAGAACAAATCGCCTTACTCCTTGGGCCCAACTTTTTCAGTGGTAAGAGAGGCCCAGTCAGATGGACAGGTAGGTTTCCATAACTGAGGAGTATGGGCAGGGAGATCGAAGCTCTCTCCTAGCAGAGTATCAAACTCCAGGACTGACCCTAATTCTCTCTCTAGGAGCAGATGCAGAGATAGAGATGGCAGCTTTTTGAGTTAATTTTTCCACTTACCACTTTTCTTACCTTCCTCTGATGACAGAGACCAGGTCTTTAATCACTCTCTCTCACACACACACACACACACACACACACACACACACACACACACACACAGCATACTGCTTAATATCAATGTATCAAAGTCCACTATTTCTTATTTTTCTTCATCTCTTGTTCCTTTCTATTTCTTGGGCTCTCTAAAAACATCAAATAATTTCTTGGCATTTCACAGGAACTATTTTCTTGCTCTGTATTTGGGATTAGGTTCATCACTATTGTCTTCAAATGCAATTTCTTGGAAGTTTTCAGAGACCAAGCACTAATTGGAAAAACAGAGCAGGTTGACACAAGCCGTAGATATAGAGAACTGCTACCCTAAAGCTGGTGCTGGTGCAGAACACCAGGCCTCAGTCATTTGAGTGGCTGTCTTAAAGAACAAATAGTTCTAGGAATTCTTCCTTTGCCAACCCAACCAGTCATCTGGGAAAATCAGCATGGTGTTTCAAAAGTCAACAGTGTACTTGTTTTTTCTCCAGGCTGCTACAGGAGCTGGGAAGGTGGCCCTGTTGAGGGGTTGCAAAGGTATTTAACAGAAAGGATGGCCCTGACCAAGGCCTGCTGGAGCAGCTCTTTTACTCTTTCATGAGCCAGCAGGCAGGGAGCATAGAAGCCACCTGTTTTCTACCATACAACCACCCAGAAGTGACCTTGACATTTTGGGGTTAGCAAGAGACTGGGCTTATGGAAACTCGTAGCTGTTGTTTAGGTGGTGGCTGCTGCTGGATACTAAGCATCTTTTTCTCCACACTTGTCTAGGAATAATCAGGATGAAATGGACATTGGTCTGGGCAGGGGAAATTGTCATCAGCTGTCAGGAGGAGTTAAGCTCCAGGAGCACTCCCTGCACCTGTGTTTCAGGGCACTGAGCACACAGCATTGAACATACCCACTTTTCCCTTCTAGACTCAAGACCAGGGCTGTGTCCCATTCATCTGTTGCCTAAGGATCTGACTCAGAGAAAGTGTCACATAAATACCAACAAAAGACATAGTGTTGTGACAGGGTAGCAAATCAGTAGAGCAAACTACAAGAGGAGGCTCTCTCTCCTCTCTCTATCCTTAGGGATCCTCACAATGAAGACTGAGAAGCTCCAGACACAGAAGGTTTAGAGATGACTTTGTCTGGGATCAGAAAAAAATCTCCTATGATCTGAGCAGGTCCTAAGAAACCAAACTGCTCAGCCATTCTGTCTGTGCTAATCAATTCCCAAACTAAAGCAAAACCAGGGGACTGCTTTCTGAAAGACTTTCTGCTGCCCAGCAGGGGCTTCAATGATCACACAGTCTTGTTGACTTAATGAAATAGGACAATAATAGATCTGTTAGAACTGGGAACAGCTATAAATATTATGGGTGCCTAATAGCATACTAGATAAGAGGAGACCTAAAAGAACTAATGGTCATTAGCTCTTGACCATCTTTAGATCCTAGTAAATAAAGGAGGAAATATGGAATCTCCAACTGTCCAGCATAGAGAAACGTAGGCAAAAGAAAAGGCATAAAAACCTTTCTGGAAAATCCAGAAAACTAATGGAGTGGGGGCACTACGGGTTCTTAAATGTAACATAAGGAAGTAGTACCAAGATTGGGGGTGGGCATATGGATGCTTTGAACTGTTTAAACTATCTCAACTTGATACACTAAACAGGAACTAGAGGGCATTAGACATACTTATTTCATTCATTTATTTCATAAGCATTTATTAAGTACCTTGTATATGATAGATATCTACTGCACATGGTGCATAAAGATGAGTAAGACAAATCTGATTTTTATGCTTGTCTAGTCTGATGGAGGAAAAATACAGAAACCATAGCTGTAGACTGAGGCTGTGTTGCCTATGGGAGAGCTATCCAAGGTGCAGGATAACAGAAAGGAGCACCTAACAGGTGGAGTTTAAAGCCTATGCAGGGAAGAAAGCAACTCCTGTAGGAAAATACCAGTGAAGGCATAGGGGAGGGAGGGCTGTGGGTGACATTCTAGACAGAGGGCAAGGCAAAGACAAAGTGCAAAGACAAAGAGGCACGGAAATCCACAGCAGGTCGGGCACCACAAATAGTTCTGCCCGGAGGAACCTGACCAAGAAGAGTCAGAATCTTATTTTGATGCATTAAAAATGAGTAATACCATTCATTCTTTAAAATTTCACCCTAGAGATAGGGTGAAAGATAGGGTGAAAGGGGAGGATAGATGCAAAAGGAACAAGAAAAACCAATACTTTAAGATGAGAAACATGAGGGCTTAAGCTGTAGGGGTGACAATGAAACAGAGAAGTGGAGTCTATCTGCAAGGTCTTCTAGGGGTGGAAATCACAAGGCTTAGCTGGACACTTGTCCATGATGTACAGTGGCAGGGAAATGTATAGGATGAATTTTTAAACATCTGATTTAGGTGCCTGGGTGGAATCTGGCACCTATAAGGAAATTTCAGGAGGAACTGGATTGTGGGTAAGGGGATGAGTTCAATTTTACATGTGTTGAAATGATAAGAGTGTGTATAAGAGCTGAACGGAGATTCCATCAGGCTGTCATGTACATGTTATGGGCCACATATTTGTATCTTCTTCTTCTCCCCACTAAATTTACGAATTAAAGTCCAGTGTAGTATTTGAAGAAGAGACCTTTAGAAGGTAATGAGTGTAGAGCCCATATAAAGAGATTAGTGAGGACACAGTGAGAATTGGCAGCACCTTGACCTTGGCTCTTTCAGCCTCTGAAATAGTGATAACTGAAAGGATACATGCAGTGCATCCACTGAGACAGCATATGAGCTAGGTGCTAAGGTGAATGCCTATAATCCCAGTAACTCGGGAGGCTAAGGCAGGAAGATCTCCAGTTTGAGACCAGCCTAGGCAATTTAGCAAAACTCTGTGTCAAACGAAAGAAAGAAAAAGGAAGGAAGGAAAGAAAAGCTGGAGATGTAGCTCAGTGATAGAGTACCTCTGGGTTCAACCCCCTGGACCACCAAAAAGAAAAAATAGTGTATGAATGGAGAGTTCTGGAGAGGTCCAGCCTAGAGACAGATGTTTGCAGAAATCACAAGAAGTCAGGAAAGAAATAAGGGACCAAGTTCAGGAGCAACTCCAAAACTTAAAGGGGCACTTGCAAAGGAATCTGGAAAAAAAATAAGGAGGCTAACAGTGAATATAGGTAAGTTTATAAGAAACTTGGCTATGAAGGAAAGACAAGAAATAATGCCACAGGCTAGGGAGACATAGGAAAAAGAAAATTTTTCTTTGTTGTTTTTAGGACAGACAAGGCTTGACCTTATCAATCTGCAGTGGGAAGAAAAATCGAGCACAGAAGATTCAGATAAAGATACAGGAGTAAGATAACTGATAGCTCAAGGTTTGTGAAGGAGTGACACTGGGGTACAATGCAAAGACAGGTGAAAGGGCTAATCTTGGACAGGAGAAGGGAGCTGGGGACAAGCAGAACTGCTGAAGAGCACAGTCACCCAGGCCAAGTTTAGGAATCTCCAGTGAGAAAATGGACAAATCCACAGATGGGGTTTTCCACAGGGTTGTTTGGTGCCACAGGGTTACAATGACTAAGTACTGCTGTAAGAATGCAGAATTGGGACACGGCCAAGCACTGGTATAGACAAAAACAAAACAAAGCAATACAAAAAAAAAAAAAAAAAAAAAAAAGGAGTTACCAGCTCTGTCCTTGCTAAGGTCACCTTTTACCTTGAAACTGTAATAGTAATAGCTTAATCTTAACTGAAACGTACAATGTTCCACACAGTAATTTAAGGGTTTTACATATATTAACTCATTTATCATAATAACCACTGTAAGAGGTGGATATTATTATTATCCCCATTTGACAGATAAAGGAATCAAAGCACATAGTTGGTAAGGACAGAGTTAGGGCTTAAAGCTGGCAGACTGGTTGGTGTCTTTTTTAAAATTGATTTTACTTTTTAAATACATGACAATGGAATGCATTACAATTCTTATTATACATATAGAACACAAATTTTCATATCTCTGTGTATAAAGTATATTCACACCAATTCATGTCTTCATACATGTACTTTGGATAATGATGTTGTCCATCACATTCCAACATCATTGCTAACCCCCTGCCCCCTCTCTTCCCTTCCCACCCCTCTGTGCTATCTAGAGTTCATCTATTCCTCCCATGCTCCCCCTCCCTACCCCACTATGAATCAGCCTCTTTATATCAGAGAAAACATTCAGCATTTGTTTTTTTGGGGGGGATTGGCTAACTTCACTTAGCATTATCTTCTCCAATTCCATCCTTTTACCTGCAAATGCCATGATTTTATTCTCTTTTATTGCTGAGTAATAGTCCATTGTGTATATATGCTACATTTTTTTTTATCCATTCATCCTGAAGGGCATCTGGGTTGGCTCCACAGTTTAGCTATTGTGAATTGTGCTGCTATAAACATTGATGTGCTGTGTCCCTGTAATATGCTGTTTTAAGTCCTTTGGGTATAGTCTGAGGAGAGGGCTAGCTGGATCAAATGGTGATTCCATTCCTAGTTTTCCAAAGAATCTCCATACTGCTTTCCATATTGGCTGCACCAATTTGCAGTCCCACCAGCAGTGTATGAGTGTATCTTTTCCCCACATCCTCGCCAACACTTATTGTTGTTTGTCTTCATAATAGCTGCCATTCTGACCGGAGTGAGATGATCTTAGAGTAGTTTTGGTTTGCATTTCTCTAATTGCTAGAGATAATGAACATTTTTTCATATATTTGTTGATTGATTGTGTATCCTCTTCTGAGAAGTGTCTGTTTGGGTCCTTGGCCCATTTATTGACTGGGTTATTTATTTTGCTTTTGTGCGTAGCTTTTTAAGTTCTTTATATACCCTAGAGATTAGTTCTCTATCTGATATGTGAGGGGTAAAAATTTGCTCCCAAAATGCAGACAAAGAAAGTAACCCACAAAATTACAATTATCTTATATTAGACAAAGGTGTCAAAAACATACATTGGAGAAAAGACAGCCTCTTCAACAAATGGTACTTGGAAAACTGGAAATCCATATGCAACAAAATGAAATTAAACCTCTATCTCTCACCATGCACAAAACTCAACTCAAAGTGGATCAAGGACCTAGGAATTAAACCAGAGACTCTGCATCTAATAGAAGAAAAAGTAGGCTCTAATCTTCATCTTGTGGGATTAGGCCCCAACTTCCTTAATAAGACTCCTATAGTGCAAGAATTAAAACTAAGAATCAATAAATGGGATGGACTCAAACTGAAAAGTTTCTTCTCAGCAAAAGAAACAATCTGTGAGGTGAACAGAGAGCCTACATCCTGGTTAATGTCTTTAATCGTCATAGCTCTTTGCCTTCCTATCTGTCTATGTATGTATGTACCTTATTTTTATAGTACTAAGAATTAAACCCCACTCTACCACTGAGCTACATCTTCAGCTTTTAGATTTTTTGAAACAAGGTCTTGCTAAGCTGACCACGTAGGCCTTGAATTTATAATTCTCCTGCCTCAGCTTCCCTAGTCGCTGGGATTACAAACATGTACCACCAGGCCCAGCTGCTTTCCACGCTTAGTCCCCATCTACCCTGCCTTAATTTCTTCTCTACTTTTACACTCTGTAACTTAAGCTGACTTATTTTGTAACTTGTTTGCATCCCCTACACCAACTTGGAATGTGAGCTCTTCCCCAGCAGGAAGTTTATTGCCTTATTTACAATGTCCCCAGTTCCTGAGTTGAGTCTGACACACATTGTAGACTTGATAAACACTTGTTGAATGAAGGAAGAGTTAAAAACAAAGGAGTTAGAAGATGAGGAGAAGCAAAGGCTCAGGCAGTAGTGGCCCAAGGAAAGGCAAGAGCAGATGTGGGAGAGCAGAAATGCAGAGAGTTCAAAGGAGGCTTGCTGTTCTGAGCAAGCAGGATGCCCATACCTAGTAGATGTAATAGGTGCCTCATAAATAGTTCCATTGCTGGATACAGTGGCACACAGCTGTAATTCTAGCTACTCAAGACTGAGGGAGGAGGATTAGAAGTGAAGACCAGCCTGAGCAATTTAGCAAGATCCTGTCTCAAAAATAAATAAGGCTAGGGATGCAGCTAGCTCAGTGGTAGGATGTTCCTGCATTCAATCCCCAGAAACACAATCAACCAATCAATCAATAATTATCCATCCAGTGTTCATTGTCTAGATAGCAAAAGTTTTATTTTTCTTTGATTTTTTTTGTTGGATATGTTAAATATTTAAGACATAACATAACATTTTGGTATGTTTATAGGTAGTGCAATGGTGACTACAGTTGGGAAAATTTCAAATGTCTAGCTAAAAAATAATTGAATACATAGAAGTAGAGAATGAGACAGTGGTTCCAAAGGATGTGGTTGAGAATGAAAACAGGGAGATTTAGATGAATTAATACAAAGTATCAGATATGTAGGGTATGAACAAGTCCAGAGATATAATGTACAACATGAGGGCTCTAGTTACTAATATTATTTATGTGATTTTTGCTGAGAGTAGATTTTAAGTGCTCTTGCCACCCAACCCCCAGTTTCATTTTTAAGAAGCTTATTTTTCCAAAGGGCTCCAAGCCCTTCCCTGTGTGGGACTGTCTGTGCCAAGGGCAGAGGCATGCCTCCAGGGGAGCAGGATCTCTCCCAGGAAGCCCTCCAGGGATCTGAAACAACACAGGACAAAACAAGACAAGTGGGACAGGGGCAGTGACCCCACCTGGCTCTGAGCCCCAGGAACCGCCAAGGGCAGCTGCTGCCAAAAGACACAAAAGATAAATCTTCCCCCAGGGTAGGGAACAGTGGAGAGAACAAGGAGGGAAGAAAGGCACAGAGAGGGAGAGAGAGAGGAGATGGACACGAGAAAAGTGAATAACCTCATTAAAAGCACAGCTAAAACCCAGGAAGGAAAGCACTGACAAGACATCAAAGAAGACAAGGAAGCCTCTGCAGGACTTACACTTTCAGTTACCAAGAGTAAACAAGTTTCTTCTGTTCAATAAAGGGCCTGACATCATATCACAGGGAGGCTCCACTGGAAAGATAAACACTGTGTGAAATGAAAAGCTCCCAACAGAAGAAGATCCTTGTAAAAAACTATCAACTAACAGCTCTCCTCTGGACCCTCAAGGTGCCCCATTACAAGGGAAAATCCTAGTGGAGTCAATAAATGCTTCTGGGGAAAGCATTTACAAAAAGAAGAAACATGCTCCTAGCAGTTTATAGATAGTAAATAGTGAGTGGGGTGGTAAACAGGAAGTGACTAGGGGGTAAGGCAGAACAAAATCTTCCTGGATAAGAAAATACTTCCAACCCCAGATCCAAATAATAATTGCAAGTGCTGATACTTAGCATGTTCGACTTCATGAATGTAGTACTACATGGCAATCAGAAGGCACCTGATCCACCACAGACCTTGGACTTCAGAGATCACAGTACTTCAGAGATCTCCTTGTCTACTCACCTCAGAGTACAGATGAGGTCAGATATTCTAAAGTTAGCACTGGAACCCTAGCTAAATAGCTAACTCTTGTGTTGGCACACACCTATAGCTTCTCAAGAGGCTGAGACAGGAGGATCACAAGTTTCAAGACCAACTTCAGCAACTTAGTGAATCCCTTCTCAAGATGAAAAAATTAAAAGGACTGGGGATGTAGCTCAGTGGTAAAGCACTGCTGGGTTCAGTCCCCCAGAACCAAAAATAACAGCACACACTGTTAGGCACTGTGCTGCATTCACTCACAACACCTGATGGAGGAGAAACATAGTCCAGAGAGAATGCGAAGACTGCTGAGCATCACTCAGCTGAATTCAATTCAAACCCAATTGTTCTGCATCTCTAGTCCACTGCCCCAGTGTTTTCTCATGGGACCACACAACTGCCTTACTTTGGTGACAGTTAACTAACTGTATGTGCCAACTGGGCAAGGATACTGAGGGACCCAGATATTTGGCCAAGTAGTATTCTAGAGGTTGCTGTGAGGTTTTTTTTTTTTTTTTTTTTTTTTTTTTTTAGATGAGATTAACACTTCAATTAGTAGACTCTGGGTCAAGCCCATGTCCTAGAGGGGCTCATCCAATCAGATGAAGGGCTGAACAGAACAAAGATTGATCTCCCAGTAGGAAAAGGGAATTCTTTTAGCAGACAGCCTTCAGACTTAAACTACCTCTTCCCTGGGTCTTCAGCCTGTAGATCCTGCAAATTTCTACTATACCCAGATCACACAATCATGTGTGAGCACAGTGCCACATGCCTATAATCCCAGCTACCTGAAAGGTCAAGGCAGGAGAATCACAAATTTGAGGCTAGTCTGGGCAACTTGATGAGATTCTGTCTCAAAATAAAAAATAATAAGGACTGGGGAATATAGCTCAGTGGTAAATCACCCTTGGCTTCAATCCCCATACCATATGAACATAAAAATAATCTCTCACTCTATATCTGAGTATACACACATATACACACCTCCCTAACACAGGTATCATCACTCCTCAGGCCACATTCTCAGCGCTGGAACCCTAGCTAAGGACAATGGACAAGCCCACAAGGTTCACTTTCCCTGAAGGAGGCCAATGGGATTTAGAGCTCACCAATGCATGCTTGACCTCCTTGAACAAACTCAGTGCCTATTTGTATTCTAAATTTTGAAGAAACTACACTAGACCTAACAGATCTTCCTATAATGGACCTAGATGTCTCTACATATAAAATATTAATTATATTCGTAGGGAGAGTGGTATATAAAAGGTACAAAGCAATAAAGATATGGTGTTGTTATGGTTTGGATCTAGAAAGTTCCTCTGAAAAGTTCGTTTTTGAATGCATGATCCCCAACACAGGAATGTTCAGAGGTGAAATGATTAGATTATGAGAAATGTGATCTCATCAATGGATTAATACATCTGACAGTTTAATAATTTGAACGCACTACTGGGTGGTAACTGTCTGCAGTGAGTTGTGGCTGGAGGAAGTAGGCCACTGGGGACGTGTTCTTGCGTTGTATCTTGTCCCTGGCTCATGGCACTCTCTCTGCTTCCTGGAGGGCATGAACAGAGCAGTGTTCACCCATCACTGCCTTTAACCATGATATTCTGCCTTATCTCAGGCCCAGAGCAATGGAGCTGGCCAACTATGAACTGAACTCTGAAATCATTGAGTTCAAAACAAAATTTTCATCCTCTAAATTGTTTTTGTCAGGTATCTGGGTCATAGTGACACAAAATTGACTGACATATAAATGTAATGCTCAATTTGAATTGTCAACTTGATTGGATTAAGAGGTTCTGATGATTAAGAGGCTTTTGTGTAGGAAGTGAGGGGAAAGGGCAAAAATAACAAGGGAGAGAAATGAACTACAGTAGATGGGGTAGAGAGAGAAGATGGGAGGGAAGGGGAGGGGAGGGGGGATAGTAGAGGATAGGAAAGGCAACAGAATACAACAGACACTAGTATGGCAGTATGTAAAAATGTGGATGTGTAACCGATGTGATTCTGCAATCTGTATACGGAGTAAAAATGGGAGTTCATAACCCACTTGAATCAAATGTATGAAATATGATATGTCAAGAGCTATGTAATGTTTTGAACAACTAATAATAAAAATAAAAAGAAATTTTAAAAAAAGAGGCTTCTGTGTGTGTCAATGAGGGTGTGTCTAGGAATGACTGGCATGTGGGATAGTGAACTGAAGTGGAGACCCTCCCTAAGCATGGGCAGCACCATCCAATAATTGGATAGTGGCTTGGATGAAATAAAAGTTGGAAGAACAAAGAGCAGTAGCAGATGCAAGCTCAATTCTTGAACAGGTTCTGGATTGCTGATGTGATCACCTAAGGATATTGGATTCTCATTTCTTCGCTCTTCCAAAGCGGACTCTGCCAGTGATTCTCCAGGGAGTGTTTCCAGAAGTATTTGGACTAGGGTAGCACAATTGATTCCTCTTGTTCTGGGGCTTCAGTCTCTCGGACTGTGCAGCTACTGGCTCTTCCAGCTCTCCAGTCTGCAGATGGCTATTATGGATTATCCAGCTTCTGGTTGCATAAGACAATCTAATACATCATCTTTTTATAATCATATTTCCTGTTGATTCTAGAGAACTCTGACTAATACACACATGTATGTTAATGTGACTCAAAAAAATTATCTCCAAAAATGTAATTAAAAATAAAGGTATGTGGCTCAAGTGGTAGTACGCTCTCCTGGCATGCGTTCGGCCCGGGTCTGATCCTTAGCACCACATAAAAATAAATAAATAAATAAATAAATAAATAAATAAATAAATAAATAAATAAAGATGTTGTGTCCGACAAAAACTGAAAAATAAATATTAAAAAATTCTCTCTCTTTCTCTGTCTCTGTCTCTCTGTCTCTCTCTTAAAAAAAAAATAAAGGTAAACTCAGCCAGTGGATCCGTTACTTCTATGCTGATCATCTATTACAGCTAAAAGAGCAAAATGGCATTAGCCTCTACCCATCCCCACCATAACCATCACTGCCCTATCAATATTGGTCTAGTCTTCTGTCTCACCCTCTGTGCTTTATCACCTCAATTCCACAGAACTCCTGCATATTATGTGTCATTATTTTTCATCAAGAGGCTGTACAAAAGTCACTCCCTGTTGAAATATCTCCTCAATCTCCATGCTCATGTTAGCATAGAGTAAGCAATTAATTAGTACTTGTTGACAATGACTAATAAATATGGACACCTTAGCCCCACTCACTGATAGTGCTTGCCAGTTTATTTAACAAGTATTTATTGTGCTAGGAAGTCCCCATTTTCCCAGGGTTCACACTTCACTAAAGATAGAGGACGCTATGTGTCTGGTACACAGGGGATTGAACGTCAATAACATCAACCTGGAGCAAAGAACATAGGAAGCCAGGATAGGAAAAAGTCTTTGAATTTTCTGGAAGGGGAAGAGAAGAGAATGGGAGAATGGGGTTGGAAGTCAGGGCTTCCAGAAGATAGGATGCTAGGACTGCAGTGTGAGTAGGTTGCCTGCTCAAGGTGCATGCAGGGACCCTTGGCAGAGAGGTACATGACACATTCAGGGCAGGAAGAAGCTAGTGGCACACAGGGAGGAGTGGGGAAAATAGAAATGAAAAAAAGGACAGGATGAGATCCCTTATTGGAGCCTCCACTGACTCCCCAGAGTGAATCCTCCATAGCACCCCAGGAAATTACATCAACCCAGCCACCCAGCAGATGGCGACAAGGGCTGGAGGTGGGAGGAAAGAGAAGCTCCCACTATAGGGAGAAATAAAACTACCCTTGGCACTGTCTATAAGAAACACTGCACAGGCAATTCTCTTCAAAAGGCCAATCCAGAGGTTGAAGGGGTAGCTCAGTTATAGAGCACTTGACTAACATGCATAAGCCCTGGATTTGATCCCCAGCACTGGGAGAAAAAAAATGGCTAACCCAGACCATCCTGACCTCTCTAGCCAGCAGCTGAGCAGTAAATTCTGATTATTCTGATTAAGTACGTGTATATTAGAGCAGGCTCCTCAGACAGGACTTCTGTGAAAACAAAGGTGTTTGAATGCTTAGCCTAAGGGCAAACACCTGTGTCCAGCCCCTTTCACTATAGAACAAACTGGTTTCATTGGAAACAATGCACTTTACTTTCTGGTTAGAATTTCTTTGTATATGCATATACCAGCTGCTGGTGAGACTCTGGTTTGAAAGCTCTTGAAAGCTACAGGTCTCCAACAGCAGAGGAGCAGGGCATCACTGAAGAGGCGTTAACAAGTGGCAGATGCCTGTAGTCCCAACAGCTCGGGAGGCTGAGGCAGGAGAACTGCAGATTCAAAGCCAGCCTCAGCAGCTTAGTGAGACCTCGTCTCAAAATAAAAAATAACAAGGGTGGGGATGTGGCTCAGTGGTATAAAGCCCCTGGGCTCAATCCCTGGTACCAAAATTTTAAAAAAATTTTAAAAGGCCTCAATGTGTCAAGAAATACTGCTTCTCCAGTTGAATGCTTTGACAGCATTCTCCAGCACAGAAGCAAACACCCTGGTCTCTGCTCTCTAAGAGTCTCTTGGTGTCTCTAGATGAGTATTACAAGCAACTGTCACCATTACACCCTACTCACTGACCAGCAGAGATATGTGAAATAGTTGCCAAAACCTACCTGTAGTTCTGTTTTATCTCTAAGCCTCAGAGCACAAAAATGAAAAGTTTTAAAAGTTTACATTGACACATTCAGGGCAGGAAGAAGCTAGTGGCACACAGGGAGGAGTGGGGAAAATAGAACTGAAAAAAAAGGACAGGAACATAGCAAAATATAAAGCTCTATCTATATGGTAATTTTTGTTGTTGTTGTTGTTAATCAAGATCACTGAGATGATTGCATTAGGAAAAAAGTACCACTGTCTAATAAAAATGATGAACCAAGAGCTAAGTAAGGTGAGTCCTTTCATCACATAGAAACTGAGCACTAGAAGAAAATGTTAGGCTTTCTGAATTTATGACTAATAAATGTCCAAAATTAAAAAAGAAAAACTATTAAAGTGTGGTGGAAAGCAAATATTGCTGCCACCCTAGCCATCTACAGTTGTCAGTTTCTTGTGTATCATGTAGGAAACAGACTATGCATAAGAGACATGAGTGTGTATATACATATACATACATTTATATATATATGGATTTATAATACAGTATAATTGGTAGCATACCATACCACAGTTCTAACCTTGGTTTTTTTCTTTCTCTTATTTTTTGAACCCCAACATTATGTATAACTATAATGCACTATTAAAAAAGAAATGCAATAAGCAGATTATGTCTTTTAAAAGTTATCCATTGCCATTTCCAATGCTTTGGTTTTAAACTGATTCTTTTCTTAGGCAACTTTATTCTACAATCCATCATTTCAAATGTGTATGGGTCTACATTTAGGATAAATTCTTTTTTTTTTTTCTGCTACTGGGGATTGAACCCAGGAACACTTTACTACTGAGCTACACCCCAGCCCTTTTTAATTTTATTTTGAGACAAGGTGTTGCTAAGTTTCCCAAGCTGGCCTTGAACTTATAATCGTCTTGCCTCAGCCTCCCAAATAGTGAAATTACAGGCATGCACCATTGTGCCAGGCAATACGGCCTTTTAAATGTATCAGTTCATCCAATATTATAGTAATCTATAAGGTAGGCATTACTATGATTCCTATTTCTCAGATTAAAAATTAAGAACCAAGAGGTTATAGAATTTGTCCAAGATCACATAGCTCATGATGGTACAGCTGGCATGCAAATCAAGAGTCTATTGTAAACCTGTCATTTCCAATATAAGATTTATTTGTTGTTTTCTAACTTTTTGAGTTGGATCCTTAATTCATTTGATTTTCAAGACATGTCATCTATTAATTTAAATGATTTAAACTTTGGATTTTTTTTTTTGAGCCTTGTTTTAGCTACATCCCATAAGTTTTGAATTATGTAGCTCACTATGATTCTCCTTTCACTGTTAGAAATTTATATTATGTTAAATGTTTTTAAATATTTTAATATTAAATATTCATATTTTAATATCGATGAACACAAGGAGAATTAACATTTTTACAATGTTGAGATTTTCCATTCAGGAACATGCCATTTTTAAAATGTAAAATAATACATTTATTCATCTGCATTTTATATTTAAAAGCTTTTATTTTAATAGATTTACTTCTATTATGATTTCTAACCATTGTTGTTAGAATCTATGAAAACCATAGATATTTATGTAATTCTGGACTGTGCCTTAAATGAATTCTCTCAGTTCTAATAGTTTTCAGTTTGTTTTCTTAATTCTCCACTGTTCTTTTTCTTGCTAATATCTATATTTATATAAAGATATTCATATACCATATTATATAAATTAATATGTTTTCACATAACATATATGAACATATATAACGTACCAAAAAATTAAGTAACTGTGAATTTATATTCTTTCTAATTTGTTTTACAGGGGTGCTTTTTAACTGAAATTTTCTTTGGGTGGGAAATATAGTGATATGGTAGTGATATGGTAGCAGAAAAAGCTCTATCTTTACAAAATATTTCCTAATATCCAACTTAAATGCTTTCTGGCTTAAAAATTTAAACATTTTGGTTATAAAAAGTAATAAATGCTGGGCTCAGGGGCACACACCTGTAATCCCAGTAACTTGGGAGGCTGAGGTAGGAAGATTGCAAGTTCAAGGCCAGTTTGGGCAACTTTATCAAGATTCTATCTTAAAATTGAAAAATAAAAAGGGCTGGGGATGTAGCTCAGAGTGCTCCTGGGCTCAATTCCCAGCAAAAACACACATACACACACACACACACAATAGTACATATACCTTAAAGAAAAAATCTGGAACCTAGAGAGAAACATGGATTTTTTTTTAAATTTAAGTAAATTAATAACCTGGTATTTGGAGCAGTGATCCACTATGGTAGTCTTCCTGCCTCCTTCTCCATACCCAATGCATCCGAGGTGCCTACCTGGTTCCCCTGAGCCATTGCTGTTCCTCTCACTCTCCCCATCTTCCTGGCCGTCTGCGTTCTGCTGTGTGTGCTGTAGGCTCAGCTTGTGGCAGACCTCAAAGGCTTGCCCCACAGTCCGGACGATTCGCATAGCTTGGCTCTGGGGAAGAGGAAGGAGAAGGACGAGTGAAGGCTACGGTGACTCTACAAGGACACAAGAAGGGGTGCGGGTGGGTGGGAAGTGCAAGGGGCATGTGATCAAAAACCCAGGAAACCAGCAAAGGAAAGAGATGGAAAATCCTAAGGTTGTTCAGATGTGTACATATTCAGAAAGAAGAGTACAAAAATACTTTCCCTTCTTGAAATACTCCAGAAAATAGAAACTGTCACCATAGTTTTGAAACAATCAATCAACGGAAAGGACATATGCTGAGAAATATACCAATTCTAGACTTAGCCCCAACTCTTTCCTTCTAAGTATAAGCATATTAATCAATATGCTTCAACATCATTTTGCCAACCATTATCAAGTGTTTAATAGGCCCATCAAACCAAGAGGAACTCAGCTGTTTCTTTCTCCAGATGTCAGATTTCCTAGGAGCTCTGTAGACCTTGGGCTGTGATGCTCTGGGGCTTGGAAGCCTTGGCCTAACATCAGAGTCAACTGACACTTTGCTAACTAAGGCCAAGGTGAGCTTTCCGAGGCTTACTCTAATAAGATATTGCTCACTTGGATGGCTATTTTCTCCTGTTTTACTGTTTAACCTCTTCTTTTAGGAGCCAAAGAAGAGAACTAGCCCCTGACTCCCAGTGTCCCACTGCTTAACTAGGAGAGGAGGGGAGGACAAAGAAACCTGTTCCCAGAGTCTTCGGCAACACCTGCAGGCAGTGAGGAAGAGGCACAGGCAGGGTTCTCAGGACAGGGTCTCAAAGGTGGATCACTTACTCTAATCTGATGACTCGTCACCTTTCAACCTTCTTTCAAGGAGTAAAAATGAGACAACTATGAGATACGGAGTTTCAGAGCTCAGGCTGGGAATGTTCCACATGCTCTTACCCCAGTGGCTCTCAAATATTCCACCACAGACTTCAGATATATCACTGTGATTGTCACCCAATAACCCAGCCTAACATCAATCATGTTTGGGGTGATCTGACTTTAGATTAGTTGTGACTACCTGATGATATCATACAGTCCACTGATCACATTTGAAACTCCCAAGGTAACATCAGAAGTCAAAAAGAACTTTTTTGTGCAGGGGTGGGGGTACTGGGAATTGAATAGAGTGCTTAACCACTGAGCCCATCCCCAGCCCTTTTTTATATTTTAGAGACAGGGTCTTGCAGAATTTCTTAGGGCCTTGCTAAGTTGCTTTAAACACAATTCTCCTGCCTCGGCTGAGCCACTTGTAATCCCAAGCCACTGGGATTACAGGCGTACACCACTGTGTCCGGCAAGAGGAGCCTCTTAAAAGCATGAGGTAATTGGTATTGCAGTATAACCTGCTACCCAGTGTTTTGGTAAATTTATAGAACCTGTTTAAGGGTAAATAAATGATTCATTTATACTTGTCATAATAATGAGATTTGTTCTCACTGTTATCTTCATGAATTCCTCAGGCCTTGGAACACCACATATGGACTGCTGCTTGAATCCAGTCTCTGCTAAACTTGTTACCCTTGCTTGTTTCCTCAGGCCTGGGGTAACTTCTATGTTCCTTCCATTTACTTCAGGCCAAAACATTCCCTAATAAAGGCATTAGGTCAATCATTGTCCACATGTCGTTTTAAGATTTCCATCTTCTTCTAGTCCTCTTTATATTCCCCAACTCAAACAACCTTCTAGCAGTGACTGTCTTACAATTTAAACTTCTTAGCTTGCTTGGGCATGGTGTTACACAACTATAATCCCAGCAATGTGGAAGGCTGAGGCAGGAGGATCCCAAATTTGAGGCCAGGCTTCAGCAACTTTGTGAGACTATCTCAAAACTTAAAAAGCTGAGATGATGTGTCTTGTTGGTAAAGCCCATCTGGGTTCAATCCCCAATACCAAGAGAGGGGGAACAAACCCTCTTACCTCAAAAGTGTTTTTTGTTGTTTGTTTGTTTGTGGTGATAGGAATCAAACCCAGAGCCTTATGCATGCCAGGCAAACATTCTACCACTGAGCCACATTCCCAGCCCTAGACAGATATTTTTAACTGATCACTCAGTTAAGAGACATGGGTGATGGGAAACTTAAGTGAAACAGGAGACAGGTAAGTGTCTTGAGGTCCCCCATCACCTGGTGGTGGATCAGAACCTCTGCTCTCAGTGTTCACCCTTAATTCCCTCCTGGGTCCAAAGGGCAGGCCTAGGCCCCTTCTCAAACCACAGGCTTGCAGTATCTGAGACACAACTATTCTTTCTGCTCAGGAAGTTGAGAATTAGTAGGCACCAGTACTAAGCAAGGTGTCTCTGCTCTTCCACTTCCCCAACATGGGAACAGGTGTGATTTGAAGGACATGATGCCTAACCAGCTAGGCCAGGAACATCCCAGCTTCTACATCTCCTTTGGACACCAAGCTGAGCCCTAGTTAGGAGGCTGGGCCAGGAAGCTCAACTCTCTGATGGAAAAGAAGACGCTGGTCCACCCCAAAGTGTTATTCACACACATCTAGCCAGATCTTTGGTCCCTTACTCTTATTATCGGAAGATAGTTAATCCTAATCTTTTACAGGAAAGCTTATTACTAGTATCAAGTAATGTCTCCTCTGCCATACAGAGGGATCAATAAGTAGATATATGATGGCACCTCCCACAGGGATAGGCATATAGTAAGTGTTCAAGAAATGCTTTATTCTGAATATGTAACTCACTGCAATAAAAAGCAATTAAAACACAAAATAAAAGGTAGTTAAGGAAAGCCCAGGATTAATTTATTAATGACAGAAGCGTAAAGATCCTAAGGGAATCACTTCTTCATACATATGCTGGCATCAAAAGGGTGAGTGCCACCATCTCCCTCCTTCCCAACAGCATCTGAGGAGAACTCCTGGGTCCACTGTATCTTGGGTCTGAACTGGTACAATGGTTTCCATGTAGGAGGGTATTGTTGGACGTGACTTCTAGGCTTGCACATTTCATTTCAACTTATCTTCTACTTTTCTTTGATGCGAAGGCTGTTGTCATTCACAGTAAAAGGACACAGTAGCATGTTCTGTGAGATATCTCTGCACTTGAAGAGGTTACTGGGTGGATAAGCAAACTATCTGCTTTACAGAATGACGAACACACATAAAAGAACCATCCTCCTCATTTATCACTCTAGGAGCAAAAGGGGCTGGATGACTCCTAACTTGATCCTTAAATGGCTACATGAGTTTAAATGCCCCTTGACTTTCTAGGCTCTCCTTCCTTCACCAGTGAAAAGTCTACTTTTAGAGGTTTGACACGAGAATCTTGTTATGGAAGCAATTACTTGAAGGTGGTGGGTTTGGTGATCTGCCCCTGGCAGGGGCTGGCCCTCTTCCATTTGCTCTCTGCACAGCCCTGTGGGCTCCTGATGCTAGGTCTTCTGCTCTTGGTGATGCTGATTTTCTAGGCTAGAAAACTGACTCTGCCTTATACCCTGGAAGGCAGGAGTCACACATGCTGGGAATTAATAGTTAATAAGCCATGTTTAGACTCGAGGGAGAACTCTGATAAAGAGAAGCTTTAAAAACAACTTTCAGAGATTTCTGTGAATACTTGTTTTTGGGGGTTACCTTGTTCTCACGGAAGCAGTTGCTCACATCTCGTGACCATACGCAGGCCTTTGGAAATCAAAGTGGAGGTTTAAAGATTGAAATTGAAGATAACCAGGGAAAAAGCTGAACCACAAGTGGATTGTTAGGAAGGCAGCCTTTGCCAGTTTCAAGATCTGGCCACTCTGGAATTTAACAGATTATTATTATTTTTTATTAAAGCATCATTATACTGTAGTATACTGCATGTAATTTTTGTACAAATCCAGATTAGTTTTATATAAGCCCTCGAAAGAGCTTTGCCACATGGATCAAATCTTTCTGTTCAAAAGCCATTTTCTATTAGTAGCCCCAAAGCATGAGTGGGCTTTTAGTTACTGAGATTAGCCTGGAGACGGTTGCTTTGATGTTTCCAAAGCTGGAAAGGAATATCTAACCTCAGAGTGACTCTTAGCTGCAGATGGAGAGCACTGAAGCTCATGGGAGCACCAATTACAGGCAATTTTGTAAAAATAGGGATGGAAAGGAAGCTGTCTTAGAACTTTATTCAACTAACTCTCTCCATGTTTCTCAGAGTGTTTCTTTAAATCATCTTCCTGTTCATGTTGACAAGATCCCCTTCTCTCCCATACCCAGGATATCCCACAACTCAGGACAGAAACCAAGTCAAGATGCAATGGCTATTAATTGGATACCAAGCCTACTATGGACACCAAATGGATACATAGCCGACATCAAAATTTGATGAATTGCTGCAATGAACACAAAAACAATACCATATTTGCAGTGAGAGTGAGTTGTCTACTCAAAAATAGTCAAAAGCTTATAGTAGTAACTTTAACTACATGAAAATCAAAAGGTTGCTTCCTGTACTTCACCAGTCCATAGAAAAATTATCATAGTTGGGCACAGTAGTGTGCATCTGTAGTCCCAGCTACTTGGGAGGCTAAGATGATCTTAAACCCAGAAGTTTGAGATCAGCCTGGGCAACACAGTAGGACCCTGCTTAAAAAAAAATCATAGTATTTTTTGTTCGCATTCTAAGTAACCCTGTTGGTCCTATAAACTTTGGAATCTTGTAAGTGCTATATACATGTTATAGAATAGTTGTTTCTAGGGCTGTAGCTCAGTGGTAGTGCACTTGCTGATATATCCTCAGGTTATATCCTCAGCATACATGAGATCCCAAGCTTGAACCTCAGCATCTCTCTCTCACACACACACACACACACACACACACACACACACACACACACACAAACACACACACTGGTTATTACTAGTCTTTATCTTTGGCTGATGTAATAAATCATATTGGGCATTTTTCTGAATTTCACTATCCTGAAAAAAAGCTCTCTATTTCACAATTTTTTGGAGATGATTAAAGAAGTCATCAGATAAGCAAGGAAATTAGAAAACAAAAGCACAAAATACAAGGTGTAAATGAAGATGAAGATCATCATTGCGATGAAAATAAGGCAAGGAAAAAGAAGAGTAGGGGCTCACTTCTGGAAAACCTCACTTCTGAGGTTCTCTACCAGCTCTCTGCTCTAGCTTACAGCCCACCTCTACCCCATGTATTCTGGGTATTCAAGATTTGTCTGCCAAGTCCTTCTGAGTTCCAGAGAACTGACTTACATGAAGTCAGTATCAGAATTTGCTCACAGATTTATAATTCTTCTCATCTGTCACAGCAATAAAATATAGTGCCCTTCTTGTGAACTTAACCACCACGGAATCTCAACGAAAATAGAACTGAATTTCATGTTTCTTAATGTGCTTTGAATTGAACATTTAGTAAATGATTTTAGCTTAGATTTATCAAATGATTGAGATCCATAGAATTTGCAATGCTGAATTTGCAATGTATGTTTGGATTTCTACATATAGTAGCATTTAATGTACTAAAGCTTTGAAATGATAGATGGGTTGGGTTTTTGTCCTCAGGTTATTTCATGGATAACAAAACATTTCTCAGTACAAGGAAAGTTTAGTTTCAAAGCAGATATGACTTTCATCATTGACAAGGAATAGCACATCATAAAATTTCCAATAGGTAGTTGAATTTTTCCTTCCTACTCTGCTAGTCCATGAATACACAGTGTCTAGAGATAAAAGGATGTTATAATCTCGGTACTGTCAGTAACCCACTGGGTGATAGTGGACAAGTCAGCTCACTTTCCCAGGTACCAATTTCAACATCTATAAAGAGATTTGGCTATGATTCCCTTTTATTCCCCCACCCCTCTGGGATTGAACACATGGGTACTCTACCACTGAGCTATATCTGCAGCCCTTTTTATCTTTTCTTTTAAGACAGGGTCTCACTAAGTTGCCCAGGCTGACCTTGAATCCTCCTGCCTCAGTCTTCTGAGTAGCTGAGATTATAGGCATATGCCACCATGTCCAGCTATGATTTCTATATTTTGACTTCCCAACCCAATTCCACTTAAGACATGGAAAACAGTCTCTTGCCCTAAATTGAGGACCTATCTTTCATCTCTTAAATTTCACCAGGCAAATGACTAATTCTTTTGCACATGACTGTCATAATTCAAAACCTACTGCAACTCTAAATAAGAGTCAAACTTCACAGCTGTGGCCCCCAATTTGATGGTGAGAGCATTACAGGGGGAAATGATTTCTCCTAATCCAAAGCAATTGAGCTGTGATTGCAGGCAAAATGATTTCAAGGAGTTGTCCTGAGGATAATGGAGAGATTCCTGCTGCTCCTGTTAATCACCAACACTTCACGCACTGATGCGCTAATAAGTACCATCACTCTCAATCAGGCCAGATAGCCATATCCTCCTAGGACTGGGAGAAAATGACAGGAAGATTATGTCCACTCCACAGGAGAGGTCAAGAGACTAGGCAAGAGGCTCCTCTTGAGGCAAAAGACCTTGTAAATGAACACTATCACTATATCTCCCAAGGAGGTCAACAAGAAATGCCAATGTCAATAAGAAGAGTCTGCACTGACTGTACCCAGTGAGAAACAGACCTGCTGTCGGTTCTCCTTCCTAGCACTAGTACGAAGGTGCTGGGATCCCTCCATCCCATTACTGGTGATACTGCCCAGTCAAAGCCATATAAATTTCACTGTTTAAAGATTGTATCACTTCAAACACTTCCTGAGAAGCCTATCACCTTACTGGAGGAACTCAAGTCCAGAGAGGCTCCTGTGTCTTTAGGTTTTAGTGGCCAAATCCCTGGACTGGGAGCAGAAAGCCTGGTTCTAATCTCAGTGGCATCTTTGATTGACTGTGTGCCCATGGTTAACTCACTAGCCTAAGCCTTTTCTTTCTTTCTTTTTTTTTTTTTAAAGAGAGAGTGAGAGAGGAGAGAGAGAGAGAGAGAGAGAGAGAGAGAGAGAGAGAGAGAGAGAGAGAGAGAGAATTTTTTTTTAATATTTATTTTTCAGTTCTCGGCGGACACAACATCTTTGTTTGTATGTGGTGCTGAGGATCGAACCCGGGTCGCACGCATGCCAGGAGAGCGCGCTACCACTTGAGCCACATCCCCAGCCCTAGGCCTTTTCTTTCATCAACTACAAAATGGAGTCAACACTGATCACATAAGGATACTACGAGGCAAAAAGGAAAATGTGTGTCAAAGTGATGTGAGCCATTGAGAGTTAAGGAGCTCTTTGGACTCAGGTGCTGATTACAACAGAATGCAGTT
Organism: Ictidomys tridecemlineatus; assembly: GCF_052094955.1. NCBI lineage: Eukaryota > Metazoa > Chordata > Mammalia > Rodentia > Sciuridae > Ictidomys > Ictidomys tridecemlineatus. The sequence goes on from NC_135487.1 coordinate 115,698,867, forward strand.
ATGAATCAACCTTGGGGAACAAGGCTACTCCTTAGCTATGTAACTTCCTAATGAGCCAGGGACAATGGTATATGGAGTGGTTAAGAGTGTGAGCTCAAGTCAGACTTCTGGGTTCAGTTTCGACTATGCTATCATAAGTCTTTATGCAAGTTATGTACTTTAAGGCTCCCATTTATGTAATGAAAAGCATAATAGTTCCTCTCTCCCTAGGCTTTTGAGATAATTCATTCATAGAGCTTAGGGCAGTCTCAGGCACATGGCAGTAAATCAAAACAGGCTAGATATTTTTAACTTAATATTAAACTATGACTTAGATAATCCATAGTAGTATAAGACTAAAAGGAACCATCTTATATTCCTACAGCAATCTGCTATCTAGCTTCTGGAGAAAAAGAGAAAAAACAGTTCAAGGTTAAAATTCCCAAGATGGAACCACATTGGCTATACTTGTGAGTAACTGAGGATGATCCCTAGGTACAGAATAATATCTGTGCCAGGAGCAAAGGTTATAGGGATGCCTTCTAATGTGAAAGTTGAGACACCCAACCCATATTCTCAACTCTTTCTCCATGGTGAACTATAGGATATGAATGACACCCTCATTACAGGTTTGTCATGAGAAACGTGCCATGGGTGTGCACACAGGGGACATAACGCAAGGTCAAACAGCAGGAACCAAAACCCTGGCACAGCAACAAGTTTATACAAGGTTTTCCCACATTGTGATCAGTATAAGGCCTCTGGAGGACACCCAAGTCTGCTGGCTTCCAGCAAGAGGTCTCCCTATTGACATCTAATGACCAAGAACATTCCTGCAAAATACATTTCCTTGGGACGTGTAGTACTTTCCCCATCACCTCTTCAATATTCCTATGATTTTCCAATTAAAACTCCTGATCAAGCTGACTATTGCCTCCCTAAACCTGAAGAGTTTTATAAAATAGTAATTCACCATATTTGGGGGCTAATCAAGATGGCATGTAAAACCCTAGAGATATATTGCCACCTCTTCCCGATTTTGTTCCCTTTGATTAACAATTTATTTCTCTTTTTATGGCTTAGAAACTGGCCCTTCCACCAAGAGTTCAGCAAAAGAACTCACATCAGGCTATCCAGAAGCAACTCCCTAGCTACATGGTAGACAAACCAGCACCAGACCTGAGAACCAACTCTAGGAAGAGATACAGTCTCAGTAGGGGAGGGTGAAAGGATTTAAAAAACAAAATGGAAGAGCTAGCTGGACATGGTGACACATGTCTGTAATCCCTGTGACTCAGGAGGCTGAGGCAAGAGGATCACAAGTTCAAGGCCAGTTTCAGTAACTTATGAGACGCTGTTTCAAAATGAGAAAATAAAAAGGGCTACAGATGTAGTTAAACGGCAATGCACACCTAAGTTCAATCCCCAGTACCCTCTCCTCAATCCAAAAGAAATAAAAAAGAAAATAGAAGAGCCAGACATCAGAATTAGCTCTGGGAGCTATAAGACATGGGAAAAAAATGATGTGACAGAGAACTAGATGACTACTCCTTTTCATCTAGCAACAGCAATGGAATCTGGGCTTCACTTCAAGATCAAAGATCCAAGTGGGCATTTTTCTTAGACTCGGGTTTTGGCAGAAGGACACCCCTACTCTGTCTGTATTGCTATACTAAGTTTGATGGCCAGGCAAATACAAGATATAGGCCAGGTATAGAGGCACACACCTATAATCCCAATGACCTGGGAGGCTGAGGCAGGAGAATTGCAAGTTCAAGGCCAGCCTCAGCAACTTAGCAAGACTCTGTCTCAAAACAACAACAAAAAGGACTGGTAACAATAAATGTTGGTGAGGATGTGGGGAAAAGGGTACAGTCATACACTGTTGGTGATGCTGCAAATTGGTAAAACTTCTCTGGAAAGCAATATGGAGATTCCTCAGAAGACTACAAATGGAACCACCATTTGACACAGTTATCCCACTCCTTGTCATATATCCAAAGGACTTAAAATAAGCATACTATAGTTATGCAGCACATCGATGTTTAAGGTGTCATAGTTCACAATAGTTATGCTATAGAGCCAATCTAGGTGCCCTTCAACAGATGAATGGATAAAGAAAATGAGCTACGTATACACTATGGAGTATTACTCAGCCATAAAGAAAAATGACTTTTTGACATTTGCTGGTAAATGGATGAATCTGGATACTATCATGCTAAGTCAAATAAGCCAATCCCCAAAAAACCAGAATGTTTTCAATGGAATGTGGAAGCTAACCCACAATAAGGGGAGAAGGGAGAATGAAAGTTCAGTGGAGTAGGGGATTGAAGGAAGGGGAATGAGAAAAGGAAAGATAGTGGAATGATCTAACTTTCCTATGTTCATACACAAATATACCATCGTGAATCCCCCCATTGAGTACCTCCACGAGACATTAATTTAAAAAACCTAAAGATAAATGGTGGAAAGATCAATAGAGGGAAGGGAGCAGGGGGTGAGGAAAGGAAAGGGGATGGAGAGGTCCTGGGCTTTGAATTAGACAAGATATAGTCCATGCTTTTACCATTACATCAAAACGGATTCTACTGTCATGTATAACTATAAAAGGAAACAATAAAAAATGAATAAAAAGGACTGGGGATATAGCTCAGTGACAGTGCATCTCTGGGTTCAACTCCTGATGATGATGATGAGGAGGAGGAGAACGAGGAGGAAGAGGATGGAAAAGAAGAAGAGGAGGAGAAAGAGAAGGAGAAAGGGGAAGTGGAAAAGGAAGAGAAAGGAGGAGGAGGAGAGAAAAAAGAGGAAGAAGAGGCAGAGGAAGGAGAAGAAGGAGGAGGAAGAGGAGGAGAAAAGAAAACAGCCCACAAATATAATAGTCTCCTTTACCTAGTTTTTTTGCTAAAAATTCTTTTGTTCTATATATCTCCCAGGTTATAGCCAATGCTTTTCAGTGGGAAGGTGGGCAAGTCATTTAGTCTCTCTGAGCCTCGGTTTACTCATCTCTAAAACTGGGTGAAAATTAACTATCTTACCTTTCCTATATACACATTGGAAAGATATTAAAGTAAGATCAACTATCAAAGCACTTGGTAACTCTATTTGTAACTCTATTAAATTAAAAAGTTTACATGGTCCAGCCTATGTACAAAACTGAAGTCAGAAGCATGGTCAAGGACTCAAAATGAATTAAGGGAATTTGAATCTTTAGACACTTGTCAGAGAACATTAGAGATGGTCCAACCTGAGTTTCCTTTCTCTCTTCCCCGGATCCTCTACAGCTATAAGGAGGGTAAGACCATTTCTCCCACCTCTAGCCTTCTTTCCTCCCTCCTCCTACTTGTGCTTCTATCAGTGTTTTGATGCGCAGTTCAACCTGGCCTCCTCACATTCTCTTTCTCTCAACTGTATTATTATCTAGAAGCGAAGTCTGAGAACTTACCCCTTTTCCCTCTCATCTCTCTAGTTTTAGCACTTTCCATACAATTTCATGATTTTCATTTAAAAAGCCCGAGGGCTGGAGCGCAGCTCAGTGGTAAAGCACTTGCTTAGCAAGCATGAGGCCCTTGGTTTAATCTCTAGTACCACAAAAATAAATAAATGAATGATTAAAATTAAGTCTGAGAGCTGGGTGCGTAAAGGTGCATATCTCCTTAGAGGAGAGGCAAGTTAGCAAGTTGTGATTCCCTTTATGGAGTTAGGATAGGAAACAGGACATATATACAACCAAATTTAGGATGGTCAGACATAACAACTTTTTGATTTTTATAGTGGGGCAAAAGCTATATGTACTCATTAGAAGTTGTACTTCAAATTTTGAATTTTAATTTTTTCCTAAGCTAATGATATATAGTAAGATACTCCTGCAATGCTGGGCATTGACAGGAGCCTTAGTGCTGGTCAGTCATGTTATCATAAAGAGGAAGCCACTGGTACTGTAAAATCTGCTACTAAGTTAGGATGTTCAGTAGGGTGGGTATATTAAAGGCATTTTCAGCTGAGGAAGGGTTTATTGGGACACAACCCCATCGTTACTCAAGGAACATCTGTATTAGTTGTCACATATTATTATTATTATTATTATCCCCACTTGACAAAGGTGAGATAACCATGAGTCTATTAAAAATGGCTTAAAGCATAAGATGTTACATAGAATCAAAGGAAGTATGCAGGAAGAAGGTGAGAAGGCCTCTCAGGAAGTCAGACTTAGTGGTTTGTCTCTAGAAATAGTAGATCAATAAGGGTTCTTAAAGGCCCCAGTACAGGGCTTTCCAAAATTTCTTCAGAAGAATAATAGTTCCCAGGCTATTAGCACATTATATATAAGGAAGCGGGATTTATAGTGGAGAAGCAGCCTGCATAAAATCATTCAGGTGGGGCTAAATCCTAGGTTTCCTAACCCCCATGGAGGTATCCAAAACCCCAGTTCTTTGTGTTAGGTCCTGGAGGAATGGCAGAGAAGAAGAATGCCTCTATAGAACTGAAAAGGTTGCATTTACTCAAGTATCAGGGCCACCTTAACAAAATAATTACCCAGGAAAACCAATATCACACCCTAAGTCTAAACCAGATTCCAAGGGTCATGACTTGAAGCCCACTGATCCACTGATCAGAAGGATCACCTTAGTCCGTGGCAATGCTTCTTTACTAATGCACACTGAGGTCAACCTCATTCCTGGTGTCAACTACCTGCTCCTGTTCCAAAATACTTATCCAATGGCCAGTCCCTCTCCAACTGTTTATATGTAACCAAGTCAAAGTTCAGATGAAACTAAAAGAGAATTTCATTACATAGGAGAACTGACAGTTCCTCCATGTTGGCCATCAAAACAACCACCTCCAAATCTTTCACAGGGAAACTGGTCTATGTTGGGGATGTGCTGGGGCCATCAGAGGAACATTATAGATAACCAATGACTGCTCCTTTACCTTCTTCTTGGACTTAAAGACGTTACACCTGAAGATATTGCTGGCACCATCTCGAGCGATATAGCTGAAGATCTTCAAGTCTTGGGAGTCATGAGAGACATAGAAGATCCTAAAAGAAGAGCAACAGAAAAAATGTACTGAAAAAGGCATCCAGGGCTCCAATGGAAAACTTTTGACTAAGGACACTGAAGTCAAGTTATCAAAGGAAGTCTTTTTCCTAGAGCATCAAAAAGGTATCATATAGGAAGTATATTCAATGGACCCCACAAACACAGATATTCCTACGAGTGACTTCCAGATTTGGGATTGTAGACATGAGAAACCACACTATTGTCAGTCATCTCCTGAAGCAGCAAATCTGCCCTAGTGACTTCTGTGTTTGAAGAAAAATCAATCTTTTATCAGATAACAAATCTAACCCAGGGAAATGTATACAAGTTTTCTGATAACTGGTCACAATTATCCACAAATGAGGAACCTTGGGGAACTAATAATGCTAACCACGTTGGGAAAACCAAGATACTCCTTTTCATTACTGCAGGTCCTTGGTCATAGTGATTCTACTTCTCTGCCAGGATCATGGCTTCCACGTATTAATTCCATAATTCAAGTAGTGCTGTAAGTGCTACGTGCTACCCTAGCAGCTGGGGATATAGTGAGAATCGGACAAAGCCTTTGAACTCACTGGGCTTTCCTGTGGATGTTAATACACAAGTGAGATGAAGAAAACTCAGGCAGAACAGCGATGGAGCATGGTGGGGACTGCTATTTTCAAAAGAGTGGTCACACGGATAGCTGGGCAAAACCACTACAGGAAGTAAGTACAGGAAGGCTACAAGCCCTGCTGGGTGCAGAACCTGTTAGAGGTGCTTGAGAAACAGATAGTGTGGTTCAGGTGGAGCAAGTATGGTCAGTAACAGGATCGTAGTAGCAACCAGAGGACAGAATGCAGAAGGCCTTGAAAAGAAAGCCTTGGGGCTGGGATTGTAGCTCTGTGGTAGTGACTTGCCTAGCACATATGAGGCACTGGGTTCGAACCTCAGCACTATATAAAAATAAATAAATGAACTAAAGGTATGTGTCCATCTACAACTAAAAATCATTAAAAATTTTAAATTTATAAAAAGGAGGCCTTGTGTTCTCAGGGAGTTGAGAAATCATCAGAGGCTTCCAAGCAGAGCACTGACTTTGTATGCTTCCTTAGAACTAAAGGATCCCTATGACTGCTTAGGGTGTAAGGAGATAGAGAGAAAAGTGGAGGTGGAAAGAAAGGGGAAAACATTATAAGCATGGCCCTGGTGGTAGGATCTTAAGTGGATTAACTGGACCTAGAATAGGGCACCATAAGAACCACCAGACCTGACCATTGTAGGAAGAAGTGGGGAAGTGAGGTGTAGGGGATGCATCAGAGGAATCAGTTTTGGGTAATCCAGAGAGAGTATTGCTCTTGATAAATGGGACTGGTGCCAAATCCTTTCCACAAAACTTTTTTTTTTTTCTCAATAACAACACTAGGAACTTTCATCAAGGGGTTAATAGGCCTGTTATTTAAAAAATATGTTAGTATTGTATAGGAGAAAAAGAATGAACTTTACCAGTCTAAAACTTGACCTATAACTTTACTACTTATTATGAGGTAAGCTATGTAACCCCTCAGAGGTTCAGTTATGTTAACTGTAAAATGGGACTGTTAATAATCTTGCAGGGTTATTAAGAAGATGACATATTTAGTAAAAATGTCTTTTTACATCTCTTTACCAATGCACTTTCTCCACAGTCTAATAACTGAGATTTTCTTGCAGGAGCCTTAGGGGGACATTCAAAAGAAGAACGGGCGAGAGAGAACAACAACACTGGGAAGAATCCCAGGTTCACCTTGGGGACCACGGTTTCTCTGCTGAACTCTTTAGGAGTCATTTCAATACATTTCACATTTCTACCACCTCTAAATGATCCCCAAATTGATAACATGGCTTCCAAGAGAGCTGTCTAAAGTTATCAAGACCACAGAGTCCCTGAATCTTCTAATAATACCTGTCTTCCCATAAAGGGACCAGCCAACAACGGTACTACAGCTCCTCCCGCTTGAACTCTAGGCCCATCTGGCCATCCCTCTCAGACGTCCCCTCATGAATGTCTCTCAAGCTTCTCAAATTCATTAGACTCCCAACCTGATCTCACCATCATCCCCCTAATTCTGGAAGTCAACATGGCCTTCCTCCTCCCGAGCCTCATTTTGATGAGGGGCATCATATCAAGTGAGAAATCTCAGGGACATACTTGACTTGTTCCTCTACTCTTCCTCAATATCCATCACTGATGACTAAGTTCCTGCACCTCCCTGATGTCTCTGTTTCTCTTAAGCTCCACAAGACTGCCTTAGGTCTCTTTTGTTTTTTCACCAGGATATTTGCAATAGCCTCTATAGGGTGTGTCTCTGCTTCTTAGTTCACCAATTGCCAATGCATCCCCTATATTGCTAGCAAAGTAATAGTTTTTCTTTTTTTGGTACTGGGAATTGAACTCAGGGGCACATCCCCAGCCCTATTTTGTATTTTATTTAGAGACAGAGTCTTACTGAGTTGCTTGGTGCCTTGCTAAATTGCTGAGGTTGGCTTTGAACTTGCAATCCTCCTGTCTCGGCCTCCTGAGCCACTGGGATTACAGGCTTGCACCACTGCTCCCAGCTATTTTTATGTTTTTCTAGTTAGACATTTTTATTGGTGCATTAAAATAGTGGTGTTCATTGTTACATATTTGTACATGCACACAAGAGAACAATACAATCTGGTCAATTTCACTCCCTACTACCTTCGCTTTCCTCCTCTCCTTCCTCCCCTGGTTCCCTTTCTGTTTTCATGAGATCTGCCTCTACCTGTTATCCATTTTTTCTCTCTAGCTTCTACATAGGAAAGAAAACATGACCCTTGACTTTCTGAATTTCACTTAATTTTACTTAACATAATGCTCTCGAGTTCCATCCACTTTCCTGAAATTGACAATTTTGTTCTTCTTTATGACTGAATGAAATTCTGCTGTGTATGTATACCCACATTTATCCACTCATCCATTAACAGACACCTGGGCTGATTCCAGGTGTGAGCTGTGTAGTTATAAACATGGGTATGCATGTATCACTGTACTATAATGACTTTAATTCTTCAGGCTTCAGTGGTAGAACAGGGTCTGTATGTGGTTCCATTCCTAGTCTTTTAAGTAATCTCCATACTGATTTTGCAAGTGGTTGTACTAATTTACAACCCCACCAACAGTGTGTAAGTGTTCCTTTTCCCCACATCCTCTCTTATATTTCTTATTTTTTGTATTCTTTATGACTTGGCCATCATCTAATTGAAGTGAGATGAAGCAAAGTGGTGGTTTTAAAAACATGAATTCCATTGCATCATTGCAAAGGCTTCCTACTGCCTCCAGGACAGAATCTTAAACTCCTTAGCAGGGGGTATTTGCCTTCTGCTCTTGTACACCTCCATAGTCCCAACCTATGCAGGCCTGCAGGACTAGCTTCATACCTCTTCCTGCCTTTGCAACCACTGTGAGCACCCTTGGCATCATTCTGGACTTGGCTCAGGGAAGACTTTTCTTTCCTTTAGCAATCTGAACTGCTGAACCCCTGTGGCTCACCTGTGCCAAAGCGTGCCTCTCACACTATGATGTTTTCAACAAGAGCTCCTTGAAGGAACAAGGACCACATCATGGCATCCCCAGGACCACCACAGTGATTGGCACATGGGAGACTCCTGATGCCTCTTCAGGAAGGAGGCAAGGCATTCCTACAGTCATTAATGAGCACCTATAATGTAGTCAGCTCAGCTGTTCATTTTCCCCACCGGAAGTCAGGTCCAGTTAGTTCAAATGCATTGCACATAAAACTCCTTTGATTTTGGGTTTTTAATTTATTATGTAACACCCTAAGGACCAAGAACTGGATTTAAAACTGATGCTGCAGAGATGAATGTGAACTGGCATGCCAACATGACACAGATGTGGAAGGCACTAAGGGACAGTGGTGAGCTAAGGTTAAAGTAACCTTAACAGACAAAGCACTTCAGAAAGTCTGATGACAACCTGTACTTGAGTACAGCCACTCCCTCTGGATTGGAGCTCTCTGGAAACTGCTCTGCTTGCTGGGTCCGAGTTCAGAAATGTAATGTGTTGTTCTGAGAAGCAAATAACCTCTAGCTAAGCAAACAGTCATTTAGTTCCTGCTTAGAAAAGTTTCCACCAACACAACCAAGCAGCAGAGTTTTTCCATATGACCTCATTCATCAAAAAATTAATAAATCAATGAATTAAAGGCTTAAGTCCAAACTCCCAGATCTAGAAATATATTTCAAGAACACTTACTCTCCACGACTTGGTTTTTCTTTTTGTTTCCCTCCCTTCCTTCCATCCATCCATCCATCCATCCATCCATCCATCCATCCATACTGGGGATTGAACCCAAGGCACTTTACCTCTGCACTACACCCCCAGTCCTTTTTTATTTTTTATTTTGAGACAGAGTCTTGCTAAATTGCCCAGGTGGCCCTCAAACTTATGATCCTCCTACCTCAATCTCCCAAATTACTGGGATTACAGGCATCACACTCAGTGTTCACAACTCAAATTTTCTTAAGGGCTGTAAATGAGTGGGTGTTTGAAATTGGGGAAGAAATGTGAGCACTTCAGGGAATAGGGAAGATTTACTTTCCACCTTCCCTCTTCATCTTTATGATAATTAAGATTAGAGTCCTTCTCATCCTGCTTCTATAAACAGTCCAAATCAATCTTCTTAATTTTTACAAATTCAAAGGCAGGGTACCGAAGCAGTTTGCATGAGTTAATAATAATTCCTAAGGTTTCACAAGGCTTTGTTCCCACTTTAAATTTTCTAAGATTTCTTGCTTTTATTTTAAAATATGCAAAGAATTATAATTTTACTTACTATTAAAACTGTTGTGCTTAAAGCCATAGCAATAAAATTCTGCAGATTCTTAGGTCCATAAACTCCCCAAAATGAGCAAAAGATAAATAATTTCTTGGAGAAACTGGATTTTGAGTTTAGTATAATATTGGAATTCAAGTTGACAAAGAGATAAAAGAGTCACCAAACCCATCATCAATACCCTCCTTCCAGGCTATTAATCTACAGGTAAATTTGTTTTTCCCTCATCAGGTTTAAAGAATGAATGTATTAAGAGGGATTAACTTATCACAAATGGTAACTGCTCTTATTACTTCTACACTACTGCCTTAGTGCTAACCTCTGAGAGGCCTTAGAGCATAAATCTAAGCCTTCTTCCAAGTGGCAGTGATCTGAAAATTTGGAAACAACCACCATGTTTATATTCCTTTCATTTTTGTTTTTTTAAAGAGAGAGAGAGAGAGAGAGAGAGAGAGAGAGAGAGAGAGAGAGAGAGAGAGAGAGAGAGAGAGAGAGAGAGAGAGAGAATGAGAATTTTAATTTTTTAGTTTTCGGCAGACACAACATCTTTGTTGGTATGTGGTGCTGAGGATTGAACCCGGGCCGCATGCATGCCAGGCGAGCGGGCTACCCCTTGAGCCACATCCCCAGCCCCTATTCCTTTCATTTTTAAAGACAAACACTTCCTCTTCTCTTCAATAGTTCTTCAACAAGCCCATCACATCCCTTCTCCCTCTGGCAGGTTTGTATTATGGGAAGAACTTGAGTTTTGGGGTGATAAAAATCCAGGTTCAAGGCTTAGCTGTACTAAGTCCTAGCTACTGGCCTTGGGCAAGTTACTTAGCTGACATAATCCTTTGTTTCCTCATCCAAAATAGACATATTATGATGTCTTAAAGGCCTTGTTTGGGGTATACAAACACATACATGCTGCATTTAACACAATGCCTGACACATAGCAAGTTGCTTGCTTAGTAAATACAAGTTTCATTTCCTTGTTAACCTTTTTTGTACATACACCAATTTGCCAATGAATCTCTTAAAATACAGTTTACATAACCGAATGTACTTTCATAAATCGATCTGAAGAGCACAGAGAGTATATTTGCATAAATCTTTTCTGCCCAAGAATGCAATTTTTAGCAGACCGTCTCTAATCAGGTTTTTTCTTTAGTTACAACATCTCACTTCTAGCTCACCCTGTGGTCAACTCAGATGTTTAAAGTTAGTTTGCATACCTGCTCTAAGGCATATTTCCTGGTTTCCAGGACTGGCTCCTAGCAATCACCTTTTTCTTTTCCAGACTATGTTGGACCATTTTCCCAATGATCTCTTCTAGAATTTTTTTCCAGGAGCAATGACAAATTCACTAGTTTTTAATTCCTGGACCAAGATTTTACTGTTTCCTAAAAAGTGAGATGTCTTAATCTTGCAGTCTCCTAATATCCATTCCTCATTATTTTGCAAAGATGACCGATCACTATTTTACAGTCACATTTTCTTAGGACCCAAGTAACTGAGGTCTGAACACACTGAGAGGAGTACTGGATGCCTTTATTTTTCCTCATGGTTTTTGAACATCTTCTTTTTTTAAAATCACATATGTTTTGCTGTTTCCAATTTGAAGATCAGTTCTCTATTTGACAGGGGAAAAATAAGAAAGATGGTTACAAAAATGGGACTTGAGAGTTTCTCCATATGTGCCAACTCTCTCTTTCCATTCTTTTTCTCTCATCATCAGTCAGGGTTTCAGCTCTCTGTAATGGTTGTTCCTTTGTACTCATACCTGTTTTTAAGCCTCACTTCTATAGTATGTACTTTTAAAGAACAGTTTAAGGAAACCTCGGTAGCAACATGATTTTTCTTGATAGTCCTTAGGGACTAACTGGAGTCATTTATATTGTACTGTTGTCTTAAAATCCTCATCCCTAGCCAGTGCAGTGACACGTGCCTATAATTCCAGTGGCTCAGGAAACTGAGGCAGGAAGATAACAAGTTCAATGCCAGTGTCAGCAAGTTAGTGAGGCACTCAGTAACTTATCAAGACCCCGTCTCAAAATAAAAATATGAAAAGGGCAGGAGATGTGGCTCAGCCTCTGGCCATGAGACCAGTTTTTGCACTGTCATTCTTTCTCTCTGAAATAACGAGCTCTAAAATGATACAGCCAGTTTGATGGTTAATTTTATATGGGAACTATTCTGGACCACGGGTGTCCAGGCATCTGGCCAAATACTACTCTCAGTGTATCTGTGAGGGTGTTTCTAGATTAGATTAACACTGGACAAAGCAGATTGCATGTCCTGAAACAATTAAAGAACTGAATAGTACAAAAAAGCTGAGTAAAAGAGATCTCCTCCTGTGTGAATCCTCTTCTTGGGTCTCATGCCTGCCAGCCTTCAAAGCCTTCAAAATGGAACTTAAACCAACAGTTCTCCTGGTTTTCAGGTCTTTCCACTAAGAAAAGAACCAGCTCCCCTGGGTCTCTAGCTTCCCAAATACAGATCTTGGGGGTTAGGGGTATTTTTCAGTTGGAAGAGTGCTCACCTAGCACGCATGAGCCCGTGTGGGTTTGATTCCCAGCATTGCAAAAAAAAAAAAAAAAAAAAAAAGCACCAAATACAGATCTTGGGACTTCTTAGCCTCTAGAATCATGTGAGCCAATTCTTTATAATATTTTTTATGTATGTAGATGTTTGTACATATACATGTGTATAATACACACACATACCTTCTCTTTCTCATATATTGGTTCTCTTTATCTGGAGAACCCTAATACAGCCATATTCTCCCAGATATTAGCATCCTTCCTAAAGCCTCATTCATGGGGAACCACCTGCTGATGTAGAACCTTTTGGCTGAAGAGAACAGGAAAGGTCTTGAGCCACCTGCACAGCTGACAACATGTCTGCAGCCATGTATCTCCCCATTCCAGAGCCACAGAGGAACTTCCATGCCTTCTCCTGTCAATCAAATGCTGCTGGGGCTTATCCAGTCATCCCAGTCTTACTCCAGAACTCTCTCCTGCTACAGCACAAAGCACAGAACCTGAGGCCAGAGGATTTACACCTGGCCAAGGGGCCTCTAGTAAATTCTTTCCCATCTCTCATCCTTGAAGTGAGAATAATAAAAATGTCTTACAGGGTGTTCATAAGGTTCACATGAGATAATAAATGGGCAAATATTCTGTAATACAAGAAATTTTGTACAAATACTTTAGAACTGTGGAAGCAAATCTAGACATGTCAAATGGAAGAACAAACAGAAATAGTCACTGTTCTCTCAACATCATTGTCTCTGGAGATAGAGAAAGGTGGTTCTCCAGTTTGAATGTGGCACTGTATTAGTCTGTTTTTCACTACCATAATGACAAACCTGAGGCAGACTATTTTACAAAGAAAAGAGATTTACTGAGCTCACAATTATGGAGGCAGTAAGTCCACACACCATATCAAAGGTTCCCCACTGGTTGTATCGTATCATGGCAGGAATGCATGGGGATCTCTGTGTGTCTACGTGGTTTCTTTTTACCATGCCTCTTAATTTACTTTTAACGATCTTTAGATAACATTTTCCTTCATGTTGATAAATTTTCTCTGTCATTACTGCTTTTATCTGATTATTTCTTTCTTCCCTCTGTATTTATAGGGCTCTTTATCATTTCATCTGTTTTTCTTTTATTATAAGTTAGTTCAATTTCCATCTTTTTCACTCCTCATTATCCATTTGGAGACTGCCTTCCTCAGATTTCACTTTCCCAGGGCTGCTATTTGGCATGAAGTAAGGGTAATGACCTTAGGTAATGATGCCCACAGTCCCTCGTGGAACTGGTCTCCTTACTTCCAAAGACACTGAGGTTTGGGGATGCATCATCCAGTGTATGCTTGTCGTCTACTTGTCACCATGCCTAGGTCATATGTCAAAGACCTAGCTCATGATGGTATGTTTTGGAAGGAAGCCTGGGATTCCAGGGCTGGGAAAAACCTCAAGAGATAGTGAAACTCATTTATTCAACTGCAGGCATAGAAATGCAAATATAGGAGCTAATTTCTAAGGAATTACACAAATGTCTAAATTATTGTTGCAAAAATCTACTGTGTACCTAGAGTAAGGAATAAGCATTCAATTGAATTCTAAAATCTGGTGAGAGCCAGAACAAATACATATTCATCTTTTGAAAGTCTAGTTAAAGCACCCTTGTGGCCTATCTCAGTGGCTAATTGGTGTTTTGATTTCACTGTTATTAACAAGTTCTTTCTTATGTCCCACTAAACTCTTCCCTGCTGTACTTGAATCAACCACAAACCATCACCATAGCATTTTCTAAATGTCAAGCACGTGATAATTTAATTTCTTCTTGTTCAGTATTTGACAGGCAGGCAAAATACAGGCCAGCATTCTTCATAGAATCGCCATACAAAAATCTTTTCATACACTTCAAGGTTTTAACTTCTCTCAAATACTCATAATTTCTCCAAAATAACTTCACCTGCTGTTGGTTGTAAAAAACAAAACAAAACAACAACAACAACAAAAACAAATCCATTTACACAAGCTGTCAATTCTCTCCTCTCTGTTAACTGAGTTCATATACTCAAGTGTGTCCACATTTGTGGGGGCAGCTAGCCCATCCTTTCTATACTTCTCACGACCCTCAGGCTTCCTGAAGGCTCTTGCTCAGAAACATAACTTTTGCCCCAGAGCCACAAGGCCAAGAGAAAAATCAACAGACCACATATAGCAGAGACACAACTTTGATGGTATGCATTGGGTTGAAGGGGGAGATTGCTTAGAAAATTTGGCTTTCTCTTCTTCTTTCTCTGTGAATAATTTATCCTCTGACTTTCAAGACGGTGGATATTTTCCTTCAAGCACTATGTGGAGAGTGGCATGATGCATTATCTTTCCAGGGCAAAATAAATCATAAGCAAAGGTTCACACTTTTCTTTTCCGTTCCCCTGGGGTACACTAGAGTCCTGTGATGTGGAGAAATAACAACTGGCACAAAGATACAGGTTAGGCTGTGGCTCCTCCAGTTTCTCAAAATTACTTGACCACTCTGAGCCTCAGTTTTTCTCAACTGCAAAATGGAAGAAGCATATAAGATTTCTTTTTTCTTTTCTTTCTTTTTTTTTTTTTTTTTTTGGTGGTACTAGGGATTAAACCCAAGCCCTCACACTGTGGGCTACATACCCTTTATTT
Organism: Ictidomys tridecemlineatus; assembly: GCF_052094955.1. Taxonomy (NCBI): domain Eukaryota; kingdom Metazoa; phylum Chordata; class Mammalia; order Rodentia; family Sciuridae; genus Ictidomys; species Ictidomys tridecemlineatus. Next base: position 115,713,902 of record NC_135487.1, read on the forward strand.
TATTTTGAGATAGACAGCCCCTGGGTTTAATCCCCTGTACTGCCCCCCAAATAAGAAAAGAAACAAGAAAGAAAAAGAAATGTGCATCTTACTCTATACCTAGTCCTCCTCTGCCTCATCTTTGTTCTCTAAGGATACAGAGTCTGCCCTTGAAGAGCTGAGTGTATTGATGGTGAAGTCTGAAAGTGCAGAGTGGAAACAGAGTGTTATGAGATTGGGAGAAGGAGGCAGTGTCTGCCTGTGCGAGTCAGAAGAGGCACACAGGGCAGCTGCCACCTGCACTGCACCTTGGAGAAGGTGTGGTGAGAATTATGGAATGAGGAATATATCAATCAGTGTCCTGGCAGGAAGCACATCAATTGAGGATTCCAAGGCAAGTTAATAGGGGACTATCTACAAAGGTGAAGGAAAACATCAAAGGGGCCAATGCAGTGCAGTGGGGGGTGGGGGACACTTGAAATCCCAAGGCCAGAGGAGGCAGCGCAGTGAGCATTTCCAGAATCCAGATGAGAGAATCATGTGCCCCCTGACAGGAACTCTGCAAGAGGTCCAACAGGTCAGCCTCTTTGGGCAGGGAACACAGTGGGGAGGGATGGATAGAAGGTCTGGGGGCTAAAGAAAGCTACCCATCATAGAGATGGGAAGGAGGAACACTCTTTGTAACAGGTACCGTACAAGGAAAGAAATGGATGGAGTGGTAAGGTACAGTCTGCTTGGGCACAGGGAACGCAGGACATGCCAAGAGACTGGTAGAAGGTGGGACTGAAAGGTCAAGGTCATCTTTGGGGAGCCCAGCTGTGCCCTCTGACTTTACTTTGTGGGCTCAGAATACCACTGGGAGTCTGAGCAGACAAATGCTATCGCAAGAAGTCATGGTGGTGTGAAGGATGGGCTGGAAGAGGCCAGGAGCAGGAGGCTACTGCAATATGGAAAGTTTGGGGAACAGAAAGAATCTGGACCTGGGATTTGCCAGTAAGAAAGGCTGGACTTGGATCCCTGTCGGGCTGCTTACAGCTGGGACACTGGGTGAATCTTCTCATCCTCAAGTTTTGGTCTTCTCATCCACACACATGGGAGCCTCAGTGAGAACTTGAGTTTGGCAAGTCAAGTGCTGGGCACAGCTGGGTGAAGGAACACTATGTACTCTGTTATACAGAACAGAGTCTGTGTCGCCAGACTGAGCCGCTAAGTCCAGCGAGAAATGCTGAAATCCTAACAAAGGCAGGGGTAGCAATGTGGAATATGTGGAGGTGAACCCAGGTCATTTCTCTGGATCTGAGAATAAGGAAGGGGAAGGAAAAGACTCTGAGTGACTTGGTGGATGGATTAAACATTAAATGGGTCAAGGGAGAAAGAAGGAAGAGAAGGGTGAGAGGTCAGGTAAAGAGAAGAAAAAGTGTGGTTGGTCCTAGACATTTCAACTTTGAGAGGCTAAAAGCACTCAGACTGACTCCCCTAAAAGGCAATGGGAAATAAGGGATGAGAGGCACAGATCTGGATGTCATTAGGACTTGAGGGGGCGGAGGTTGAGGACCATGGTAAGTATGAGATTCCATGGAGAGCACAAAGGACAAGAAGAGAAGGACTCATTGAGAGAATTCCACTAACAGTATCTATCTATATGAAGGGCAGAACTGGAATAGCCAGCAAAAAACACTACTGTAGGAAAAAAAATAGATCAGAGAAGGAACAAGAGAAGACTATCATGGGAGTTGGGGGTGGAGGGAGTCTCCACAAGGACTGAAAGGTTCATAGCATCAAGTGCTTCCCAGAGACTGAATGGAATGTGGACAGAGAGGGAGCAGGGACTTAGCAACAAAGACATCACAGTAGCCTTGGCAAGGGCAATCTCAGTAGAGCGGCTCTGGAAGCCCAGTTGTTGAAAAGCATGCGGCAGGTTTGGAACACAGCCAGCCAATGCAATTATACCAAAAATCTCAGGAGCAAAAGGGCAAGAAGGTTAGTGAGCACCTTTTCTTTTTCAAATGGAGAAATCTGAGCCAATTTATAGGCTAAAAAAGAGAGAACAAAACAGAAATAGTTTCAAGATACACAGAAAATAGGAAAATGATGGCCCAAGATGTAGGCAGACAGCAGAAGACACAGTCCAAGTGGAAGAGTCATCTTCATTTCAAGATGGCGCTGACCATGAACCTGCCACTAAGGTGGGAGGGAGGTTCTCCTATCCTTGGATGATCTCCTTCTCTTTCTCAGCACTTTGATGGCCTTTTGAAGATGCCAAGACTTTCCCTGTTAGAGAGCTGAGGCCATGCGTATGATGTGGAAGTAGGGATGAGGTGAAGTAAGAGGTCAACATAATGGTTAATCAGCTGCCCTGATGAAAGCTATGGCTGATACAACTGCCCAGTTTCCATTTTACCCATCCCTTACTTACTTCCCCTTTCCCGAGTGTGGGAACAACTGCAAGAAACATGACCTGGATCTAAAGGGAAGCAAGTGCAATCCAAAACATTTTGCTACTATCTCCTTAGAGAGGAGATACGTATTAATTTATCGTGGCTCTGACCTCCTGAGGGATGAGGCTCATGTAAATACATGGGTGCTAGAGGGTGAGAGGCCAGGCCAGGGACACCAAAGGCTCTCTTGAGACCTGGTTTATGAGCACTTGCAGTTTCTCTTCTACATTTAGCTTGTCAAATTCCTCTATATCAGTTGAAGCATCTGACAGGCTTAATTGTTCCCTTAGGGCTTTGTCTTTCCCATCAGTGAACAAAGGCAGTTAGGAAGGATTTGGGTTTAGCTCTTTTACTAATAAAATTCTTTTCACATACATTCTTACATCCATACTCATAAATAGATGTGTGTATGTGAGTCAAAGTATATACACGTGAGTACACAGACATGCATACACATACATACCTGTGCATATGCACACACCAAACAATGTTTGGGTTTGGGGATAGGCAGATCAGACCATTGGCCCACTATATGGACAGCTGCTTCAAGTCTAAAAGGAAATGTGCATGCAATACTCCAGTTCCCCCAGCAGTCAAGACCATTTTCAATGATTAATTCACATGCCAATGGAGACAATGAGCCCATGTGCAAATCCTATCCATCAGCCCCTATCTATCAAGGGTTCTTCTTGCTCAAACCCTCCAAAAATTCTTTTATTGGGGCTATTAATAAAAAGAAGGTGAACACATTTACTGAGTTTTATGGTTTCATTACTCCCATCTATCTTCTGAAAGTTATGAATTATTAGTAAAAACTGCAACAAATGAGACAAGAGATGAAGTCAGAGGCCAAGACAATACACAAAAAAAGGCAAAGGCCCCTCAGGCAAAGTGCTAACTGCATAGCAATGATGGCGATGGCGGGCAGGGCTGGAATCCCTGTTCAACTGAAGGAGAAACGATGCACATTTTCAAAGGCAGCCGGCTGAGTGGTTAATCCCACAGCACCAAGAAGGGCTGTGCTCTCTCTCTGAGCAAAGCCAAACAAGGTCAAATACCCTCTTGTTTCTCAGTGTTCCTAATTGCAATAATGCCTTTTAAATAGTAATTGATGGGCTGCTTAATATCTTCTTTTAGAACATAAATTCAAATTGTCTAATGCTAACATTTTACCTCGACCCCCCCATACTTCACATATGGTTATGCGCAATGTCCAACAAATGTTTGTAGGTTGATTGGTCATTTCATTCATCCACTCAATACTAGATAAAAATCTACAGAATGAGAATGCCTGCTCTCTGAAAATGTTTGCAAAAGTTTAAAGGGAAGTGGACTAAACTGATACATTGAACACAATTACTTGTAAAACAGCTGGGGTCAAGGAACCCCAAAGATGAATAAAATGTAGATTCTACTTGGTTAGTTTTCTGCCACTAGAACAAAATACCTGAGAAAAGCTGCTTAAGTAGGAAAGATTTATTTTGTCTCACATTTTCAGAGGTTTCGGTCCATACTCAGCTGATTCCAAGGCAGAAATATCACTGTGGAAGGGCATGTTGGAGGAAAGTTGCTCATCTCATGGAAAAACGAGCAAGGAAGGGGTCAGGGACTAGACATACTCTTCCTTCAACGACACCCCACTACCTAAAGTTTCCACCATCTCCAAATTACCATCAAATACGAACCCTCAATGGATTAAACCACTAATGAGGTCAGAGCCTCATGATCCAATCACTTCCTCAAATTCTGACTTCATAATATTTCTGCCTTCAAAATATGAACCTCTGGGGGACATTTCAGATCCAAACCATAGCACTATTAAATATATAAGGTAGATAATAAATAACTATAATAAAAGGAGAGACTTAAGGGTTATATAGCCATAGGGGTCAAAAGAGTAATAAAAATAAAGTATCCAGGCCTGGGGTTGTAGCTCAGTGGTAGAGCACTTGCCTAGCATGTGGGACACACTGGGTTCGATCCTTAGCACCACATAAAAAAATAAAATAAAGTGTCCATTCTGTGGGTGATAATGAAATGAGGAAAGAATTCCTGATGGCTGTAGCATTTAACATACAACTGGGAAGATCAATAAGAATTTGATAGGCAGCAATGTAAGCCGAACATAGGAGACACCTTAATTGATTGTGGTTTGATCATAATTGCTGTCAGAAACTGAGAAAAGCTGCAATTCCCCAAGAGCCAGCTTCTCAGGGTCTCTTGATTAAGACAATCCAGTTCTTCTTATCCCATCACTCCTGACTTCCATGTATAACCTTCTGAACTGCCTAGCCATCTTCAGCTCCAGTCTGAGGTCTGGCTACCAGAGAGAAAGCCTTAGCGCACAATCTGGCTATGATCTCAGGGCAGTGACAGCATCATCCTTCTCAAGTATTCCAAGACACAAAAATAAGTTCACATGCTGGTACATACCTATAATCCCAGCAATTCCAGAGGCTGACTGAGGGAGGAGGATCACAAGCTTGAGGTCATCCTAGGAAACTTAGTGAAATCCTATCTCCAAATTAAAAATAAAAAGGTTTGGGGATGCAGGTGCATGGTAGAATGCCTATGGGTTCAATCCCCACTATTGGGTAGAGGGTGGGGCAGAGATGACTCCACAGAGGGCTTACCCTGTCAGGCTAGAGGACAGGGCACTACAACACTGCATCTAGACCAAGGTTTTGTGCTAAGTGTCCAAGCAGCCACTGTGAGATGTCCTGCCACAACCCTAGAGATTACCCATTAACATTAAAGGTTGTCAGACAGGGACAAGAGCTCCAAATCAAGAGTAATGTTTATTTGCCTTTGGGGTTAATATTGGGAACACAAGGGCCCTTTCCCAGCATCATTACCTGGTCTTTCCATCAGTGAGGAACCCAGACCATATGGGGATGGGGTTTGGATGTGAGGTGTCCCCCAAAAGCTCACATGTGAGACAATGCAAGGAGGTGTAGAGGAGAAATGATTGGGTGATATCCTTAACCTAATCAGTGAATTCATCCCCTGACAGGGGAAGTAACTGAAGTGGTAGGGTGTGGCTGGAGGAGGTGGGAATTGTGGAATGACTTTGGGCTACATATGGGTATCTTGCTAGTGGAGACTCTCTACTTCCAGTCACCATGTGAGATGCTTCCCTTCGCCACATTCTTCTGCCTCACCTTGAGCCCCGAGGAATAGGGCTCCTTCTGTGGACTAAGACCCCTGAAACTGTGAGCCCTTAAATAAATGTTTCCTCCTCTAAAATTGTCGTGGTCTAAAATTGTTTAGTCACTGGACTGGAAACCTGACTAAAACACCCTCTGCCAACTTCCTCACCATTCCCATGATTCCAAGGACATCCTAAAGGCTCTCCCTATGCAAATCCCTCTCCTGCAATGATCATCAATATAAGATTGCTTTGTTTTGACTTATAAAACTCCTTTAATAAGATGCAAATGTCTCCTGAGCTGGTAAAGTAAAATCCATTAATCATTCAAACATTGAATCGCTAAGAAAAGTAGATTGGTTTGTTTTTTTATCCCTCCTCCTACTCCAAACTCAAGTAGTAGAATGACTGCCTGATGATAAACCATCTAAGTTTTAGATGCAAATAGATGGTGTATAATGCCTATTGATTCCAAGGAGTCTCACCTTGGAGTTCATGAACATGCAGGACTATGGGGTCCAGGAATTCTCCTAAAATTTAAAAATTTGCAAGCAGGTATGAGAGTTATATTTTTCCCCTAGAAAAAAAATCCAATTTTTATCAAATTCTCAAAGAGATTTATGTCCTAAGAAATGTCAAGACAACCTGATGGACACCCAGGCCAGCGCCCACTTCCTATCAGGGAGGGATGTCAAGGGAAAAAATGATTGTTTTATTTGCACATAATTTCCCACTTGAGATGCATGAATCAATTCTCTTTCCTGCATTCAAGAATGGTAAAATGAAGCACGGAGTGATGAAATTTAAAAATAGTCGTTTCATAATAGAACTGGGACCAGCCTGTCTTCCCTATTCCCCTGTTACTTCCTCCACAGGGTAATTCTCTCCCTGGTAGAGAGTATTTAATTATTTGAAGTTTCCTAAAGTTGGTCTAATTGGATTTTCCATCATTATTAGTGCAAAAGATGCCCTCTAAGGCCAGGCCCAGAGAGACAGATCCAGAAGTTTAATTTTTATCACTCTGACAGTTAGTTTCAGTTTTCTTCTGTGTCTATTCACTTGAGTGGGCTTTGGCCTCTCTGGGGCTATTTTTAGGCCACCAAGAAGGTACAGGACAAGGCCAACAAGAGGATAAAATAGGCTTAATGGACTTTTAAATTGAACATTTTAGTGCAGCAAACAAGCAGATCTAGCCTGTCTTAGCTTTGTCATGCAGTATTTATTGAGCACCTAGTATGTACTAAGGATCCTCCAGGGACCTCTGCTTAACTGTGGGACAACTGATAACTAGGCTTCTGGAGGCCACCCAGCCTAGAGATCTCTCCCTAACTTCTCATATCACTTCTGGGCAGCACATCTGACATATAGAGTGTCCATCACTCTAGTCTTAAGTAATATTTCATGAAGAGTTGATGTTTTTATTTCCTCCAGCTTTAAAAACCTTTCATTGACAGAGCCTCTTAATACATATGCATGAGTAGGAATTACCCAATTTTCCACATGGAGAAGCTTATGAACTAAGAAGGGGAAGGAAGTATATTCATGCTTTCGAGCTTCTATTACTTCCCAGGGCTGCTGAAAATCTCATGCATTCTAGTACAAATTTTCACTCATGTCCCAAAACCACGTTCACCCTCTTCTCCCGGTAAATTTTGACAGTGTACTCTGATTCTCCAAAGGTGACTCTTTGCACTGTGAGTCTTAGCTTTCCTCTCATCCCTCAGAATATTTTTGAATCACTGGAAACTTTCTTTCTGTTCTGGACCCATCCTTACTTTTTTCCTAAGCATCTCTACATTCCATCTCATAGTTGTCCCAGGTCCCTGAAGAACCCCAGCAGTGGGAAGTCGGAGGAGGAAGGAAGAAGAGATGCTCATCTTACCAGAAACAGCACAGGAAAGTGCAGATGTTCACTTATAAACCCTGGCTCAACATGTGACCTTTCACTTCAAACACATGCTCCCGCCGTGATATGCTACCCTCACCAAAGGGCCAAACCCATGAAGCCACCTGATTGTGGACTTGACTCTCCAGAAAAATAAACCAAAGTCAACCTCTCTTTATTTCATAAACAGCCTGTGTCTGATATTTCACTATGTTGACCAATACAGAAGGGAAGTTATGAAGTAGAATCAACTCTACCTTGGGAGGTCTCTTATCTAACTCCAAAGGGAAAGCAGGGATTCTCAAGAGTTTCCTTTAAAAATCCTGAGACTGTTTTCCTTTGGCTTCCTAAAAGAATCAAATGACTAAGGATAGCATCTATCATCTTTCGTATCTATGTGAGTCTACCTGTGTATCCCAGGTCAGCTGGGTCAGTCAGTTTTTCATAGCTGTGACCAAAATACCTGACAAGAACAACTTAGAAGGAGAAAAGTTTATTCTGGGCTCATGGTTTCACTGATCTCAGTCCATGGTTGGTTACCTACATCACAGAAATAACATGGCAGAAGGTTGTGACAGAGGAAAGCTGCTCAGCCCATGGCAGTCAAGAGGGAGGGAGGGAGAACAGGGATAAATATAGTCCAAGGTCATGCCCCCAGTGACCTACTTCCTCCAGTCATGCTGGACCTTCCTACAGTTACCACCCCGTAGCTCATTTAAACCATTTCCATCAAATGGATTAATCCCCTGATGAGGCTCTCATAATCTAATCTTTTTACCTACAAACCTTGCTACACTACCTACACATGCGCTTTGGGGGGACATTTTTTAGATTCATTCTATAACATCAGGATTATATATAATTACATGTCCAAAAAATAATAATGCTTCAAATTATATGTGCTGTACAAACCTTCAGTCTTTATGCCCATAATACCCCTTCTTTCTCCCTTTATAAGGGTAGTACTATCTCCTTTTCTTAAAATAGGTATCTATTTGATCTCACCGTTAAGCCATAATTCATCACACATGCTTCTCCTTTCTTCTACTGCTGAGGGACAGAAAGATTCTGTCCCTACCTCTCACTGAGACTGCACCTGTGGAAGTCACCAAGCATTTCATATCTGAAACTCCATCTTCTTTTCCCCTGTCTTTACCCTTCTTGGTTTGAACTATTCATTCGTCTTTAAGGATGGCTACTCTTTTATTTCCAGGTCTCTCTCTACAAATGCTTCACAGAATTTCTTTATTGGACTTTCATAATTTCATAAGGTATTTAAGGAGTTCTTTCTCAGCTTCAGTACTTGATGGCACTTACAATATTAAGCACTTGATGGCATTTGGCTTACAATATATATATATATTTTTTTCTGTATTGGGGATTGAACCCACAGGTGGGGTGCTGTACCACCAAGCTATATCATCAACTCTTTTTATTTTTTATTTTGAGACAGGGTCTCACTGAATTGCCCAGGCAGGCCTTGAACTTGCCATCCTCTTGCCTTTGCCTCCCAAATTGCTTGGATTACAGGCATGCATCGCGGTGCCCAATTTACCATATTCCTAAAGATTATTCAGTCTTCTCTTATTTCTGCTGTTAAAAAAATTATGTTTCTTTGCAGACAATGTATTTTCTCTCTTCAGATTGTTCAAAATATTTTGTTCTTACCGTTCTGCAGTTTCATTACTATGAATCAAGAGTTGAAAAATCAATTTCTTTTGATTTATTTTGCTCATAATGTGACGTGCTTTTGATGATATTCATCTTTCCTGAGTTTTGCCTGGGCTGGTCATTTAAGTCTACCAAACCCTTACCTACTTTAAAATGTAGTTTACCCTATATTTTGAGATATAAATTTTATAATAAAAATTAACTACAGGAATATGAGTGAATGGACTTGTCTCAGAATGTGGACAATACTGAGCAGAATGGCCAATCAGAAAGGGCAAAATCTTGGTAGTCATTTTTCAACCATTTACTAGCTTTGTGACTATGGGAAAGTTACCTAATGTAACTGAAGTTCAATTTCCTCATCTTAAGAATGATAATGATACCACTCAGGGTTTGCTATCAGGATTAAGTGATGGAGTGATCAAGTTCTATCTAACTACATTCTTTATTAGAACTATGTTCTAATAACAATTATCAATTTATTGCTACTCAGCTCCAATTTGCCATTCAATATGTGTTACGATAATGTATAGCATTCCTTTAAGTCTATCTCCTGTATAGTAAGGGTGATGTTAAATTTTCTCTGTAGAATGGAGGGATGCTATAGAAGGAAAAGTTTCCCTTGGTCCAGCTGCTACACAGATGGTCAGCAGCACAGTAACAGAACATCTCGTAGCATTCTGTCCCAGCTATGTGCCCAGAACACACAGTCCCTAGAAACCTCAGAATACATGCCCAATCTGGTAATCACTCCCAAAATAAGACACTGATGTTCCAGGTCTCCCATTCGGAGTCATCTCAACTCTCTCTGCTAGCCTGCCCTTTCCCCATCTGGTCCATCTCTCTTGGCTCTCCAAATGTAGACATTACATGGTCCATGCTTCTCACCTATACTACACACCAACTCCATTTGTGTGCCCACCCACCAGCTGTAGATCACCTGTACTTGGTCCCTAGAGGGTTGCTTTCTATTTTTCCAGCATCTGGGACCAACTTTGGACTAAGAACCAGGTAAACTTCTTTGCCATATAATAACTGCAGTCACACAACGAAATCTGTAGGGCATCTTGGGAATGGATTCTTTTTCTAAGTTTGTCCTTCCTGGATACTTGCCTTCTCTTTACATCTTACAGGCACTCTGTTATTATAGATTAATAATTCTTTCAAGAGAAACTACTTCTGTTTAAATCACCTTGTGGTTTCTGCCTCCTGATAGGGCCCAGACTGATGTACCAACATTTCCTCCAGTGTCTAGCACAATGAACAATGATTGTATTAGCTGTCCATGAACCTCTTTCCTCCCTTCTCCAAACAGCTCTGAGTAACTGTGTGTTCTGAAATTAAGAGGTTTGGAAAACTATAATGAAGAAAGGGTTCAGGACCTTAGGTTGACTGAAAGGAAATAAAAATAAGATGTACATATTTGTAGTCCTAGAGCTAAAAACTAGAATAAATGGAAAACAATTATATAATTTAAAAAATATGATTTCACTTAATGAAGAACACTGCAATAGCAAATAATTTCAGAGAAATAGAGTATCCTGTAATGGAGGGGAAAATGGCCCACATGAGCACCATAGTGCTATTATCCTCTTAAAATTTCATGATTTTAGAAGTTATCAGAGGCTGGGAGAAGGGGGATGTTGGGGAGTTATTTCTTAATTGGTCCAGAATTTCTGTTTGGAGTGAAGAAGTATTGAAAACAGATAATACTGATGGTTGTACTAGTTGATGAATGAAATGAACACCACTGATTTGTACACTAAAAATTGTTAAAATGGAAAATTGTATGTTTTGTGTGTTTGTGTGTGAACACAATGAAAAATCCATAATTGCTGGGTGTAGTGGTGCATGCCTAGAAAATTAGGAGGTTGAGGCAGGAGGAACATAAGTTCAAGACCAACATAGGCATCTTAGAAAGACCCTATCTCAAAACAAAAAAATAAAAAGGGTTAGGGATGTAGCTCAGTGGTAAATAGTTCAGCCCCCAGTACTCCCACCCCCCTAAAAAAATCCACAATTCTATTATTCCAGGTGGGGAATGAGGAAGATTTAAATGTAAAATTTGACTTAATAAAACCCAAATCTTCATTAGTGACGTGGAAAAAAAAGCATTTCTTTGAATAGGAAGAATGGATTTACCATAGAGGAATTTGACTAAAGTGAACACTTCAGAAATCCAGTGTGTTATTAAAAAACATAAGCAATTTTGTGTCCCTCAGAACCACTGCTAAATCAAACCAGAGATGTTCCTTAAGGGCAGAAAAATAACCATACTGAGGAAAAGTTCATTTATAAATGTTACCATATTATCAAGATGATAAATGTTCTCATTAATAAAATGGAACATATATAGTTTAAGAAAAAAGTTTCTTTTTGTCTACTCATACACATAAATATACAAGTTCACATGTATATACACAAAAACACTACAATTTAATACCTGGAGGAAAAAAAACACCTGAAGACTGAAAATATACTGGTTAAAGTTCATTTCTTTATTCACAAACGTAAGTTGGTAAATTTTGATTTATTATAAAAAGACATTCACAAGACATCTGTAACCAGAACACCTGCTGTGTGAGTCTGAGGACCAAAGAAAAATATATTTAAAGTTGTCTTTGATGTATTCCTCCTTAAAAATACATATTTCTTTTTGTAAGAGGATAGATAGGGCTGGGGATGTAGCTTAGCGGTACAGCACTTGTGTAGCATATGCTAGGCAATACAATTTGACCATACAAGTATAACTAATGGATTTTTAACAGATGTGAAAGCATTTCAGTGGAGAAAGAACACTTTTTCAACAAATGAGGCTGGAAGTGGACCTTCACTGGTGGTGGCTGAGGTAGGGATGTGGGACAGGAGGAAGGGCAATTTTGATCTACTCTCACATCATGTAAAAAAAAATAATCAAATTGTAGCATACACCTAAACATAAAAGCTAGAACTATCACACTTCTAGATGAAAACAGAAAATACTTGTGACCTTGAGCCAGGTAAAGACTTCTTAGATATGACAAAAGCACAATCCATTTTTTTAAAAGACTGATAAAATGGACTTAATCAAAATGTAAAACACTTGCTCTTCAAAAGACACTATTAAAAGAAAAGACAAGCAAGACTTGGAGAAAAGGTTTGTAAGTCATAAATATGACAAAGGTTATATTCAGAGCTTACAAAAGACTCAAAATTCAATAATAGGATATGAGGTTTAGAAAGGGGTAGATTGTGGAAGGATGGGAAAGAAGGATTGCAAAAGGACACAAGGAAACTTTTGGAGGTAACAGAAATGCTCACCGTTTCGATTGAGGTGACAGTCTCACAGGTGTGCATACATCAAAGCTTAAGAAATTATTCATTTAAAGATATTTGATTTTGTATGCCAAGTATACCTCAATAAAGCCGCTTAAAAAATAAAGTAAGCAACTTGTTTGGGATTGATAAAAACTGGAAAAGTCTTTTCTCTCAATCAGAGACAAGAAAAATTCAACTTATGACCAGCATATACAAAGAGGTCATTTATTTATATATATGGTGGCACGATGAAAAATAAAAACAAAAACCAAGAAAGTTTTTTACAAAATTCAAAAGATAGAGATTTGTCTATTTCCATTCTTCAAGCCCAGTTCTCATGCAATCTGTTTCTTAAAGCCTTTTCTCATCACTCAAGTAGAAAGTAATTGTTCTCTTTTGTGAATCACTATACCACTCACGGTAATTTTCAGACATTAATTCAAGGCATCTATCCACCCACCCATTACACATTTATTAAGTATCTCATATGATCCAGTATGAGCTTAATACTAGATATGCAAAAGTGAAAAGTACATAGTTCTTCCCTTCAAAAGCCTCATAGTCTAGTGGCAAGAGTGACATTTTAAATAAGTAAGTAACAGTAATATACTGTTTTATTCAGCTCCTGCACCACTGTGGCCAAAAGACCTGGCAAGAATAATTTAAAGGAGATCAAGTTTATTTTGACTCAGTTTCAGAGGTTCAGTCTATGGTCAACTAACCCCATTCCTCTGGGCCCAAGTTGAGGCAGAAAATTGTGATGGTAGGGCATGGCAGAGGTAAGCAGCTCAGGACATGGTAATCAGGAAGCAAAGCAGAGCTCCATTGACCTGGGACAAAATATAAACCCCAAAGGCACATCATCAGTGATCAACTTCCTTCAGCCACACTACCTACCTACAGATAACACCCAGTTAATGCATCAGTGGATTACTCCACTGATTAGGTCAAAGCTGCTCTATTCTAATCATCTCACCTTTGAACCTTCTTACATTGTTTCACACATGAACTTTTGGGTGGTATCTCACATCTAAACCATAACATACAATAAAGTTATTTTAAGAAACATTGAAAAGTACAATAGGAACCAGGTGCAATGATGTAAGACTGTAATCCAAGAAATGCAGGAGGCTGAGGCAGGAGGAGCACAAATTCAAGGCCAACCTGGGGAACTTAGTGAGACCCTAAGCAACTTAGTGAGATCCTGTCTTAAAATAAATAATAAAAAGGGCTGGGGATGTAGTTCAGTGGTAGAGTGTAGTTCAGAACTGAGAGAGAGAGAAAAAAAAAGTACAACAGGAACATAGAGGAAGAATTTTACTTTGTCAGATGCAACATCTTATACCACAGTGATTTATTCAGAGTACATTTACCTACTGGAATAAAACTTCCTGAGAACAAGGGCCCGTGCCTTAATTACCCAGCATAGTACCTGGTGTAAGTCTTTCACACAAATATATTTTTCAAATGAATAGAAATTCTTTCACCTACTCTTCAACTAGAAGGCAAGGTCACCCATTTTGCCATCTTCACAGTTGAGTTCCAAACCTTACCTATTTTGTCAACAAAGTCATGGTAGTAATCTGAGAGGAGCCAAAAGGAGAAGCTAAGTCTAGGTTTGCCAATTTCCAAAGAAATGGCCACTCTCCCCTCAAACAGGAAGAAGGATGGTAGAGTGCTTGCCTAGCATGTGCAAGGCCCTAGGTTCAATCCCTAGCACCATAAAAAAAAAAAAAAAAACAGGAAGGAGGCAAGAGTTTAATCGGGGGTGGGGGTGGGGGTAGGGGTGGGGGGGTGTTGGTCTGCAGAGATCCAGTGCAGAAGAATAACACCAGGTTCCGAGGTCCTGCCCTGAATCCCAGAACAGTCCTGACTTTCTGTATGTTACTGCTGTCTGGTATTCTTCTGACATAGAATACATATGAATGGTAGCCATCTAATCTCTATAGGAATTATAATAGTCACAGCCAGGCATGGTGGCACATTTCGGTAACCCCAGTAATGTGGGAGGCTGAGGCATAAGGATTACAAGTTCAAAGCCAGCCTCAGCAATACAGCTAGACTATAAGCAACTTAGCAAGAGTCTGTCTCAAAATTAAAAAAAAAAAAAGTGGTTTTTTTTTTTTTTTTTTTTTTGTTTTTGATGGGCTGGCATATAGGTCAGTAGTAAAATGCTTTGCAGTTCAATCCTCAGCACCAAAAAAAAAAAAAAAGAATTCATACAAATCTCATTGTGAAAGGAATTTCTGGGTATGTATCCATTCAATCTACTATAATGAAATATCACAAACCAGGTGGCTCAAAACAATAAAAATTTCTTTCTTATTGTTCTGGGGACTGGGGAGTCCAAGATTAAGGTACTGGTAGATCCAGTGTCTGCTGAAGGCCTACTTTCTGGTTCACAGATGTGTCCTCACATGGTGAAAAGGGCAAGTCAGCTGTCTGGAGCTTCTTTTATGAGGGCACTAATCTTAAATATGAGGGCTCCACCTTCATGACCTAATCACCTCTGAAGTGTCTAACCACCTGAAGCCTTACCTTGTGAGTAAAGATTTCAACACATGAATTTAGAGAATAAGATAAACACCCAGAAATTATATTTTTAATTTTCTGCTTTCCTAAGTGATCTCAAGTCCTTTATCTAGGCTCAGTTTCTAAAGGGACAGAAAGAAGAGAACACGGTGGGAAACTGAGAGCACAGGGGGATGGGATAACCCTGTAATCTCATTTTATCATAATCAACATGTAAGCAATTACAAAATTTCAGTTAGGATAAAACTAGCACAAATTTAAAGGGTCTCTGATTATAATGGAGAGATCTAGATTAAAAAACAAGAAGAAATCCTTCACAGCTCCCTTAATACAATTTAATACAATCAGAAAAACTTTCCATCCTAAAGATAAGGCAGATTTATTTCTTATACTTACATTTACAGAGACAGCAGATCTCATAAGGGAAAAGTAATAAAAGTTTATTTCAATCTGTCTAGACCCACCAGCCTAACAGATGGCTCCAGGAGATGGCAGGGAGACCCTGGGGCTCTGCATCCTCCTGAGCTTTGGACTGGGCTCTTACCTGTAGATGGGGTCCTGCATCACCAGCATCTTGCTCTCATCCCACGTCCACTCCTTTTTCTGCAATAAAAGAAGCTGTAAATGAATAAGTTAGGCTTGTCCTCAGCTATAGAACCAGGGCACACGTTGAACTACTAATGCTTATGCAAACACATGCATCTTGCTTCTGGCCTTTTTCCCTCTAAGAGGCCCAGAGCTGATTGCTCCAAAAGGGCAAGGGGAAAATGTCATGTGTCTGATCAGTTTCCCTCACAAGCACTTCAGGAGAGTGTCTCTCCCTGGCAGAGAGCACAAGCAGGAGCCAAGGAGGCCTCAGGGGACCACAGGCAGACTCTAAATAAAAATTTCTTACAGAAATTGCAAGAAAAAAAAAAGACCACATATCACTCCAAGGAGGTGGGAGAAGAGGAATGAAAAGAAGAAGAGAGTAAAATAAAACGTGTGGAGGAGGCAATCATATGCAAATGAAATGTAATCCACCCTCTCTTTAATTAAAAGGGAAAGGGGGAAAAAAGCCTCCAAGTGAGTTAACTAGTACATTTAATAGTCATTCAGCTGTGGTCCTAACTTACTATGAACACATGGAGACCACCCCCCAACTGTCTCCCCTCCCCCCAAACTCCCTCTCCTCCCTCCCCCCCCCCACCTCCCCACACACACACACAAGCTAACTGGGAGGCTAACTGCAAGTTCCAGGCCATCTTTGGCAACTTTGTGAGAACCTATCTCAAAATAAAAAAATAAAAAAGATGTAGCTCAATGGTAGAGTGCTTGGTGTCCTTGGATTGAAACCCTAGTACCAACAATCATCATCATCATCATCATCATCATCATCATCATCATCATTATCATCATCACTCATCTATTGAAGACAGTCAAGAGAAGAGGGAGAGTAAGGAAGTATATATTGGATACTTTAGCTAGTACATTTGGTAAGTGGATTTCTCAGATAGAATGCACAGAGTGACTTCTCTAAACATATTAAAGTTTAGAGATTGTCCAGAAGACCAGGGGAGACTATGTCCAGGCCCTTAGAGTGACATTAGGAAAAAGCATTATCTCAGGAACTTTTCCCAAACACAACATTATACACACCTGGCATATGTCACACACATACATACATGTTCACACACACACACACACACACACACACCATTTAATCTTAATTTTCATTCAACATCAATCCATCAAATGAGGTGAATTTAGACTGGTTTACATTCACTATCAACCAATTCTGCCCAGCAGAGACTGATGCACACCTGTAATCCCAGCTACTCAGAAGGCTGAGGCAGGAGGATCATAGGCCTATTCAAGGCCAGTCTTGGCAACTTAGTGAGACCCTGTCTCAAAATAAGAATAAAAAGAGCCGGGGACATGGATTAGTGGCAGAGCACTTCTGGGTTACATCCCCAGTACCCCCAATCAATCAATTTATAAACTTTTTTGTGATCACCCCTCCCATGACATGTTTCCCAGACTTCTATCAGAGTCGCCTTCTTTTTGTATACACTATGTACTGGCCAGTATTCCCCTCAAAATCTGATGCTCTAAAACATCTCTCACTGATTCACATATGGTCTGACTGGCATTTAACAGAGACATATTCTGATCTCTATTCCAGTCATGACACCACTCTTGACCCCACAGATTGATTTACAGCCTCTTTAGCTCCCTGATTTATGACCTGAATGGCACCCAAGGGAGGCTGGTTTCCAACTGATGGACTAAAATTTTTCAGAGTTAAAGCAGACACTGGCATATGTGCTTGTTTATTTACTTATCTAGTGTTACTGGGGATTGAACCCAGGGGTGCTCTACCACTGAGCTATATCCCAGTTCCTTTTATTTTTCATTTTGTGACAGGGTCTTGCTAAGTTTCCCAGGCTGACCTCAAACTGCCTGACCCTCCTGAAGTAGCAGCTATTTCTGGCTTAGATGCATACTTTAAACAAAACAATTATTCATCAAAGGGGTTACTTAAATGGCAAGATATGTTTAAAATATGATTGGATTTTAGGGCAGATTTATCATAATTTTTCACTTGTTTCAAGAGTATTTGCAATTATTCATGAAAGCATTTTTATGATCGCTACTTAAAATCTTTGTCAGATTATTCTAACATCTCTGTCATCTGGTGCTGGCATCTATTATCTTTTTTCTCCCCACTAAAGTTCAAGTTTTTGTCATTGATGGTATGGCAAGTGACTTCAGCTGAAACCTGAACCTTCTGAGTGTTATGACTCTACATAAGTGTGTGTGTATGGGAGGGGTACTGGAGACTGAACTTGGGGTGCTCTATCACTGAACTATTTCCCCAGCTCTTTTTCATTTATTGATTTTGAGAGAGGGTCTTGCTAAGTTGCTGAGGCTTGTCTTGAACTTGTCAACCTCTGGCCTCAGTCTCCAGAGTCACTGGGATTATAGGTGTGAGCTGCTACACTCAGCTCTAGGTATCATTTAAACTTTCTAGTTTAACTATCATACTAGGACACTGCTCAAACAGGGGAAAGAGGTGAATGCCACATTATCACAGCCAGGAGAGAATTAAGTTCAGGTTTCCCACTTGACCTCTATTGACACCTGAGAGAAAAAAGGGTTCCTTGATACTGCTGGGTGTGGGTTGCAGTTCTAACTCCCCACCAGGCTCCCACCACTGCTACTCTGGTTCAAAGGAGTACTTTGTTATTGACCTTCAACTATCCTGTACTGATTGTATGCATTACTGCACTATCATTCAGCTTCATTCCAATTAAGAAGTGGTGGAAGTGTAGGTTCTCCATATTGTCTCCAATGACACAGCACATGAGGAATAGGGGTGAGGTAGGGGAGTGAGACACTCATTACCAGCTGCTAGGGATGAAAGTCCTGGCATCCTTCTTAGCTTTCTTTGACACTACCCAATGGGGTGGTGGCCCTTGTGATAGCCCAGCAGTGGTGGGTATCTAGGTTTCCACTCAGCCATGCAGCCTTGCAGGGAAGGGGGACAGATTTTTCTGTGTTGTTTGGCTGAAGGAGTGGCTATTGTCTAAGTTTTTCTGCCTTGCTTTGCTGCCCTTTTCACCCTCATCTGTATTTAGAAGGAGAAATAGGGGGAAATGCAGCTATTCCTTATTCCAAGGAACAAAAATCTTGGGTGGATGTGTGTGTAGATACACAGGTAAAATTTTTCTAAAAGAACTATTGCTTCCTGGGTTCCACCTCTTCAGGCTCAGGAATATAGGAGGTGAGGCCTTTCTGTAATCTGTAGTATCAAGCATTTCAGGTGATTCTGATGTAGTATTCAGAGCCAGAATCAGGTGATTCTGATGTAGGACTGAGTATCAAAGAAAAGTTAAAGTGAAACACCCGGCCAGAGGTCCTTTTCCATATAGTGTGTGCTCCTGTGGAAGTCTTAGGCTTGGCACAGGGAAGGCCCCTGTCTTCAAAGACAGCCAACTGACCAAGATCCCATCAATGTTGTGCTTGGCCAGAGCCCACCCACTGTGCTACTCAATAAAACATTCACTGGGAGTTAAACACTCAAGGGAGGCCTGCAGCAGAGGCTGCTCTGAGGGAGTGAATCCTTGCTTTTTTTCATACACTTAACTTTCAGAAAAGTTTGCTCCTCGTAGTATTCCTTGTTGCTCTGCTGTGATTTTCAAAGTTATTAGAAGAATGATTCCATGTACCAAAGAGACCATTTCATGATGCTGCCACATCCACGGGCCCCTTTCTGATATGAGCAGCCCTGAAGAGGGTTCTGAGGGTGGACAATGTGTTTTTTGCTGTGTGCAGCTGATGAGAACCACCATGCTAACACGGCCACGACCAGTGGAGCTCAGGATCAGTAGTTAGTGCCTGAAAACACCACAGAGGGGCTAGCGCGAAACTGCCTGATCCCTGAGCTCCAGGATACAAAGACCCAGTTTTGCTCAATCAAATCCTCCACTAAACTAAGCTGAGCCTCCAAAACAGCAGATGGTTTTTGTGACCTGCTGCAGATATTTCCACTCAATCTGGCTGCAATGCTAAGAAAGAAAAGCCATTGAATGCCAGCCTTTTTCCTCCTAGCCTACTAGCATGCCTCCATTATCAAAAGTACCCTGGGCAAGACTCTTCTTTGCATACCCAAAGAATGTAACTAATATGTTCATTAAGAAGAACAAATAATGAGTCAACATAATACAGAACAACTATTTTCCTTCTTTGGCATTCCTGACTAGGAGGATGGAGAGGCCAGGCTTCCAGGCACTTTGTATTAATTTAATAAAAGTGAACATTGTCAGGGTAGATAGAAGCCAGAAAATACCTTACTTTAGGGAGAAGTCCCAGTATCCATATAGAACATACTGAAGGGGGTGGGTAGGGTTGGAGGACACAAAGATCTTTTTGCCTACTTATTTTCTTTTTCTGAAAATGCCATTAAAATCTAGTCCTCTCCCTTTAAAGGCCTTATAGTAATCCTTGGGTAAGTCTATTAAATCTATAAAGAGATTAGGAAATCATCAAGGCAATACAAAGGGTACAATAGATAGAGACTCACCTTTTTTTTTTTCCTTTCCTTTTTCTGAGGGGGTAGGATATCGGGGATTGAACCCAGAAGTGCTTTACCATTGAACTTTAATTTTAATCTTGAGATAGGGCCTCACTAAAGGCCAGGTTGGCCTTGAATTTGCAATCCTCCTGCCTTAGCCTCCTGACTTCACTGGGATTACAGGTATGCGCCACCACGTCTGGCTTACCAATGTTTTGGTTATTCAATAACCTAAGGCAAATGTGTTGGAACTTTTTAATGCAATCCCTTCAATAACCAAATGATAATCTAAGAACATTAGAACTGAAGGACCCCCGCCTCTCTTACCCATCTCTTTCAAATAACGCTCTGAGGTGTGTGCTCATGTTTGAGCCAGGCGTCACCCCTGGCTATCAGCTGGGTCTAGACTAGAACCAAGTTCTCCTGAATTTTAGATTAGTTCTGGCTCTAGGACTCAGTAGGATTCAGTCAATTGCAGTACTCTGAATGGCTTAACTTAGAGGAAGGCTCATCTTCTCATACCACTGTCTTAAATGAACATGTTCTTCTCTGTTGGTCTGAAGTGCTCTCTCTTTATCTCCCTTTATTTTGAAAGTTTCTTCCCCAGACCCCTCTCTTTTCCTCTCCTTTTACATTTTTAATTTTGAGACAGGGTATCAGCAAAAAGGAAGTCTGTATATGTAGCTCAGTGGTAGAGGACCCTGCATTCAATCCCTATCGGGTGGGGTGGGAGGGAGGGAAGGAAGGAAAGAAAGAAGAAGGCATAATTTAGAACTATGTGAGCTTTCTAAAGATAGTTAAACTGAGTTTAGCTATAGTTACTTTGACTTTTCAATGAGATATCTCTGTCCTATGGTGGAAGTCAACTTTGATTTATAACCCTGGAAAGCCCGTCATTAGCCTTCCTTCCTATTTTCCTTCTCTCATTAAATTTTTTTCCTAAAATTTTTTCCTTAAAAAAATATTTCCATATGAAAAGTGGGGAGGAAGTGGTTTCTGTATTGTTCTTTTTCTCTTTAAAATGCTTGCAGCTGGGCACAGTGGCACATACCTGTAATCCCAGGTACTCAGGAGACAGTTCAAGGCCAGCCTAGACATTTAGTGAGAATCTGTCTCAAAATGAAATAATAAGGGATGGGGATGGAGCTTGGTTGGCTGAGTACCCTGGGTTCAATCCCCAGTACTTTGTACCCCTGCCCAAAGTCAGTGAGATACATAGCTTAACTTGGAGGACATTTACAGGAAATTGTGGTCACAAGAATGTACCCTCAAAGGTCCAGTTACAGAGAGTTTAACCAAGGCCCCCAGATGCTGCTACCTGAAGTCCATCATTGAACTTGGTTAGGCACCATGCTTTCCTGCCAAGCATTGAACATGAAGACATTCTAAGACAGCCCAGCTGTTTAAGAGACTTTCACCCAACCTTTCTTCTTCCTTCCCTGTCTCTGGTTCTTGGTGGCAGGCCTACAGTCTGACAGCCATCCCACTCTTTCCCAGGTACTTCCCTCACTTTCTCCCACAGGCATTTAATCCCATCTTTGCACTCGCTTGTTCGTGTCAGACTAACAAGGAAAGTGAGAAAGGAAAGATACAGGAAATTCATCTTTACATGTTTCATTTTTGATTTTTCAAAACTATCTTAGTTGACATGGAGGAAAAGCCTGTTGCTCTATTTAAAGAAGGAACTTCTACATAATGCTTTCTTTTGCATTATTAAAATTGACCCCCACCTGAAAGATGAACACTGAGGCTCAGGGAGACCTTATATCCCTCTAAATTCACCTGGTCCAGTGGTAAATAAAATCTCTCTCTCTCTTCTACCTCTAGACTCCATGTTCTCCTTGCTACTCCAAGCAAGTCTTTTCACTCCCCTTTACTCTGAACAGAGGAAAGAGATAAAGGGCTGACTGTGTTGTGTTGAAAGACCACGGAATGGAGTAAGCACATTCTTGATACAGGACCTTCTTTTTCCTTTATCTATTGAGTACGAATGTCAAGTCCTCCATGGAAATTCATTCACAGCCATTTTGTCATCCTAAAAGCTTCTGGCAAGGTATATTATGTGAGAACTGGTTTAGAGGTAGGTCTGCCTGAAACAATGCCAACAAGAGAAAACAGAGTCAGGAATAATTATCACAGTCATCCTCCCTATTTTTGGAAGCATAAAACGGATGTGGCATGTTTGAAGCCCTGTCCCGGGAGCCCAAAGGTGGAAGAGGGATTCCTACTGACATTTATTTACTATCCCTACTGGAATCAGTAAGCGTGCCTAAAAGTCAGCAAATTTTGTCATTATTCATGCACATTATTCATGCATCTGACAGCAATGGCAATTTCTTTTAAAACTTTTTCTTAAATTAAAAAAACCTTGCAAAGACTATATAAAACTAGCTTGACAAAGTCTCCATGCTTCTAGGTAGAATAGGATTAGGCTGAAAATAAAGCTATCTCCTACCTTCAGGTATAACCTACAGATATAGGAAAATGCATTTCAAAACTGAAAATACTCACACAATTTTCTAACAAATCCTCACACAATGCACATGGGTTCCTAATACATCCATTTAAAACTAGCAAGAAATAGCAGGCCACAAAAAACAACATGGTGAAAAGAAAACTGTGCTGAGTTTAGGGGGCAGATTCACACTCTGGTCCTGTCAGTGACTATGTCTACCTGGGTGACCTAGATACTAGGTGGGGTTATCCCTGAACCTATCTCACTCTCTGTTGCCAGATCTAATCAATCCAGGGATTGGTCCAGATCATTCTTTAAGTCCCTTCTCCTAAATTCTGGTTCTATAATTTTGAGTGCCCCCTTTATTTACCCAGTTAGATCTGAGTTCTATGTTACCATAGTAACCTAATACTATTGCTTGGGCATGAAAATAGTTGCCTTATGATGTGAATGTTCCTGTGACAGAATGTAAGTTAGAAGTTAAAGACAATAAACAAAAGCACCATGCATGCATACACATGCCCCCCCCCCCGCCTGTGCGCGCGCGCGCACACACACACACACACACACACACAGCAACATGGTAGTAGAAAGAACCTGCTTGGAGATTTGAGCAAGATATACCTGTTTTGGATCTAGATTTCACCACTGATGGGACCTGAGATTTTGAGCAAGTTGCTCAATCTTCTTTTGCAAATGAGCATAATAATGGCATCTACTTCATGGGATATGTGATGATTTAGTGTTACAGTACATCAAACAAGACTAAAAAACAGTAGGTACTCACTATCAGTGCCAGCTATTATTAGATTATTAGTAGCTATTCCAATTATCATCTTAGTGTGTAATTACTTCAATCAGTTTGCTCCCTCTCTCCTTCCACCTTCCCAAACAGATAAGATCTGAGAGAAGACATGTAACCTGCCCCCAAAAGCTCACAGCTTATAGGGGGAAGAGATAAATAAATCTAATGTGGGGCTGGGATGTAGCTTCAGGGGTATAGCATGTGCTTAGCATGCATGAGGCCCTGGGTTCTAAGTCTTGTACCAAAGGAAAACAAACTCCCCCAAATGAAAACCACCTCCAGTGAAATGGAGAACGATAATAGATCTATTGTACACAAAGTGCCATGAAATATAGTAAACTTTGCTAGAAAGGGTCCATATCTTGTACCCCTATGTATCTTATACAAATATTTGTAAATGTGAATGATGGATTATTTCTAGAATGTTGCCTTAAGGAATCCCAACAAATTATTGGTTTATAAGACAAAGCACATGAAACTGAGTCCCTTTAGGTTCTTTTGGAACAATCCTTTGGATGAAGTTCAAGATTAATCTTTCTTATTCAGGATTCCACTCCCTAGCAAATGGTGGTACAGTGTAATTCTGGAATTATAATAAATAATCATTATTATATACACAGAAAAGATAATTACTTGGGCCTAGTTGGGAGTTAAAGAAAATGTTCAGATTGAGAGGCATCAAAGCAAAGCTGATTATCTTGGTAACTGAGTTCACACCACAAATTTGACGTAAGATTTGAAAGGAATTTATGATTCATTATGTGCTGGCATTAGTTCAAGAAGAGAGCATTTTTAGATACTTATTAATATAACAAAAAAAGACAGTTTTTGCATCTCATTGAGATGATTACAATATATTTGGCTATTGCCTGCACTAATACAACACACCTGAGAATCAGAGTCACCTGAACAAGTCCTACTACCACAGACTAAATTAACAATTCCTACTGAAGCCTTCTGTATTGGGAAAGGCTCTGATTCTTGTTTTTTCCTTTTTTTTTTTTTTAAATGACAGACTGATGGGAGAAGAGAGAGGGAGAAGAATGTCATAATCAAAAGGAACAAACTAGACTTCATTATATCTGTTGCTAAGTACTTATTTCTTTCTGACATAATGACACTATCACATACAAATAATTTTCATTCATCCAGCCAGCCAAGAGCCACAAATACTGAACACACTCTCCGTGTACCTGGTAAGTGCTGAGCTCACAAAGATTGCCCCTTCTCTTAGAAAGTTCTCTAAAGGTCAAGAGTCCCCTGTAAACACACCTCCCTCCTCAGACAGGAAGCACACCACCATTGACCAGTTACAAATAGGCTAAGAAAGGAGGCCCAGTGGCTGCTTTGAGGCATATGACCTCACAGGGTCTCCTCCTGGCCCAGAGGATTGGAAGACAAAACCATATAGTGAACCACTCAGCCTGTAGTGTCTGCTTTCTTTGTTGCCCAGTAGTTTTTCAAAGATTTAAATACATACTGGTGATCTAAATTTATATACAAGTTTAAATTGCAGAGTATTTGAGCTGGAAAAGTGAAAGTGATTAACCAACCCAGCTCCGCATTCTTTTTACTTGAAGATCAGAAAGGCAAAATAATTCGCTCAGAGGACAGAGCCAGGAAAGGTGGAGCCAGGACCAGAACCCAGGTCTTCTTGCCCCTGCTTAGGGCTCCTTCCAACATGTCATGCTGACCCAGTAAATATCAGCATGCTGTTTGCAGGAACAGAGGACCATTCAAAAAATCTTTGCTAACTGGTCTAGTACAGACACGGAGTAACCACTACGGAATGGCAATTGTACATGGCAGTGCTGTCTTATGCATGAATATAAGCAATGGTTATTGCTACATCCATAGCTACCTAGCAAGGATTTCAATTTTTAACCTAATCATGGTGGCCATCAGTGACATTTGCCAACTGCTTCATTTCCTTGGAGAAAATCATGCACTTAGACTATAGCATCTCTAGTCTGTTGCCAACCCTATAAACAGGTGGGAAGAGAGACTGAAAGTGTGTGTGAGTGTGGTGGTAGTACATGCAGACATCAGAGGACTGTTGCATGGGAACAAGATGACAAAAAGGCTGATTGCTGTTAATGTGCGTTCATCTGGCACAGGCAGCTGAAAATGTACACTATGATTAAAGGCCTTATCCAGATCATAGCCGTGGCCCTGAAATGGACACTGAGCGTGGGTGGAGGAAGCAAGGTAGGACAGGAAGCTCCTCTTTCCCAAGCCTGGCATCAGAAGAATCGGACTTAGGAAAGACCTGCTAGATCACCTCTTTCCTGGGCCAGCAGCAGGGTGAACACTGAAGACTAACAATCTCAGGGTTTCAAAGTGAGTCACAAATTCCCCTATTCCCTCAGGGAGATGCTACTTCAGAAGAGCATTCCTGTACTTAATGGAAGGAAGAGCTGGCTTATCTCCCAGATGATGCTCAGCATTCTGCTGTCCTTAAGTGCTGTGTGACCTAACCTCAGTTTTCTTGCATGCAGAATGGAAGATAGCACTGTATATGATATGTGATATATAGGGAGACAGTGATGAGAGAGATAAGACCATGTCCTAAGGCAAAACCATGAAGTTACTCTATAATGGACAACATCAGAGGTATATAAAGTTATCTGAAAGGGACATATAGGTACCAGGACAGCAGAACTTGAAATGTAACATAACTGAAAGTAAACAAAGATCATATCCAACAAAAGTGTATGTGCTTTGGGTGGTGGGGAGATTTTAGTACTAGCAGTCATGGAAGTACAGAAGCCAGACAGTCTTGGAGGAAAATGCTAGAAAGGTCTGTTGGATAGACCCTAGGAACAGTATCCACCCATCAAGGCCACTACAAACATCCAGTGGATCCAACAGAGGTCAGCAAACATTCCTCTCATGTACTTAGCCAACTTTCCCCACTGCTGGGCCCACTGAGCAATACTCTAAAAACTCGCCTTTTCACATCATTTGCCTCCATTTGAGAGGAAATGTGCTTGTCAGGATAATAAGAGTATCTGGTCTAAGAGACTGTTCTATGTCTCAAAATGAATTAAGACACTGTTGATCCAGTTTATACATCAGCCTCTTTTGAGCTTTGTCAGCGTGAGTTAACATCCTACAGCCTAAAACTTCAAGCTGATGAGTCTGAGTTTCTTGGTTTGAAAGGCTGACATTCATAGTTTTAAGCTCAGGGTCTTAATAGACATCAGTTTGCTTCAGGAACTCCTGAGAGGACAGTATTCTCAAGATTGTTCCATGGCTACCCACCGTGTGCACATAGGTAAAGGGGACAGTAATAATCCCCAGGGCAGCAGCAAGTGTAATGGGACACAAGGATGCATGAGGGAGGGGGGGCTGCAGGGAACCTGGGGTGAGGCCGAGGGTCGTACAAATGACAGAAGGGGATAACTGCTGAGGGAGCCTCCTCTTGTCCATTCCCCACGAAACCTGACACAGGTTGAATATCCCTTATCCAAAATGCTTGGGACCAGGCCGACACGATGGTGCGTGCCTGTAATTCCAATGACTTGGGAGACTGAGGCAGGATGATCACAAGTTTGAGGATAGCCTGGACAACCTAGCATGACTCTGTCTCAAATTTTAAAATAAAAGGGCTGGGGATATAGCTCAGTGGAAGAATGCCCTGAGTTCAGTCAAGAAAGAAAGAGAAGACCTCATCAGATAAAGGGGTGATTATGTCCAGAGAATATTCTAAAAGGAAAAAGTATCCCACATCACCTTCCCCAGTCTCCTCTTCACCACAGTTTCTAGTTCCGAGCCACTTACCTTTTTCTTCTTCTTCAGAATCACTTTCACTCCATCCACTGAAACCATAATGCTCACTTTCTTCTTCTTGATATTCTTGGCTTTAAACTCATACTGCAAAGGAGAAGAGAACAAAGAAACAGAATCTGATTAGACCAGTGCATCTTCAGGACCCCAGCTAGCCCACAGAGTGCCACAGGCAGTCCTAGGGGACTGGTGCACTTCCTGGGCACAGGGAGAACCTCAGGGGATCTTTTTAGGTAGTTTTTTTTTTTTTTTTAAAGGTAGATGTCTGCAGGCAGGGGCTCTCATGTAGTCCCTAGGTTAGAACAGGGACCTTAAATGGTCATCAATCCCACCACCCAGCCAACAGCTCAGACCAAAGGAATGACTCATCACAATGAGATTGACTTAATACATCCTACTGAAATGAAAATACAACCTGTTTTGAAAATCTCATCAACATATCAGAACCTTTCCTCCATAACTTATTCTATTATTTAATGACTTTGTCAGGAAAGAATTCCTTGCGTCTAACCAAATGCGGCTTGAACTCCATTCTATCCCTGGTGAAGATTAAGAAGAACTGATACCAGTCTTCATATCAGGGATTTTCACATATAAAAAATTAATTATGAATTTTTTGGGGGGTGGGGGGCAGGAACTGGGGATTGAACCCGGGGGCACTTTACCATGAGCTACGTTCCCAGCCTCACTCCTTTTTTAAAATTTATTTTAAGACAGAGTCTCACTATGTTGCCTGGGTTATAAACTTGAAATCTTCCTGCCTCATCTTCCCAAGTGCTAGGATTACAAGTGTGCATCATGTTGCCCAGCCCAACCCTCTATTTTAAGTTCACCTTTGCAGTTCTGGACAGGCTAATCCAACTGCAGCTCTGAACTCCTGAGGAATGTAGCCCATCCACAATCCCATATCTTTCTGTTACATTTTGGCATTCACAGCCATTTCTCATACTTGCACAGCTTTTTATCACTGGTGGTCAAATTCTGACTTCTCCCACAGTGAACTTCATTCTGAGAAATTCTTCAGTTTATTAAAACCATTTTTTTCCAGGTGCAGTGGCAGACACCAGTAATCTCAGTAATTCAGAAGGATGAGACAAGAGGATTACAAGTTCAAGGCCAACCTCAGTAATTTAGCAAGGCCCTCAGCAACTTAGTGAGACCTTGTCTCAAAGTTAAAAAATAAAAAGGGCTTGGGATGCAGCTCAGTAGTAAAACACCTTAGGGTTCAATCCCAGAAAGATGGGAGGGAGAGTTCTATGTCCTGGTGTTTGGCTCTGGACAGGACCCATCCCACATCAAACAGTCCCCTTTAGGTCAATAGTGGGATTATTGAAGGCTACAGTTGGTCAGATTAGCATGCACTTGAGGATAACGCTCCAACTCACACTGTATGGCCTTGGCTGTACCATTCTGTTCAACTCTAGTGCTGGATGAACTGAAATGCCCTCTAGGTGGAAGAACTGGAATGGCAATCTATGAATCCGCTGACCTTGACCATGTGCTTACTGGAGAGGTGAACTAGCCACTTTTCCTGACCACACCCACGTTTACCTCTGCTCTTTTGGGCTTTTATCAACACAAATTTCCAGCTACACCTCCTTCAGAACAAGTCACTAAATCAAGGTTGCTCCTGTAACCAATAGAGTGCAGAGGGAGTGCTCCATTGAACTCCATTGAAGTTAAGAATGTAAAAGTCTGGATATGCCCAGGAAGAGGACAAAACCTGCCTTAGATAGATCAGTTGCCAACTATTAACAATTTTGGTCTCTTCCAGTAAGTCACTTTCACATGCTCCATACACTTCCCTCTTTCCCTTGTACAGCAACAAAAATCAAAGCAGAAATGTCAACTCTCTGCCTCTGCAAGGGACTATGTTGTTCTCCCCAGCCTGGGTTTTAGTGAGCAAATTGCCTGCTAAGCAGATCCTTAAATGCCTGGTATTTCCAGAAGAAGCTTACAGTTGACTAGACCTTTCTTTCTTGTTTGGTCCACTTCCCTGGTGGGTTCACTGTCTCCAGGACCTTTCTATAATCAAGACCCATCACCTAAGCCTGCCAAGAGGCACCCAGCCAACTCATTGCTTGTGTATCTGGAAACTTAAGTATTTCTACAGTTAATGTTTTGCCAAGTTTGGCCATGCATTTAATACCTTCATGTTAAGAATTCAAAATGCAGCTAAACATTTTGTTGGAAACTGGAAAACAGTCTCTAATTCAATCACCATGTACATAAGCCCAGATAGCTCCCTGTAAAGGGCACAGTGACTACATAGAAAAGCATGACCCAAATTTTTTCCCAGAATCTCAATAACAGTGATAATGCTTCTTACAATAGCTGGTGGAATGTTTCAAGATGAAGAGGGTCCAGAAAGGCAGAAAGCAGATCTACAGGTCCTAGCACTCGGTAGTAATGGCAGCTGTGATATCTACAAGGACTCTTAGGTTGGTCACACTCTGCATCTATTCTATCTGCTTCCTGATGCCCCAAATCCCTTCCATCTGCAGAATTAGAATTAAATTGCACTTTGGTTAGAAACACTGGACACAAAGGTACTTCAAGTATCTGAAAAGGTTTAAAAATTTATCATGAAGCCTTTTATTTCTATGGCAATTATACTTCACTTAGATGACATGATAGCATGTTATCATGCTCTTTAGGGGGGAAATGGGTTTGAAAAGAAGGGTAGCAAAGCAGTACCCAGGAGAACATAGAAGGGAAGAGCTCTTAGGGACAAGTCCTCCTTTTTCTCAGACTGCTGCTCTGTCTGGGGTGGAGCACTGTCTGGGCAGGCAAGCTCAGGAGGAAGCATCTGTGTTTCTTGGGACACGAATCCAATCTGCTAAGACTTTGCCAGGAGCTGAAGAACAAACAGGACTGCTGGTGCCACCGTCTGTGGCCCATGCCAGCCCAGAGTATGTGCCAACAGGCCTGGCCCTCCACCCACTGGCCAGGCTGTTCTGATACATTTGCTTTACTGGCCAGAGCTCTACCAGCAAGGGCAGAATAAATCCTACAGACCTGACCTTTGAGGGAACAAAACAATACAAGTCTGGGAAGACTAACTACAGATTGGAAAGCCTACAAGTGTTTGGGATTCATAAACAGAGCCTTGGGGTCTTGTATTGAAATAGCAGCCATGGAACTTAGTGTCCTGTGCCAATCAGTAAGCCCAGGAAGGGGAGACTGGGTAGAAGATCCAACAAGAGCCAGGATTAAACACTCAACAAGTAACATGAGCAGAAATATTGGCTGGATGCCGGAAGAGCTGCTTCCAGACCAACAGCCTGGCTTCTGAGCATCTCCTGATTCCCACAACTCTCTCCTAACCCAACATGTCCCAGCCCGTCACTGGGTATCTAAGGAGGGGCAGCAGGAAGTCTACAGCAGCAAAGTGGGTGAAACAGTTAAGATGGAGGTTAATGAAGGGACCAGTCCAGTCCTGGGCCTCAAGCTGTACGCAAAAATAGAAGCAGAAAAGTTGATTTCTTAGAGAAGTAGAAGTTGAGGCAAAAAAAAAAAAATCCCTGGATGTTTGACAAGAGCTGATTTTTTAAACAAAAATATATTTTTCCCCCCACAGGAACCTTGGATCCTCAATCACCTGGACTACAAATAATTTGGCTAGTGAAATACTTTCTCATCTGCTTCAACCAAGTACATCAACCTGGGACCATCTTATAAATGGTTTGTGAGAAGTCCTTTTGTATTTTAATTATGAGCTTAATAACAGCTGGGAACAGCAGCACATGCCTGTAATACCAGCTACTTGTCAGGTTGAGGCAGGAGGAACACAAATTCAAGGTCAACCCAGATCATTTAGTGATACCCTGTCTCAAGTTAAATATAAAAAGACCGGGGATATATTTCAGTGATAGAGCATCCCTAGGTTTAATCCCCAATACCCCCCCCCCCGGCAAAAAAATTAAATAGAGTTTAATAACTTACATATTAAGTTACAAAATCTGAGAACTGCCATGTTCAAGATAGCCAAAAGGTGCCCATTAATGGAAGAATGGACACACAAAATGTGATCCATACATACCACAGAATGTTATTCAACCCTAAAAATAAAAAAAATCCTGACACATGCTACAACATGGATGAACCCTGAAGATATCATGCTAAGTGAAATAAACCAGTCATTAAAGATAAATATTTTATGATTCTGCTTCTATGAGGTACCTAGTACTATCAAATTTGTGAAGACAGATAGTAGTGTGATAGCTTCCAGAGACTGACAGAAGGAAGTAATCTGCAGCTAATATCTAATGGGTGCGATTTCAGTTTTGAAAAAATTCTGGAGATGGGTGGTGGTAACAGTAATACAAAATGTGAATATATACTTAATGGCACAAAATTGTCCATTTAAAAATTGGTAAGACAGTAAATTTTATGTTATGTATTCTTTACCACAATAAAGATACAAAACCTAAAACACTGTACGATTAACACATTTCTGCTCCCAGTAACTCCACTTTAATTCTTGCAAAAGAATATTTCTGCAGCTTCCCAACATCTAAGTTAAACATGCCATACTTTTTTCTACTACCCTTTAATTGCATTTGCTAATCCCCATGGCTAGAATGCCCTGCCCACATCATCTGCTAGGGAACTCCTGCTTATTCTAGAAGTATCAGCTCAGGCTTCTCCACAGAGAGGCCTTCAGGGTCAATGACCTTTCCCACTTCCTCCCATGGAGTTGCTCTATCCACTTGGTTAGTACCAAGTTTGTGGGCCTCAAGTATCACTCACTGTGGATTGGTTGCTTACCTATTTTCCTGGAAGGCCATGCCCTCCTTGAGAGAAAAAAAAAATCTTACATATATTTATGCCCAAGAAAATAGCACTAGAACCATACAAAAGTAATAAACAAAGGTTAAATTCATGAATACGGTTGATAGAGGTTACTCACAGAGCCCAAGAAAAGCTAACACTGTATACAAGGGTAATCTAATCTTTCCAGAAATTAACTGACAATTTAAGTTACTAAAACATGGATTACAAACCATGCTACAAAGACTTTAAGAAGATCTGATCTTCTTTAAATGGTCCATACCCACAGCACATTGCTGAGCACCTTAACTATGTTTGGTACATACTTCTTTAAATGAAATTATTTATAGCTGCCATTATTGATCAAGTCAATGTTTCTCAACATCTCTCTTTTTCTTTTTACCAACCCCATATAATTCTTTTATAGTACTATTCGGAGCAATGAATAGGGAAATGGTCATGCAGATAAACTTCCATTTTCTAGGCTACCAAGCCTCCTTAATCCTATGGTTTGAATCTGGGATGTCCCCAGAAAAGCTCATGTGTTGAAAGCATGATCCCCAATGCAGCAAGTTTCAGAGGTGAGACTTTTAGGCAATGACTAATCTATTAGTGGATTAATCCATTTGTTGAATGGACTACTGGGTGATAACTATAGGTAGGAAGGGTGTAGCAAGAGGAAGTAGATCACAGGGGGGTGTGGTCTTGGACTACATCTGTCCCTAGCCCCTTTCCCTATTTTTCTCTGCTTCCTGTCAGCCATGCACTGAGAAACTTTCCTTCACCATGAATTTTCTGTCTTGGAGACTGCTTCCATGCACTGAATCTCTGAAACGATGAGCCAAAATAAACCTTTCCTCCTCTAAGTTGGTCTTGTCAGGTACTTTAGTTGTGATGACAAAAAGCTGACTAACGCCCCGAAGATCTAGTGCCTGTTCCATAGGAACCAGAACCTGGAGGACAGGGACCCAAGAACTATGGCAGGCCTGACTCTGATGTGCAGCTTAGTGACTTGTAGTATTCATTAATACTAGCAAGACCTAGACCAACACTAGCACTGAACCCAAATTTCAGAATATCCATGAGGATTCTTGGAAAGTCTGGATAGTAAAATTTATTTCCCACCTGTCAACCTCAACCTCAGTATCACTTATTTCAACAACAGACATATTACTGAAAAATTGGGCATAAGTAAAAATCTCTATGACCTACAAAATACTTAAAAGGAACCAGGGAAGGTACTGTTCAAGGGAAAACTCATTATCCTTAGATCATATAGAAGTGTAGTACTGCCCAGCTCTGGAGACTAAGGAAATGGAAAACTCTAGTTCTAATCCCATTTTGGATATCTTATTTAAACAACAACAACAAAGGCAGAATCTCAGACCCAGCCCTCAGAGACATTCATTCAGTGGATCTGGAACAGGGCCAAAGGCTGGCATTTTTATTGCAATAGGTAATATATCTCACACTTTCCAGAAACACTATGTGAGCCATAGAAGCATACTGTAAGAATGATTACATATCTTCATTTACATTAAGAATTGCCTTAAACTAAATCAATGTTCTTGATCCTATATGTATATGTGTAAGGGTAGCTATTATTTTAACAATTAAAATACAAATTCCAATGAAACTACAACTGCTATTTGTTATCATCCATTTTCTAAATCAAGGATTGTTAAAATCAGCACTATTATGCTATAAGAGAATTTTGTTGGATGGTAAATATCACATGTTCATGCATTATAACTCATACATTTAGTATGTCCAAAATACTTCATCAAAAATATTTTAGAGGGCTGGGATTATAGCTCAGTGGTAGGGTGCTTTCCTAGCTTGTGTGAGGCACTGGGTTTAACTTTTAACACCACACAAAAATAAACAAAATACAGGCATTGTGTCCATCTATAACTAAAAAAAAATTAAATAAAATATCTTAGAGGTTAATGAATTATATAGTATGTATAATTATAATGTATCACTAAAAATTTTCAAAAAAAAGAGTAAATGATATTTAAATTTTTTTGGTTCTAGAGAAATTCTTGTGTTTGAACCATTTAGGATCACAAATGTTGACTAAGCTTTTCACTGTATAGGGAAGAAGCCATTGCTCAGGGAGAGCAAAAGATTTTCCCGGGTCTGTTAGCAGAAAACCCAACCCTGAAATCCACATCTCCTGATTCTCTGTTCTCTGTTTTTTATGTTTCTCAATCTCTCTCTCTTTTTTCTTTTTACCAATCTGGAATCTGATTCCATGAAATAAAATCATTCATTTACTTCTCCTTTCATTCAGTACATGTTTAATGAGCTTTCATGTGTATCTGACTTCCATCTTATAACAGGAAATAAGAATAGTTCATTGGAAATTAGCTTCATAAGATCAATAACATTTTCTAGGTTTCTCAGTAGAAAACCAAACCCCCACCCCCGCCACCCCGCCAAACACACACAATTTTTCCCTCACTAAGTTTACTACCTGCCCTCATTTCCTATCCTGATCCATGCCCAAGGACACATGTCAAAAACCAGGGAAGAGTACAAAATACTAATAAGGTCAGAAAATTGGTAAAGGGGACTTCTGAATGTAAGGAGGGATAGGAGGTGTAGCTTAGTGGAAAAGCACCTGCTTAGTATGTGCAAAGACCTGAGTTCAATCCCAGTACCAGAAAAAAAAAAATAAGGGGGAGAGAGAAAGAGGACTACCTGGCAGGAAACAGCCAAGTGCACTGGTGTTTGCAACATTGGGACAAGGCCGGGGAGAGGCTCATCCAAACACAGATGTTCTGTGGGTGAATTTTCACAGTGTCAAGAGACCAACATGATGGGAGAGAGCAAATTAAACAGGCCCTCAAACGGAAGACAGTGGCAGCCTCAAGTGCAGGCAATTTTGGGCTGTGTACTCAAGGGAGTCCCTGAGTGGTGGCTGCTCCCTGTAGAGAAGAGACGAGACAGGTCTGGAATATAGCCATCACTTTTCTCTGACTGGGAGCATGTTGATAGGTCAGAGGGAGCTGAACAACAACCCAAATGATTAAGGGCCCTGAAAGGGTGATTTATAAAGAGAGATAAGTACCTTTACTAATAATAATCCACTGATTTCAGGTTGTCTCTCCCTTTACCATCTCTCCCAGCACTTTAAAAAGAAGTGCTGTCATTCTTCAGTACCTGTGGGAGTTGGTGCCATGACCTGCCACAAATTACCAAAACCCACAGATGCTCAAGTCTTTATATAAAATTGCAAAGTATTTGCATATGACCTATGTAATTCATATATTTCATTTACTTTATTTTATTTATTTATTTATTGCAGTACTAGAGATTGAAACTAGGGGTGCTCTACCACTGAGCTCTGGCCTTTTCATTTTATTTATTTCATCTATTTATCTATCTATTGGTATTGGGGATTGAACCCAGGGTACCACTGAGCTACATTTCCAACCCTTTTTATTTTTTGAGACAGCATTTTTCTAAGTTGGTGAGGCTAACCTCAAATTTGCAATTCTCCTGCCTTAGCCTTCCAAGTTGCTGGGATTACAGGTGAGTGACACCATGTTCAGCTCTCTCATATACTTTAAATCATCTCGAGATTACTTACAATAGCTTATACAATGAAAATGCTATAAAAATGGTTGCTAAACTCATTGTTCAGGGAATAAGGATGAGGAAAGACTAGAAAGGTTCAGTACAGATGCGTTTTTCTTTCAAATATTTTTGACCTGAGAAGCCTGTCTCGTCTCCTCTCTTCAGGGAGCACCCACCACTCAGGGACTCCCTTGAGTACACAGCCCAAAATTGCCTGCACTTGAGGCTGACTTGGGGGATGCAGAACCTTCAGACAGGGAAGCTTACTGCATGAGTCTTTCTTTTCTTTAAGTACAAAAGAGGCACAGGTGGATGACAAGCTACAAATATAACAAAATAAACCTACTAAACATAATCTACCCAATTATATCACTCTCTAATAATTAACCCAGACTCTCCTCTAAATAAATGGTTAGTGTGATATATCATGCCAGTAGGAAGACAGACATTAAACTTGTCTTCCAGCATCAGGAAAGAGACCCAACACTGTTCACACAGTATGATTCATAGCTACACACACACACACACACACACACACACACGGAATAAAAGTTTCCTAGTATTTAGCAGAGTCATAAATCAAGGAGTTAGGGTTTTTTCCCTCAGATCAAAAATGGTTATGAGACAAATGATGGATCCTTCTGCCTTTCTAAGGCTTGATTTACCTCTTTATAAAACGAATCAATTGTGTTTTATGGCCTCTCTGCACCTCTCAGTATTCACCACACACATTCTACACTTACCTTGTGAAGTTAAAAGAAAAATTTTGCATTGTGAAGTATTGTGAAGCTCTCTGAGGAAGTCACATTGAACACTAATGCTATTTCATAACAAGCATTTATCCTCTCACCTGTATAACCTTGAGCAAGCCTCCTAACACCTTTGGATAAGATTCTTCCCTTCTGTAAAGTCAGGGGTAAGATTTTATTTGAGAAACTTCCCAGCATAATACAAACTTTCAGAGCCCATGTCAGAAGAGTTAGTTGGGTAGACACAATTGAAGAAAGAAGGGGAAGCCAGGTGCAGAGGCACATGCCTATAACACTAGCTACTCACGAGGCATAGGCAGGAGGGTCACAAGTTCAAGGCCAGCCAGGGACACCCAGGAGATTCTGTCTCAAAATAAAAAATGAAGGGCTTAGGGTATAGCTCAGTGGTAGAGCATCCCTGGATTCAATTCTAGTACCAGGGGTGAGGAGGGAAGAGGAGAAGAAAAAGGAAAAGAAGGAGAAAGAAGAGGAAAATGAAGAGTTTTGGTGAAGCCAGTTGTATTTCAGAAGCATGTGACAAGGATAAAAGGGAGAAAGGATGCAGATGGATATGTAGGAAAAACCTGAAATGGGAAAGAAATTACTAAGTTTTGATAGAAAGTAGGAAGGAGTTACAGGCTTAAAGGTTTTTAAGAGCATTGAAAATTCACAAAAGAAAGATGGAAAACAAATCTAGGAAAAAAACAGGAAAATGTATGTATCAAACATTTGGTTATAAAAACAAAATACATATCAGAAAGAAATTACGGTATAGAGTGAGAAGCAGGATAAGGAAATGGGTCTCTACATCCCATGCCTGGAAAAAGCAGCAATGCTTTCAAGGATGACAGCACAGGTGAGCAAAGAATGCATTACATGGAAAAAAGTCTACCTTGCATCAGAGAATGAGGAAACAAACTTGGAATGAAATTTATAGTAGGCCTTGTAATTATTTTCCTGGCCTCTCCCAAGTCATTGAACCATTAAATCCCCTGCCCTACCCTTGAGCTTAGAAAGAGAGAAGATTTGGCAAATGTGTGCTTGCATTCATCTCTGAGGGTCAGAAGAGCTCCAGGATGAAGGCAGGGTGCACAGGGGGATTCAGACACCCCAACAGCCAGAACTAATGACCTCAGTGAATGTTCAGTGGAACAATGGAAGATCTGATAAGCAAGGTGATTGTTAGGAGACACGGAAGAAAGTGTCTTTGAAGAGGAGGAGGAAAATAATATCAGAATTAGGAGGACGCTTAGAACTCACAGGATTTTCTGTCAAGCAGTCATTCTGCCTCTAACAGAATATGGGCACTCTGTTTCAAAGGAAGTTCCTTACAACAAAGCTGAAATCTATTTCCCAGAACTTTCAGTTGTATGATTCTGTAAAGCTGTACTTCTCAAACTTTAAAGTCTTTGTGAATCTCCAGGGGACCTTGTTAAAATTATAGATTCTGCACATCTGGAGAGAACAGATGATTCTTGATTGCCAACAAGGTCTCAGAGGATGCTGACACTATTTGTCCACAGGCCATATTTTGAGTAGCAAGGCTCTAGATCTATAATACATTAGCCCAAAAGGCATTTGGATATATTAGTTATTTGAATTAAAGATCTCTAAGGTTTTCTTCAGTGCTAACATTCTATGATTACTACCAATTGTCAGAACACATCAATATTCTGAGTTATAAAAAAAACAGACATACAAGTATTTCAAGGCATGATAATTATCTACTGTCAGTAGGTGGCAATATTTCCTTGAGGTCTAAAGGATTGTAAAGTGAGACAACGGTTCTCAACCTGGACTTTACGTTGGAATCACCTGAGAAACATTAGAAATACAAATATTTGTGCTGGGCACCACTGCACCCACCTGTAACTCCAGTTACTCAGGAAGCTGAGGCAGAAGAATCATAAGTTCAAGACCAGCCTGGACAATTTAGAGAGATTCTGTCTCAAAATAATAAATAAATAAATAGAGCTGAGAAAGTAGCTCATTAGGGTAGCACTTGCCTAGTATGGACTGAGTGAGACCCCGGATTCAATCCCCAGTTCTGGAAAAAAAGAAACTTAAAAACAAACGAACATACAACTTGCACACAGATTCCACTCTGAGAATTGTTAATTAAATTGGTCTGGAGTGAGCCCTGGATGCTGAGGGTTCTGTTTGTTTTTTGTTTGTTTGTTTGTTTGTTTTTGAATTCTTCAGGTGATACTAATATGCAGCTAGAACTGAGGTCCAATACCAGGGGAGTAAGAGAACAGTCTACGGAAACCAAGAGGTAAGAGGTCATTGCTGTTCACACCACTCCTTATGCCTGCCTCTCCCTGACCCTCACCAGAGTTGAGTCCAGTGCGCCACATATAATCTCCATTCTATTTCACCTTCCCTTCACAATCTTCCCTTCCCTTCCCTAGGTTACCCCAAGTCTGCACAAGATTTTATTGTCTCCAAATTCCTATGAAAACAAATGAACCTGGGTGACAACAAACCAGGAAGATTTACATAGGGAAGGCATGGTATCCTTTGTTTTCCTTAGGATTAGGCTTTGTTTTGATTTAAATTTTTTTATTGATACATGATTATACTTAATAGGATTCACTGTGATTTATTCCTACGTATGCATTAAAGACTCAGTTTTGACCCCAGCAAAGTGCCCCACCTTAACTCATCCCCAGTACCAGCCTCAGCTCCAATGGTGAGTAAAATTTTTCTGTAAAAGATAAGATGGTGAATATTTTGTTTTAAGGGCCAAGTGGTCTCTCTTACAACTCTGTCACTATAATATAAAAATGGCCATAAGCAATAGTAGATAAATAAATGTGGCTATGTTCCAGTAAAGCTTTATTTATAAAAACAGGCGATGGGCCAGATTTAACCCATGAGCCATGGTTTCCCAAACACTGCTTTACCTCTCTTGAGTTTCTTCTGAATATTATCTACTTCTCCATGACATCATGTGCATTGAGCAAGCACAACAATTGTAACATTCACAGTGCAGAAACGAGACCGCTGCATAGAGACTGAAATACATGGGAAAGGGCCATGAAAAGCAGATGAGATTTGAATGTGGACCATTCACAAATGAGAATGAAGATAGCACTACCGAGAACTGCAAAATCCCTAGATTTCTGACATGGTGTCTGATCCTTAGATTCTTTTCCCATGAGACAACAATCTGTGATGTGAGGCAGGTTTTCCTCAACTATGATGGAAATCTAAAGTCAAAATTTTCAGAGAATGAGAATGAACTCCTGAAAGTGAGATGTGACCAGTCTAGGCAATTAATGTCAGTTGATATAAACCTCACATCTTATGCAAAATAGAGTTCAAGATGCTTAATAGACTTAAAGATAAAACTTTTAGAAGAAAACATTAGATAAAATGTTCATGACTTGGGGTTACATAGAATTCTTAGGCATGAAACCAAAGGCATGATCCATAAAATTTAAAAAGTAATAAATTGGACTTCATTAAAATTAAAAACTTTTGCTCTGTGGGAGCCCGTTGTAACTCAATGAAAAGACAGCCTTACAGCCTTGGAGAAACATTAGCAAACTGTTTATATGACAAAAGATTTATACTCACAATATATCAAGAACTCTCAAAAATCAACAGTAAGACAATCTAAATAACAATGAGCAAAATCCTGGAACAGATACTAGATACTAGATGTAGAAGGCAAATAAGTACATGAGAAGTCAGCAAGATTTGGTTGCTGGTTCAGTGTTGCTGTGTGACAGGAGCAACTGAGACTTTGGTGAGAGTCCTCCCTAGGAAACAAGGCTAAGTTCTACCCAGTGGAACTTTTGAAGTCTGCCTCTTTGAGACTCAGGGGCAACTGGAACTTGTTCAGACCTGATTATGGTTCCCTAAGACAACAGGCTCTTCCCCTAGTTTGAAATAGTGGCTTCCCATGAAAAGATGTTCAATATCACTGCCTTCTGGGGAAAGGCGATTAAAATTACAATGAAATCCTACTACACATATTAGAATAGCTAAAAAAATTTTAAAATACTAATACCAAGCACTGGTGAGGTTACAGGGCAAGTGGACCTTTCTTATATTACTGAAGAAATGCAAAAATAGCACCATTAATTTAGAAAACTGATAATTCCTTATAAATATTTACTTACTAAATGACCCTGCAATACCTCAGCTAGATATGTGTTATAGTTTGGATATGAGGTGTTCCCCAAAAGCTCCAGTGTTAGCACAGGAACGTTCAGAGTGAAATGATTGGATCGTGAGAGCTGCACCCTAATCAGTCCATCCTAGTTTAAATGGACTAACTTAACTGGGTGGTAACTGTGGGCTGGGGGGGCATGCCTAGAGAAGGGGGGTCAATGGGGGCATGCTCAGGAAGGGCTCACCTCCCTACAGCCTCCCTCCCTTCTCTCTGCCTCTGCTCCTCTGCCATGCCCTCTGTCATGATGTTCTGCCTCACCTCAGTCCCAAAGATGGAGTCGGTGGACCATGGACTGAACCTCTGAAACTGTAAGCCCCAAATAAACTTTTCCTCCCCTAAGTTGTTCTTGTTGAGTATTTTGGTCACAGCGACAAAAAGCTGACTAATGCAGTATTTACCCTAGAAAAATACAAACTGTGTTCCCACAAAAACCTATATACAAATGCCTCCCATTACTATCTATCATCACTAAAACTAGAAACAACTCAAACATTCTTCCACAAAGTGAACAGGTAATC
This sequence comes from Ictidomys tridecemlineatus, assembly GCF_052094955.1. Classification (NCBI taxonomy): domain Eukaryota; kingdom Metazoa; phylum Chordata; class Mammalia; order Rodentia; family Sciuridae; genus Ictidomys; species Ictidomys tridecemlineatus. The sequence goes on from NC_135487.1 coordinate 115,754,765, forward strand.
TGTGGTACATACACTACTTAAAAAATGGAAAATACATAGTTCATACATGATATAGTGTAGCTATAGAAAGTTACAAGTGAACTGGTTAAAATCTTTAAAAATTTTTCAAAACTAAAAAGGAATTAACTGTTGATACTGACAAAACTTGGAAAACATAATATCTCAACAGCAATATGCTGAGTGATAGAAGTCAGTCTCAAGAAATCACATACTTATTTTTTTATTTTTTATTTTTTTTAAAGAGAGAGTGAGAGAGGAGGGAGGGAGGGAGGGAGAGAGGGAGGGAGGGAGGGAGAGAGAGAGAGAGAGAGAGAGAGAGAGAGAGAGAGAGAGAGAGAGAGAGAGAGAGAGAGAGAGAGAATTTTTAATCTTTATTTTTTTTTAGTTCTCGGCAGACACAACATCTTTGTTGGTATGTGGTGCATGCCAGGCGAGCGCGCTACCGCTTGAGCCACATTCCCAGCCCCTCACATACTTATTAACTACCAATCTGTTCTGTCACTAGAGTTTTGTCCTTTGGAGAATGTCTTATATCTAGAATCATACATGTGATGATTCTAGTTATAAGACATTCTCCAAAGGACAAAGTGACAGAACAAATTGGTAGTTACTAAGGACAAGGAGTCAAGAAAGGATATGACTACAAGTGACAGCACAGGGGATGTTTTAGGGGTGATGGAAATGTTCTCTGTATCCTGATTGTGATGACAACTATGTAACTATAGAGATAAAAATTCATAAAAGTACATTTAAAAAAATAAAAAATTGATTCTTTGTTAATTTTTAAAATAAACTGAAAATTAAACTTCTTTGGACTGGATGAAACATAAGGATAGGTGATACTTTCTAACTTCCCCTCATTTCAGGAGGCACCCAGACCCCCAAGGTCAGTATAGACTGAAGAGCACCCTCCCCACTGTGTGCAAACTAAAGGGACAATTCTGGACTTTCTGCCTCTCAGGTCAAGGGTAGGGGCTTCTAGAGCTACCCTACCATATAAGCCAGGAGAATCTCATGATGACATAAGAATTTGAGCAAGTCTTTGCAGACACTAGGTCCCCTCCAGCCCACACACAATCTAACAGAGTCACTGAGCAAGGGGACTAATACCTTTAAGGACACCCAAGGACCATCCTGCCAAGCCATGCTTAGTTCCGTCTGGTTCCTACAGAAGGCCATTATTCCGTTATATGGGGATACCCTATCATCTTAGAGAGCAATCATCAGGCCTGGAAATGTCTCTGAAGACCTTGAAGCTATAACATTCCATGGGTCAAACTAACTGCCTATCCTAGCTTCCCAGGACAGGTGTCTCACCTAGTCTCACATCTCCTGTTGGCAGCAACACCAAACCAACTACCTTGTAAGTTTTTGTCTGTCTGTTCACTGAATCTACACCAAGCAAAGGCTCACATGCATGCAACACAGACAAAAGGACAAGCTAAATAATAAATGCGCATCCTAACAGTCAGGGAGGAAAAGCCCTCAAGGTTGCAGCTGATGAAGTCATCTAGTAAGGCCAAGTTTGAGAGGAAAGGGAAAATGCATCTGATGTGTTCAGTTCTTTCTCACATCATCTCTACCAAAGGTCTCTATCTGGTTTGCTGCCTCCCTTCATCTGTTTCCTCTCCTTTCCTCCTTGAACAATTAGATGTCTGCTTCTTCCCTGACCCTCAGTGGACACAGAAAATCTATGTGGTTGGAAACGGTCTCTAGTGTCAGTCCATCTTTCTTCTGGAACTGAAGAATTCCCTTCCTGTTCTCCACCCACGAGAGAAGTGGGAAAGGAGTCTGTTATGGGCTGAATGTCTGAGTCCTGACAAATTTCAAGTTGAAGACTTAGCTTCAAGGAGGCAGAGACTTTGGGAGATGACTGAGTTTAGATTAGGTTGTGAAAGTGGGCTCCTAATGTGCCCTTATAGGAACAAGACTGAGGAAAGATCATGTGAGGACACAGCAACAAGGTGGCCATCTGTAAGCCAGGAAGAGGCCTCTCACCTGGACCAATCATGCACCCTGATCTGAGACTTTGTACACACAGAACTGTTATTTAAGCCACCCAACCTGTGCTTTGGGGGTGGGATATTTTTTTGGATTTTGAGGGGAGGGGGCAGTCCTAGGAATTGAAGCCAAGGACACCCTACCCTACACCCAGCTCTTTTTATTTTATTTTGAGACAGTCTCGCTAAGTTGCTGAGGCTGGCCTCAAACTTACGATTCTCTGCCGTAGCTTCTGGAGTCACTGGGATTACAGGTGTGCAGCACCACACCTGACTGTGGCATTTTTTTATATGAACCCAAGCTGACGGAGACAGGAGTCTACAGGAAATCAAGACGTCACCGGTGTGGGAGGAAACCTGCCAGCTGGCTGGTCATGATTGCTGATCTGCGGTGGAGTTTGAGCTTGTGCCCTGAGATCAGCACACACACAAGGCTGAACTGGTCTCTTCCATTCAAAGGCCGCCTGCTCTCTCTCTCACTCTGTCATAATATTATCAGTGCTAAAATGATAATCCTCACTCACACATTTTAGTATTTGACACAATGACCTTTTATAAATATCAGAGCACTTTCATATCAGTTATCCTACTTAACCTCAGCCAGTGCTCACTCATTTGGCCTTCATTATTTTTCTTTCCCTAAGTTATTGAGGCCACCTATACCTTGCTCTTCAGCCTAAAAAAGTAATATCCTAACTGGATCCTCTGGCGAGGTAGGTATTCTAAGGATCATGCTAAGGGAGGAAGAGGGCATGAAACTGCATGCCCCCCACCATCTTAATCTTTTTACTTATTTATGCATTTATTTATTTATTTGTGTATGTGTGTGTGTGGAGGGTGGGTCTGGGGAGTGAACCCAGGGCTTTGTGCATATAAGGCAAGCACTCTACCTCTTGAGCTATATCCCCAGCCCCATCTTAATCTTCTTAAGACACTATACCCTAGGTTCTGCTCAAAACCTTCATATGATCAAAACTAACATTCAATACTTTATACCACCTGACCCAAAGCAGGTTTTCTTTTCCCACTATACTCTTCAGAGATCTGTGTTTGGTGAAAGAATCTCAAGGATCTCTAGGGCTGAGAGACCACAACCACCTGCTCCACTTCTCATGTTAAATATGTTGGGTTTTCATGCAAATTTTTGTTGACAGTTTTTTCTTTTTTTCAGTTTAAAAAGAAAAGTTTGAACACCACTGGTCTACATGAAATACTGTTACAATGGTTCAGTTGCACTGTGGGTTAGTCACTATCCTGAAAATACTTTGATTTTCTCACATTTATACTTGTTCTTATGCAATTACTTCCTTCACATTCCTCACTCAGTCCCAAATCCATCCAAAACATTTCCATAGTTTTACTTTAAATATCACTTCATAAAAATCTCCTCTGGAGTCATAAATTTTCTCTCTTATGTGGAAACTATATGCAGAAATCAGGGAAGAAAAAGGAAAAGAAAGTGAAGGGGGTGTCTCAATGAAAAAGGGAGATCAGCAGAGCAGAGGAGAGGGAGGTAGGGAGGGAAAGGGGAAATGCCAGGGAATAATATTGGCCAAATAGCATTGTGATATCATATGCAGTACAAACATGAAATAAAAAATCCACCACTATGCATTATTATAAAAAAAACATAGGAGAAAATCTTTCCTGGTTACCACAGCCTGCAGGATAGCAATTGGCAATTCGGGGGACAGATTTATATATATTTCTATTCTATTCTATTCCCTACTGTTATCTAATGTTCTTTGCTTAGAACATAGTATTTTCTTACTTCTCAACCAGAATATAAGTTCTTTGAAGGTAGAGTTACTCGGGTTCAGCTTTATGTCCTTGTTAATATCTATTTATAGAACTTTCATCCAGTTATGAGGATTTGATCTGACAATGTAAAACCACTGCTCTGACTGCTATGTTAGAAATATCAGCAGGCAAGGGAGAAATCAAGGAAACCATTAAGGAAGGCAACTGTCCCCAGTAGGTGGAAAAAGTGTACAAAAAAAAAAAAAAAAAGCTATAATAGCAGGCTTGTAAGCACTCTTTACACCCAGAAACAGCCCAGGCAAGAGGCATCCCTCCCATGGGCAGGCTCCTTGGCTAGCTGCCATTTAATTTTGGAGAACTGTCCTCCAGATACAGCCAATGTTTTCCTTCATTTACTTTTTATCTATTTCACTAGTTTAAAAGCTATTACAAAGAACATTCACAGTGGAACATCTCAGCATTGATACAGTCAATGGTAGGGTGTTTGATGCCCCTCAGACTCCCAGGCCAGCACTTTTGACAAGTGATTTCAGTGTAAAAACTACCGCTTCAGCCTGTTGTACCTATTTCTCTTTTCCTAACAGCTTAACAACTTTTAGAAAATCAGACTACTGGGTGGACCACAGGTAAATAGTTCTCTTACTTTTTCAAAGGAAAATTGAAAAACTAACATAGAGGTAACCCTTTGAAAATTACCTCTACTGGTCACCTTGTTTTGTAGCAATGATCACATTCTGGGCCTAAATCAAAGGATCTTCTATGACTAAGTTCCATAATAATATGGCATTTTAACAATTTATTGGCATGGAATAACTATGCCAGAAAAGAAAACTATTTTTCTTCAGGCTAAAATGAACTGAGTTCCTTTTATTTTATTTTTTCCCAGCCGTTTTTTAATCAGGAAGATACTCAGTTGCAACTAATTACATTTAGATCACTGCTCAAAAATAAAAACCTGAATGTGTTTATCCATTCCAATTCCAAAAATATCAGCCATTAACTCTTTAAAATGTTTAAAATTACTTCTCAAGAAGGTCCCTCATTTCACATCTCTCTCTTAACTCCTTCTCTGTTCACTACAGAGAATAAAAGAAATCTAATTTAAACATGGAATCTTATATTTGATAATGAATAATTAATATAGGCAAGGAACAGTAAGGGATATTTTACCTTCAGAAACTGACTTTAAAATGGCTGATGGTCCCCAAACTCAATGAGCTTAAAAGACAGAGTAGGCCTCTTCCTCTTGATACATGTGGATCCTTCTAAGAGGGGAGTGGGGTGCCTAGTAAGAAATGTTACAGCCCAGCCACATGTGGGAAAGGAATGGATCCTTGATGGGCCTTGGTTTGCCTCAATGTGCCTGGAGTCCTTACTGGGTTCTTTCAATCTGGAAAATAATCATCAACTTAAAAATTTGTCATCTGTTGCTTCTTTGAACAATTTTGTCCTATGTTTTTTCCCTTAGGTCTCAATTTGGAACACTATCACGTATTGAACTTCCCAGGTTGATTCCGTAATTTGCTAATTATCTTTTCTCTCATCATTTGTATTTCTACTTTATTTTTCAGTTGATGCTGTCATTAAAAATTTTTTTTCAATCCTTCTACTGACTTGTTTATTTTTAGTTGGACTCTCATGTTTTTTATTTCCAAGCATTCTTCGATTACTTCTTTATGACAGTATCCTATTTTTATTTTTATATGCCATATCTTTTAACTTTGTGTTTTGTTTTCCCAGGTTTCCTTTCTGGTCTGCGTGCGCTATCTCTGTTTTCTGCAACTTCTTCCCTTCATTTACTTATTTTGATCTCTCTTTTTTCAAAAATTTTATTTTGTGTGTGTGTACACATACATCCCCAGCCCCCTTTTTTTTTTTTTAATTTTAAGACAGGGTCTCCCTAAGTTGCTGAGGCTGGCCTCAAACTTAGGATCCTCCTGCCTCAGCCTCTGAAGTCACTGCGATTACAGACATATGCAACCATATGTGGCTCAATTTGATCCTTATTTTGATTTATTTTAGCAGGCAGGGCATAGATTTTTTTGAAACTGAAAGTGAAAGTAACAATCCATAAAGTAGAGAGGAGTGGGCCCAGCAAAAGAGGGGCTTAAGACTTCTCTTTAAAAAAAAAAAAAAATTATATATATATATATATATATATATAGTGATTTTGGGATCCCCACTCATATTCAAGGAAGGAAAAAATAAAAAAGTGACTAAAATGCTGGCAGGGGGTGAGGAAAATTGTCTAGAAGGTTCCATTGACTAGTGAGCTCTTTCATAAAACAACCAGGTAGAAAACTGGCTTTCTACTTGCAAAAACCTTCAACAGGTCCAAGCCTACATATATTTTCTCTGGGACACTATTTTTCCAGAGAAAAATCTTACAATCAATATTTTAGAAATGGAAGGGAGCATCAGAGTCCTCCCACTTCGATGTGAACACTCTTACTTAAGGTCTTTTGATTTGGAACTTCACAATCCTGCCTTATCCAACAATTAGGACCTTTATGTCTAAGTTTTCCAGCACCATTCACCTTATTTGCCATCAATATCCCTTCCTGTAGACTTTGGACTAAAGACGTTGCTTGTTAGCTTATGCTCTGTTGAAACCATTAATACCAACTCCTATATTCAATTTTTAGAAAGCTATTATGACTTCTGTGGGGTGTGAGAAAGTGTTGGGGAATGAATTGGATGGAGCAGGTTGTGTTCCATGCTTTTGTGATTGTGTCAAGGTATAACCAAATGTTGCATTTCCACACTTTTGTGATTGTGTCAAGGTGTATCCAGGTGTTGCATTTAACTAAAAAGAATTTTAAAAAATCATTACTAAAACTAGTTTTGAAAAAAAAGTTGTAAAAGTATATTTTACTAAAATGTCTTATTTTATTGTTTTAAAAAAGTTTTCTCAGAAAAAAAATAAAATTGTTGAAGCCAAATATAGTGACACATGCTTGTAATTCGAGAGATACAGGAAGCTGAGGCAGGAGGATCACAAGTTCAAGTCTAGCTTCAGTAACTTAGCAACACCCCATCTCAAAAAATGTTAAAAGGCTGGGGATATCGCTCGGTGGAGTGTCTCTGGGTTCAAGATCCAGGACCAGGAAAAAAAAAAAAAGTTGTGTGAAATTGCTTTATTGACTACTCTCTCTCCTATTTTCTTTGGCCTACTGATTATTTCACTGGGGCTTCAGAATGGAGAGGTGATAAATACACGTAGCCAATCAGCCAAGTTCCACCACCATTTTCTCACACATTGGTGAGGCCTTCAGGAATATGCTAACATAATTCTCTGTATCAACCTTAGTGATGCTAAAACTCTGATGGAAGCAGCCTCTTCTTATTTCAAACAATAAGAGGGAAGGGCTGGTCCAGATGCAGAGAGAAGATTCTGATGGTAACAGTTCAATTAGACTGGAAGGATGAGGCCAGTGGTGGAAAAGGAGAGGAGCAGCTGGATTCAAGGGCTGATCTAGAAGTAAAAGCAACAGCACCTGGGGCTGGATTGGATATGGGCCAGGAGGAAGAGCAGGGAATCAAGAGGGCGGTTTTTAAGGTTTGTGCTGTGCACACCAAGTGGTGCCAGTCACTGCATCGGGATAAGGAAATGATACCAGATTTATGAAAAAAGACCAAGAGTTTGATTTTGGACACAGATTTTTTGAGGTGTCTTTGAGAAATCCAAGAAGAGATGTTACATAAGCAGTGGTTATGTAAATAGAATTTGGAGTCAGAAAAGAGATCTAAGCCAGAAATACAAATTCTGGATTATCTGTGGAGATTTGCAAATGTATAAGAGATTAGCAAGGAGGAGAGTCAGGAGAAAAAAAGAAATGCCAATAATGTATTTATAGACACACCTTGATATGAAACCAAAGGAAATGACATTTTTAGACCTCTGTGGCTGACTATGGTTTGAACAGGTCTCCTAGAAATTTGTGTGTTGAAAACTTAATCCCCAATGAAACAGTTTGGGGAGGTGGAGCCCAGTGAAAGGTGCAGAGGTTCTCTTAGTTAATAGATTAATGCCATTATAAAAAGGGTTCTTTGGATTGAGTTTCTTATCTCGAGTCCTCTTTCCCTTCCATCCTGCAAACAAACAGCAAGAAGGGCCTTGCCAAACGAAAGCCAGCACTTTGATCTCAGACTTCCCAACTTCCAGAACCATGAGAAATAAATGCTCTATCAATCACCTCGTCTGTGATATTCTGTTATAGCAACACAAAACATTCTATTTTTTTAAATTGGTGCTTGACAGATATACAGAAAGGTGAAATTCACTGAGGGATATTCATATATGTACATAGCATAATTTGGTCAACTTCAATCCACCATGTGCTTCCCTTTTTCCCACTCCTCCCTCCCCATCAGTCCCCTTCTTCTACTCCACTGATCTCCCTTCTATTTTCATGGGATCCCTCCCTTCCACATTTTTATTCCTTATTTTGCTTTACCTTCCACATATGAGAGAACACACTTGGCCCTTGACTTTCTAAGTCTGGCTTATTTTACTTACCATGACATTCTCCATTTCCATCCCTTTACCATCAAATGCCATAATTTCTTTCTACTTAATGGCTGATTAAAACTCCATTGTGTATATATACCACATTTTCTTTGTCTATTCATCTGTTGACTGTTACTTAGGCTTTTTTCATAATTTGGCTATTGTGAATTGTGCTCTATAAACATTGATGTGCATGTGTATCATTGTAGCATGCTATTTTCAGTTCTTTTGGATAAACACTAAAGACTGGGATAGCTGAGTCATATGGTGGTTCTATTACTAGTCTTTTGAGGAATCTCCATACTGCTTCTAAAGTGGTTGTACTAAAAATAAATAAAAAGTATTTGTACTAATTTGTTGTCCCCAACAATGTATAAGTGTACCTTTCGCCCCACATCCTCGGCAGCATTTATTATTATTTGTCTTCATGATGATTACCAGTCTAGTTGGAGTAAGATGAAGCCTTAGTTAAATGTAGTTTTTTATACTGTTCTTATTTAGATTACTGGTAGCTTTAGCCACCATCTCCCCCCCACAGTAATTAATAATGTTTTGCACTTAGCTGCTATTCAATTAACTTTTTAGATGTGATAACTGTTAAGTAGGAACAAAAGCATGCTCAGTCTACATAATTTGCAATTAAAAGTAGCTATAAATTCTTGGTGAACCAGATACACTATTTTCACTTCATAAAAATATTAGTTAACCTAAATATGATCCTGTATTCTTCATTCTCTCATGCTGTGAATTAACGAAACTTTCTCATTAGAATGTCATTAGATTTTCACTATGATGAAGTTTCTCTCCTCCAAACAATAATGAATACCCACAAATTTAAACTAAAAGAGAAGATGTGACACAATTCATTCTTGTGAGATTTTATGAAGAAAACTTTGAGAGCCTGCAGCATCTGAAAACAGAGAGGATCTCTTGATCAGGATCCCACCTTTGCTGTGGTCAATGAAACAATTAAGTCTTCTGGAAAAACACAGAAATTTCACGGACAACAAGTTTGGTGTTCCTCCAGTTTATATTTATCATGAGTAATGCTTCTTTTTTCCACAGGTGAAATTTTAATTTGACAGACCAAATATGTATCCAAAATGCTGGATGGAAAGGAAAGAGGACCTTAGAAAATCAAACCAGGTGTCATAGTCTCTGGAAGGGACTTCATCTACTCTCTTCAAACAAAAATCAACCTAGAGAAATTTCCACTTTTTGCTTCACCTGAAATACCCTTTGCCCATCTACCATTTTCTCTATCAGGCAAGCCTCGCTTTAATCCCCTATGGCCACCCTGAAGACAGACAGACAGACAGACACACACACACACACACACACACACATACACACACACAGACACACACACTTTCTGTAAGGCCCATGTGAACATGAGCTGCACTGAGTCTCTCAAAATAAGACAGCTGCCTTTCATCTGAATTCATACCACTCTTGACTCATAATTCAGTTCCAGCAACCTGAAACACTCTATTGCAATGATCTGTTTACCTCCCTTTTCCCAGCTCAATCTTACAACTGGAATATATCCACAGCAAATCTAGATCTGGAGATGCACAACACTGACTTTCATTCAGAGCACCTGACATACAATTGATACCAAAATTTTATTGAACAGATGGTATTGTATTGATAACAAATTTAGTCACCTGATTTTAGGAGAAGGACAATGTATTACTTTCCTTTTGCTACTATAAAATATTACCACATTTTTAGTGGTTTAAAATAATACAAATTTGCTAGGTACAGTGATGCAGGCCTATAGTCTCTGCATCTCAGGAGACTGAGGCAGGAGGATAACAAGTTCAAGACCAGCCTCAGCAACTTACTAAGACCATTTCAAAAAAATTTAAAAAAATTTTTTTTTAGACAGGCATTGTGGCACATGCCTATAATCCTAGTGACTCAGGAGGCTGAAACAGGAGGATCACGAGTTCAAAGCCAGCCTCATCAAAAGTGAGGTGCTAAGCAACTCAGTGAAACCCTATATCTAAATAAAATACAAAATAGGGCTGGGGATGTGGCTCAGTGGTTGAGTGCCCCTGAGTTCAATCCCCGGTATGGATAGATAGATAGACAGATAGATAGACAGATAGATAGATAGATAGATAGATAGATAGATAGATAGATAGATAGATAGATAGATAGATAGATAGCTGGCTAGGGATAGTACCTCAGTGGTAAAGCACTCCTGGATTCAATCACCAGTAATACTTCCCCTCCAAATTTATTCTCTTTAGGTTCTAGAGGTTAGAAGTCTCAAATAAATCTGCAGGGATATACTTTTTATAAAATATCTAAGGGAATATAAATATATATATTTTTATTTTTCTAGCTTCTAAAGGCTGCCTTCCATCAGTGGCCTCTGGTTCCTTCCTTCATATCAGGGCAGGAGAATAACATAGACTGTTTCAGTCTTTCTGACCCTAATACCTTGTCTTATAAGGACCTCTGTGATTAAATCGGATCTACCAGTATAACCCAGGACAATCTCCCCATATAAATTATCTTAATCACATCTGTTGCCATATAAGGTGACATCAGGGCATATTTGATTCAAGGAGGACATGACAGATGACAACGTATTCTAATTAAGTGATTATTAATTTGGAAAGGTATTACTCTATTTATCAGAGAGATTTATTTCTGCCAAGTATATACCTGAACTTATATAGTTAAATAAATATCAAAGCAGATACTTTGGGAATACAATAAATTTCAATGAAATAATTATTGCTTATTTCCTTAAAGAAGATATTTCAAAACCAATATATAAACACATCAATATCAGTCTCATTACTTTGCAACCACATCTCCATTTTTAGCTAGAATAGCATTGTAGTGAGTTTACTACAATAGGTAATCATACTTGGTTTCAAATGACCCTAAGACATTAACAAAGAAATACAAATATCTACCCTGTTGATAATCAGGAGTGAGTTCCAAGATCTAGATGCTGTTTCCTTTTGTATTGTATTGTTTTCAGTACTGGGTGAACCTAGGGACACCCTACCACTGAGCTACATCCCCAGCCTTTTGTGAGACAAGGGCTTGCTAAGTTTCAAGGCTGGCATTGAACTTTCAGTCCTCCTGCCTCAGCCTCCCAAACTCCTGGGATTACAGGTGTGTACCATTGTACCTGGCTAGATGCGGTTTTTAAAAGAGACATGCCAAAGAGTATACATTATCAGGTGCTGCTTAATATGACTCAGGCTCTGATCCATTGGTCACAACTTGCCTCTACTATTCAACAAACATTTATATTTAGAGAAATGTAAATGCAGGCAAGTTAAATTAGAGAACATGTCTAATTATATGAATGCCTGTAGATTACATGCATCAATTACAAAGCTCTCATCTGCATTAATGCTGACATTATAAAACTGACATTTGAAAATGTATATTTCTCCATTTCCTATGTTAGATGCTGGGGGCTTGATTTCATAGGTTTCAAGCCTCCACCCTAAGATCTGAGAACCCAGATGATCTGTAATGCAGGGATATATTTCACAATCATATACACATGGCTTCACAAACACACACTCATTCCACATGGGCTATCCGGAATTGCTACAGCTGTATATATTTTAAGCTTCTGACAACAAACCCCCATTAGAAACTTTATAGGTAAAGCTGAGCTCTGTCACTTGGCCTTGATATATGGCACTCTTGGTGGTCACTAAAGCCCCATTCGTAACCATGACATCGTTCTTTATTCTTCCCTTAGAAACAAAATCACTACATTTTCAAAGGGGGAGAAGTTAGAAGGGATTCTGAGAGAAAACAAAACACAAACAAATGAAGTGGAATAAGTAAGCAGTTGCTAATGTGGTTTTTGAGAGTATCTTAGTTTCTGGGAGAAAAAAAAAGTATAGATTTTTAAAATTACAAATAAATAGGGAATAAAAGCAACTAGAAAATCTAACAGCCAAATTCTTTCTCTAACATAAGCCAAATTTCAGAAACTTAACTAATCTTAAAATAAGACCTGCAACTTCAAAATACACATGGCTATGTTTAATGCTTTTCAAAACATTTAAAATCCTTAACACTTTTTGACTGTGTATTTACATCATATGAATTTAAAATAATTGAAAGTACATTTAATGATTTTTAGCAGTTCAAAAAATCTCACATATAGTTAAATTCCACAAGAAAATGCAAAAACCAGATCAAAACCATATAAATATTGAGTAATGGAACTATGTTTATGAAATTCCAAACATAGAAAGGCAGAGTTAAACTATTATGTAAAACTTGAACAAAACATTTTCAAAAGTAATCACAAAAATGAAAAATTCATGGAAAAGAAAATCAGACACTAGCAGCATCCTAAGACTGTCTATTCAAACATAAGAGACTGTTGTATTGTTAGAAATAGACTGCTGTGCTTATAGAGGGAAACCAGTACTTTCTTTCAAGTGTTTATAATTAATAGTCTGATTTACAGCTCCAGAAACATCTTAGGAATGCCTTTATGAACGTGGGATAGTCTTTCAAAAGTCTGGAAATGTTGCTCAAATCAGTCACCCAAAAGCAATTTAATTCAGAAAAGATGAGAGAACAACTGGGGTGTGGTCATGGAGAGAACATGTGTATACAAACACATGGGCTCTCTGTCCCAGATAATGAGAATCACAACCAGACAACCCTATGAGAAATCTCCTTTTCTAGCCGGTATCAGCAATGGTAAACAGCAGATGCTAAACCTTACCATGGCGGCCACAGACGGAGGGAAAGGGCCTGTATTAGGCAGGGTTCTTAAGTTTACACATAAAATCAGCCATCAGAGGTCCTAATAGAACACACCAAACATTGTCCCCTCACCACTGAAAACCCTCATTACATCCTTTGCCAACCCCCAAATTATCCCCATTGTTGACTTTATATCAAACCCACTAGGTTTATAAGCACTTAAATGCAGCATTTAATGATGATAAATCCTAAAGAGACCCACTTAACTTATCTCAGAGGTAAACTGGTTTGTGGGCACACGACCCTGTCTGAGAACTCACATATAAGAGGGAAGCAACATAGAGAATTAAAAAATGACATGAACTGAACATCAACAGCTGTCAGAATATCACCCAGTCCCACAACACGTCAGCTGGGCACTATTGTCAGATGATTTCCACTGCACATTTCAAGGGTGTTATTATGGGGAGACGTGAATATCTGGAGCTGGGAGTTAGGCCAGGGAAGAGAAGACATGTGGAACTACAAAAGACCATTTATGTATCAACACGGGGAGTAAATAGAGGTGAGAAAGAAGAATTGTGAGACATAGTGCCAGATTACATGGAAGAAGAAGATTACAGATAAAATGAGTGATTGGAGCTGCAGAGTATGCCTCCCATCTAGTCGGGCTGTTCATATGGCAATATTCCTCTAACCACCATCACCACCTCCTACATCCCACTCAAATTCCTGGTGTGGCACACAGGGGTAAGGGGACACTGCAGGGCATACAAAAAATTACTAAGATATGGTTCCTGTTCTTATGGGGCTCACGGGCATTCCATTGTCATAAATACTGTGTGACAAAGAAGGATGATGAAAGGTTTTCCAGGCAGAGAAGGAAAGAGGGGAGCATAAGGGCTGGGGGAGACTGGGTAAGAACAAGTGCAGAAAGCTCTAGACAGTGTTAAGCAAATGCAAACAGTCCTGTGCTGGAGGAAATGAGGAAGGAGTGGTTTGAAACAAGGCTCAAAATCTAGCCAGGGAACAGATTCTGGCCAATGTTTTAAATATCCAAAACAAAGCAATAAATCTGAAATACTTGATTAATGGAATTGCTTAAAGGAAGAAACGTTCTCACCAAAATTTAGCTAAAGAAGAGAAGCTTTTATGGCCAGAAGAAAAATCTAAAGAGATGGAAGCTTAATCAGATCCAGCAACTAGGCTGTGCTCATCGTGAACCATGGCACCAAGTTGGTCCTCTAGGCCTGAAGACACCACCCATAAAATGGCAGCCACTAGCACTGCAGATGAGGTTGCCTCTGACAGTGTCCACACACATGCCTGGCTTTCTTACTCTTCACAAAGATACTTAAAGGCACTTAGATAAAAGGACATATACATATGTGAACTTCGCTGGTTTCCTCCGTCCTCCAGATATGCCAACTCCCTGGTCTTGGTCAACTTCTTTCCAGAGCTCCTTTTCTAAATACTCCTCCAACCAAAAGTTTCTGCTGCATCTGTCATAAGTATAGGCCTGCATATGGGTGGCTGTGTAATAAGCTAAATTTTTATTATCTTAGACCCCTACCTGCCCATCTGTGCTCTTATTTTCTCTCCAATATGATTCTTTCACCTATAACTCCTTATCTTTCTGACCAATGCTTGTAAAAGGGCTGAACAAAAGTTAGCCTGACCTAGGAACAACTTGAAGCAAGAAGAGGATGCCCTGTAAGTGGTAGGCACTAGAAGTATTAAATGACTGTAGAGTTCATGCAGAATAACTGATTTCTTAATGAGGGACACATTCACAGGCAGTTGTTGATATGTGGTTGGAGAGCACAGAGTCAAAAAATCAAAGGCCCTAGCTGGGTACACCAGTGCACAGCTGTAATCCCAACCACTGGGAGGCTGAGGCAGGAGGATAACAAGTTCAAGATCAGTCTGAGCAACTTAGCAAGATCCTGTCACGAGATAAAAATAAAAAGGATTGTGGATGAAGTTCTACCATTGTAGAGCACCCCAGGGTTCAATCTGCAATACCAATAAAATAAAAAATTAAAGTCCCAGGCATCCCAAGACTCAGACCAAATGTATTAGGGACCCTAAGACTATGAGAAATTACTTTGGCATCATCAAGCACTTATTCTCAAGAGACAGGAGACCCCATTACTCCACATAAGAAGCCACACATTTATGTGTGCATGTGCATATTTTGGGAGGTGTCTATGGAAGAGGAATAACAATGTGTATGAGTCTGAGAGAGGAAGAGGGAAAGACTAAGTGTGCTTCCACATCTAGGGAGGCAAAGTGGACAAGGAGGGTGAGTGATGCTGGCATTCAAGGATGCTCAATTTATACAAGCGGGTCAAAAAGGACACAGCAAGTTAAATAGTGTCTACGACCAGTGTAGTCTTTAGTCAACAACTGAAAACCCCAAGGATTCACAAAGAGAATCTCTTGTTTTTTGTTTATGTTGTGGTACTGGGGATTAAACCCAGGGGTGCTATACCACTGAGCAACATCCCTAACCCTTTTTATTTTTCATTTTGAGAGAGGGTCTCCCTAAGTTGCCCAAGCTGACCTCAAACTTGCAATCACTGGTAGACTAGTTTGTGGGCACACTACCCTCTCTGAGAACTCACATGTAAGAAGGAAGCAACACTGCATCCAGATAGAAGTCAGAATGTCATGGAGACCTTTCAGAAGGGGAATAAAATCCATTAGAAGATTAAGTTTGGCTCAAAGTCAAAGTAAGGAAAACAGCTACAGGAACATTTACCAACATATCAGATGACAGACGGTCAAAATCATCTTTCAGATGCTCTGCCATATTCCAGATATATTCTCATGGGCTGGACTCTGTGTACAGTTGATACTTGATTTCCTACCTCCACACCTTTACTGCACTTTACCCAATTCTTATTAATTGTATTTCTTTCCATAACATCTGGGCCTGCTTGCTCCTGTAGAAAATAATCACTGAAGCTGGGTGCCCTGGAGCACTCTGGTAATCCCAGTGACTCAGGAGGCTGAGGCAGAAGGATCAAAAGTTCAATACCAATCTCAGAAACCTAGCAAGATCCTCAACAACTTAGTGAGACCTTGCCTCAAAATAAAAAATAAAAAGAACTGGGAATGTAGCTCACTGGTAAAGAGCCCCTGCATTTAATCCCTAGTACCAGAATAGAAATAAAAGAAAAACTGGCCTACTTTTGTTTTTTCAACCTTTCTGTTGTGCATGCAATAAGTTCACAATATTACAGAAGTCATTCTCCAAAGGATCCACTTGACCTTGCTTGTTTCAGGCCACTGAATAAAACTCTTACTCTGGCTAGGACTCCTGTCCTGATCAGCACCTTATTACACAGCAGTGAAACATGGAGACAGGAGAAATCAGAGAATATGGATACCACAAAACAATTCATTGCCTGCCTGTAAAACAAATAATCTTCAACAGTAAATGCCCTGCATCTAAAATCTCACCCCCAAGCCAGCCACCCAGATCTCTTGGCAAGAAATAGTAGAAGAAACAGCCTCCTGGGAAAGGGTCTGAAACGCTGACTCCTGTTTGCCCAGGGACAGCTGGAAAGGCAAGTGCAGGAAAAATGCTGACCCTAGCTTCCTGAGGAAGAGCCACCTCATTCACAAATCCCAAAGATGAGGTGGGGGTGGGAGTGATGGATCTATAATACAAACTCTGGGAGCCACTTCAAAATAAGATGCTGTCAAGGTCATCTCTGAGCCCTTGTACTTTAGAACAGCCCAACAGACGCTAATTAACCCTCCTGATTCCACAGCCCCAGGGGAGATGGTGTTAACCTGAGCACATTCAATAGGTACTATTCCTGGAATTCTAAAAGCTTTTTAGAGGGCCTTTGGAAGAAAAGCATTTGACGGTATCATAGAATGCCTGGTATCATAGAATGCTGGAACTGAAATGGACCACAAAGAATCTCCTTAGGGAGGAAACAGGAATTGTGGAAAGAATATGGACTTGGAGAAAAAATTGGAACCAAAGGCAGATCAGACATCTACCATCTGTGTGAGCCCCGGGAAGTTATTCAAACCATCTAAGCCTCAGCCTCTCTATCTGCAAAGGATACAACATACACCACAAACTGTATTGGTAAAATGCCTGGCTCTGTTCCTGGCTCATTGTGGTCTAGAGTTACAACATAATTTGCAATATTTGATAGACTATGATATACTCTAAAGTACTATAGTAGCTTATAACTTAGAGCAACCTATCTGCATATCCCTTCTTTGTACTCACTCACTAGTCCCATCCTCTCATGCTCACCACTGTAAACACATCTACATACATACCGAAGGCCTCATATTCCTTACTGTGCCCATCACCTGCTATGCCCAGAAAGGTGGTAGTGGAGCTCTCTTGCCAGCTCTACCTCTTTAGCAGTCCAAGTTTCTTGCCCCTCTGTTTGCTCTTGAGACATTCTCACCTCTGTCCAACGGGCACTTCGGCTCTGCTATTTCCTGCTCCTATGTGCTAATCTCCTTTCCATCAAAGCCTTTGGCCTCTGTTGGGGAAATTAGCCATGGGCACATGTGGCAGGGGCAATGTTAATGTTCACCCATTCACACACATGATGGTCCTCCCAAGCTGCTCCTGGTCACCAGAAATCTCAGCTAGATGGCATGTGTTCTACAAACAAACTTGAGCCCCCAATACAATAATGAGAACCAGGCCTCCCAATAACTAAATGCTCACTTAATGAGGACTTAATCCATAAACATTTATCAAGAACTTACTGTGGCCAAAACCTACTATGAGATGAAAATGAGGCACGGACTAAAAAATTTAGAGACAATGACACAAACATTTCATCCTTCATCAGAAGGTAATACTAGAATAATGAAAAGGGTACTTTATGTACATTTTATTTTATTTGTGGTACTGGGGATTTAACCCAAAGGTGTAAAAAAAATAAATAAATAAAAGATCTAGGGATGTAGGCTCGATGGTAAAGTGCTCCTGGATTCAATTCCCAGTTCGAGGGGGAAAAAAATGAAGTTTGTGCATTTTAGAGAAACCAGCTTATGTTAACTCTTTCCAGGTGCGTGACAGGGATTAAGATATCCTGCTTCTTATGAACTGTGACCAGACAGGCCAATGGGGGCTCAGGACCACAACTGTCTGTTGCTCTGTTTAAATGGTTAGACCATAGTGCTACCGTGGCAATGCAGAGAAGGCTGGTTGAGGAAAGGTGTGGTTAGAGAAGGGTGGTGCGGTTAGAGGAAACCAGTAGGATGTTTTTTTTTTTTAATTTAAGGGAGACAATTGCTGTTGACATTCCTGTCTAATAGACTTATATTTAGAATATATAAATGATTATCAAAACTTGCCAGATGCAGTGGTGCCCACCTGTAACCCTGACTTGAGATGCTGAAGCAGGAGGATCACAACCTGGGCAACTTACTGAGATCCTGTCTCAAAATAAAAAATAAAAGGTCAGAAATAGAGTACCTCTGGATTCAATCCCCAGGACCACAAAGAAAAAAAAGTTTTCAAAACTCATAAGAAAACAATCCAATTTTTAAAAAGTAGGTAAAAGATTTGAACAGACACTTAACCTAGCATGTGTGAGGCACTGGGTTCGATTCTCAGCACCACATAAAATAAAGGTCCATCAACAACTTAAAAAAATATTTTTTAAAAAAAGGTATGTAGATGGCAAACAAGCTTATGAACAGATGTTCAGCATCATTAGTCATAATGAAAATGCAAATTAAAATCATAATGAGAGGCCACTATATAACTCTAAGAATGGCTAATAATTTTAAAGATTGGCCATATCAAATGTTGATGAAGGTGCTAGGGAACTGGAATTCTCAAACATTGCTGTTGGCAACACAGAATGGAGCTGGCCCACTGGAGAAAGGTTTGCAGTGTCTTCAGATGCTAAACGTACACCAGCCATATGACACAGCCATTCCACTTCTAGGTATTTGCTCAACAAAAATGAAATCATATATGTGTGCAGAGATTTGTGAATGTTCATAGCAGTTTTAACTATAATAGGCAAAACTGGAAGCAACTGAGATGTCCATCAGCAGCTGCCTTTTTGACATTGCTTTTTGAATGAGACATTTTAAAATCCTGTCAACTAATCAGGTTTGGTAGAGAAATGGATGTTTTGGTCTAAACATCTGTTTAGACCAAAATACTGGACTGATTTTTTAGTATACCCAAAGTAAAATATTCTTTTTGGCAATGAGTTGCTGGTCCTTTCCTCTAAGACTCAGGTGTATTGTTTTAATGATAGATGATGAGAGATGAAAGTTTATCTTTTTCATCAAACCAAATTGTTTAAAAGAACATACTTAGCTCTATCCACTTTCTCTTTTAAAGCATTTTATTTATACTAGCATTAAAACATTGGGGGAAAGGTCACTCTCCCAAAGATGGCAGTCCAGATGCCTTTGTGGCTAGAATTCTTCCCAAAGAGACAAGAGTAGCAGCCAAGAAAAAAAAAAGTTTCAAAGGAAGATGGAGTAACAACCACCTGCCCATGAGAGACCTGAGATTTCTGTGATACGTATGCATCTGTTGAGATTCCCTTTAAAATCCATTTTTTTATTTCATAATTTTTAGCTCCTGATATATGCTGAGCATGGAGATACAGGAAATAAGATTTGGCTCAGTCTTGTCTTTAAAAAATCTTATAGTCCAGTGAAGAGAAAGGCAAATGCACAGGACAATAAACAATGATTAATGCTGTGGTGGAGATGGCCATTGGATGCTGCTAAAAGAGCACAAGAGTCCTTAATAAAGGATGCGGTGGTGATTGATCAGGAAGCACTTCATAATTCCTCTTAGATATCTTACCTTGGTGCTGGGTGTTATGGCATGAATTCCTAACATTAGTAGGAGAAAATGGTCTTTCTATCTAAGGTATTATATAGTATTGTGACGAGAATGAGCTTAATACACATTGGAATACGATGACTGAGTTAACAGTAGTATGATGTGGTAGAAATAATACTGCTGTGAGAGTCAATGAGGACACAGAGAACCTGGAATGCTTGCATGCTGCTAGTAGAAATGCAAACTAGAATAGTCACTTTGGAAAAACTTGGTAGTCTCTTAAAAAGTTAAACGTATATCTATTGTCATGGTCTGGATGTGAGGTGTCCTCCAAAAGCTCCTGTGTTTTAATGCAGGAATATTCAGAGGTAAAATGATTAGATTATGAGGATGATAACCTGAGTGGTACATCCTAGTTTGTATGGACTACCTGGGTGGACTGTAGTCAGGTGGAGCATGGCTGGAGAAGGTAGGTCACTGGGGGCATGTCCTAGAAGGGTGCATCTTCCCTGCAATCCCATTTCCCCCCATAAATGCACCTCAACCTGCTTCTTTGCTGTCATGAGTTGAGCACACTTCTCCACCATGCCCTTCTGCCATGATGTTCTGCCTCATCTTGGGCCCAGAGCAATGGACTTGGCCAACCACAAACCAAACCTCTGGAACTGTGAACCCAAATAAACTTTCCCTCCTCTAAGTTATTCTTGTCAGGTATTTTGGTCACAGTGATAAAAAGCTGACCAATACACCTGACATATGATCCAACTATTTCACTTTGTGGTATCTCTCAAAGGGAAATGAAAGCATATTTCAATGCAAAGACTTATATGTGAATGCTCATAGTAGCTTTAACTGGCCTCGAATCTGCTTCTACTAAGTTTTTAAAAAATACTTTAATTGTAGATGAACACAATACTTTCATTTTTGACATTTTTTATGTAGTGCTAAGGATTGAATCCAGTCCCTCACATGTGCTAGGTAAGCACTCTACCACTGACTACAATCCAGCCCCCTACTTGGCTTTTAAATTATGGACACACCATTTACTAGGTCTGTCGGCTTCCGTTTTTAAAAATTCTAATATGAAGAGCTAGTATATGATGGGTCAGGTCCATTCTAGCTCTCCTGTTTGTACTGTGTTGAGGAAAGATCTAAACAGGAAGGAGCACGGCCAGTTTATCCTCTTGGAGAAATTTGCCTCCATGAAGCAGAGAAGATGTTGTTGAGAAGAAATGCCATCCATTATAAGGTTGAGAAAAATTGTGGGAGTCAGAGATTTTTAAATCTCTGGAAATAATTCTGTAGAAATTATATTTAAAGCTAAATCATAGAATGAATCTCACTTACTAAGGAGCAAGGCCATCGTCCTGTCAGCTGCCACCCTTCAAAAATCCCTTTTTGATAGTCTGGTTTTATATTAGTGCTAGATTCTTGTTGGTTATCAACAAAGACATATACACAAGGATTAGAACTCCTACCATGTCTTGAATCATCCTGGTTTTGCCCTTCCTGCTTGTAGGGCCGACCAGTGCCACCAACCTTATGATTGGAAGGCATTTTCTCTCCTTGCCTCTTTCTTTCATAATCCTTCCTTTCTGGTCCCTTAAAACAGATGATTCTGATCTGAGAGTATCCCCACAGTGCATAATAGTGTTATTTGAAATAAGAACATTATAAGGAACTTTTGCAGAATGAGAGGAACTGAACTGTGTTTTCTAGTCTCTGTCCCATCCAATAGCACCTGAATGTTCCATTATCTGACTTCTGGAGTGCCCAGGGTTGAGTGACCTTTCTGGAATAGATGTATGGTGTTACAGTCCCTCCTGGCAGCTTTGTAAGCACTTATTTCATAAGATGAACTTCAAGGATGTGAAAGATATGGAAAAGCTGTTAGACTTGGGTAGCAGCGGTATGATTTCTGCTCTTGCTTCTCTTTCTAGACTCCAGAGCTTCCCCAACTCCTATTCTCTGTGTGTAGCAGGTTTGACAAAAAAACTGTCAGATTCAGTTTTTGTTTCCTCCCAAGGTATCCTCTTTCTATCCCTATTATTACAGAGAAACTTTCCTGAAATTGCAGCATCTTAGTCCCTATTGAAATTATCCTCCCAGGATTACCTGGTGAAAAGGTCTAATTGTCAGACTTGATGGGTATACATGATCTGATGGCCTCGACAAAAAGGCAGTGGTGAGCACATATTCTGTGGTCTCTTCCACAATTTTAATATTACAGTAATTGGTATCTACATTTTAAATGGAAAACCAAATGACACAAAAAAATTATTATGGTTCTGCCTGGAATAATAAAAGTCAAAAGTCTTCTGTAGACACAGGTGTGGCAGTTGAAGTAACCCATTACCATGGGGTTTGACAAATGATAGATAATTCTTTGATAAGGTTTTTTATCATAGGAAATGGACTGGCAGTAACTATCCATGACATAAAAGAGACAACTGAAGCTCAGGCAGAGGAAATAGCCAACGTCATGCAAATAAGTGATGAGACTGATCTTCAAATTCTGATCTGACTCGATGCTAAGATGTTATCCGTATGCTTTTTTTTATGTGTTTGTTATTTATGGAACTTTCCTAATTTATTCATAATATTCTTTCATTAGATTTTAAAACTGAACACTTTAATAGCAGTGGGTATTGTGAGGTTGTAGCAAAAATCAAAGTGACTTTTACTGTGCTTCTCTTTCACCTGGAAAAAGTTTTAGAAGAGATTGGGTGGAGAGTTTTCTTTCAACCCTGCAGCTCAAGTATTTGGGTCTGGACCATGCTGATGAGCATCACACTTGAATGTTTGCTCTAGAGATCCTGGATGAAGGGCCCAGTAGATGAGTGGAGATGATGAGTGGAGGTCATTCTTATTCACTCCAACACAATCAACAAGAAACATGAGCATTCATGTCCTTAATTCATTTCTTCTGGAGATTAGACATTTTGTTATATACACACCATTAAAGTCATCAGGGATCCACCTCAATGTCTTTTTCATCTTGACTTAAATCCAACTCTTCTTGTTTTCTTCTCCATCAAACCACAACCACCACCACCCCCCTTCCTTACTGTCAAGGGGTGATGGACAATAGATGGTAGCAACAGTTTCTATGGTAACAGCATCTGAGTCATCTCCTTGGAAACCTGCATAAAGGCCTTCCATCTCCAGACCAGCTCAGTGCAACTTCCAAGGGCTTTGTTCCCTTGAATGGATCAGCATGGGGGAGCAAGCTCTCCTGGGCTTTGGCCACTGCAGTTTCCTTTGGCTCCCAATGCTCAGGGCACTTTGGATATAGAGTTGGATTCAACCAGATATGGGGGATGGTGGGGTGGAGAGTGCTTTTCTCAGCCTAGCCCAAAGTCAGAATGTATTTTCCCTGGTCCAGCACCAGATTCCCTGCAGACTTAGCCAATAGATATCTCACTATTTTAGATGTCCATATGACTCAACCAGGCTCCCACAGTGACCATCTATGGAAAGAATAAAGCAATATTGCATCTGAACACAGATGAGCTGGATATTTTGGCATGGTCATGAAGAGAATCCTGAAATAGGGCACCATGGGGCAACTTGTAAGAGTTCCTTTCCTTATGGTGTCCTTCAAAGTCAGCAGTTTTGTTAGTTTACTGAAAGCAGAATGGTTTCCAACAGCTAAGAGGATTAATTCTCTTGTCATCATCCACACCAAGTAAGAATCACAAACACTCCCATTGTGCTTCATATTTTCCAGATCATTTTCACATACATGAGGTCAATTAATCATTTATTCAATTGTTCAACACATGTGGACTTAAATCCTACTATGTACCATGTAGTAGGAATTCGAGACATAATAGTGAAAGAAAAATAGATCTAGTCCCTGCCCTAATGAAGTTTATAGATATGAAAATGAATGATAATCAGATAATTACAGGTGAGTGTAAGCATTTGTGTTATCTTTTCATTTTTGTGAACAAAATACCTGAGAAGCTACAGGAGGAAAAGTTTATTTTGAGCTCATAATTTCAGAGATTCAGTCCATAATCAGCCAACTCCAGTGCTCTGGGCCCAAGGTAGGCAGAACATAATGGCAGAAAGGCAAGGTGGACGGAAGCTTATAAGCTCATGGCAGCCAGAAGTAGAAAAGAGAGAGAGACTGCACACACAAGCATGTGGTGCCAGGAACAAAATGTAAACCCAAAGACACACCCCTCAGTGGCCTACTTCCTCTGTCTACAGGGTACCTGCCTCTAGTCATCACCCAGGACAGCAGTCCTTTCAAATTATTAATCTATCCATTGATTAGGTTACAGCTCTCATAATCTAAGCCTTTCACCTCTGTACATTCCTCCATTGTCTCACGTGAGGTTTTGGTGGACACTTCACATTCAAACCATAACAACATTCAACATGGATCTGCTCTAAAAGAGCAGGTACATGGTATCAGAGTAATGACAGGAGGATTTGACCTATTGGGGACATGTTCCCTTAAGAAGTATTGGAGGAATAGTAACCAATAGGGCCTTTACGGACAAGGAAGCAAAGACTTTGAAGGGTGAAAAGATCTCCCCATAGTTATACTAACACTAAATCTAAAATGACAGTTGTGAGAAGTGAACCCAGGACTTGGGCAGTCAAATCCTACTCCTGGTTACCTATGCTGTTGCTCAGAGCAAGGCCTAGAGTCTGTCTTAGGCCAGATAGACAAAGGGGTTCTCCCATTTCTCTTTTCATGGATGTTCTGATCAGTTTTAGGCCTGGAACCTTATTATTATTATTATTATTATTATTATTATTATTATTATTATTATTATTATTATTATTATTATTTGCAGTCAAGAGATTGAACCCAGGGGCACTTTACCACTATATATCCCCAGCCCTTCAATTTTTTTGTACTTTATTTTATTTTGAAACAGGGTCTCACTGAGTTACTAAGGCTGACCTGGAATTTTCGATCCTCCTGCTTCAGCCTCTTGAGTCACTGGAATTACAGGCATACACCAGAAAGATGCACTAACTTCAAATCTTCAAATGAGTAGTTCTCAATGGGGAGCAGTTTTGCCCTCCAATATCTGGCCATATCAAAGACATTTTTCTTTATTACAACTGGGCAGGAAAATAGTTGCTATCAGCATCTAGTGAGAAGCCAGAAATACTGCTAAACAAATGCACAAATAAGCCACCTACAAAAAGAATTATCTGGAAATTCTGTTTTACATTTATTAACAGATTTTTTTTAATATGGCAACAGAAATAAGGTGCAGTAGAAATCATACTGAATAGAGAGCCAGGAACTCTGAATTCTCTCCCCACCTCTGTCAACCAACATGTTGTGTAACCTCAGACAAAGCACTTAATCTCTTAAAATACCACATTCCTCATCTGTATAATACAAGGGGCTAACCTAAATTATCTCTAAATTCTCCTCCAGTAGTAAGAAAATGTAATCCTATGATTATTTATTCAAAACCACATAGAGCTTACAGCAGTCATGAAAATATCCCTGCATTCCATGCTTAAGGAGTTTAACAAGATGGTGACACAGGATGTGCCAAAGGAGTAGACTATGAGAATGTCCCACAGGGAAGAGTGGAAACCAAATGCTGATCCTCCAGAGAGTAAAGACAGGCTTCTGGAACCTGCCCAGCAGTCTTGGGATCCATGTATTCCCTAAATAGACCCTGTCCCACCAATCAGACTCCCCCTCTGTCCACCATTCCACCCACACTAGCTCAACTTCAGTGATACAAATATGACATAAAGAACAAATCTGAATTTCACAGCAGAGCTGGTAAAAACACCTTCATGGCCAATTCACCTGGAAGAGCCAGTCTCCAACTTAAAAGTAAGACCCTGCCAATAATAAAGTGTCCTTGAAAATTAGATAGAGCTGTGATAGGAGGAAAGTCGCCTCATAGCAAGACCCTGGGACTCACCTCAAACAACAGATCTTGCTGCAAACCCAGGCAAAACAAGCCCTGAATCCTAATCAAGTTTCTGTCACTCATGCCCTGGGGTGGTAAGGGGATCCTTCACCAATTCTTATAACAGCTATTTTGCAGGTTAAATGAGGTTGAAAATTGCTCCTCTGGGTCTCTGCAAGAACGGACAGCTAAACTTTGGATAGCTCATGGGTAAAGTTCTTTAATTTCAAACTTGACTAAAAATTAGAAACATTAATTAAGAAAGAATACTTACTTGCCTCTCAGAAGCAATCCCAAGAGCTGCTTCTACACAGTCCTGATGAAAACACATGACTTTCTGCTTTAGTAGGTGGGTTAAAAGCGGGGGCTAAGGCCAGCTCCTAGGGAGCAAGGCTGAGGCAGGAGGACAGAAAGTTCAAGGTCAGTCAGCCTTGGAAGCTTAGGGAGATCCTGTCCCAAAATAAAAAAGAAAAATGGCGGGGGGTGTAGCTCAGTGTCAGAGCGCCTATGGGTTCAATCCCCAGTACCACCAAAAAAAAAAAAAAAATAGTGACTATCTTGGTCTCTGAAAGGATATATGTTCCTATGCTGGAGCCCACTGCTCCTCACCTTCGCCTGCCTCATTCGCTTCTCCTCCCTCTCCACTAACCAGTGTATGTATGGCAGGACCCTGAGGAGCTTGCCTTTATTTTCCAGTTACAGCCTTACCCTCTTACCTCCTTGGGGCCTGTCTGCCACAGTAACCCTTACCTGACCCTCTGAAGCAAAACCACTGCAGACTCTTGCAAACAGTTGAACTAATCAAGATGTCAGGCCCAAAGCAGAGAGTACTGTTTATTACCAGATTAAAGACTGAGAACAGTAGGCTTCCACGGTGACGATCCTTATTTAATCAGGCTCCTGCTTTGCCTGCTGTGGTGGAGGGGGCTGTATGTCGGTGTACTAGGGGGGATGCCAAACCCAAAGCAACATGCAAAATAAATTCCTCTTTATTAAAGAATGCTCATTTAACTTCCTCTCTTCTGTTTTTGCCTGCCCCCTCCTTCCCAAAGACTAATTAGCAATAAAAGCTGAGAGGCAGCTGGAGGTTTTATGCTCACGACTGAACTGGAAGATGTAGGTAATTTCTTTTGTCCTGATTTGAGCCCTTTCTCCACTGGATCATCTGAGCCACTGCTCCCATCAATTCTTGGAAGTTGATGATTATAGATACTATTTCTATATAACAAATTACATCTGCAGTCTAACCACCATTTTCTTTTGCTCATGATTTTGTGGGTGAGGAATGCAGAGAGGGTTGGCTGGGCAGTTCATGTCAGGGTTTGTCATGCAGACAGTCACAGAAGGATGTTGGCCAGGACTGCAGTCATCTGAGGGCTTCACTAGGCTGGACAGCCAAGATGGCTCACTCACACGCTGGCAGATATGCTGGCTGTCAACTGGGAGCCCAGCTGGAGGTGTCGCCAGAGTGCCCACACGTGGCCTCTCCAGCACGGCTCTATCAAACTAGTCTGCTTCTGACTTGGCAGCTAGCATCCCTCAGAGTGAGCGGTAGTTGGCCTGGCCATTTCTTGGACCCAGTCTCAGAAGTCAGATACATCTATTACATTCTGTTGTTTAAGTGAATCATGAAGGGCAGCCCAGAATTCAAGGAGAACAGTCACAGACTCCACTTCTCAATGAGACTGGGCTGTCAAATAATTTGCAGACATATTCTAAAACCCTCAACTGACCTGTTCGATTGTCTTAAAATTTCCATCCGGTTGAAATCAGGAACTGTGTTCACTACTCTCTCAATCCTAGCTGAGTGTCTGGTACATAGTGGGTGCTTAATAAACAGATGCAGGATGAATAAAGGAATAAAAGAATAAATGAATTTCTAGAGTAAGGAAACTTCTAGATCAATTTTTTGAGAGGAGGCAGGAAGATCACAAATTTAAAGGCAGCCTCAAAAACTTAGCGAGACCCTGCCTCAAAATAAAGTAAAAAAAGTAAAAATGGCTGGGTTATGTAGCTCAGTGGTAGAGTGCCCCTGGGTTCAATCCCCAGTACTATGAAAAGGTGTGTGTGGGGGGGGCAATAGTACACCTCACAGAGTCATGAGGATAAACTGACTCAATATGTGCCAAATGGCCAGAGCTGCCTAGCCCAGCACAAGTAGGAAGCAAGTATAATTAGCTGTTATCATCACTGCAGCCTTCATAGACCTTTCTGCCCTCTGAACTCCACTCTCTCCCCCAAAATGCCTTGCGCTCCCATGCTTTTCCAAATGCAACTTCCTCTGGAAAGGGTCAATCTTTTAGAGCAGCCCACTCAGAGTGCCTGGCATATGCTAAAGACTATCTCCAATGCTGGCGATTATGATTCTTCTTGGAATGTTCTTTCCCACCTCTCCTCAACTCCTTTGTGTGGCTAGTTCAAGTCATTCCTCAAGTCTCAGTTCAGATTTTCTTCCCAAGAAGCCTTCCCTTCCACCCTAAATCTACATAGGGTATCTTTTGAATTAGGGTCACTGCTGGTCCCTGTGGGCCTTGCTGTGGGTTTCAAAAAGGTTCCCCTTCCTCCAGGTAGTACATGTCTTGAAGAAAAGAGTACGGGCTTGCACTTGTCCCTTTAGCCAAGAGCCCTTTTGCAGCCACACTGCATAGCTGTGCACCCTGCTCTGCTTCCAGTGTGCATCCATCACATTTATCATATTTCTCTGTGATCCTTCCTTTTCTTATCTATACCATTTCAGTCGACTCTAAACTCTGCCAGGGCAAGGCCACAATGCTATAAACCAAATCTCCAGTACTTTGTATACTACCCAGAACTTAATAAGTGCTCAATAAATAATAATCACTGAGGCACAGCCTGGCTCAGCAGACACCAGGACTCCAAGATGGCATCAGTCATGCTAATGAAAGAGAAGAAACTCATGGATGTCAAATTAGGGGAGCTTCCAAGCTGGATACTGATGTGGGATTTTACCCCTAAAGACACTGTGGAAGCATTTCAGAGAGGTTACTACCGGTACTACAACACTTACATCAACGGGAAGAAGGGGAGCATTGCGGGAGTCAACATGGTGCTGGCAGCATACATGCTTTTCAGCCACTGCCTTTCTTACAAGAACTTCAAGCACACACGGCAACATAAGTACCACTGAAGAGAGGCCAGTGTGGAGAACATACTATGCACTCCTGATTGGGACTGCCTCCCCTATGAAGAACTGAAATCATGACCTCATCACGGAACTCTTTCACATCCTGAGCATCAACACCCAATAAAAGGGTAAAATAATAATAATAATAATAATAATAATAATAATAATAATAATAATAATAATTGTTGAATACATGAATGGACCATGGAGGAGGACCATATAATATTATATTCTTATATCCTTTCTTTAAGATTGCTTGTATCTTCCACAGTATTCTAGTAGAGACACAAAGGCACTAAACAACATGTTGACCTTTTATTATTACCCACACATTTATGGATTTTGTCTTCAGTGGATGGAACACAGATGGTGGTTTCCAGACTCTTCATTCACAGTAACAGTGTAATTTGGACTCCACTGGGAAGCATGCAGTGCTATAAGGTCCCTCATCCAGGTGGCTAATGGTACCTCTGCAATTGCAACTCAACCTAGTGAATGGCTATTCTAGGACCCAGGTGAGCTTGCCCAGGCTTGGCCAGAATGTACAAGCCTAAAATATTTCCTGGAACAATTCAGAAAGTGCTGGATGCGAGGACTGCACCTAGGCACTGCCCATATGGCCAGAGACAGGAACCCTGAGTCCCATGCCTCAACACAGACCCACTGGCCACATGGTGCTGCAGAACTTGGGCCAATCAGGAAGTTAGTGTGATCTCTGTATTTAAGGAAATTGGCAGTAGCTCTGGCTTACTAAAAAGGAGGGACAATAAAACAATATGGCACCCTCACCTGGGCAGTTAAGGCATGGGTTTCAATTAGTGTGTCTAGGGTGTTAGGTGGGTGGATGCGCAAGGAAGATGCAAAGCTGTATGGTGGTGGGAGCGGCACCAATCTGAATACCAGGCAGGCTGGTCGGAGCTTTGGCTCCATATTACTGGACAAATCACTTCTCTCTACATTTGTGTCCTCAGTGTTAGCTGGTAATAATATAGAGCCCTTTCTACTTCCAAGAATTTTTTTCTATTTGGTACTGGATTGAACCCTGGGTGTAGAACCCAAAGGTTGCTCTACCACTGAGCCACATCCCCAGCCATTTTTATTTTTTTATTTTGAGACAAGAACTCAGTAAATTGCCCAAGCTAGCTCAAACTTGCAATCTTCCTGCCTCAAACCACCCACGAACCTGGGGTTACAGATGTGCACCACCATACCTAGCTTTTTGGAATGACTTTGAGAATCAAATCAGACAAACACAAGTAAAAGCAATTTAAAAGTAAATAATGCTATTATTATTGAGTTGTATAATTCCTCTACATTATCTCCCTACTTCTGGGCTGCTTTTCCTGTTGGGATGCTCTCCTGTTGCCTTGGTCCTTCATCACGGCATCAGTTAGCCCATTTGCCTTAGGTAGTGATATGACTCCTCTGGGTACATCCCAAGTTTCTTGGGGACAATGATCTCATCATGTATTTTCTTGGGTCCTTATGACTCAACACAATTTTCAGATAGCAGCCTCACTGAAAATTGGCTTACTGAATATAAACATGTGGTTTACCTATGTGGTTGAGTGTGCACACACCTATATGTTCAAACTTACCATTTTCAGAGATTCAGGCCATAGGAACAATAAAGAAATTCCTTCAGGGAAAGGAACCAAAGAGTGGAATTATTATATCAAATTTTACTTTACTCAAAATTGAGCTACAAAGTTGAATTTTAGAAATATATGATGTTAAAATCCAGTCCAGCCTGGTGCACTGGATTTTATAATTTTATAATTCCAGTGACACAGGAGACTGAGGCAGGAAGATAACAAATTTGAGGACAATCTGGGAAATATAGGAGAACTTTTCTCAAAAAAAAAAAAGAGTTGGGGATATAACTAAGTGGTAAGGCACCCCTGGATTTAATCCCCAGTAACATATACACATACACACACACACACACACACACACACACACACACACACACACACAGTTCAATCCAATCAAATAACTGGAAAAAGAAACTTGCAATAAGATAATATAATCTGAGATTATGAGAGTTACTTTAAACTGGGTGTGGTGGCTCTCACGCTTGTAATTCCAGTGATTTGGGAGACTAAGACAGGAGAATCAAAAATTTGAGACCAGTCTGGGAAACTTAGTGAGACTTTGTCTCAAAATTAAAAATAAGTTTAAAAAATTACTGGGGATGTAGCTCAGTGGTATCAGTGGTAAAGTGCTCCTGGGTTCAACCCCCAGTACCAAAAGCCAAACGAAACAACAGTTACCTTACAAACACTTGTTTCACATAAGCCTCATCAACTCACCCACGAGCACCTGCCTGTATCAGCAGATGCCATCTGGGGGCTCACATCTAATTTGGCTTCAGTAATATTCTTACAGTAAAAAACTTTGTAATCATAACCAGTAAAAGTTGGCCATTAGTCAAAATATCTGAATGCAAAGAATCATAGAAAATGATATGTGCATACCTTAAACATTTTAAGATAAAACATATAAACATATATGTTTACTCACAGATTGAAGGCCTTTCCTCTAGGTAGAGGTCCGCAGATGAACTTCCTAAAGTCTTTCTTGCATAAATAACATATTATCTCTAATTTCTAGTTTTGCTTTCATCCAAGTAGATTAAGACTAAAAGACATTTGGCTAAGTAACATGGATGCAGGACACTTCTATAGTTTTCAGTTTTCCTCTAACATTTTTATTGTTATCTTCTTCTCCATGCCTAATTCACTGGTGACTTTTTTGTAGCAACTCACTTTAAAAATTTTTTTGATTTATTTTTATTTTTTAATTTATTCTAATTTGTTATATATGACAGAAAAAAGCATTACAATTCACATTACACATATAAAGCACAATTTTTTATATCTCTGGTTATACAAAATGCAGAGTCACACCATTTGTGTCTTCATACATGTACTTTTTTTTGAGAGAGAGAGAAAGAGGTTTGGGGATGTGGCTCAAGCGGTAGCGCGCTTGCCTGGCATGCATGCGGTCCGGGTTCCATCCTCAGCACCACATACCAACAAAGATGTTGTGTCCGCCAAAAATTAAAAAATAAATATTAAAAAATTCTCTCTGTCTCTCTCTCTCTCTCACCTCTCTCTTTAAAAAAAAAAGAGAGATAATTTTTTAATATTTATTTTTTTAGTTTTCAGTGGGCACAACATCTTTATTTTATTTTTATGTGGTGCTGAGGATCGAACCCAGTGCCCCGGGCATGCCAGGCGACTGCGCTATGGCTTGAGCCACACCCCAGCCCCTTCATACATGTACTTAGGATAATCTCATTCCACTGTCTTTCCTATCTCCATACTCCCTCCCTTTCCCTCCCTCCCCTTTGCCCCAGCTAGAGTTTGTCTAATCTTCCCATGTTCCCCCTCCCAACCCTATTATAAATCAGCATCATTATATCAGAGAAAACATTCAGCATTTGGTTTCTTGGGAATGGCTTACTTCACTTAGCATTATATCCTCCAACTCCATCCTTTTTACCTACAAATGCCATGATTTTATTCTCTTTTATTGCTGAGTAATATTCCATTTTGTATATATACTACATTTTCTTTATACACTCATCTACTGAAGGGTATCTACATTAGTTCCATAGTTTAGCTATTGTGAATTGTGCTGCTATAAATACTGATGTGGCTGTGTCCCTGTAGGAGGCTGTTTTTTAAGTCCTTTGGAGATAGACTGAGGAGAGGAATAGCTGGATCAAATGGTGGTTCCATTCCCAGTTTTCCAAGGAATCTCCACACTGCTTTCCAGATTGGCTGCACCAATCTGCAGTCCCACTAGCAATGTATGAGTGTGCCTCTTTCCCCACATCCTTGCCAACACTTATTGTTTTTTTGTATTCTTCTGTTTGGAGTGAGATGAAATCTTAGGGTAGTTTTGATTTGCATCTCTCTAATTGCTAGAGATGTTGAACATTTTTTTCATATATTTGTTGATTGATTGTATATCATCTGAGAAGTATTTGTACGGTTCCTTGGCTGATTGATTGATTGGGCTATTTGTCTTTTTGATGTTAAGATTTTTGAGTTCTTTATACATCTTAGAGATTAGTGCTCTATCTGATGTGTGTGTGGTAAAAACTTGCTCCCATTCTGTAGGCTCTCTGTTAACCTCACTGATTGTTTCTTTTGCTAAGAAGCAGCTTTTTAGTTTGAATCCATCCCATTTATTAATTCTTGATTTTAATTCTTACACTATAGGAGTCTTATTAAGGAAGTCAGGGCCTAATCCAACATAATAGATATTTGGGCCTACTTTTTCTTCTATAAGGTGCTGGGTCTCCAGTTTAATTCCTACGTCCTTGATCCACTTTGAGTTGAGTTTTGTGCATGGTGAGAGATAGGGGTATAATTTCATTTTGTTGCATATGGATTTCCAGTTTTCCTAGCACCATTTGTTGAAGAGGCTAACTCTTCTCCAATGTATGTTTTTGGTAGCTTTGTCTAATATAACTGTAATTATGTGGGTTTGTCTCTGTGTCCTCTATTTTGTACCACTGGTCTACAAGCCTATTTTGGTGCCAATACCATGCTGTTTTTGTTACTATTATTCTGTAGTATAGTTAAAGGTCTGGTATAGTGATGCCACCTGCTTCACTCTTCCTACTAAGGATTGCTTTAGCTATTCTGGGTCTCTTATTTTTCCTGATGAATTTCATGACTGCTTTTTCTATTTCTATGTGGAATATCATTGGGATTTTGATTGGAATTACATTAAATCTGCATAATGCTTTTGGCAGTACAATCATTTTGACAATATTAATTCTGCCTATCCAAGAACAAGGTAGATCCTTCCATCTTCTAAGGTCTTCTTTAATTTCCTTCTTTAGAATTCTGTGGTTATCATTGTAGATGTCTTTCACCTCTTTCATTAAGTTGATTCCCAAGATTTTTTTTTTTTTTTGAGGCTATTGTAAATGGGGTAGTTTTCCTCATTTCCCTTTCAGAGGATTTGTCACTGACATACAGAAATGCCTTTGCTTTATGGGTACTGATTTTATATCCTGCTACTTTGCTGAATTCATTGAAATACTATTCTAGAAATTTTCTGGTGGAATTTTTTAGGTCTTCTAGGTATACAATCATATTGTTGGCAAATAGTGCTAATTTCAGTTCCTCTTTTCCTATCGGTATCCCTTTAATTTCTTTCATCTGTCTAATTGCCCTGGCCAGTGTTTCAAGAACTATGTGAAATAGAAGTGGTAAAAGAGGGCATCCCTGTCTTGTTCCAGTTTTTAGAGGAAATGCTTTCAATTTTTCTCCATTTAGAATGATGTTGGCCTGGGGTTTAGCATAGATAGCTTTTACAATGTTGAGATATGTTCCTGTTATCCCTAGTTTTTCCTAATATTTTGAACATAAAGGTGTGCTGTATTTTATTAAATGATTTTTCTGCATCTATTGAGATGATCATATGATTCTTTAAGTCTACTGATGTGACGAATTACATTTATTGATTTCCATATGTTGAACCAACCTTGCATCACTGGGATGAGCAACTCACTTTTATCAATTTTGTTCCAAATGTTTATTTAGTTTTATAAACACAGCAATTACAGGAGATTAAATGTAAAGAAAGCCTCACACATAGTAAGTGCTCAATGAAAGTTAGCTATGTTTTGCACACATATTTCACTCATATATAATAATTACTCAATTACAGTAAGAAATTTAACTAATGCAAGCAGACTCAAGAACTCAGACAATTAACTCTTAGTATACACTCAACCTAAATGAAAGGAGTAGCATTCTAGGGACATGTAAGACAACAGGAACATGAACATGTAGCATTCATAAGCATCAATATGTTTGAAAAAGGAATGAAGACAAATTAGAAAGTTAAATGAAGGTCACTTGAAAGAGCTTCTTCCCTGATTAAGTCCTTCAAGCCTTTTACCCTTCACTGTGAATGCCATCTATAACTGGGGACAGTGTGGAACATGGCACAGGGACCCACACAAAGGCACACAGTAGAGGGGTAAGTAGAGGCTGAACCCCTCTCCAAGCCATGCATCCTGGCACAGGGCTCCATCCATCCAAAAAAGGGGGCACCTTTCCCTAACTCCCATATCCATCCTCCTCATTCTCCCCCAGCATCTGTTCTTACTCAAGCACACATTACAGAGAGCACAACTAAAGCAGAACATCAGATCAGTGCACTGTAGCATACTGTAAATGACACCTTCATTAAAAACCACAGCATAGGCCTGGGGGTGTAGCTCAATGGTAGAGCACTTGCTTAGAATGCCCAAGTTCCCTGGGTTCCCTCTCCAGTCCTGGGGGCAGAGCAGCAAAGTCAAATTTAAAATATGCCTGCATATGCAATGCAATATACTTCTTTCAGACCAGGCCCAACCATAAATATGGATATAGCAACACTGCACTGAACCTAGAAGTGCCTGGCAATGTGAAGTGTCCTCACATTCCTCTCACTTCATCCTCAGAGGCAGCAAAGGACTTAACCTATTTCTCATGCTTTCTGAAAAGGACTCATATTTCTATTGAAAAGTAACAAAAGTTTTTATTTGTAGAGTGCACTTAATTTTTTTAACAACACAGTACATTGTAATTATTTCTACTTGAAAGAAGAGGAAACTTTGAAAATGAAATACTGTGCTATAGTTTGGATCTGCAATGTTCCCCAAAGGCTCATGTTGAAGGCTTGGTCTCCAATACAGCTTTGCTCAAAGGTGGGGCTTTTGGAAAATGGGTTCATGATTGAACGGAATGGACTACTGTGAGGGGATAAAAGCTATAAAAGGTAGGGAATATCCCTGGAAGTGTTCATCTTATCCCCAGAACCTTTCTCTCCTTTCCTTGCTCTCTCTCTTTCTTGCCCAGATCCCAAAACAATGGAGTCAGCTGACAACAGGCTGAATTCTGAAACCTTAAGACACTAAGCTGTTTTTCTCAGATATTCTGTCACTTTAAAAGGAAGCTGACAAAACATGCACTTATTTATTTGGGCTCATAATGTTTGTTTTCCTTATCACTTTCCTAAAAACCACTTAACATATTTACTTTCTTTTTTTATTGATTTTTGTATATATGACAGCAGAATACATTACAATTAATATTACACACAAAGAGCACAATTTTTTTTCAAATCTCTGGTTGTATAGACACCAATTCATGTCTTCATACATGTACTTTGGATATGTTCATCACATCCCACCATCATTTCTAACCCCTTGCCCCCTCCCTTCCCCTCCTGCCCCTCCGCCCTGTTTGGAGTTCGTCTGTTCCTCACATGCTCCTGCTCCCTACCCCTCTATGAATCAGACTCCTTTTATCAGATAAAACATTTGGCATTTTGTGGGAGGTGCACTTAACTTTTTCAAAATACACAGTCAAAACTTTCCCTGCAGCTGGCTCAGTGTGCATGCCTATAATTCTAGCAACTCAGGAGGCTGAGGCAGGAGGACCACAAGTTTGAGGCCAGCTTGGGCAACTGACACCCTGTGTCAAAATAAAAAAAATAAAAAGGGGTGGGGATATAACTCAGTGGTATAGTGCCCCTGGTTTCAATCCCTAGTACCCAAAACACTTTCCCTATAAAATCTCTCTTCAGGTGCTATCTGACAAAGTATTAGAATGGATGGTCTGTGTCCACTTGAATTGCATATTCTTTTAGTTCTAAAGGAGTCAGTTAGGTTTACTTCTTTATCTCTCACTTTTTTCAATCAATTGTCAATAGTCTGTGTTAATTTTCAATAGAAGTATCAAAGCTAATCCAAAATCATATCGGTGTTTAAATCTTATTGACGAGTATGGTTTGGACTTGGTTTGAACCCCAACAGTCCACATGTTGGAGGCTTGGTTCCCAGGATGGTGACAGTGGAAGGCAATGCAGCCTCTAAGAGGTGAGGCCTACTGTTAAGTCCTTGGGCCCTTGGAGGGGACTCAAATAGTTCTAGAACCATCCCATGGTAGTTCTCAGAAGAGGATCATTATAAAAGTCTGAGCCTGCTCTACCCTACCTCCAGCTTCTCTAGCTTCCCGTCTGCAATGTGATTGCTTACTCCTGCATGAGCTCCCATCATTGCTATCTGCCATGATATAGTACAGCTGAGAGAGGGCCCTCACCAGAACTGATCTCATAACTGTGAGCAAAACAAACCTTACTTTATAGACGGACTCAGGTAATCCGAAGTAGTAATGGAAAAACAAATTTATATTACCAGCATCACATCTATCACAGAACAGACATTGAGCATAAAAAGGGATGGTTTCCTGGTGGTTTCAGTGCCCATGTAAATTCTTTGCAAAATGGGAATAGAGATAGAATGTGACTAGAGCCCAAAAGTGAATAACTGGCCAGCAAAGGGCTAGAAATCAAATCTAAATCTCCTGACCTCCAACTCCAGAAGCTTACTTCTTCCCTAGCTCCAATTTTATAATCAAATGGCTTAACAAGGGCTTGACAGGTTCAAAGTCAACATTCAAAAACATCAGATTCCACCAGCACAATCTTTGGCCTTTGTCTCTAATGAGAATTAACCCAATTAAAATTTCAACATCAGTCTAACCTGAGGGACCTTGGCTTTCAGCCTGAAGCTCTTGAAAACACTTGATTAACTCAGGAGTTCTTGCTATAAAGAGTTGAGAGTCCGCTCCAGCAGAGATGGGCCGGCCTCAGCACTAAATAGGAACTGTGCTGGTTTAAATGGGCACCCCACCAGACGCCAAGACGCATTCAATTTAACACATGGATTGTGCTTCCACGAGGGCTGGGGTTATCCAAGGCACTGATGGACACGCCACCATCAAGATGACACTGGCTTCACTCTCAAGCAATTAGCAATTTAGCTAGACAAGGCTCCTCCAATGCCTGAGGAGGAAGGTGAACGCAGGTCAGTAAGGCAGCAACACCTGAATGCAGAACAGGCTGATAAAAGGAAGCCTCAAACCCACCAGCCTCTTCTGCAATCAGTGAAGCAGCCTGTGAGCTATGGGTTTCAATTTATAAAGACTATTCCCCTAATGAAGACAGGAAGGAGAAGAGAGGAGAAAGATAACTCCACCCCCACATATGCACATACATATCAAAAAAAAAACGGGCTGGAAATTTCTTTCAAGAATGCAAAGGGTGAAAAGGGGAGACGGAGGACTAGAATAATGACTTGCTCTGCCTCCTTGCTATTTAGGTTTGGAGTTCGCTGTCATGTTACACAGTGAAGGAATGTTCAGAGGTGAAGTGATTAGATTATGAGAGCTGTAACCTCATCAGTGAATTAACCCATCTGCTAGATTAATAATCTGAATGGATTACTAGGTGGTAATTGTAGGCAGGTGAGAAGTGGCTGCAGCACTGGTAGCATGCCCTTGCAGATTATACTTTCCTCTGCCCCACTCTTCTGCCATGATGCTCTGCCTCACAGACCCAAAGCAGACTCTAGAGTAAGCTGACCATGGACTGAGACCTGTGAAACTGTGAGCCCAAAAGAAACTTTTCCTCCTCTCAATTGTTCTCATTAGGTATTTTAGTCACAGCAGTGAAAAGCTAATAATATACTCCTTGTTCTTAACAGGGCAACATTCAGGAAAAGCATGTAGTTTAATGACAGACACAAAGGAGTAGAAAGTCAGGTCCCCTAGTAACTCCCTGGGCACCTGTTCAAGCTGGAAGTCCTTCAGCTATGAAAATATGAATGACATGTTATGAGAGATTAAGTCAACTAAAAATTTTTCTGGGTTTAAATAAGATAGCATTTATAATGTACCGAACATAGGTCCAGACACTTATCAGATGATAATATTATGGTAGCATTTTAAATTAATAATGGAGGAAAATGTTAGTACAAGTGCCTGGATCATGATAGGTGGTCACAATTGTTAGTTGGCATTAAAAAGCTGGAGAGCTACCTGCATAGGGATGTGGAGTTGGACTATGATGTGAAAAGAAGCCAGGTAAAGGGAATTCAGTAATGAAGTCAAAGACTTTGATAATGGCAGATCAGTAAACATCTGTGGAATGAATGAATGGGAATTTACATAACTGGCCTATCCTTGTCATTTACAACATAACTCTAAGCTGGGACTGGAAAAGTGGCGTGAAAAACAACTGTGTTCCTAACCAATTCTCAGAGAATATCTCTGTCCTATTTTTCTTCTCAAAGGGATGAGACCTGCTGAGCTCCATGTACTTTCCAGTTCTCAGATTCCATACTTCTATGATTCATACAACTAATGAGACGTGTGTCACATATGATCTGACCATATATACGGATGCATATGTGTGTAAAAGGATGTGACTACAAATACACTTATGTCACGAGTGGATGAGACAGGCATGTGTTCCTTTGCAAATCAGCTCTATGTGGACGCAGAGACAACATGCCAGGAATTAATCACCATCACCTTTTTTTGTACCTACCCCTTTGTCTCTAATTACACTGGCAGGCACACAAGCCTGGTTTTATTTATTTATTTTTTAGTTTTTTAAGCCTGGTTTTAATTAAGCAGAGCACTAACTGCATCACTCTAGCCACCAAAGCTTTGATCTCCCCATGGGGCATGTCTCTGCACTGTTGACCATGCTCCAAGAGCCTGAAATACAAGCCAGCAAGAGCCTTTGACAGTTCAGCCTTGACCAACTCCCATGGCCCCTTTACAGGTATGCGCAGCAGTGCTGGCCCACAGAGGTGCAGAGGCCAAGGAAAGGGTCCAGAAAGGCACAGAAAGCTCAAGTTGCAGAGCGCCAATCTCAGCACCAGGGAAGGTATCTTCAGTTCATGGAAGTCCCAGGGATTAAAGTCAGAGGCATGCTACCACTAAGCCATATCCCCAGCCCTCTTTATTTTTTATTTTGAGACTGAGTTTCACTAAGTTGCCCAGGCTGGCCTCCAACTTGCAATCCTCCTGCCTCCCTACTTAACTACAACCAAAAATGTCTCTTCCCTGAGATATCCCACAATTTTCCTTGAATGTGTATCTGCTTTCCTCAATCAACCTGCCCGTGTCTATTAAAAAATAATAATAAATTCATCAGGTGTGCCTAGGGCTAAGAATTGTTAGGGGAAATGAACATGGCTGCTGGTGGACACAGTGAGTCTTCTTGGGAAGGTGAAGTGTGAAATGGTATATTGATTGTGGTCATGGTGGAACAAC
The DNA here is from genome assembly GCF_052094955.1 of Ictidomys tridecemlineatus. Classification (NCBI taxonomy): domain Eukaryota; kingdom Metazoa; phylum Chordata; class Mammalia; order Rodentia; family Sciuridae; genus Ictidomys; species Ictidomys tridecemlineatus. Next base: position 115,794,752 of record NC_135487.1, read on the forward strand.
TTTGAAAATACTAAAATATCTGACATAAAAATACTTTTAAAGCAAAAATTTATTGACTTTATTATGTACTAAACACTGTTGTACATGCTATATACTAAAAATATACTAAAAACCACTAAATTATATACTTCAAATGGGTAAGTTTTGTGTAGTATTTAAATTATGTCTCAATAAAGATGCTACTTTAAAAGAAGTCCATCAAGTAAAAGAAAGGTGCCATACTTGCAGGAAAAATGATCAGGTGCCCATGACTGAGGTGCTCTCAATGTGCAATGAGACTCAGGGTCACTGTCACCTAAAAGCCCCTCCAACCACAGCCATGTAAAAGCAGCCAACAAGCTAGGTATGGTAATCCCAGCAACTCGGGAGGCTGAGGCAAGAGGATCAAAGGTTCAAGTTCAGCCTGAGCAACATAGTCAGACCCCATCTCAAAACAATAAAAAGGACTGGAGATGTCGCTTAGCACTAAAGCACCCCTGGGTTCAATCTCCAGGATAAAGACAAATTCATACCTACATATATAAAAGCAGTGGACATTGGGATGGGAGGATCTACTAAGCAGTACTGTTTAGCCATAAGACTGAATCCCAAAAGAGGTTTTCATCCATAGACAAGTGGTTATCATAATCCCTGGACCAGCAATATCTGGGAACCTTGAAAAACTAGTGCTGGGTCCTGTCCCAGACCTACTGAATCAGGATATCTGGAGCAGGGCCCAGCAATCTGCTAACAGATTCTGATGAGCAACTTCATTCTTGAGGGCACAAACTGCAGGGCAAGGCTATATAAATTTGAATTTTGTATCATCCTCTGTGTGAACTTCAGCAAGGTACCAAGTTCCATGTATTAGTTTCTCACATATGCAGCCCTACCTCTATATGATAGGGTTATTATGAGGGTTACAAGAGTTAATTCATGACAAGCATGTACAACAGTGTTTAGTGCATATAAAAGTCAATAAATTTTTGCTTTAAAACAATTTTTATGTCAGATTCAAAGTTGGGCTCAAGGACTTTCAGCCTTTCTAGGACAACAGGCAGGTAAACAGAACTAAAATACAAAAGAAAGGCCCACAGCCAGGCCAGTGGTGCAGACCTGAAATCCTTACAACTTGGGAGGCTGATGTAGGAGATTCACAGGTTCCAGGCCAGCCTGGGCAACTCAGCAAGATCCTGTCTCAAAAAATAAAAAAGACTGGGGACATAGCTCAATGGTAGAGCACCCCTGGGTTCAATCCTCAGTACGAGAGAGAGAGAGAGAGAGAGAGAGAGAGAGAGAGAGAGAGAGAGAGAGAGAAGTACACAAAATGAGCTGTCTTACAGCTATGTACAGACCTTTCTCCAACACACACACACACACACACACACACACACACACACACACACACACACACCAAAGAAGATCACAGCATTCCTATCTTCAGCTTCCCTAAAGAAAACAGAAAAGAACTTCTACTTTTTATGAAAGAGCAAAGAGGATAAAATGCTCTGTATAAAAGAGGAAAACTAAATCAATTCCAATAACAGCCTTTTAATCCCCTGATCCCTGAGAGGAAGAAAGGAAATGAACAATGCCTAGCATTCCAATCACAGCCATTACCAAGCAGCTCTGAACAGAAACTGAATAAATCATCATCTTTTACCCCATAAACCTGGAAAGATGACGTTTGCTGCTATCTTGAGGACTCCTAGTCTTGACTTTTCAAGCTCATAATGACAAGAGCTTTGCACCTAGGCTCTTGATCATAGTGGAGTTGATTCCATTTCCCCTGCATCTACTTTCCTCCCAAACTTTGACCAACGTGAGTCCTCAGGGCCTGAACCTCCAACAAGCTCCACTGCCTGAAGTTACAGAGGAAACTTCTTGGCTATGAGAGAATGGACAGCGTGAGAATGAACTGTGTGCTCACTGAAGACAACTGGAAAATGCATAAGTGTAGGAAGAAGAAATCAGAACAGCTCTCTACCACTTCCCACAGTTAACTTCTGTTAATGTTTTTTCAAACTTTTTCAATACCCGAGTTTCTGTTTGGAGTTTTGTTTTGCCACAGATTGATGTTCTATTCATTCACAATTTTTTTTTTCTTTTAGCCAGTATTGAGGACAAAACCCAGGGGCAGTTTACCACTGAATTACATACTTGTTCCTCTTTCATTTTTTATTTTGAGACAGGGTTTCCCTAAGTTGCTGAGGCTAGTCTCAAACCTGGGAACCTCCTGTTTCAGCCCTTAAAGTCTCTGGGATTACAGGTGTAACCCACGACACCCAGCCGTTTCCCATTTTTAAATTGGCTTATTTATTTTATTAAGCTGTAATTCTGTAAAAATATTCTGGATATTAACATTTTCTCAGAGAGTATGATTTTGCAAACATTTTCTCTCATTCTGTATGATGCATTTCACTTTACTTTCCTTTGATGCATGGAAAACTTTAATTTTGATATAGTCCCATTTATGCTTTTATTTTTGTTGCTTTAATTTCAATAATAAATCTAACCCAACATATTGAAATATTATTTCACTATGTAATCAACATAAAATTATTAATGAGATATCTAAAATTTTTATACTGTGTATATCTAAATCTGGTGCGCATTTTATGACAGCAATTTTTTTTTCTTTTTCTTTTTTTTGGTACTTAGGATTGAACTCAGGGGCACTTAACCACTGAGCCGCATCCCCAGCCTTTTTTGTTTTAAATTATTTTTTGTTTTGAGATAGGGTCTTGTTAATTGCTTACGAGCTCACTAAGTTGCTAAAGCTGGCTTTGAACTTGTGATCCTCCTATGTAAGCCTCCCGATTACAGGCATGAGCCACTGTGCCTGGCATGACAGCACATCTTAATTCACACTAGCACATTTGAACTGCCCAATAATTGTGTATACTTAGTGGCCACTGTATTGGATAGTGCCGTGTATAGTACCCAGCTACCCAGCTCCATTATCAAAAAGCAAGGCAAAGCAGAGGATTGAAGCTGAGAGGCAATAAATTGATAACTGTCACAGAATTAGAGTAATGGAATATTACAAATAATTGAAGATGATGTTCTAAAAAGTTGTAGAAATTTTGGTAAAGCCTGATATTATGTTAAATAGCAGCATACAGAATTGTGAATGAAGCTGGGCATGCCACATGTCTCAAAATAAAAAAATCAAAAGGACTGAGGATTAGCATTTGCTATCATGTGAAACCCTGAGTTCCATCCCCAAAATCAAAAAGAAAAAAAAAAATGGGCAGAGGGGCAAGAGAGAGAGAAAGAGAGAAAGAAAGGAAGAAAAGGAGAAATTTGTATACCCACGCAAATGGCATTATTCACAATTGACAAAAGTTGGAGCAACTGCCCATCCATTGACAGATGAATGTGTACCCAAAATGTGTCCTAGATGTACAATAGGACATTATTCAGCCTTTAAAGGAGGAAATCCGGACACATGCTACAACAGGGACAAACCCTGGGGACACTATGCTAAGCTAAATAAGCCAGTCACAAAAAGAAATACTGTAAGATTCCACTTAAATGAGGAACCTAAAACATTCAAATTCATGCAAACAATAAAACAGTGAGTGCCAGGGGCTGGGAGAAAAGAAAGGAGAGGCGTTTTCTCTGGACATACTGTTTCAGATTTGAAAGATGAAAAAGTTCTGGAGATGGGGTGCTCACCAACTACAGAACTATACACTTAAAATGGTTAAGTTGGCAAATTTTATGCTGTGTCTATTCCACCACAATTAGAAAATTAGGATCTCCTGGTTCTCTTGAGCTTTTGAAGGTGGCTACTCAAAATTCTGAAATCACATATGTGCTTGCATGACATTTCTAGTGGATGAGCTAGCTGCTCTAGACATTCCTCCATTGCCAGCTGACACATTGCCAGGTCTTGTCAGCAGAGGGTGGTGAGAGGACACTGAGGGAGGAAGGGTTTCTGTTCCTGGTTCCAGTGCTCTTGTTTTGCTTCTATGGCACAGCAGGCAACTTCCTGGCAGATGGCACATGGGAGACCCAATGGCACACACCCCTCCATCCAGTTTTGCTGGCACCCCAGTGGACAGCTTCCTGCTTACGAGCCCTGTCCTGGGGCACCCCAGTGACTTTTCTGCCATCTGGGGGTGCAAGCACTGGCTCTGCAAGGAGCCCTGAATCACAATTTGGGGGGGATCCTTTTTCTTTATTTGAACATTCTCCCTCAACCCTACAGATAGATGCTGCTCTTGTGGGTTAGTCAGCTTTTCATTGCTGTGACAAAACACCTAAGATAATCAACTCAATAAGGGAAAAGGTTTCATCTGACTCATGGTTTCTACAGTCATTGGCTCTGTTGCTTTGGGTCTCTAGTGGCACAGTATGTCAGGGAGGAATCCGGTGGTTGAGAAGGACTGTTCACCTCCTGGTGGACAGAATCAAAAAGAGAGAAACCAGAAGGGGCCAGGGTCCCAATATCTCCTTCAAAGTTACACTCCCACCATCTAACTTCCTTCCACTAGGTCTAAAACAAAAATGGTTCCTCCACCTCCCAAAACACTGCAGGCTAGTGACCAAGCCATTCATACACGGGCCTTTGGGGAGCACTTCCAAATTACAGCATCTTGTAGGCTTTGGAGTTCTCTTTACCCCACTTAATAGTTCATTCTCGTTTACTAGTTAATAATTTTTTATATTAAATTTTCCTGAAAAGTATGAGTATGGTTTCTGTCCCCTGAGTTTACCCTATTGGATACAAATAGTAGTGAGAAAAATAAATTGCTGAAGGAGTGTGAAAGAGACCTTGAGCAGCTGTCATGTACCCTTCATTTTCTATTGTTCTTCTGTCCTGCCCCTCGTCCTGTTTCCAATTTCCCAAAAGCAGGAATGTATTTTCCACTATACCACCACCCTTGGAGTATCATTCAGGGAGCACTTTGTGAAGTCAAATTGAGGAGTCAATCAAGAAATATGTCTTCTAAGCTGGGTATGGTGGTGCATGCCTGTAATCCCAATGGCTCAGGAGGCTGAGGCAAGAGGATCACAATTTCCTTTTATTTTTTATTATTTTTTTTTTACTTATATATGACAGTGGAATGCATTACAATTCTTATTACACATATAGAACATATTTTTTCATATCTATGGTTGTATACAAAGTATATTCACACCAATTCATGTCTTCACACATGTACTTTGTTTGGATAATAATGACCGTCATATTCTACGATCATTTCTAACCCCATGACGCCTCCCTTCCCCTCCTATCCCTCTGCCCTATCTAGAGTTCATCTATTCCTCTCACACTCCCCCTCCCTACCCCATTATGAATCAGCTTCCTTATATCAGAGAAAACATTCAGCATTTGGTTTTTTGGGATTGGTTAACTTCACTTAGCATTATCTTCTGTAACTCCATCCTTTTACCTGCAAATGCCATGATTTTATTCTCTTTTATTGCTGAGTAATATTCCATTGTGTATATATGCTACATTTTTTTATCCATTCATCTATTGAAGGGCATCTAGGTTTTTTCCACAATTTAGCTATTGTGAATTGTGCTGAAGTAAACATTGATGTGGCTGTGTTCCTGTAGTATGCTGTTTTTATTTATTTATTTATTTTTATTGGTTGTTCAAAACATTACATAGTTCTTGACATATATTTCATACATTTGATTCAAGTGGGTTATGAACTCCCATTTTTACCCCATATACAGACTGCAGAATCACATCGGTTACACATCCATGTTTTTACATATTGCCATACTAGTGACTGTTGTATTCTGCTGCCTTTTCTATCCTCTACTATCCCCCCTCCCTCCCCTCCCATCTTCTCTATATACCCCATCTACTGTAATTCATTTCTCTCCCTTGTTTTTTTTCCCTTTCCCCTCACATCCTCTTATATGTAATTTTGTATAACAATGAGGGTCTCCTTCCATTTCCATGCAATTTCCCTTTTCTCTCCCTTTCCCTCCCACCTCTCGTCCCTGTTTAATGTTAATCTTTTTCTCATGCTCTTCCTCCCTGCTCTGTTCTTAGTTGCTCTCCTTATATCAAAGAAGACATTTGGTATTTGCTTTTTAGGGATTGGCTAGCTTTACTTAGCATAATCTGCTCTAATGCCATCCATTTCCCTGCAAATGCCATGATTTTTTCATTTTTTAGTGCTGAGTAATACTCCATTGTGTATAAATGCCACATTTTTTAATCCATTCATCTATTGAAGGGCATCTAGGTTGGTTCCACAGTCTAGCTATTATGAATTGTGCTGCTATGAACATCGATGTAGCAGTATCCCTATAGTCTGAGAAGGGCAATAGCTGGGTCAAATGGTGGTTCCATTCCCAGCTTTCCCAGGAATCTCCATACTGCTTTCCAAATTGGCCGCACCAATTTGCAGTCCCACCAGCAATGTACAAGTGAACCCTTTTCCCCACATCCTCGCCAGCACTTGTTGCTGTTTGACTTCATAATGGCTGCCAATCTTACTGGAATGAGATGGTATCTTAGGGTGGTTTTGATTTGCATTTCTCTGACTGCTAGAGATGGTGAGCATTTTTTCATGCATGTACTTGTTGATTGATTGTATGTCCTCTTCTGAGAAGTGTCTGTTCAGGTCCTTGGCCCATTTGTTGATTGGGTTATTTGTTTTCTTATTGTTTAATTTTTTGAGTTCTTTGTATAGTATGCTGTTTTTAAGTTCTTTGGGTATATACCAAGGAGTTGGATAGCTGGGTCAAATGGTGGTTCCATTACCAATTTTCCAAGAAATCTCCATACTGCTTTCCATATTGGCTGCGTCAATTTGCAGCCCCACCAGCAGTGTATGAGTGTACCTTTTTCCCCACATAGGAGGATCACAATTTCAAAGCCAGCCTTAGCAACTTAGTGAGGTCCTAAGCAAATCAGTCAGACAGTTAGACCCTGTCTCAAAATAAAATATAAAAAAACTGAAGGGCTGGGAATGTGGCTCAGCGGTTAAGCACTCCTGAATTGAAGAAGAAGGAGAAGGAGTGGAAGAAGAGGAGGAGGAAGAGGAAGAAGAGGAAGAGGAAGAAGAAGAAGAGGAGGAGGAGGAAGAAGAAGAAGAAACATGTCTTCTATTGTGTATTCCACAAACATTTACTTTAGTTTCTATTATGGAAGAGCAATGGCCTGGGTGTGGGCAGAAAGTGGTTGAGGGAATGAAAAGAAAGATCACAGAGAAAAAAAGAAATGAACAGGTAAAACAGAAACTCTGGTTCTAAGTGCCTAACAACATAGCAAATAAAGAATGTTTATTATTATATCATATGCATGTACGAATATGTAGCAACAAATCCTGCTATTCTGTATAATTATAATACACTAATAAAAATATGGAAAAATAAAAGATGCTTCAAGTCACAGTATCATGTAAAATTAAAATGCAAAAAAATAAGTAAATAATTAATTAAAAATAAATGAGGCAAATATACCATTCTGCATCTCCTAATTCATCATTGGAAAAATATCTGAAGAAAACAAAAAGAATTTCTCCCTTCCTTGGAGCCTTTCTCATGCTGGGATTCCCTCTGTCCCCTTTAAGTACCTATCCCATGTCTTATTCACGTAGGGTTCTACTATCAATCAGCAATTCTAGATGGAGTGTGGGTATGCCACAGGCCTAGTTCCTATTCTCATACTTGTTTCTGCTTCCTTCCTGAGCCACAGGCAAGCTGCACATTCCTGGGGACAAGCCTGAATCAACAGACAGCAGAACTCCATCAGTCAGCCTCAGACTCCAGCTTCATCCAAATCCTACGTTAATAAAGATATTATCTGTCCCCAGGAAAATTTTAGCCTAGAATTTCCACCTGATTCCTTTGAAAAGATTCCAGTTCTCTTCCCAAATTCTCCATCTTATCATTTATTTCTTTGAACTTACTAATTGTAATTAAAGTCCATGCCTAATCACTGCAATTAATGAAGCTCCCGCACAGTTCTATTTCTTTTGTTTGTTTCGTCTCTTGTTTTTCCATCACTTGGTTTTACCCACTTAAACATCTGGTAACGTTTGACTGACTGCCAGATGTTGCATATGAAATATGGTAGCATTAATTTGAGCCTCTGCATGATATTATCTTTCTGCAGAAAGGACTTAGGTTTGCTTTTGGCAGGCAGGTGGGCTAGAGAAAAACAGCCTCGATCTATTTGAGCTGATTAGAAGCTGTGTCAGCCTTGTGGAGTGCTGGTCTATTTCCAGCTTGCCATTGCTCCCAAGATAGAAGCCTTTGGGGGTCCAAACTAAAAGCCTTGTTTACAGGGCCCCTCCTCCTTGGCAAGCCTTGAACTCCAATTTCTGTCTCCCCAGTTCTGAGAAACTGCTGAGCACACTATGCATCTATTCAGCCTCTTTGCTGCCACTTACAAACAGGGAACTATCTGGAGGGGTAAAGTGCCACTAGTGTCAGGGTGACTTCTCTGCACTTCCCTACTCTCCAGGATCCTGGCCTTTCTGGGCTCACTGCCGCAGCATCCTCCAAACAAGCAGATTTTATTTCGGTTTACACATACAGTATGCATATATGTGCTTTTCTAATGCTCCGTGAGGAAGGATCACGAGGTATAAACTAGTTTGACAAAACCAGAAGAAAGTTTCTAATTATATTTCAGAGCTTTTCAACCTAACCTCTATGCCTTTCCCTTTCAAACTTTCCAGCCCTTTATCTCTCTGTGCTGCCGTTTTGCAGCTCAGGGTCTCTTCTCGTGTATGACTTGAGATTCCATCCCCAGCAACCCTATGCTTTTCATTTCAGAGATCTACACTTAGATCTTTTTTTATACTGGCCGACTTTTGTATAATAACCTCTTATTCTTCCTTAAGAAATCCTCCTCCTCCTGTCTTTCTCTGAGATTCTAAATATACACATTTTTCAGATTTTTCTGATACAAGTGATAATAGGGGTATTTATCACTTGTTCTTGGATCTGGAGTCTCTTGTTTGAGGTTCTCTCTTCCACTAGCTCATGGTGCTGGTTTTCCTTAAATGCTCCAAAAATTTTGTATCCAAACTCATATTTGACCCTCTGCAGCAGATGATACCATGGTTAAGCCTTGACCTATAGGATACACAACCCTGAAAAATGTTCTAAAGTAGGTTTTTAGGATTTTCCCGAGTATAGACAGTAAAACACTAGATTCTGTGCCTTATGCTGCACAGTTCTGGATTCTACTCTCATACAGGAGACCCACCCATCACTGAGTACAACTGTGGGAAATGAGGCTCCAGTCCACTGGCAAGGAGCATGGTCCCCACCCCAGGTCCATGCAGGAGGCTGGTACTAATCTCCTGACATATGCAAGGTGCGCTAAAATCCTTTTCTAAGGCAGATTTCAAAGACTGGGCCATCAATCCTAATTCCTCTCCACTCCTGGCCCCTAAGTTTCCCTCTTGAATTTTTAATTCAGTTATAATTCTTTTTAAATTATTCTGGCATATACCTGTAATTCCAACGACTCAAGAGGCCGAGGCAGGAGCATCACAGGTTTGAAGCCAAAGTGGGCAACTTAGTGAGACCCTGTCTTAAAATAAAAAGGTCTGGGGAGGTAACTCATTGGTAGAGTGCTCCTGGGTTCGATTCCCAGTACGAATGTGTGTGTGTGTGTGTGTGTGTGTGTGTGTGTGTGTGTTTTCACCTATGTTCTTGGAACAGAGGAAAGATGATTTTGAATGTGCTGACTCTACTATATCCAGAAAAAAAGGTAATGGTCTATTTAAATACTACAGAGCTTGCATGCTTAAAAAGTTACAATTATACTTTTATAAAGAGAGGATAGCTATATTAAGTAACAGGCACAGGAGTAAAAAGGACTAGAAGAACATACTCCATGAAGGTAAACAATGATAAGTCTGAATGTTGAAACTAAGGGCATTTTTTTTGCTTCAATATTTTAAACACATCTTATACAATTACATATTTATTATTGTCCAAGATGCTTTCCTCTCTTTAGGTTTGTAGCCCAAAGGGGAATGAATGGTGTAACTGCAAATAGCTTGAAGGCTCCTATATTCCTTCCTGCTCCCCCCCCCCCACCAGACATATTGGCCCTTTGGGGATTAAAAAAAAAAAAAAAAACTACTGGCTTACTGGAGAAAGAAGAGTTAAGAACAGAATGCAAGGCCTGTCATCAAAGGGCTATTAAAGAGGGGAGAATTTAAGAGCTCCCTGAGGGCAACACTAGCTTAGAAAGACACAAGTGATAATAGGGGTATTTATCACTTGTTCTCTAACTAGCAGCAGAGAGAGGAAGAAATATAGCACAAAGGAGGAAAAGTGAGCCGAATGGGTCTAGAGGTGAAAGTAATCACAGGTTAAATGTCTCTCATCCAAATGCTTACAACCAGGGGTCTTTCAGATTTTGAAGTTTTATGGATTTAGGAATATTTGCATAGACTTTACTGGCTGAATATCCCTAATCCAAAAATCTAAAATCCAAACTGCTTTGAAATCTGCAATTTTTTGAGTTCATTTCATAGTTTCAGATTTCAAAGCATCTCAGAACATTTTAGATTAGTGATACTCAATCTGCATTTTTAAAAAATGGTAATTTAAAGTTAGTAATGACTTTAAGAGAACTTTTACAGAAAAGCTTCCCTGAGATGAACCCCCTACACACACACACACACACACACATACACACACACACACTCCCCCAAACTGAATCAGGCTACTGTGAAGTTCCCATTGTCCACTTCCCTATATCTTCAGCTCAAGTTACTCTGAGTCCTATCATCCACTTTACTATATCTTCAGTGTAATTATCAAAATCTGCATGTGCTATTTAATTTAGTATTTAGATCTCCAAGGCCTGGCACCAGAGCAGGTGCTCAGTAAACATTCATTTAGAATGTTTAATACACCTGAGCACAGAGGCACACACCTGTAATCCCAGCAATATGGGAGGCTGAGGCAGCAGGACCACAAGCTTAAGTAACTTAGTGAAGCTCTAAGCAACTTAGCAAGATAAATATAAAAACAGCTGGGGATGTGGCTCAGTGGCACAGCATCCCTGGGTTCAATGCACAGTTTTTAAAAAAATAAATGTTCAACACAAGCAAACATTTTTGTTTTAGTTCCTCCATTTCCACCACAATACTCTTTATTTCTGAATAGAAAATAAGTGTAACCAATTGTTTAAATAAATTTATGAAATAAAAATAGTCTGAGCTATTAGTGTTCTGCAGCTGAAGCAGAGGTGACTACGGGGTCTGTCCTATGCTAAAGAGCACGATCCAAGCACTGTGCCAGGAATGAAGGCAGCAGGAGAGAGTCTGAACACAACTCCGGCTGTTGATGAGGGACCTGCAGGCACTTTGATCCTCTTTGTAAAAGGAAGGACTATATTCATGAACTTATAATGTATAAAAAGCCCTGTCATAAACACTACCCTTATACAACTTTCCTTAAGAGAAAGGTATAGCAAGTGCTCCTTTACCAGTTCAGTTTCTTAACTGAGGTAGGAAAGTAAGCCAGGTCCTTAGAGGCACAGTGGCAGGCACACCTTTGCTGGTGGAGAATGCCCTGGTCTGCGGAGCAGGAATGCTGAGGAGAGGAAGGGGACAGTGCGGCAAGATACACTTTTCTCATGATTGTGTTTTGAGTGTGAGAATGCTCCAGGCCTTCAGGAAAAGAGAAGGCTACCCAAAACTCATGGATAATAAATTAAGGGATAATTTCATTGACTTGGGAGATTGGGGTAGAAAGATCACAAGCTCAAGGCCAATCTGAACAACCTTAATGAAATCCTGTCTCAAAATAAAAAATAAAAAGGGCTTGAGATATAGCTCAGTGGTAGAGAACCCCTGGGTTCAATCCCTAGTACCAAAAAGAAAAGAAAGAAAAAAGAAAAGAAATAAAGAGGTGATCATATTGGCAGTGCCTAATCAGAGAAGACTAAGGTTTGCGCTGACATTTATCACTGCAGGCTCAGGACAAGAGAAGTAGGTGGGGTGTAAAGGGTGACAGTACCCACTTCCAGGCCTCTGAGATCCAGGCATATCACTGGACAGAGAATAATTTCCAAGAGGAAAACTAACTAGATAATTCGTTTCTACTGAGATACCTCTTTTGGGAGGCTCACTTCTTCCCTCTCACAGCTCTGCTTTTACTGCCTGAGTTGCTCTCTGCTAAGGCAGTGCCATTCTGGACTTGGGGTTTGACTGTAGAAACAACATGAGTCTTAGCCAAAACACTGGGTAGGATCCTAGTCAATCCCCCTGGCAACAAAGACAGACAGACAACACTTGTCCTCCCTAATTTCTCTAGCTCACCCTCTGGCAAAGTGACTCTGGACAAAATCCAGTCCGGGGGATGGGTCCATAGCCTCTCCTCTGTCTTTTTGATTAGGACAATTTTTAACTTTATTTAATTTTTTCATTTGTTAAAGTCGGTTTTTCTTTTTTTGTTATTGTTGTCTTTCTTTATTTTTTTCCTAGTACTAGGGATTGAACCCAAGGGCACTCTACCATTGCATTACTTTCTATTTTTTATTTTGAGACAGGGCCTCAATAAGTTGCTATGGCTGACCTTGAACTGTAATTACAGGTCTGTGCCACTGCACTAACCCAGCCTTCTATCTGAAGGGTTATCCAACACAGAACTTGTTTTCTTTTTTTTTTATTTTATTTTTATTGATTTAAAAAAATAAATGACAGAGGAATGCATTGCAATTCATATGCAATATTGTGGTATATATGTGCAGAACTTGGTTTTCCATTTGACCTTCTTCCTGCGTCCCAGGTTCCAGTTCTAAGACCCTGTACCTATGAAGCTCAATCGCCTTGAAATCAAATAATGTTCTAAGTTTCCACTGCTAACTTTTGCTGTCCTCTATCATAAAAGTTTACTATTCTTACCAAAGTAACAAAGTAATACATGGCTGTTGCCAAAAATGAAGAATTTGTGAATATCAGAAGTAGAAAAAAATCTGCCAGAATACATTTCAACCCTGAAAAAATAAAAACAATGCCTTGAATATAGAAGCAAGAAACAAATGTGTTGAATGAGTGAGTGGTCTCACCAAATCAATGCCCACCTTGCTTCCAGGATTCTTACCTGCACGAATTCCGAGGGTCCCCACCTGTATCTTAGTACTGAAAAGGTTCTTCCTTTTTTCTTCTTCTTCTTTTATTTTTTTTCTCCCAAAAACACTCTGAGCTCTTTAATGAAAGTGTTAGGACTGCAAAGTTTGTAAATTACAAGTTAATGACTCTTCAGTCTTTAAAACCTGTGATGGCAAAGTGCCATCTAGTACAAATTAAAACTGTCATTTACATAAACTTCCTAAGATCTGAGATTTCCCTGAGCAGAGCAGTGACTCAGTAATCCAGGGTTCCCAGTCACAAGTGAGGGGGTGCTCCTTTGATACAGAACAAACCTTCGACGGCTATAGTGCACACACCTGCAAACCCAGCAACTCAGGAGGCTAAAGCAGAGGATCACAAATTCAAGGCCAGCCTCAGCAAATTAGCAAGACTCTCTCAAAATAAAACTTACATAACTCAGTGGTAGAGTGCTCCTGGATACCTGCACTCAATCCCCAGTGTGTACATAAAGAAAAAAGCCTTACATGTATTATGTTATCACATATAGTACTGAAATGCTTACCTTGACTTTGTCATTTTATGTTAATTTTGGTCCTTTTCTATCAGCTATACTGTTATCAGGGGTAGCAATGTGCTCTGAATTGTAGGACATATGCTTTGAAATTTTAATAACTTCCTATACTCCATCTATAAACTAACACTATTAAAATAGGTGAAACTAACAGATGAATCAAAGAGAAAAAATATTTTATGTAAACAACCACAAATAAAATTGGGAAATTATCTCACAAATGTCTTAATCACAATTTAATTGAATCCTGATCTTGAATTCAGTTTTTTGTTTTGTTTTTTTTTTTTTTTGCTTTTGGGTTTTGAGGTACTGGGGATTGAGCCCAGGGGTGCTCTACCACTGAGCCACATCCCCAGTTCTTTTTATTTTTTATTTTGAAACAGGATCCTACTAAGCTGCAAGGCTGACCTCAAACTTATGATCCTCCTGCCTCACAGAGTCTTTTGAATTACAGGTGTACACCACCAGATTTTACTAAAGTTTTTTCTGTACCTTCTTTGACACTCCCTTCCAGACATTGCTCTAAACATTCAGCTTAACTTGACCTCAGACAACTTTCTGGCTGCCTTTATTTAACCGTTGCAGCCCACAGTGCCCACGCCTGCCCATATTTTGGCATGTGAAATCTGCACCTTGGCTGCTTCCAAATAATCACAGCAAGGTTCTTAGTTTTCCTCCAGGCCTCAACTGAGTTTCTCTGCTTTTCAATATAATTGAGGGGAAGAAATTGGACCTCTACGCTGATAGAAAAAAATTCAATAGTAAATTCTCTCTCTTCAAAAAAGGTATTTTTAGCCAGGTATGGTGGTGTACAATGGTAATCCCAGTGACTCAGGAGACTGAGGCAGGAGGATTCCAAGTTCAACGTCAGCCTCAGCAATTTAGCAAGACCCTAAGCAACTTAGTGAGACCCTGTCTCAAAAAATAAAAAAGGTATTTTTTTCATGTAAGTCTCACATGTAATAGAAATAATCCAAACTATCTTGGATATAAATTCAGAACCATTTTCTTAAAGACTCTACATAGCATATACTGAATATCCTAAATAAAGTGTTGAAAAGTCTTTGAACAGAAAGCTAAGGTGGCATTATGATCAACAAATGAGCTGAAGCGGCAATTGATGAGTCTATCATGGCTCTCCAATGACAAAATGTTGAAGCAGTCATGTATCTATGTACAAATTCTCCTAACACCACCACAGTCCATTTTCTTCCATCTTCTCAAGACCTAATCATCACTCATGACCTTAACCCTGCCCCAGGAGGAATGAAAAGAGTCGCAGTAAAAAGTGAATGTTAGGTTTCTTTTTTCATTATTCTCCAGGCAGCTTCATGCCTTCTCAGAACTAGGCAAAATGTGCTCTCATTGTGATTAACATAAAACATAAAAGGAGTCCTCAAGGGAGTCAAAATATAGTGCAACCTCATAAGCAACCATTGCAAATGCAATGGGCCACCTGTGTGAGGCCAGGGACCAGTTTGGCTTAATTAATTAGATAAAGTTAAAAGCATAGCTGAGGCAGATTTAGCATCAAATAATTTGCACTAAATTGATCAAACTTAAACACAAAAAGCCTGTCTGCTTGATAAAAGATGCACCAATCTGTATCTCTGGTATGTAAATGGATGACAGATAACCTCAAAAGTGTCAATACCACTTAGTCCTCCCACTGCAGAGTATCCTGATAAAATAGGGACATCCAAGCTCTTTATTTAACATCAGTCAAGTAAAATACCTCTCAAATGTCTGCCTGCACTCAAGGAAGAAATCAATAATGCAAGTCACCATTAGACATTGTCTATTACCATGCTTAATACTTACTGCTTAAGTTGAATACTAACCATGCACATTCCAACTCAAATGTTGATGGAGGAACTAAAACTTGATAGAACTTTTGAAAAGCAATTTGACAATACCTAACAAAATTGGCACATCCTCCAGTTCTACTATTTCCCATCTAAGAATAAGGCCTATTAAAAACACAAAAAGCACAAAGAAAGATGAGAGTATATTCATTGCCACATTTCTTATAAATGGCAAAAAAATGTGTGAAAACACAAATATTCAATGGGAAAGTAATGAAATAAATAATAACTTAATCTATATGCCAAAGCACTATGAAGTCATTTGAAATAAATGAAATACCTGTATACATTAACACTGGAGGATGTATATTATTTACCATTGAGTAAAAATAAATAAAAGCTGTAGAAATGTACATAGTATGATCCCATTTTTTTGTCTTAAAAATTAGTAGCTGACATTTATTGAATATCCATGTTCCAGTCATTAAAGTACTGACATAGATTTTAAATTTAATAATTGCTAACAGAGAATTGGTTGTTTAATGATCTCCATTTGAAAATTAGGAAAAGTGAGGCTTGAAGAAGTTTAGTAACTTGCCCTATGTCAAAAAGTCAGTGAACTGTGGAGTCAGGCATTGAAACAAGAAACCATTGTCTTAACCTGTGTGTGTGTGTGTGTGTGTGTGTGTGTGTGTGTGTGTGTGTGTCTGTGCATATGAGTTACATGTACCAAGAAGAAGAAGAAAAGGAATTGAAAAATCACCCAAACTGCTAATAATGTTAAGCTCACCAGAAAGAGATAGTGACTTTATCTTCTTCTAAACATCTGGAACTGGGCAATAGTGCACACCTATAATCCCAGAAATTTGAGAGACTGAGTTAGGAAGATCACAAGTTTAAGATCACCCTCAGCATCTTAGCAAGACTGTGACTCAAAATAAAAAGGGTCAAGGATATAGCTCAGTAGCAAAGTGCCCCAGAAGTCAATCCCTAGTACAAAAAAAAAAAAAAAGAAAGAAAAGAAAAAAAAATGTGGCAGTACTGGCATTTATCTCCTTTTAAATAATGAAGAGAAAGTCATCATGATTGATCTTGGGTTTAGAGTCTAGAGATCCATTGAAAACACAAAGCCACTATGCTCTTTGAGCATCTTCCCTGGGTAGTTCCCACACTCATTCCTCTATTGTCTTTTCACCATAATGTTGGCATCTGTTAAAATTTGCTAAAACGTAGCTCAGCATGAAACCAGGCCTATAAGATCAGATATCTAGGAGACTGAGACTGGGGATCACAAGTTCAAGATTAACCTGAGTAACTTAGAGAGACCCTGTCTCAAAATAAAATTGAGGGGAAATAAAAGGGCTGGGGATGTGGCTCAGTGGCAAAGCATCCCTGGATTCAAACTCCAGCACTTAAAAAAAAAATGGATATTTTTCTAAATTATAATTGAAAAAAAGAAAAGGAGAAAAAATAGTGAGGAAGGAAGGAAGGAAGGAAGGAAGGAAGGTAGGGAGAGAGGAAGGAAGGGAGGGAGGGAGGGAGGGAGGGAGGGAGGGGAAAGAAAGGAAAAAAAAAGAAAGACAATCAGCAGGCCTTCACTGTGAATTCCTGAATAGGTTAACACCATGCAATTAGCTTAACCACCACCTCCAAAATGTAAGAATAGTGTTTAAGGGGTTTTGTTGTTTTCTGGGAATAAAGCACTGATAAGTACTCACCATATTCTAGATAAAAGACTCATTGTCTGCTAAACATATTTAAATAGAGGATCACACCAGCTTTTGCCCCCATTGGCCCAAACATGGTAAGAATACTATATATATATATGTATTTATAATAATAATTATATGTGTGTGTGTGTGTGTGTGTGTGTGTGTGTGTGTGTGTGTGTGTCTAAAGTAACACGTAACCCTCGGGATGAGGCCCCAGGAAAAGGACAGGTTTGCCTGATGAAGGCAACAAAGGTTTAGAGCTGAGATCCAGATGGAAAGTGACAGCCAGGGCAACACAGAGGACATGGGAAGCATCAGTCTGGCAAGCCACATTGAGTCATGGGTCTAACACCCACTCGGAACAACTGTGTTCCTTGAACATTATCCTTCCACCTCCCACCCTCACACTAAAACGTTTGCTTCCTTTGGCAAAAACCTAGATCTGCATGGCACTTAGAAGTTACTTCAAATTCTAGCAAATAGAAGGAAAGGAGGAGGCTATACAGAAGGAAGAAACTTCTAGTCCTACAGCCTCTTTCACTCCCATCTACGAATAAATATCAAGTTATTTCACTTGATCTGTCAATATTTATTCTTTCCCTGGGACACAGGCAGATAAAAGCTTCTTCCTGAAAGGTAAAGTTACAGAAAACGTTTGTCTAAGCCACCAATCTTTCCCTTAAACATCAGTGATTTCAGTCTAAGAGACTTACACACCTAAAATCCCAGTGACTCTGGAGTCTGAGGCAGGAGTATCTCAAGTTCAAGGCCAGCATTAGCAACTTAGCAAGTCCCCCGTCTCAAAATAAAAATTTTAAAAGAGGCTAAGGACTGTTTTTCAGTGATAGAGCACCCCTGGGTTCAATGCCCAGTTCCATACACACAAAAAGAAAAAAAAAGCTCACAGAATAAAGCCTAAAACTGAGAGCCTCAGTGAGTCTCCTACAAGAGGAAGTTTCCTAGAAAACTGGAGATTTGCAGGGCTGCTCTGTCTAGAACCCAGTGCTTCCCACAAAGGCCAAAAGTCACTTTGAAGATTAACACTGTCTCCAGCAGTTATGTGAAAGAATAAGTATTGCTCCCCACCTGTTTCCTGGACTGTGCCAGCAATAATAATCCTGTAAAAAGAAAAAGGATTTTTTTTGGAGGAAGAAGGAGCACCAAGGAAGGAAAAGGGAGACAGGACCTAAAGGATTAGCAGAGTCAGAGCCCTGTCTGACAACACTGGGGTGGAGGAAGAGGCAATGCGTACCTGGAGGCTGAGGCAGGACAATTTGAGGCCAGCCTGGCAACTTAGTGAGACTCTATTTCAAACAAATCAAATTAAAAAGGGTTGGGGACATAGAGCACTCTGGGTTCAATCTCCCATAAGAAAAAAAGAAAAAGGAAGAAGAACCAGATTCCGGGGACCAACACAATAAAAGACAGAAAGAAACAGGAGCTTATCCAAGTCCTAAAAAATCATTAATTCTGACTCCCATGTCCTCAGAAGCAACAGCTACTCATAGCTAATGTTGCTAAGCACTTATGGAGTACCAGGCACTGTTCAAAGCTCTCAACATACTTAATGTCGCCAATCACAATGAACCAATGGGTGCTCTCATCCCCATTTTACAAGAGGTAGGGTTGCAAAGGTTAAGGACCTTGCTCAAGGATGAACAGCTGGTAAATAATGAAGCCAAGATTCCAGATGTCACATAATGCCCAGCAGTTAACCACTGCATGAAGCTGCCTCACATCTACCTCCCATTACAGCGATACATACAGGAGGCCTTCACCTGGGCTGGGTGGTGGGTATTCTGACAGTTCAAACCCTATAGTTAAAACACTGTTTTAGGTCAAGCCATCAGCAGATGCTCTACTGATCCAAGTCTGTGGGGCAGAGAGGAGAAATCAAAGTGGCTGCAGAGGCAAGAGGGAAGCTGTGGCACCCAGAACTGCATCTGTCCTCTGGTAGAGGAAGTATCTGGAGCAACCACAGTGGAAGGAGCTGGAAGAAACAGAGTGCCCTGAACGAACCTGACAACCTACTCCACTCCCTAAAAGGCTGGATTCCAGGGACAGCAGCAGGCTAGGGCTGGAGGCCACTCAGCAAGAGAAATTGGTCTTGGATAGATTCTACTGCTCGCCTGCAAATTTCACATGTAATCACCTCCCCCAAGGACCAGGAAGCCTCTAGTCAGTCTTGAAGACACTCTCATTCGATCTGCTAGCAAATGACAACTGCAGGACCTGGCCACAGCGGGTGGCAGGAGTGGTAACAACAGAAATCATACCTATTATTGTTACTACAAAACTCTTATAGTGGGCTGGGGTTGTGGCTTAGCGGTAGAGCACTCACCTAGCACATGAGAGGCACTGAGTTCGAGCCTCAGCACCACATAAAAATAAATAAAATAAAGATATTGTGTCCAACTACAACTAAAAAATTTAAAAAAAAAACTCTTATAATGTTTGCTCAGGGTATAACCAAAGAGGCTTGGTTTCCAATAGGGAAGAAAGCTCAAAGCACTGCCATTATAGCAGTATAATTAACCTGACATTTTTTGAGGCCAGTGGTGTTGTCCCACTTTCACAGATGAGGAAACTGAGGCTCTGTAAAGACAAGTGATTCTGTAATCAACACAGAGCAAGGTCTTAGGTCATCAGTCAAAAATTCTTTCTTCTACAGCATTATTTTTCAAATTTTTTAAAGTCCTGCAACTGCTTCAAATAGAATCTTCCATGTAAGCTCAAATTTTAAGTCAACAAAAAGTAAAACTGCTCTTATGGACTCAGATGTGCTAGGGCTGCTAGCAACAGAGAAGGCCAAGTTCAAATCCCAGCTGGGCCACTTACTAGCTGTGACACCTTGAGGATGTTAGTCAATCTCTCCAAGATTGTTTCTTCCTCTCCAACAGGAGGATAATACTGCCTACCTCACAGCTGTTTGTAGGAAATAAACAAGATCAGCTGGGCATGGTAGCACATGCCTGTAACCACAGCTACTGGAGGCTGGAACAGGAGGATTGCAAGTTCCCGGCCATCCCAGGCAACTTAGCAAGACCCTGTCTAAAATAAATTAAAAGAGCTTTTTTTTTCTTTTTAAATGGTTTTTAGTTATCAATGGACCTTTTTATTTTTATTTATTTATATATGGTGCTGAGAATCGAACCCAGTGCCTCACACATGCCAGGCAAGTTCTCTACCACTAGGCTACAACCCCAGCCCATAAAAGAGCTTTTTGTCTAGCGTGCATAATGCCCTGAGTTCAATTCCCAGTACAGCAAAAATAAATAAATAAATGAATAAATAAATGGGGGGGAGACAGAGAGAGAGAGAGAAACAAGATAATGAAAAGTTCCCAGATGCTTAAGACCTGGCATATTATTGTTATCATCATCATCATCATCACTCTTACTACTGTATCTATGGATGGGAAGAAAGGTGATATAGCTCAGTGAACCAGACAGGTAGAGCAGCCAATAGTTAATCTAGAAGCTGATGCTGACCAGACCACAGAGAAATGTACATAATAGGGGCAAGGAAACCAGGTAGAGTGGCACACACACCTGTAATCACAACAACTCAGGAAGCTAAGGAATTCCCCACATTGCTTTGGCCAGGGCAGGAGATCCCCAGACATTTGAGGCCAGCCTGGACAATTTAGCAAGACCCTAACTCAAAACTTTAAAAAAAAAAAGAAAGAAAAGAAAATTAAGGGCTGGGGATGTTGCTCAGTGTTAGAGGGTCCCAGGGTTCAAAGTGCCCCAGTACAAAGGAAAGAAAAGTGGAGGAGGAGGAAGGAAGGAGAAAAAGAAAGGGTGCCAAGCATAAAGAGAAAGGTGTACGTATGGGTTTGATTATATTCACGGGGAAGAGTGGAGGTTGTGCCCTTGTTCTGGAACCAGTGAGTCAGTCCTCCATGCTCACTTTGCCTCACTGGCACCAACTACAATTGGGACATCCATACTCATTAGAACACACAGGTGGTTGATCCAGAAGCCAACGCACACATTTCAGAACCCAAAGGGGAAGTAGCCTGGTCCAGCAAAGAGCCCCAATTCAGAGTCAGTCAAGTCTGAGTCTTGCTGGGCTTTTCCTCTGAGCCTCATCTTCTTTATCTAAAGGAGACAAAACATAGCCCTATCTAGGTGAGCTGTCCCACAACTGGCACCAAATACACACCAACTCTTTCCTGCCTTCCAAGTCAGTCACTTGGGGCCTCTTCCCTAAACAGCAGGGAGGTTATGACAGAGGGCCTCTGTAAATGATAACAGCCCCACAGTAATACTACTTGTACCAGCCCCAATACGCTACACATGCTAATTCATTTCACCCCACCATAACCACAAGTCACAAGCTTATAAAGTCAACACTCATACCCTTCTTCACCTTCTGTTTTTTTTGTGTGTGTGAGTGTGGGCAGCGAATTCTGGGGTCTGAATCCAGGGCCACTCTCCCACTGAACTACATTCCCAGCTCCTTTTAAAAAAATTTAAGACAGGGTCTTTCCAAATTTCCCAGGCTAGCCTCAAACTTGCCTTAGCCTCTAGAGTAACTGGGATAACAGGTTATGCCACCATTTCCAGTTTCTTTCCTTATCCACTTGAAGGAGAAAACCAAAGCATAGAGAAGTTAAGAAACTTGCACAATATCACACAGCTGGTAATAATAGCACCAAGAATTAAATCAAGTTTCCCTGGATCCCTAGGCAATATTCATAATATAACAATAATTTTTAATGTAATTATTTTCTCTTGCATTTTGTGATACCACTAGAGTTACAATGGGATTTTCGTGTTATTTGCAAATATACATGTCAGTTTATACTCCCATTTGGCAGACAAATATACCAAAGTAGAGATGTTAAGCAACTTGCCTATATTACTTGCCTACAGGAGGACTGAGTGGCAGGGCTGAGACTTAAATACAAGTCAAGTCACCAAGAGTAAATTACAGTCCAACTGTAAGATATAAAACCCACTCTATAAGGTAATGGTCTAATGATTATCTAGTTGATAAAATCAGCTTCAAAGGTGTCATTAATGTTCCCCTGTCAGCAGCATCAATTCCCCACATTGATTCAGCCAGGGCAGAGCTAAATGTGCACTGATCCTGAGACAATCTCCAGTCCCAATCTAGGTTCTCTCCCCTCATGGCTCTTTTTAAATTTTTTTATTTTTATTTTTTTGACACTGGGGATAGAACCCAGGGGTGCTCTATCTCTGAGCTATAATCCCGGCCCTTATTTTATTTTTGAGCCAAGGTCTTTCTAAGATGTCCAGACTGTTCTTGAACTCATGATCCTTCTGCCCTGGCATGCACCGCCATGCCCAGCACCTCTTGTGGCATTTTTGTGTAACAGAGGGTTTTTGTTGTGGTAGGTAGGTCTAGCACACAACAGCCACAGGAGGTCACCAGCAGACAGGACAGTAGCAAGGGGACACAAGTGGCTCCGGTAGTGAGCCACTAGTGAGAGAGCAACCTGAGAAGGCAGGAGCACGGGTGAGCACCAGGCAGAAGAGAAAGGAATGTAAACAAATGTCAAGGGACTCAAGAGTAATGACATGAGAGAGAGGGAGTTGGAGCAGGTCACAAAAGTGCACAGGAAAGGCTCTGCCCCAGCTCTACATACCATCCCACAAACAGGTAAACAGCAAAAGCAGGACATGGAGACCAGAGAAGGGCCCAAGAACAGCAAACTGCAGTTAGATAAAGAATATGTGCATGATACACACCTGTAATCCCAGGTGCTCAGAGGCTGAGGCAGGAGGATCGTAAGTTCAAGGTCAGATTCTGCAACTTAGCAAGACCCTGTCTCAAAATAGAATGTACAGTGCTTGCCTAGCATGTGTGAGGCCCTGGGTTTGGACCCCAGTATGGAAAAAAAAAAAAAGAATGAAAGAAAATAGAAAACAACAAGCAGGTTGACAGGAAAAAAAATGGGGGCACAGGTCAATTAGCCACTTGAATAATGAACAGAGAAGGGAAACATGGAGAATCATTTTTGACTGGAAAATGAATTATCAAAGTAAAATCAAAATCTAGAAGCTAAGTAGCTTTCTTATCCTCCAATTCGCACAGCATTTCATTCCTACAATTAGTGCAAGCATTATTATTTCCTCTCTCCTTTTCTCTCTAACTAGACTCTGAGCTTGGGGAAGGCACCTGTATATCCGCCCCTCTGTCTCTGCTGCCTAGCATAGTGCCTGGCAGAGTAAATATTACACTGACATTAACCAAGTTAATGAATGAATGAATGAATGAACAAAGTAACAACTGAACAAATGCTCAAGGGACTGAAATAAAAGAATAGCTCTGAAATCCATGGGAAAGGAAACTCGGGTTCCATAAGGCACAGCCTAGAAAACAAAGCACTCATGTGAAATTTAACTAAATTCCATTTTAGACATTCTGCGATGGTTTCATGTACATAGGTCCTGTCTCCACCAAAAATCCCCTAAGTCCTTGAGGTTTGTAAACATCTACATCTATAGCTCCCATTATGGTGCCTGGCACAGCACAAGATTTTAGGTCTTAAATAAATATTCATTAAATAGGCTTGAATAAGGAAGACGAGAAGAGACAAGTCAAGTTACTTCTAGCAGGCGAGGTTCTTTCATTTTAATTTACAGGAGAAATGAGCTGGCTATTTATCAGGCTTCATTGAGATCCACATTCCTCGGGACAAAGGCGGCTTTCAGAACTACACGAGTGGCAGCCCCTTCTCCAGAGTTCTAGGCTCAGTATTTCCAAGGGAGAGCTAGGGGTCACTAGTAAAATCCGCTGGCACAGGCACATGCCAGGGAAGTTGGCAAAGCACCTGCGCGAGCTGGGACGGACTCCAGGCAGCCTGACTAAAGTCAAGAAAGCTCATAATTCATCCAGAGGAGAACTGAAAAACAATCCGATTCGTTGGACAGGACTGCAGATTGGGCAACTGAACGTCAGTCAGAATTCAACAGTGAGGCCAGGAAGTAGGGAGGGAAAAGAAGGGGCTGTGAGCATCCCTCTTTTTTTTTTTCCAAAGGACACAACCCAAGAGAAGGTGAAAGGTCTCTGCAACTCCAGCCATTGCAACCTGTCAGCAAATAAGCCTGCACAGGATCAGTGGGAGCGTCTCCTCCCTTAATGCAAACATTCCTGAACAGGCAGCTCCCCATATAACCACCCCGGAATTAAAGGGGCAAGACAAAGGAGCTAATTACTAGAGAAGGAAAGGAAAAGCTGAGAGACAGGAAATACAGTTGGTTATTATAGCTGGAACTGTGTATGAGGTTTCCAGGTATTAAAGCACATATGGAATAAAGCAAGAGGTCACGGGCATGAGTTCATTTCCTTTCTTTTTTTCTTTTTTCTTTAATACTGGGCATTGAACTCGGGGATGCTCTACCACTGAGATGCATTCCTTTTCATTTTGAGGTAGAGTCTGTCTATACTGCCAACGCCAGCCTCAAACTTGCGATCCTCCTGCCTCAGCCTCCTGAACTACTGGGATTATAGGTATGAACCACCATACTCAGCTAGTTCATTCCTTTCTAAGGAAATAGACCAGGGCTTCAAGTTACCCTTGAGTCCTTAACCCCATACTTACATTCCTGGAGGTTGGGGAGATGGGCAGCCAGCCCTGCCTTGATCCCCCTGAAATGCTCTCTACCTGCTTTGCCACACCCACTTTGCCTAGACAGAGTGTCCCACCCCAACCCATACTATTCAGGAGAGTCTAAAATGATCACACCAGGCAAGAATTTGCAGCTTGTGACTTTTCAGCTCAAAGTACCCAGGGGACTGGCAAGCCTTCGAGGGACAGTCTTTAGGGTCATCCAGAAACTGGTACTGCCATATGCCACTGAACCTGATACCATCTACTGCGTGCCAGGGCACTCACTCCCCAGAGAGTTCCTAAGGTAGCAGCAGCCAAAGTTCAGGGAGCAGTCAGGGCACAAGAATCATCAGGGCAGGAAGGAGAAGATGTAGGAGCGTCTCCACACCCATTTCACAAGAAATTGTCCACCACCACATACACCGCTCCTTTCCCAGGTCCCCTCCCACAGTTGGGGCCCTGCAAATGTCCTGCTTTAAATAAGAGTCTAGCTTTACAGAAACCTCCAAGCTTTTAAAATTACCCTAGGTCAAGGGCTGGGCACAGTGGAGCATACCTATAATACTAGCCACTTGGGAGGCCAAGGCAGGTAGACGGCAAGTTTGAGGCCAACCTGGGCAACTTAGCAAGAAAAGAAAAAAATAAAAAGGGCTGAAGATGTTAACTCAGTGGTAAAGTGCCCCGGCACTTTAAACCCAGCACTAAAAAATACAAAATAAATTACCCCAGGCCTCATCCTATTCTCCATTCCACTGGTACCATCAAACATATACCTATTACCAGATTTGCGGGGAGAAGTCACAGCTTACACATTGTCCGCCCCAACCCCAGTCACTAAGAGTTTTCCAATCTTTATGTGTCATTGAGGATTTGGGGTAAGGAAAGTAGATAGTACTGATACACAGAAACTAGACTATCCATGAGGGCAGGGCCAGCCCCCTTCGCCCACCACTATATCCCAGCATCTGGCACACATGCTGAAAATTTACTAACAATCAACTTAAAAGTAAGTTACTTGGTCATTAAATATAAGAAATGGAATCTAGCTGGGCATGGTGGCATACAACCCTGGAGGAAGAATGACAGTTTGAGGCCATTCTGGACAACTTAGGGAAATTATCTCAAAAGGAAAAATTAAAAAGGCTGGGGATGTCACTAAGAGTTAGAACATCTCCGTGTTCAGTCCCTCACACCAAATCCCCCAGCCCCACCCCACCCCGCAAAAGAAAAAGAAGAAGCAGAATGTACAGGAGATCATCTGCTCAGGCCACTGATTACACAGCCCCTGAGTTTTATATGCCATAAAATATGTTCTCAGTCTCAGAGCAAAGGCCACATGATGAGCTGTCTCACCTTTCCCTGTCCCTTCAAGTGTAAAATGCAGCAATACAGGCAAGGTTCACTCAATAACACAAAGCACCTCCTTCCACAACCTGCATGGAAGTTTACCAGTTATGACATCAACTAGGTATGACAAGCCAGGCTCCTATTCCTGATTCAGCTGTGAAATAGGCTTCAGTCCTCTCACCAACCATCTGATTTTATGGAGTCTCCGCACTGTTTTATGTAAAATTATCTTTTGGGGGAGGGAGGCTATAAAGTGCTGAATTTAAATATGTTATTCCTCTGACCCCAGGCTGACACCAAAGCCAGGCATTCTTGATTTAGCAGGTCCTCCTGGTGACAGGACACCGAAAGACCCTAGACCCTTGTCAGTGTTATTTAACCAGGAAATGGTCAGCTAGTGGTAGACAATGGAGCCACATAGAAAGGAAGGAAAGTGGCTCCCAGAGGGTCTCAGTCAAGAAAAATGCAGGGAATAAAGCAAGAATTCTGACAGGAAGAAGATAACCACAAAACCCACCGTCTCACTGGGTTTTTAAAGCCCTCAAAGCAAGTTATCCTCCCCCCCAATACTGGGTATTAGTTTTCATTTTGAGATAGGGTCTGGCTAAGTTGCTTAGGGCCTAAGTTGCTGAGGCTGCCTTGAACTTGGAATCCTCCTGCCTCAGCCTCCCAAGTAACTGAGATGACAGGCATGCACCGCTATGTCTGACTAAATTATTCCTTTTATAAGTGAAAAAGAATCACCAAGAACTATATGCTAAGGACTAATGTATATCCTCTCAAATTCATATATTGAAGCCCTATCACCCATTTTGATTATATTTGGAGACAGGTTTTCTGGAGATTTAATTAAAGTTAAATGAGGTCACAGGATGGGGGTGAGGGCATTCTTAATGCAATAGGACTGGTAGACTTATAAGAATAGGAGGGCCAGACACGGTGGCACATGCCTATCATCCTAGCAACTGAGGCTGAGGCAGGAGGATAGCAAGTTCAAGGTCAGACTCAGCAACTTAACAAGGCCCTAAGCAACTTAGCAAGACCCTATCTCAAAACAAAACAACAACAATAAAAAAATAAACAGGGTAGGGGTTGTGGCTCAGTGGTTAAGCACACCTGGGTTAAATCCCCTGGTACAAAAAAATAGTAGAAGGAAAGAAGCTGGGTGCTGTGGCTCACACCTTTATTTAATCCCAATAATTTTCAGAGACTAAAGCAGGAAGATTGCAACTTCTAGGGTAATATAGCAAGACTTTGTCTAAAAATATATATAAGGATGAGGGTGTAACACAATAGTAGAGCATCCCTGGGCTCAATCCACAGTATTAAAAAAATTAAAAAGAATAGTGTGCATGAACCTAGGAAAGGCCATATAAACATGCAGCAAGAAGGCAGCCATCTGTAACCCAAGGACAGAGCCCCCACCAGATGCCAACCCTGCTATCATCTCTATCTTTCCAGGCTCCATAACTATGAGAAAAAAAAAAAATCCTGTTGTTCAAGTCCCTCAGTCTATGGTATTTTGTTATGGCACCCAAGTTAAAACAATAAAAGTCCCAAATGGCCTCCTGGTTTTCCCTAGTCCTGTCACCCTCATTTCCAAAACCAGATGGGATCCATTTTGGATTCATTCTCTCCATACAAAGACACAGTTGGACACGGTAGTAGCACAACACTGTAATTCCAGCTACTTGGGAGGCTGAGGCAGGAGAATCACAAGTTCAGCAAGACTTTGTCTCAAAAATATAAAAATGAAAAGGGCTGGGGATATAGCTCTGTAGTAAAGCACCCCTGGGTTTAATCCCCAATACCAAAAAAAACAACAGGAAAAAAAAATGCTTGGGTAGATAAGAGGAATAAAAATAGCGAGAACACAATGGGGGCTTTTGGGGTAAGACCAGGTTCACAGCAGATTGATCAGGCTTGTGGGCAGCACTGCAGACCCTGCAGCATCACAGATGCTGAGGACCAGCTAGGTCCGATACTGAGCCAGACACTGAGTCTGCAACAGTAGAGATGAAAAACTAAAGGCAGGTGGTAGAAAGAGGAGAGTCAGTGTCTTAAGACCATATGGGCATGTCACCCTCATCCTACCATCCAATTCAAGCTGCCCTCCTCTTCAGTGGTCAGGGAAGCTGGGTTATAAGTGCCTAAACACAGCACCCATGAGGAGCCACTGCTGTGGCCTCAAAGCAGGTGATTACCTAAAGGTAATTACAAGTGGCACAAATGTGTCCAGTTGATTACTGA
This sequence comes from Ictidomys tridecemlineatus, assembly GCF_052094955.1. Lineage (NCBI taxonomy): Eukaryota > Metazoa > Chordata > Mammalia > Rodentia > Sciuridae > Ictidomys > Ictidomys tridecemlineatus. The sequence goes on from NC_135487.1 coordinate 115,823,050, forward strand.
GCGGAACAGGCACTGCATGAAGCCCTATACAAACCTGCTCATGGAAAGCAGGACACCACAAAAAAAAGTGCTGGCCTTTGAGAGCTCAGTAATGTGACAATCATGAAAAAAATAATTTCCAGAGAAAGTGGATTAATTTGGGTTCTCAGTCACAGCCAATTCCCATGACAGCTGACTCAGAGCCATGAGAAGATAGACAGAATGTGTCAGGGAAAACATGGCTTTTTCTTGCTGTGTAGTAAGGTAGGGCAGCTAACAGGAAGCAAGGCAGCAGAGCTTGAGGTAGGTCACTATAGCTGTGACAGTGTGTGATGGTCAAGCCAGAGTCCCACAGCCTCCCCTGAGGGTTTACTTAATGCATCTTCAAGTCCCTGTACCTTCAAGTCCACTCCCCACTCCAAAGCTGCTGGGATTTTTGTTGTTGTTTTTACAGTACTGGGGATCGGATCCAGGGATGCTCTACCACTAAGCTACATCTGCAGCCTTCTATTTTTTGAGACAGGGTCTCACTAAGTTGTTGAGTCTGGCCTCAAATTTGTGATCCTCCTGCCTCAGCCTCCCCAAGTATCTGGAATTACAGGCATGCTCCAGGTTGTCTGGAGACATTTTTTATTTTCACAACTAAAGACTAATACTGATGTGCATTGGGTACAGGTCAGAGATGATGCTAAAGACCCTACAGTACACAAGACAGCTCCCTCCTGCAAAAAAAATTATTTGATCCAAAATGTCAATTGTAATGAAGTTTAGAAATCCTAAATTAGATGCTAGATAACTGAATTAGAATCCATTCACTTCAATAGTTATTGAGTATATGGATATGCCAGGAACTTTTATAAGCATTTGGGAATTAAAGAAAAATAAGAAAAATCTCTTGTCTGAAAGCTGCATTAAACAATTATAAAATAACGAAGTGGGATATGATCCAAAGTTAAATGTGGTATGTAAGTGCTCAGGGTTCTGAGAAAAGTGTGACAACTGTAGGCCAGTGTTAGTCAGGAAGAGGCTGGGTCCCAAACTGGAACTTGGAGGATAGGGGACATTTGGATACTTAGGCTGGGAGGACCCTGGCAGGTGAGCAGAATGAGCTTCAGGGCACTGGTAGCATCCCTGGCCTCGCTGAGGGAAATACATGCAGCACACTCACCTCTGGTCCTCCCACATCACAGCCAGCTGGTAGAGGCCAAGGCTGACCAGAACCTATACACTTTACCTCCTGCCTCTGTTCCCCAGCCTGGATCAGGAATCAACTTAGTGAATATAAAATAATTAGATAAGGACAATAAAAATAACATAATAACTACCTCTTAGTGAGGATTTCTTCCATGCCAGATACTTGATTAACACTTTATCCACAGTATCTTGTTCAATCTTTGATGACAACCCTGTAAAATATCTGGTATTATCACTTTTTTAAAAAGAAACTGACTGAATCAACACATGTGCCAAGAGTAAACAAAGGACCGGCTTGAACGGGCTCTGCTTGTCACTCAGACTAACCTGTCATCCTCCTAATTCCTGCTGTCCCATCCGTCAGCACACTCACTCATGAGTGTCTGTCTCACACCTCGCTGTCCAAAGCAGAGGTGTCCAGTGGGCAGATGGTGAATTTGCAAGGACCTCTGAGGCTCTTGTGACCCTGGCACTATGTCCAGGACTTCCCAGAATTCATGCTGGTCAGAAGCCAGGACCACAAAAGGGACCAGAGCAAGGACACTGTTCTAGGACATCCTCAAGAGGTTCAGGATCCCTGGTCTATGTTAAAACACAGGCAGCTTCTTTTCACTAGTTCATTTCACGTACTCTCTAATTATGTGATAAAAATCCCACTGGCGACTGCTTTTTCTAGAGCGGCACATTATGACCATCCAAATATTTCTCAGTCTCTTAAATAATAGGGTAGTTTAACAAGGCACGTATCTGCAGCAGCTGCAGCAGCACAAATGGATGCTAGTTAATTCCTTCTATTTTTATAGCCCTCCTACCATTTATAGGATGTCCTCATGGCTTTATTTCATTGGGTCCAAGCAATCATGTTATGAGACAGGTCATCTTATCTTCATTTTACAGTTAAAAAAACTGAGGGTCAAAGAGATAAAATGAATTACCCGTGGCCGCACAGCAAGATCTTCTGACCACATCAGATTTGTCTGGTAACAACAATGCTTCATACCAGTCTTGTATGGCCACTTTGCAATGGGTAATTTTCCACTCCCCTTTCCTTGCCCTACTTAATGTGTAAGCAATAACAAATAATGCATGCTGGCACATTAATAAAAAGATCACCATGATACAAACCTTAACAATCCCCTTCTAGTATTATAACAAGGCTTAGCCAACTTCAGCTGTTGGCAAAGGTTTTCTATACAAGGCCAAAGAACAAATATTTAGGCTTCGCAGGAAAGACTGTCTCATTCATAACTCCACCACTCTGGGCCTTGTACAGAAGCAACCATGAACAAATGAGCATAGTTTATGTTGCAAATAAAACTTTATAAACACAGGAGGTGGGAGCAGGGACAGATTTTTGCCTGCAGATCTAGTTCACCCAATTCTAAACAAGATGATAGGGTCACCCCATCTTTTTACAAATCTCACTAACCCAAAGGAACCAAATCTACAAATTAGGAGACAAGAAAATAGAAAATATTGGTTTTTTTTTTTTCCTTTTTTGGGGTGGAAAATGGTGGAATTTGATCTAACATGCCCTAGTCCATTTCCCTTTCCAGAGATCCTTGAAATAAAAATTCCTTTATCCTATTCCGGTCCCTAACTAAGTAGCTAAATATCATTCACACACCCCTTTTCTGTGAGGCAGTGCCAGGAATTGAACCCAGAGTCCATAGGGTAAGCTCTCTACCGATGAGTTACACCCCCACCCCCAGCCATCCTGACCTTGCTCTTTTTTTTTTCTCTTCCTTTTTTTTTTTGGTGCGCATGTGTTTGGTACTGGGTATTGAGCCCAGGGCCTTGAACATGCTAGGCAAGTGCTCTACTACTAAGCTATATCCCCAGTCCTTTTCATATTTTATTTTTAATTTGAGACAAGTTCTCACTAAGTTGCCCAAGTTGGCCTTGAACTTGTAATTCTCCTACCTCAGCCGCACAAGCAGCTGGAGTAGCTGGGATTGCGGGTGTGCACCACCATGCCTGGCTCTTTCCTTGCACTTTTGAGTTTTCCAGTTGCTGGTATAACATTTTCTAAACTGCTTTCTCCTGTTGCTTTGCCTTTCAAAATGTAAACAGAAGACTCCTAAGTCCCTCGAAAAGTGGTCTTCACTTGAACAGCATAAACAATTGCTCTACTGAGATAATGCTGCTACATGAAAGCCTTCTGACTCTTGACACCACCAAAGAGCCACTAAAGGCTCCAAAGCCCTATTTGGTTCATGGAGTAAGGTCTATGGAGTGCAGAATTTTGCAGGGTGGCTAACGCACAAGCTAGCAATTACAATAGGCAAGACAGCTATGATTCTCAAACAAATAATTCTGTGTCGGTCGCCCTGAAAAGTCTCCCTTAACAGAGACAGCCAAAAGTGAGGTCACTAGAATATCCCTGGAAAAGCTGTCTGTTATTGTGAATGAAAAATGCCAACAGAATCATAAGTATGGGTATATTAGAATGATTATAGAGAGGTAAGGAAAACCTTTTAACTTGAATCCCGCTTTTTAAATTCTCGGCTTTTTGTTTCTGTTTTTTGGGAGGAGTTGGGTTGGTTGAACCCAGAGTCATTCTACCAATGTTATATCTCCAGCCCTTCTTTTATTTTATTTTGAGTCAGGGTCTCACTAACTTGTTGAGGCTGGTCTCAAACTTGCAATCCTTCTGTCTCGGCCTCCTAAGTTACTGGAGTTAAAAGCATGTGCCACCACGCCCAGCTTACTTTACAAATTGCACTTTCTCTGGCCCCCATTCATTTAATAGTTGCTCTCTACTAAGGGGGGGAAATTGTGGTATGGCAGATAAGAAGAGCCAAGCTCATTATTAATGCTTTCTCCTATAATCAAGTGGCAAAAGTAAGCTCCAAGCCCCATTAACTAAATATCCAGACCTTCTAAAATAAATTCAAGATTACTTCTCAAACATTCCAAAAATAAAGCTCAAACTGTTACTGTACCTGGGAGAAACAGAGTGATATGTATTCAGGCTCAAGTATGCCTGACACACAGCAACCAATAAATGTTTGTTCAATAAATATATAAATAATCACCTGGAACCAACATCTTGTCTGAGGCTCAAAGATTTTCTTTTCATGTCATTTTTTAATTAAAAGGCTAAGCACTACCAGATGCAATGGGGCAAACCTATAATCCCAGAAACTCAGAAGGCTGAGGTAGGAAGATTACAAATTTGAAGCAGCAACTTAGTAAGATCTTGACTCAGAATAAGAAATAAAAAGGACTATCGATGTATTTTAGTTATAGAGTACCATTAGATTCATTCTTCCTGGTACCAAAAAAAAAAAAAGAGCTATGCATTAGCAATGTGGTTTTTATGCTAAGTGAAGTATTACAAAACAGCTTCAATGCCTTGTGTTATTCAGCCTCATAAATGTTTGGTTTTACAGAGAACCTGGATATCTTATCCAATTCAACAAAAATCTGGAATGAATTTTAGCAGCTTTTTTCTTGAAGCCCCCCTAGTCATACCCTGTAAACAAATCACCATCCATTTACTTCCCTCACAGATAATTGCTGCAACACCAATCCAGTGATTCGGATTCATAAACGATTTCTAGGAATTCAGAAAGCCTGAGCTTGACATATACATTTCTCCATCCCTCCCCCCTTTTAAAAGCCATCTAAATAAATGGGATCAGCTGCACTATCAAAAGCTGGGACTCACACTATGGGGGCAAGAGGCACTAACACAGTATGTGCCCAGGAAAGATGTACACAGAATGATGCCCAAGAGGCAGAGGACAAAGGTCTCCTTCCCCCCTACCACGGGTGGTGGTGCACACCTGAAATCCCAGCAACTCAGGAGCCTAAGGCAGGAGGACTGTATGTTCAAAGCCAGCCTCAGCAACTTAGCAAGGCCCTGTCTCAAAATTAAAAAAAAAAAAAAATTAAAAAGGGCTGGGGATAGAGCTCAATGGTAGAGCACCCCTGAGTTCAATCTCCAGTTCCAAAACAAAAAAAGAATTCCTTCCTCCCAGCTCCTACTGTGAACTATGTTCAGAGTGACACCACCACTCTGAACCCACTGGCCAGCTGCAAGATTTGTGGTCCATGCCCACTCACCACCTGCCTAGACCGAGGCAACAAAAACATGAACCATTTCACTCTTCACTATCAGCAATGGGCTATTCAGCCTCCCAATCAAAGGATGAACAAAACTTGAAGGAAGTGATACATAAACATAAACCTTTAAGAAGATCTAAAGCTTTGGAGTTGGGGGTGGGGCTCAGTTAAGGAGAAGTGGATGACACCTGGGTAGGTCTGAAAGCCAGTGAGAGCATGGTTTTACTGAAAAAGAAAAAGTCTAACATCCAGGGGTGGTAGAACACACCCGTAATCCCAGCAACTGAGGCAGAAGGATCACAAGTTCAAGGCCAGTCTCAGCAATTTAGCAAGACCCTGTCTCAAAATAAAATAAAAGGACTGAGGATTTAGCTCAACAGTAGAGTGCCCCTGAATTCAAGCCTAAGAAGCGCACGAGCACGCGCACGCGCGCGCACACACACACACACACACACACACACACAAACCTAAAGTCACAAAGACAGACATTTTAGAGGATGTGCCCCAGGGATCATCTGTGCCCCTGCTCCCTCTCCCAGATATGCCTGGGTCATTGCAATTAAGGCACTGACCAGTGGGGGAACCTGGATAAGAATACACATCCTTTAACTCCTAGTCCAGGCTCACTCCACTACATCTCCGCTGGGATAAACACTGGTCAGTGCTAGGAAAGCTTCTTGTTCCAGGCAGTTAGGTAAGAAGGACTCTAATGAAGGTGATAATGAAAGAAATGGAAAGGGGAAACTGGCCACTTCCCTTGACTTCAATCTTTTTTTTTTTTTTTAAAGAGAGAGCGAGAGAGAGGGAGAGAGGGAGACAGAGAGAGAATTTTGTTTTTAAATATTTATTTTTTAGTTTTCGGCGGACACAACATTTTTGTTTGTATGTGGTGCTGAGGTTCGAACCCAGGCCGCACGCATGCCAGGCGAGCGCACTACCGCTTGAGCCACATCCCCAGCCCCCCTTGACTCCAATCTTTAGATGAGGATCAAAGCAGAGAGACCCTGGTTGTAAAGTAAAGGGATATACTTCTAAAAATCTAAAGAAGTTAATCTGTGGTGTGCAAACGCAACCTATCTTACGTATTTCTCCTGCTCATAGGCAACAGGGCAGCATTTTGTCTTGGCCTGTCACCTCAGAGTAGCACTTAAGTAATGAAATGTCCAAAATCCCTCCATTGAGTCCTACAAGTTCTTTCTTTGAGGTCAGTAAATAGCATGCTTAGGGCATCTGCATCTCCGTGGCTGAATAATCACCTGGATGGATGAAGGAACAGAAAGGTTTATAAGCATGAGGTGGAGAAATGAGCAAATAAACAACCCCTTAAGGCTCTATAACCAACCTCCTTTGTCTAATAAAGAATGTCACAGGAAAAACACAATCTTTTTCATGTCAGCGAAACCGGATATAATGGGACCAAAGAAATGAGCAGTTCTTCTGACAAAGTCAGGAGAGATGATTCAGGCTGCCTGTCCAATCCTGTAGACACCAACCCTGACTCAAGGCTCAACTACAGCCACCCACACATACCCCTAAAAAATGCCACCACAGACAACAAACCCTCTCTAATGGGCAAGAGGGGAGAACTGAATCCTATGGACATTAGTTGAGACCCTGTGTCCAGGCATACCTAATTTTTAGCCCCCAATTTTTTTCCAGTTATATAAGCCAATACATTTCCTTTGGGGAGCTTGAGGATGTGTCTTAGTGTTAGAGCATTTGCTTAGAATGTGAGAAGCCGTAGGTTCAATTCCCAGTACAGAAAGAAAGAAAGAAACACATTTCCTTTTTATTCAAACCAGGTCAGGTTAAGTTTTCTAATCCTTTAGAGCAAAAACATCTTAATTAATATGGAATATAATCTGGCATAACATCTCTGTAAAAAAATACAACAATATAGATAAAAAGTTTTCAATTGGTCCTATACTTGGACCCAACAAATTCATTTCTAGGGACTTAAAAATAATCTGAAACACATATAGAAATTTAGATATAATAATGTTTACTATTATTAAATGCTTCTGTATATTACAAATAAGCACATAAACTTAATGGTTCACATTAGAGGAAATGATTAGACTAAATCCTACTTATCTTTAGCACAGAATATTATAAAATCATTAAAATGGATGTTTATCACAAATTATTAAGTGTAAAGTTAAATATTTTGCCTATAATCTTACATTAAAAAGTAAAAATCAAAACTATACAAGTATTATGATTTCAACTTCGTGTGTGTGTGTGTGTGTGTGTGTGTGTGTGTGTGTATGTGTTGGTGATACTGGGGATTAAACCTAGGGGCATTCTACACTAAGCTACATACATCCCAGCCCTTCTTAAGATAGGGTCTTATTAAGTTGCCCAAGCTGACCTCAAACTTGAGATCTTCCTGCCTCAGCTTCACAAGTCGCTGGAATTACAGGTATGTGCCCCCATGCCCAGCTGATTTTAACTTTAAAAAGAAAATTAAAAATACACAAATACTAGAAGATATTATGTCAAACATTAATAGTGGCTGCTTCTGTATATTACAAGTATTTCACTGATTTTTGTATTCTTCAAATGCTGTACAATGAGCACATATCACTTTGATGTTCATGGAAAAAATGAACAACATACTCCCCCAAATGAAATTCACTACTTCTTTTATTAAACAATCTCTCTCTCTAAAGCCTGAATCTGAGAGTTCTATAATTCCAATGATAGGATCTTTGGAAGCATGCATGGATCCCCCAAAAGCCTTTCAGATATTAGAAATTCTATCACATCTGAGTTTTGCCCTCCCCAGTTTCAAATCCTTGTCTAATCTTCCAACCCACAAACTAAGACAGGCTCTTCAACTCTCCTCTGAACATGTTCCAATAATACATCCTTGTCCCTTTAAAACTGTGCTGTTCTTCACAACCAGAATAGGCAAAATAGTAAGATGGTCTCCAAAGAAAAATGCAGTTCTGTCTCATCACAATGCTCAGGTACCTCGTGTCCAGGGAATGGGATTTTTTACCTCCCTGTTCGAGATATGCATCTGTATAAAAGTCTAGCCTAAAAAATACATTTCCTCTACCTCAGGATAGAAATGAATAGATCTAATCAGGGTCCTGAGACAGAGGTAGAATTCACCCATAGCAATACACATTTCCCCTCTCTTTCGAGAACCCTTGCTTCTCCGCAGGTCGTCCTCACATCTTCCAAGGAATTCCTCAGGGGTGATGTCCCTCTGAACCAAGTCCAGCACTTTCTAAATCCCAGGGGGAGGGTACCATGGAGGCTGCAGCAGAAGTCCCAAGTTTAAAAGCTCTCTGGAGACAATCCTCTCTGCTCCCTGATGCCAGGCACCATGCCTCACAAAACATCCCAGCACTTGAGCAAGACTTCCTTTAACCTGCTTTCGTGGGACCAGGGAAGGTGGGCAGCCTGCAGCCTGGCAGCCACAGAGAGCGCCTCTCCATGTCTCAGAACTTGCCTTCTAGAAAGTGAAGAGGGATGCTTCATGATTATTTTTCTGTCATCCATATAGGTCCTGAGGGAAATTCAGGGTTAGGTTTCAAAAGCCAAGTTCTAAGGCTGGCCTAGTAACCCACACCTGTAATCCCAGTGACTCAGGAGGCTGAGGCAGGAAAATTGTCAAATTCAGGGTCATCCTGGGCAACTTATTGAGGCCCTGCTCAAAATAAAAATTAGAAGTTCTGGGGATAGAGCCCAGTGGTAAAGCACTCCTGGGTTCAATCCCAGTATCCAAAAAAAAAAAAAAAAAGCCAGATCTTGGACTGATGGAAGAGGAACCCTACAAAGGCCATAAGAGTAAATCACACCAAATATTCACATGTGATTCACATGTCACCTGTCACATGTCACACGTGGCCTTTTCCTCTTCTTTAGATGGCCAGTAGTTCTCTCCCTGGAAAACATCACAACTTTGGATAAAACTGACCTAGGAAAGAAATGGCAAACGCCCTGTCATTTTTTTCTCCTAAGGAACAGATGGAAGAACCAAAGCTGAGGAAATAAAATGGGTTCACTAAGATCTCACATGGTAAGCCACCCCCAGTGCCCAACAGCTTCCATCTCTAGGAGCTCAATTTCTGCCACTACTCGCTGCCTCCTGACAAAGCAAATGGGCATCCACTGCCCTCTGGATTCCAGGACCAAAGCATTAATTTGCATCTTGCTTAATTTGCATTTGCATACAGAATTCATAGTTCTTAATTTCAAGTGGGCAAATCAAACAATTAGCCCAGACTACTACAGTTGTTCTCAAACCCAGAATTATGTGTTTTAGCCACAGAATAATAATTGTTATAACCAGTTCATTCAATTGTATCCCAGGGCAGGAGTATCTGGGGAATGGCTGTGAAGGTTGGCAGTTTTTCAGTACTCACTCTGGGGACAGAAGAATTCACATGAATTCACATGAATTTACACAGGCACATGTCCATGTGTGATCTACGCTCTGCTGTTCAGGATTGTCAAGGGAATCCCATCTCCTGGACATGTCCTATGTAAACTACAGAAATCACTCAAAGCTCATGACTTCACCTACTGCATATTTCTCAGAAGGTCTGGCAAACGTGGTGGGAAGGACAGAGACCCAGACTGCAGTCAGCTCTGCCTATTACCTGCTGTTTAGCCTCAGCAAAATTGGAATCACACTCTTTATGGAGCCATACAAAGTTTCCAAGATTAAACAAGCCTGAGGAAGTAACCAGTGTATAGCAGCATAGCAGACAGTCCATACACGGTACTATCCCTTTTCTCATCAGTTAAAAGGCACCTTTGCAAGATTCTGCTGAGAGCAAAGCCCTCTATCTAGTTTCCTCCAACTTCATCCCACATAATTCTAGAAATAGAAGGAGATTTGATGGTCAAATGTAGGTTAAAACTGCATTTGTGGTGAGCCAGAGGGAACCTGGCAGGGCTTGGCCCCTTTGAGGCAAAACCTTTTGATGGCAAGTCTAGAATCATTTGGTGATAATGGCAGGACAACTAGGAAAAGCTGTAAGGAATATCTTGGCCATATTTATTCAGTCTATATTAGTTGAGTGACTTATTGTTTGTGGGGCTTTATGCAGGACAAACCCTAATCCTGCCCTCTAGCTGCTTACTTACTATCTAACTGGGAAAACAAGGCCCTCAAATCTGAGACCTTGGTAAAGACACCACCCTCTCTGACCTCATCTACATAGCTTGGTGGTGCATACTTGTAATCCTAGCTACATGGGAGGCCGAGAAAAGAGGATTACAAATTCAGGGCCAGCTTGGGCAATTTAGCAAGATCTTGTCTTAAAATTAAAAAAAAAAAATGAAAATAGTTAGCAATATAGCTCAGTGGTAGAGTGGTTGCTTAGCAGGCATGAGGCTCTGGGTTCCCTTCTCAGCAATGAAAGAATTAATAAATAAGTATTGGGGTGCTGTCCAGACAATATCCTGCAGCCCTCGCACATAAACTCTGAAAGTAGGCAACTTGTCTGGTCTGACAAAAGGGTCAGCAAAAAGTAACAGGAAAGGCACTTGATAAACACCCAATCAACAAATGAATCCATGAAATAAATGAAAGAATGAATTAAATTTGAGTTAAACAATCATTAGGATATCTGCTGCATATTGATACCAAATACCATGTGACATACTCATTTTCAAGGCCTATAAGGAGAAATCTGAGTGTCCTCAGGTCCTCCTGAGACCCACCTCAGAAGTCAGGGCTGCAAGAATAAATCAGGATCCTGCATTATCTTCAGCTATCTTTTGGAATTGGGATGACTTTTGCTTCAGATTTTTCAAAAATAGCCCTGAGCCTGGCATAGAGATGCACACCTATATCCCCACCTACCCAAGAGGCTGAGGCCGAAGGATCACAGGTTTGAGGCAGGCTTGGGCAACTTAGTGAAACCCTGTTTCACACTTTAAAAAACAAATAAATAAAAAGGGCTGGGGGTATAGTTCAATGGTAGAGCACCCCTGGGTTCAACCCCCAACATTGCAAAGAAATATGAATAGCCCTAGAAATGCCTGAATCAGACTCTCTGGCAAGTCAGTTATTATAACCTAGGTTCCTCTCAGCCTCTCTCTACCCAGGACAAGATCACAAAAGGTTAGACTGACAGCAGCCTTACAGTCATCAGAAAGCTTAAGCCTCAGCACCTCCGATTCATATGCAGATGCCTCTGATGACTAGAAAATAAGAAGGGCTATCAGGGAAGATTATAGGTCTGACAACTCACTGTGTAATTAAAATGTCATTCCCTCCCAGGCTCCCTTAGCTGCCGCCCAAAGCCCCTAAATGAGAGTCGCTCTCTCCCACACCCTTTGCTCATCCCTCCCTCACCATCCTCATAAAATGCTTTCCAGGTTTGACCTGGAGGAGGCTGGCACTGGACTTCAGCCACCCGGCCCTTGACCCTCCGCACACTGCCTGACAGCAGCTGGGGGCTGTGGCACACTTCTGGTCGGACTGATGGACCAATCTTCCTCTCCCCTGTCCCCCACCACATTCCTCTCTACTGGGGATTGAACCCAGGAGTGGTTTAGCACTGAGTTATATCCCCAGCCCTTTTATTTTTTCTTTTGAGACAGAGTCTCAGTAGATTTCCCAGGCTGGCCTAGAACTTGTGATCCTCCTACCTCAGGCTCCCTAGTTGAGATTATGGGTGGGCACCACCATACCCAGCTCTGATGGTCCACCCTCTTCATACTGCATGCACTGAGGAGCTCTCGTGTAACAGCTTGAGGAACAGGCTGTCTGTGAACCCAAGTTCACCTGAGCACCTTGTGGTGAGGTGCAGGGCCGGGGCCAGAAGGGTGAGTGCCCTCAGCCTTCTATCCCCTCAAACCAGGAATCTCTGCTTCCTCACTCAGAAAAGTGAAATTCCAAGATATTACCCACCTCATGGTAGAACAAAGCCCTGGGAGAGAAATTCAGCAGAACCAGGCTGCAGGCCCAGCCTCCATGTGAGTTTCCTCTCTTCTGAGCCTGCAAAGAGCTGAGTAAGAGGAACCCTAACTAGCCTTACTGTTAGTATCTGTCTCAGACTCTTTCTCCACTAGTTGCCAATTGAAAAGCACTTTACTTGGTTCTTGGTGACTTATTTTTATGAACAGTTCAGGCTCAATGAACTAGTTCCATTTTACAGAAACTCAGATCTGAAAACTCCCAGGTAAGATTCAGCTGCAACTAGAAAACACAGCAGCCAGTGCATCCAGCTGCCAAGAAACTCTACTGCAGAATCCTTGCTGGTGGTACACACCTGTATTCCCGGCTACCCAGAAAGCTGAGGCAGGAAGATTGAAAATTTGAGGTCAGTCTTGGCTTGTCTCAAATTTTTAAGAAAAATAACAGCACCCCTGGGTTCAATCCCCAGCCCCAAAACAACAAGAAAAATACCCATAATCCTCTTTGGGCAGAGTACCCTCATAAATGTGCCCTCCACTACACATGAGGATATGCAAGGAAAACAGACATGTCACATGGTTGAACATGGGCACACAAAACCAGCAGTAGCTTTCCCCTTTATTTCCTCTTGCTTATTCAAAAGCTTATGAGGCCGGGCCCAGTGGCACATGCCTGTAATCACAGTGGCTTGGGAGGCTGAGGCAGGAGGATCGCAAGTTCCAAGGCAGCCTTAGCAACAGCAAGGTGCTAAGCAACTCAGTGAGACCCTGTCTCTAAATAAAAAATACAAAATAGGGCTGGGGATGTAGCTCAGTGGTTGAATGCCCCTGAGTTCAATCTTCTATACTAAAAAAAAAAAAAACTTATGAGACTCCTAGGCCAGAGGTTCAGCCACTGCCCCCAAAAAAACAAATGGAAAAAGTAATGGTGAAAAGCAGAAAGAAAACTTTAATCAGCACCGTCACAGTGGGAAAACTAAGGGGACCAGTGTTTCGAGTCCTTTCTTCAGGTACACTGACATAAGCTTCTGAACTATACAAACCAGGGGACCAGAAATATGCACAGTCAAGCAGTCTTGGTGAAACTGTGGTCTGGTTGATCATTATCTCAGAATTGGGTTCAATCTGCAGCACCAAAACAACAAGGTGGGGTCTTGTCAAAGGTGATAAGAAAGTTGCTGTTGGCTTGGGGGATCCTTTGGACTCATCATAAGATGTTTATCAATCAGACCCTGTTCCTGGAATCCAAGATGACTCAGAGCAAAGGAGAAAGATGCAAAATGGATGCAGAAATACCAATTTTCTCCCACATTTGCAAATCTAAGAGTCAATGTTTTTAGCAAAAGCAGCCTCTGAGACCTGTCGGTGGTCTTTGCCTGAAAACCCTCATTGAAGAGAAACTAAGTATTCTTGATTATATACAATTGAGCACCCAAGACAACGCTGTTAGCAGTTAATTATTACTCAATGACATGGACTCTGCCCCCAAAACATGAATTTTATGCACTTTCCAGTGGACATCCATGCAATAGTGGCCTTCTTGGATCTTCCCCACAATGAAATGGGAGAAGGAAAGGAGAGCCACTAATAAACTCTATTCTAGTCATTCCTCAAAAATTCTCCTTTGATTATTACTGAAAAATGAAAAGCTGCTAACTGAATTAACAGGTTTGAGTATGAAGAAGAAAGAAAAGGGGCAAACCTTAATAGAGGCTCATTCCAACTCTTCCCTGGATTTGTTCACTCCATAAATGTTTACCAGCTGTCTATCTGTGTCAGGCAGTTCCTTCCACCAAAACAGCCCCTTTGCCATCTGTAAAGTTTATGATCATTTAAATGCTTTTTATATTTGGCCTCAAAAAATATCAGCCAAGCAATCTATAACTTATAGTTTAATTCAGAAATAGGTTGGTATGAAGACAACATGGGTAAATAAAACCCATTAAATGAAGGATAACCCCAGTGTCACTATTAATCATTCCCATTTCCTTTATTGGCACCAAATACATTACCTTCCTCCCCAGATGACAGATTTTCATCTTATACAGCTTTATACAAGCATGAACTCTTTTCTCTTTCTTTTTTGTACTAGAGATCATACCCAGGGGTGTTCTGCCGCTAATCCATATCCTCATTCTTTTTTACTTTTTAATTTTGAGACAAAATCTCACTAAGTTGCCCAGCCTGGCCTTGAATTTGAGATTTTCCTGCTTCAACTCTCCCAAAGTCACTGGGATTACAGGTGTACATCACCACGCCCCGCTCGCTCTGTCCTTTCATTGCCACTGTACTTGTTGTCTCTCTGTGAGGCTATCCTCCTAGGCTCTTGAAAGCCCTGGTAACGTCATGCCACCCATGGCATCCCAGCCTCTCCAACACCTGGCACAGTGCCTGGCACAATGAACAGACTCAATAGGTACATGTATTAAATAGCTAGATGAAAACACCTCTAGTTTGCTTTCCTTTTTAAAATTTGTTCCAAGATAACACGCTCCTCTGTTCTACAGTGCTCACCCTGTACTTCGTGCAGCCTAGAATTAACAGGTTTGAGTATGAAGAAGGAGGAAAAGGGACGAAGCTTACCAGAGCCTCCATTCCACTCTTCCCTGGATTTGTTCCCATAATAAATGTTTACCACCTATTTATCTATTGTTTATTTGAACTCTCTTCCTGCCTCCCCAGTTACCATTTTATTTGCCATGTCCTCTCCCTTATTTATGCCTGCCCTCTTGACTTGAAATGCTTTTTTTCTTTCCTGACAGCATTCTATATGATTTTTTTCCCTTCCTGCATTCCTTCTCTGCCATGGTATATTCCATAGCCACTCCTGCCCACACCAGGCCCATTCATGATGTCCTGTTTCATGTAGAGCTCATAGGTCCTCTTGTTATTGGGTTGAATTTCTGATGGATAGTTTTATCCTTCCAAGTAGACTGTCAGATTCGTGAGAGTAGGCGCATGCCATGTATTGTCTCTATTCACCATAGTCATAGATCAGAGCCAGGTTCTAAAGTAAGAAATAAGCCACTGTTGCCACACCTGTGAATCCCAGTGATTCCAGAGACTGAGGCAGGAGGATCGCAAGTTTGACCCTATCTCAAAATAAAAATAAAAAGAGATGAGAAGAGATGAGGACATAGCTCAGTGTACCCCTGGGGATTCAATCCCCAATACTGGCAAAAAAAAAAAACTACTATGAGACAGTCCTTGTACTCAGAGAACACCAGGTCTGGCATTTCCTTTTTTTTTTTTTTTTTTTTTAACTTATGTCCCCTCCACCTCTTTCTCTCTTTCTCCTCCAATTCCTGTTCTCATATTTCCCCCAGTGGTTCTTTCCTGAGTGGGACTTAGGTGTCTCCTCCAAGAGTTCTCATGCACTGGTGATAATTAGGTCAACTGTGTTGGAAAGAACGTGTGTCTCTTTTGACAGTGTTCTTGTTCAAGGAATCACAGAATTGAAATGTGGAAAGGACTCTCATCACCTCTGGGCTTATGATCCCACCCCTTCATCTCCCTTGAGGACTGGGTTCTCTATCTTTTCCTCTTAATTTGTTTTTCAATGAAGAGTTCATACTTGTTGATGGGTGCAAAGGGAAAGAAAGGGCGGGGGAGAGAAAGGAAGGAAGAAAGGAAGAAAGAAAGAAAAGAAAGAGAAAGATAGAAAGAAGGAAAGTAAGTTATGTTAATAATTGCTAATACCATTATTCATAAAATGACAGCTTTCCTTTACTGAACATCTGCTACATGATGAGCACTATACTCAGGGATTGAACCTGTGGGTGCTCTATCACTGAATACCTCTTTTTTAGACAAGTCTTACTAAATTGCTGAGGCTGGACTTGAAGTTGTAATCCTCCTGCCGCAGCTGGGACTACAGGTATATGCCCCCAAGCCTAGCATACTTGATACTTACTATATTACCTCACTGAATCCGCACAGAACTCTTTACTTACTACCCCACCCCATTTCACTAGAGAGGAAGAAATGTATAGAAAAATCACAGAACTACTATGAGGCAGCCCATGTGCTCAGGGAACACCATCTCTGGAATTTCCTCCTCCATTGCTGGCACAGCCACCCCAATCCAGACAGGTCTCCCAGGAGCAATGGGGTAGGGCTGACAGGCAGCCAAGCAATCCTCCAAGAAACTACAGCAAACCAGCTCCTGGAGGTTCATTTTGTCAATACTAAGTATGACAACCCAACTTCAAGTGCCTTTCCTAAGATTTAAAAGCAGTTCTACTTCCTCAAAGCATTACTATCCCCCTCCTACCTCCCCTTCTGCATCTCTCTATCCTGATCCCCAAGGACAGCCAAGGGCTGTTGGCGAGACAACTGTCTCAAACCTACAATCCCAGACCAGAGGTAAAGAGAACAATGGCAACCTTGCCAAGCCCCCAGAACAGTTTTTATGTGCTCCTTTTGATCATCTGTGAGATCATTTAAGAAAAAAAGGACCATTTTCATTTCTGAGAGGCCCTTTGGAACAGAGTACAAACCTTGGAAGGTTACAGAGAACTTTTCCACACACACAGGACTTCCAACAGGGAAGCAGAAACCACAGTGCCCTTTGAGAAAACAACTCAAAACAAAAAAAGAGGATATAGCCAGCAATAAAGATTAGTTCAACATGGGAAGGCTCTCCTCAGGGAGAAAGAAAGGTTCCCAAACCAACCTAAATTCACCACCTATTGGTAGGGTCCAACTAGACTCCCCACTACCCAGGCTGGACAGCAAACCTGTCTTGGCCAAGGGAACAGACTATTTTCTCTAACAAAGTAGTAAAGACTGTATTGAATTCTTGTTTTATCAGAGAGGGGAGGGAAGATATATGAGAGAGAGAGATGAAGGGAAATGGTAATTGAGAAATTGGAAAATCACTGTAGAAAAACTGATGAAACCAGGTCCCCTGGTGCATGCCTATGACCCCAGTGATTCCAGAGGTTAAGTTAGAGGCAAGCTTGTACAACTTAGTGGAACCTTGTCTCAAAATAAAATAAAAAGAGGCTGTGGGTGTAGCTCAGTGGGAGAGCACCCATGGGTTCAATCCCCAGTACTAAGGGCATGGGGTGGGAGTGAAAAAAAAAAGAAGATGGAGCCTGGCAAGGGAGCTCACAACCAGAATTTCCACAAAGAGACAGGCAGGAGGAGCACAAGTTCAAGGCCAGCCTTGGCAATTTAGTGAGATCCTATCTCAAAAGCAAAAAATAAATATTGCTGAGATGTATAGTTCAGTGTCACTGTGCTCCTGGGCTCAATCCCAAATACTGAGAAGAGGAGGACAATTAAAAAACCAACAACAACAACAACAACAACAAAAACAGATGGAAACTGGGCTCAGTGGTAGACACCTGTAATCCCAACAACTAGAAACACTGAGGCAAAAGGATCCCAAGTTCAAGGCCAACACTGGCAACTTAGAGAGATATAAAAATAAAATACAAAACAGGGCTGAGGATATAGTTCAGAGGTAGAGTGACCCTGGATTAAGTTCCTAGTACAAAAAAAAAAATCAAAAAATAGATGGAGATGTGGAGATGAGTAGAGGGGTCTGAGATGTGAAATAGGAAAATACATCTGTGGTATTTATTTAAGACTATGTAGGGAGAGTTCTGTGAGCAGTGTGTGTACATCTGATACTTGCTGAAGTGACAGCCCTGCGTCTCTGCAGAGCCTGTGCAATGAGAGGCTCAGCAGTTGTGCCACACTCCAGTAGAGCGGCCGCTTTGCCTTGGCTCTCTGGGTAAATCCTTGCCAATAGCTCAGATGGAAAAGTAACCACTTAATTGAAAAGAAAGAGAAAAAGGTTAAAACACACACACACACACACACACACACACACACACACATACACACCTAGAAATGGAAAACAGAACAGCAGAACCAAAATAATAATTGGTAGTTGGGGTGGCGGTGGTGAGGAAGGAATGGCCCCAGGCTTTGAGACAAGGGTCAGGAAGAAATAGGAAAGATCTGGCTTCATCTCTAAGAAACAGCCCTTTTTGCTGGCTCTCTCTGAAATCAGGAGAGATTCCTTAGGAAATTGTCATGGCAAGGGTGAGAGCAACCTGACTAAATAAAGATGGAACTCATGAGAATTTGTAGTCTTTTGGCTTCTATTCAGCAAGACAGACAAATATTTCATAAATGACACAGGGCGGGAAAAGGAAGCACAAATTACTACCCAGCAGCACAATTTGGGGGCAGAGAATTACCACAGATTGGACCCAAGGGCACTAAACCACTGAGCCCTATACCAAGCCCTTTTTTTTTTTTTTTTTTGGAGACAGGTCTTGCTAGTTGTGAGGCTGACCTTGAACTTATGATTCTCCTGCCTCAGGCTCCAGAGTCTTTGGGATTACAGCCAGCCCCAGCACTGCTGACTTCAGCACAATTCATAAACACAGTTCCAGCCCTCAGGCCATCCCAGCTTTCTTTCTGTAGAATCTTTTCAACAGCTCCATACCCAACAACTATGACTGCCCTGAGTTCCTCCCTTTAAGCCAGGGCACTTGGATGAGCTCCAATACAAAAATCCCAGAATCTTATCATCCTTCACCTCAGTTTACCTCCACTTCAGTCTGGGTGTACCCTCAAGACAGCATGAAGCCAATGGAATATAGACAACCTGTTATTAAAATAAATTTAAAAGATAGATAGATATATAGATATAGATAAATGAATTTTAAAAAGAAGATCTAGGGTTCCTATTGCTATAGAACAACCCAGGGTTCCAAATTAGTTCACTTCCAGCTACCTCAAAATCACCCCTTCATTTCCTTATAGCCCAATGGTCATCTTTTCAGTAACAATTAAGAAAAACCTACAACCCTTAGAATAATCTTACTACTTCCAGAATGTTCTCAAAAAGTCAAGGTGAGGGGTTGGTGTTGTAGATCATCAGTAGACTACTCGCCTAGCCTGTATGAAGCCCTGGGTTCCATCCTCAGCACCACATAAAAATAAATAAATAGAATGAAGATATTGTGTCCAACTACAACTAAAAAATAAATATTTTAAAAAATAATAAAGGTCAAGGTGACTTTTCTTATCACAGGAATCTCATTGGCAAAGGCTGCCAGTTCCTCCAGAGACAGTCAGGGATCAAAATAGCAGACAAAATGACATAAATTCTCAAGCCTTAATTCATAATCTGTTACTGAAAGTCTTTTCCTACTCCCTGACACTTGAAATGTGTGAACCAGACCTTTTGTCCCCCTCCTATTCTTAATCAAATTAATCTAGAAGGGCTGGGGATGAGGCTGTAGCTCAGTGGTAGGTGAAGCTCTTGCCTTGCATGTGTGAGGCACTGGGTTCAATCCTCAGCACCACATAAAAATAAATAAAGATATTGTGTGTCCATCTACAACTAAAAAAAAAAAAACCTTAAAAAAATTAACTTAAAAAATATTACAAGAGTCTTTTCCATTAAAAAAAATATTGCTTTAAAAAATTATCATAAAAATAGCCAGGGATGGTAGCAAAGGCCTATAATCCCAGACTCTAGAGGCTGAGACAGAAAGATCACATGTTCAAAGCTGGCCTGGGAAACTTAGTAAAACCTGTCTCAAATTTTTAAAAAATAAATAATAATCTACATCACGTACAACCAGAATGAGAAGTTATACTCCATACATGTATAACATGTCAAAATACATTCTACCATCATGTATAACTAATAAAACAAATAAAAACTACAAAAAGTAAATAAATAAATTTAAAAAGGGCTGGTTGGGTTCAATGCCCAGTACTGGGGGAAAAAAAAAATCAAACATATAATAGATCTACACAGAAAGATACAAAATCACCTGGGCGGAGTGGGGGGGGGGTGTGGGGGGACAAGTGCTCAGGCCTACGAACCTATTACTAGATTAAATTATTTAAAGACCTCCATCTATGCTTACACACATTCAAATCAGGAAAGGGATCGGCCAGTGGAAATCCAGAAAAGCTGAGACCTGTGAGTAAGCAGATATGGCCCATGGAGGCACAGACCAAGGAAGGGCAGCTCTGACCCAGAGATGCACTGCCAGAGCCCCATGGCAGGATACTTCCTTCCTGTGGAGGTGAAGTCAGGGTCAGGCTCTGTCTTCCTCTGATTGCTCTAACAGGAGTGTCAGGTCCCCAGTGGCCCCAGCCTGCTCCACCACAAGTCTTATGCTGTGCCCCAAATGTCATCCTTCCTATCATCCCAGTCACTTAGGAAACTGGGGCAGGAAGGTTGTAAATTTGGGTGGGAAACATAGGGAGACCCTGTTTCAAAAATTTAAAAAAAAAAAAACACACACATATTTAAGAGCTGGAGATGTAACTTAATGGTAGAATGCTTGCCTAGCATGCGGGAGGACCTGGGTTCAGTTCCCCAGCACAATTTTTTAAAATTCTGTTCTTTGAGAACCCTTCTGAGACCTTTCCCTGATCAACAGAATCATCTTAAGAGTAGCAACTTTCACAGTTTAGGCTGAAAGGACCCTGAAAATACCTGGGGGAAAGACTCAGGATGATGGCTTAGACCAGCAGTGAAGAAGCTTAATCAAATATCAGAATCCTCTGAAGGACTGTCACAAATCAGATTGCAGGATTGCTGGCCCCAGAACTGGTGATGTGGCTCAATAATAGAGTACTTTCTTCCCACATGTGAGTTCCTGCGTTGATCCCCAGCAAAACACACACACACACACACACACACACACACACACACCCCACACGTTTCTGGCTGCATGCAAACCATGAGTTTATGATTCAGCAGGTTTTGGGTGGGCCTGAGATCATACACTTCTAGTGAGTTCCCAGATGAGCCTGATCTGGGAATCACACATTGAGAATCACTGGACTAGACCATTCAAATAATCCAGGATACAGAGTTAGGAGGCCAAAGACACGTTTTGTTGTTGTTGCTGTTCCCTGTGCTAAAAATTGAACCCAGGGCCTTATGCCTTCTAAGGACCGAGCTAGCCAGGCCCAGTGGTGTACACCTGGAATTCCAGCAACACAGGAGACTGAGGTAGGAGGATTGCAAATTTAAGGCCAGCCTCAGCAACTTATTAAGACCCTGTCTCAAAACAAACAAATAAAAATTTTCAAAGGACTAGGGTTGTAGTTCAGTGATAAAGTGCCCCTAAATTCAATCCCCAGTGCAGAAAAGAAAAAAAAATGAATGAAAGTTAAAAGAAAAAGAAAACAAGCACCAAGGTATATCTTCAGACCAAAGATACTAAGATACTATCATTGAAAACCCCAAACAAAATCCTTCAAGAGGATAACCACCCCTCCCAATCTGAGTAGCAATGAAAGCAAAACCCATTAGTTCAGCACCAACATCATGCCAGAATCTAGGCAAGCACTTGAGCTTATATTATCTAATTCTAAATGAATAGGGTAATGCCTAGGCTAAATGAATGGTGTCACTATAATGACAATCATTATAATTATCATCATTATTAAAATTAATGGGCCAATAAATTTTGATCAGAAGGATCAAGAGTAAATGACAAACACAAAAAGGTCAATTACAGGATAGATCTGGGCTCAACTCTCTCCTATCCTCACTCTTTGAAGCAGAATGTAGAGGAGAGGAATTTAGCCAGTTATCTGAAGAAAGCAACAAGAATTTCTGGAATCCCTTATCTTCTCTGCCAGCCCAAACACAGTTTCCTTAAGCTACTCAGTAAATCAAAGAACACACATTGAG
This sequence comes from Ictidomys tridecemlineatus, assembly GCF_052094955.1. Classification (NCBI taxonomy): domain Eukaryota; kingdom Metazoa; phylum Chordata; class Mammalia; order Rodentia; family Sciuridae; genus Ictidomys; species Ictidomys tridecemlineatus. Next base: position 115,844,870 of record NC_135487.1, read on the forward strand.
AGAGGGGTGGGAAGTGAGGATGACGTAGGAATCTTCTCCCACCACCCCTCCTAGCTGATGCCTGGAGCTGGCAGCCAGTGGGCAAAACCTTGTAATCTGAGACCAATGATGTGGAGAGAAAACAGAAGAAACAAGCAGGGTAGCTGTCCTCCCCAAATCTCTGCATGAGTATGCAGCACCTTCAAGCAGGAAAAGACCCCAGGAAAAGGAGACTCAGTAGAGTTGAAAAGAGATACTAACCAAGAAAGAAACAAGTTCGCCTGCTGACAGAGAGAGGCAGGGCAGAAAATCCTCACAGAAGTACAGGGATAATTCCCAACCTGGTGTTGCTGTACACAGACTCTCAGTGGTATAGGGTACACTGAATTGCTAAAAGACCTAATGCAAGCCAAAAGATCTTCTGTCTCCACGCTCCCTACTCCCTACCCAGTACTTGGGGACTGAACCCAGGGCTTTATGCGTTCTAGAAAAATACTCTTTTTATTTTGAATTTTTTGAGACAAGATCTTTCTAAATTATTAAGGCTGGCAGTAAATCTACAATCCTGCCTGGTCCTTTGGAGTAGCTGGGATTACAGGCAAGTGCCACCATATCCAGCCAAAGAGCTACTTTAAATAACACTGATATGGGGCGGGGGTTGTGGCTCAGAGGTAGAGCACTTGCCTAGCATGTGTGAGGTGCTGGATTCAATAATCAGCACCGTATTTAAAAAAAAAAAAAATAAAGTAATTGTGTCAACCTACAACTAAAAACTAAATGTTAAAAATAAATAAATAAATAATACTGATATGGGCCAGTTCAGCTACTGTTTGGTAGACAGTCCAAATACGGGCAACAACTGTCAAATTCTAGTCACAGAGTTCCAGTGGGACTGAGCATGGTGACGTGTACCTGTGATCCCACGTATTACATATGGGTTGGGAGTCTACCTCAGCGGTAGAGCGCTTGCCTTGCATGTCAGGGCCCTGGGTTAGATCCACAGCACTGTAAGGAATAAAAGTCCTAGCAGTGGGCCCTCCTCCAGGACTCCAGAAAAGGAACACAGCAGAGATCCTTTGCCTCTAGAAACAGACACTGCCTTCAAAACCCTTGACTATGCTTACCCTAGTATTTCATCTCTCCTCCTCTGCCCTCCTCAGATATCCAGAATTTTGCCAACTCCAAAGGTTCTCCGACATATTAAAATGTCCTTGGAGAAGCAAGAAATCCTGGACTTAAAGAGCTCAAGAGGAGGAGGTAAGGATGGTTAGTAATACTAGAGATGTTTAGCTGGGATGATGGGAGCCAACTATCTGAAGAGTTTTCATGAGGAAGTGAGATGGCACATGTTTTATGAGGAACTAGCTGAAAAAGGGTGAGGAAGTTCAGACAGACACTGTAAAAGTTGTTTTTGTTTTGTTTTGTTTGGGGAGGGGGATGCAATACTGGGGATTGGACTCAGGGGTGCTCTACCACTGAACTATATCCCTAGCCCTTTTTATAGTTTAAGAGAGGTTCTCACAAAGTTGCTGAGGCTGGCCTCCAACTTGTGATCTTCCTGCTTCAGCCTCCTGATTCTCTGGGATTAAAGCATGCACTACCACATGTAGTGCTGGGGATCAAACCCAGAACCTTGTACCACACCCAGATAGTTCTACTAATGATTTATTATAGAAAAAAAATGAGATATTTTTGTCAGAGGTACATTAATTCTTATCCTAAGCAATTTAGAAACATGTCTGTTGTTTCTGATATTATAACTGGCCTTACTCATTTGAATATAAATCCCACAAGATAACAGAACTCACTCATCTTATTCACCTCTGTTTCCTAAAACACACTGTCAGATCATGATATTCAAATATGTCAGTCAGATGAATATTTATTGAAACAAAGGACACAGTCCAATTCTTTATGAGAAATCTGGCTCTGTATATAAAGACATGTTTATTTTGTACCTAAATTATGAAAACTAGTTTGCTTAAGATAAAAATTAACAGAGCACTAACAAAAAAAATGGCATATTTGTTCATAATAAATCATCTAGCCAGGTATGGTGGCACACACCTGTAATTGCAGCTACTCGAGAGACTAAGGAAAAAGGATCACAAGTCCAGGTCAGCCTCAGCAAATTAGAAAGCTCCTGTCTAAAAATACAAAATAAAAAGGGCTGGGAATGTAGTTCACTGGTATAGTACCCCTGGGTTCAATCCCTAGTACCAACAACATCAACAACAACAACAACAACAAAAGGAGTAAATCATTAGAAGAACTAAATGATCACCTTCTACATTTTCCATGTTTCAAATAGATGAAGTCTGCTAGATAGGAAAGTTATTTTGTTTTTTTATAATGACAGTTTCAAATGATAATTACTGGGTAGTTATTAATAGCTGAAATGTTCAACATATTAAAAAAGCCATTATTTGGAGGGATATTTTCTGGTTTGCTTGTTAGTTGTTTTTGTTTGTTTGTTTGTTTGTTTTGAGTTTGTTTTTTGGTAGTGCTGGGGATCAAACCCAGGACCTTGCACATGATAGGCAAGCACTTAGCCACTGAGCTATATTCCCAGTCCCTAAAAGAACACTCTTTGACTTTCTATTATAAAGTAATATGGTATAATATAAATATCATAATATACACAATGATAAAAATCCAAACTCTATATCTCTTTGGGAAATACTAATCTTAACATCAACCAACTGATCTAATACTTGAAAATCAAAAATGGACATATTTGTCATACTCCATATCAACCAACAAAACTTACTGCACTTCTAGAATAGGATATACCACCACACATGCAGCCTATTTTCAAACTACATCTGTAACTTTTTCCAAAGATTCAGCAGTCAGCCAAGTTGTTCTCCTGTGCAGATGTTTACAAAATTTAGCCATTCGTTTTTCTTTTTTTAATTTAGTCATTCTGAATACTTAGTGCTGGAGTTACATCTTAGGATAGAGTCCACACACTTGACCCTATCCTAAGATAGAGTGCTGCCCCTGAAACTCTAAAAATTCCATTTCAATAAAGCCAGTGATGCAGGTCTTATGAAGCACATTAACAACAGAACATTAATCAAGCATTATGAAAACGGCCTGTATGGAGAGTCTGTGAGCTCACTCCAACAACAGAAACATAGGAAAGAATTAACTCATTAAATAGATGTTTATGGAACAGAATGCTGAGCAGTACGGCATTCAGGCCATAGATAATTCACAAAAGGACTGCAAAGGGCTCATTTGCTTATACAAAATAGCATCTTTTATCTGATAACTCCAACATGCCATTTGACCAGAGGCTGTTTCTGTCATGTTCCTAAATATGAGTAAAACTTGATGCCAATTTTCAAGAGTCCCCTCTTCTACTGAGCAGAAGGGAAAACAGTCAATGGGTGCTTTAATTGATTGTGACTTTGGGCCACTGATGGTTCTCTTTGCCAGGAAAGGGCCTCCTTGCAGTAAGGATGACAAGCCAGGGATAAGAAGATATCATACCACCACATTTATGGGGTGCCCCAAACTCCTCAAAATGCTTTCTGACTCCTGATCCCTCCATGGCTGCATGAGTGTACCTCAGTCACACAGAAAGGAGCCTGGCTTCTACTCAGCACATCACATGGTGCCTGAAACCTGGGAAAGTTTCAGTCAGCGCAACACACAAGCAGTCATGGCTCTGGATGTGACTGTAACCACAAGATCACTCTGATTCAGATTTCAGCTCACCAAGAAATTTGCCTAAGTACCTCACTTCCTCACCATTGGTGATCTATCTTCAACCAGCTTCTACTCCACCAGCTTCACGGGTCTATAACATACATATCTATAATGGAGAGGACGGTAGAAAACCCAGCACACTCTCACACCCAGAGGGGATGATAGGAGGTGGAGAGTTGATAACATGTCTCAAAAGTCTTAAAATTTTGCAGACCCTTGAATACAATTCCATTTAGAAATTTATTTTAAAGGAATAATTTTGAATGTGGTATGTCATACAACTGAAAAGATGTTCACAGAGACCCGTGAGAAACTAGAAATGAACTAAATGTTAAAGGAACACGGTAAAATAAATTATACCATATCCATTTAATATTAAGAATTGAACTGTATTTTGGCCATTAAAAATGATGCTGTGTTTCAACCTAGGTGCCCTAAAAAAAAATGTGGTATATATACACAATGAAATATTACTCAGCTTTAAAAAGAATGAAATTATGCCATTTGCCAGTAAATGGATGGAGCTGGAGAATGTCATTCTAAGTGAAATAAGCCAATCCCAAGAAACCAAAGGCTGAATGTTTTCTGATATGTGGATACTAATTCACAGTAAGGGTGGGGGAGCCTAGAGAAGAATAGGAAGGGAAGAGAGGGGGCATGTTGGTAGAAAGGAAAGTAAAATGAAACAGACATTATTACCTTATGTACATATATGAGTGCATGACCATGTACAATCAGAAAAATGAGAAATTATTCTCAATTTATGTATGATTTATTAAAGTACATAAGTGTATTCTACTGTCATGTATAACTAATTAGAACAAATTTTTAAAAAGAAAAAAAATCATACTGTGGGGTGGGGGTGAAGCTCAATGGCAGAGAGTTTTCTGTTTGCTGAGTATATGTGAGGAGGTTCAATCCCCATCACTGAAAAAAAAATGCTATAAAGGATTTTAGACACAAAGTAACCTTATAAAATACTAAGTGAGTAAATAAGATTCCAAAACCTTCTGAATTAGGCACAGTGGCATACACCTGTAATCCAGGAATTTGGGAAGTTGAGGCAGGAGGATCACAAATTCAAGGCTAGACTTAGCAATTTAGTGAGACTCTGTCTCAAAATAAAAAAATAAAAGGCTGGGGATGTGGCTTAGTGGTACAGCACCCCTGGATTCAATCCCCGGTAAGGAGAAAAAAAAAGAAAAGAAGGAAGGAAGGAATCACTTCTACACTTCTGCAAGGTAACATCTCATTTTTGTTAAAAATATTCCATTTTTGCAAAACTTATAACCTGAGATGATGGACATTTTTTCATATATTTGTTGATTGACTGTATATCCTCTTCTGAGAAGTATATGCTCAGGTCCTTGGCCCATTTATTGATTGGGTTATTTGTTTTTTGGGGTGCTTAGTGTTTTGAGTTCTTTATACACCCTAGAGATTAGTGCTCTATCTGATGTGTGAGGAGTAAAAATTTGCTCCCAGGATATAAGCTCTCTCTTCACCTCACAGATTGTTTCTTTTTCTGAGAAGAAACTTTTTAGTTTGAATCCATCCCGTTTATTGATTCTTGGTTTTAATTCTTATGCTATAGGAGTCTTATTAAGGAAGTTGGGGCCTAATCCCATATGATAAAGATTAGGGCCTACTTTTTGTTCTATTAGACGCAGAGTCTCTGGTTCAATTCCTAGGTCCTTGGTCCACTTTGACTTGAGTTTTGTTCATGGTGAGAGAGAGAGATTTAATTTCATTTTGTTGCAAATGGATTTCCAGTTTTCCCAGCACCATTTGTTGAAAAGGCTATCTTTTCTCCAATGCATGTTTTTAGCATTTTTGTCTAATATAAGATAATTATAATTTTGTGGGTTAGTCTCTGTGTCCTCTATTCTGTACCACTGGTCTACCAGTCTGTTTTGGTGCCAATACCATGCTGTTTTTGTTACTATTGCTCTGTAGTATAGTTTAAGATCTGGTATAGTGATGCCACCTGCTTCACTTTTCCTCCTAAGGATTGCTTTAGCTATTCTGGGTCTCTTATTTTTCCATGAATTTCATGATTGCTTTTTTTTTTCTGTTTCTATGAGGAATGCCATTGGATTTTGATTGGAAATGCAAATCAAAACTACTCTAAGATACCATCTCACTCCAGGCAGAGTGGCAGCTATTATGAAGACAAACAATAAGTGTTGGCAAGGATGTGGGGAAAAAGGTACACTCATACGTTGCTGGTGGGACTGCAAATTGGTGCAGCCATTATGGAAAGCAGTATGGAGATTCCTTGGAAATCTGGGAATGGAACCACCATTTGACCCAGCTATCCCCTTCCTCAGTCTATACCCAAAGGACTTAAAATCAGCATAGTACAAGGACACAGCCACATCAATGTTTGGACACAGCCACATCAATGTTTATATCAGCACAATTCACAATAGCTAAACTGTGGAGCCAACCTAGATGCCCTTCAGTGGAATTTTACTCAGCAATAAAAGAGAATAAAATCATGACATGTGCAGATAAATGAATGGCATTGGAAAAGATAATGCTAAGTGAAGTTAGCCAATCCCCCAAAAAACAAATGCTGAATGTTTTCTCTGATATAAAGAAGCTGATTTATACTGGGGTAGGGAGGGGGAGCATGGAGGAATAGACGACTCAAGATAGGGCAGAGGTGTGGGAGGGTAAGGGAGAGGGCAGGGGGTTAGCGAGAATGGTGGAATGTGATAGACATCATTATCTAAAGTACATGTATGAAGACATGAACTGGTGTCAACATACTTTATATACAACCAAAGATATGAAAATTTGTGTTGTATATGTGTAATAAGAATTGTAATGCATTCCACTGTCATTTATTTTTTTAAAAAGTCAATTAAAAAATTATAACCTGAAAAGTGTCAGTCAATCTGCTCAGATTGCAATAATCAAAATATCATAGATTGGTGGCTTATATAACAAATTTTGTAATTTCTCAAATTCTAGGGGCTAGAGAATTCAAGATCAATGTGGCAACAAATCCAGTGTCTGATGACAGCCCACTTCCTGGATTGCAGATGGCGTCTTCTCACTGTCTCCTCATATAGCCAAGACAGCAAGTTCTAGCCTGTTCCCCTTCTTATAAGGGCACTAATCCAATCACAAAGGCCCTCCTTCATGACTTCACCTAAATCTAATTACCACCTCCTGATACTGTCCACCTTGGGTTTGTGTTTCAACACATGACTTTTGCAAGGAACATAACATGCAATCCACAACAGGAAAATACATACCAAAATGCTTGACAGTGGCTAGTTTAGGCAAGGGGAACTACTGGGGAGGCATATTTTTTTTTCTATTGTCTTTTAAAAAATATATATATATATATATACAATAAATGTAATAAGAACTTCCATCAAAGTAAATAGAAACTATTATGAAAAATAAATGCACTGTGAAAGTATCTCACAGGTTTTAGACATTCACCTGGGGTGGATGAGCACAACAACAAAGCGCAGAGACATTAGGATTTCTGCCCAATGACATGCATTAATACATGGTGCCAACCAGAACACTACTTTGCTGATTACTTCCTAAGATCTTAAACAAACGGTGCTGGATACAGACCCATCACACCAAGAGAACTCCATTTGGATATCATAATTATAAGTGTTATTTTAAACATTTATAAAAATACATAAGTAAACAAAACTTAAGAAAAGGAGGAGGTGAAAATATTGGCTTTTCTGACTCTTAGTCTAGTCTAGGTTATCAGGCTCAGTCCCTTTTAGGACCTGGTCCTTATGTAACCTGAGAGTAGCATCAGAGCCTCAAAGTCTCCTAGAATAGGGAAAGAAGGTGTCACAATTAAAATTTGATTCCAGAGAAGGGAAGGTGTTCACAAGCATTCTCTCCAGAATTTGTGTGTATAAGGTTTTATATTTCCTCCACCACAAATCCCATGACATTCCTCATTATTATATTTGGCTTTTAAACTACATGTACATAAATGTAAAAATGCTACTTTAGAAACTGCATTATAATTCTCTTCCTAGTGATTCTAGCAGCTGCAGAGGTAGAAGCCAATGTAGGCTGACTCAAACCTCTCAGCGAGTTAATATGATTGCCAGGTTTGAGGACTTAGCTGATGGCTCAGCACGCTTCTTACTTTCTGGTCCTCTGCCTGACTAGCTATTCAAAGAACCTGGACCAGGACTCTAGAGTCCACAAGACATCGTGGTGCACACTTCTGATTCCAGAAACTCCACTCAGAAGGCTGAGGCAGGAGGATCTGAAGTTCAAGCCCAACCTGGAAAACTTATTAAGACCCTGCCCCAAAATGAAAAATAGGAAGGACCAGGGATATAATTCAGTGGTAGAGCACCCCAGTGTTCAATCTCTAGTATTCCCCGGGCCTCCACACACACATGAGTCTAGAGTTCTTCACACACCAGATTATTGACCAAAAGGCCAAAGTACTCTTTTATGATAACAAGTTCTAGAAAGTAGGGTGAAATCAGTTTACTATAAAATGAACATGGAATGCCAACTGGTATCAACAGAGAGATTGAGATAGTTAGATTTAGCTCCACTTCCCAAAGATGTCCACATCTTAATCCCCAGGGGAGTGAACATGTTACTTCAAATAGCAAAAGGTATTTGGCAAGTGTGATTAGACTAAGTACCTCAGCAGGTGCAGTGGCATTTGCCTATAATCCTAGTGACTTGGGAGGCTGAGGCAGAAGGATCCTAAGTTCAAGGCCAGCATGGACAACTTAGGAAGACCCTGTCTCCAAAAAAGAAATAAAAACGGCTGAGGATGTAGCTCAGTAGTAAAAAGCTCTCCTGGGTACCAAAAATAAATAAATAAACTAAGGCCCTGGAACGCTGGGCATAGTGGCATGTACCTGTAGTCCCAGCTACTTGGTAGAATGAGACAGGAGGATTCCTTTGAGCCCAGAGGTCAAAACCAGCCTGAGCAACATAATAAGATTGGCCTAAGTTAAGTTGTTGAGGCTGATCTTAAACTTGGGATCCTTCTATCTCTGCCTCCCAAGTCACAGGGGTTATAGGCATACATGCAGCATGCCCAGTTAATACACTGGCTTTGAAGATTGCAGGAAGGGACTATGAGCCCGGGAAAGCCACAACCTGTTGAAGCTTGAAAAGGCAAGGAAATAGATTCTCTAGGAATTCCAAAAAGGGATGCAACTCTGCCTACACCTTGATTTTAGGTCCATAAGACTGGGTCAGACATCAGACACACATAACTGCATAAGAAGTTCATGTGAAGTTCCTTTGTAGCAGTTGGTTATTACAGTAATCCAAGACAATGTAGAGGGGTGATGATGTAGCTCAGTGGTTGAACAATTGCCTAGCATGCACCAGGCCCTGGGTTTAATTTCCTAATACTGCAAAAAGGTAAGGAAAAAAAAACAGGAAGGAAGGAAGGAAGGAAGGAAGGAAGGAAGGAAGGAAGGAAGGAAGGGAGGGAGGAAGGGAGGGAGGGAGGGAGGGAGGGAGGGAGGGAGGGAGGGAGGGAGGGAGGGAGGGAGGAAGGAATTATATAGTCTTGATTATTCAACAGTTGGAACCATTGTTCCCACAACAGCATAAAAAAAAAAGTCTTCTGCCTTGATTGAATCCAACCTTTCACTCAGTCGCAGGAACTACTGGAAAACAGGGCTGACCACTTCCTTACAACATCCTATGGAGATCTTTCCACCTGTGCTAGACACAGTATGGGTGGGACACAAAGGACTATGTTAGAATATCCCAAGATGTAGTAGAAGGAGTACCATTTTGGGAGTCAGGTAAAATTGGGTGGGTGAAAATCTCAGCTCACTAGACACAAGTAACCCACAGAGTCACAGTTTTCTCATTAGTAACAATGTAAAAATACCAACTTGACAGTATTGTGACCAAATATAAAGATTATATGCCATGTGTATGACAGCATCCTGCAGAGTGCCTGTCAGAGATTGGACACTTTAAATGGCGGCAGCTACAATAATGACAACTACTAATAATCTATCTCATTCTGGGCCTCTGAGTAAGAAGCACTATGACCCTGGGTTCCAATACCCAGGGCCTGGATTCCTCTTATACCAAATGAAGAAAGCAGACAACTCTCTAGCCATATCACTGCACAGCTCTGAGGATTAAAACAGCAATGGTTAGGGGACACTGTGGAAAATACAAGCGCAACACAAGTATAAAGCAGGACGTCTTCATTTCTATCAGGAATTTTCTAGAGTCCCCTAAAAGTGCTCTCCTCCTCAGGTTTTTGCTATGAGAAAGGATGTTGTATGCACTTATTTCAACTCAGATCCTAGTGGGTAGTAGCCCACCATTTTACCTGTCAAATATGAGGAAAGTGCTGAACAGAAATCTTATAACATCTGAGAATCTGATGGCCAGTGAAGCCACGAGGCAATCAACTGGACATTCTAGGCTCCCTTCCCAAAAAGAGACCAAACCCACCCCCTGATCATGGCTGCCAGGAAACAACCATTCCAGCACACTTAGTTCATTATCAATGCTACCACCTAATTCAGAAGGTCCTTGGTAACTGTTATCTGGGGACAGCAGGTGCTTAAAAGGCTCCCGATACTGGCAACAACCTGGAGCAAACAGTGAACAAGTGAGAGCTGACACAGACTTAATCTTTTTAAATGAGGGGGAAATTATGCAAAATGAGGTTACTTAAAATGTAAAATATTATTTAAAATGTGAACCATTTAGATTATATTGAAATTGCAGTAATTCTTGGCTGGCCCACACTAAGTTAATTCACTATGATTTGTTGTAATTTTTGCAACATAACTACACAATAATATGACATCCTTTATTTCACCTCTGACTTTGACAATAATACTACTCAGAGGAGAATCTTTGCAAAAATTCTTTAAGGACTTCCCTTTGCTCAAATGTGTGTCTTAATATTCAAAGATATTCAAATCCTACTCTTTTGAAGTGGGTTTCCTGTCAGCATGTGGTTGTTTTTCCTCATCAATTATGAGCGGGTCTTATCCTGCCCAGTTCTCATTTGTCTGTAGAGAGGTGTGAACAGTTCCCCAGCATTCCTTTTATTGACTACCTATAATCCTACATCTTTTACAATATTTGCATTTTACTCTGAAATATATTTGCATGAAATTTGCATCATATTTCCAGATCTGAAAGCATAAGACTGGCTGACAGGCCTTGAGAATGGACAAAAATAGATGTTGCTTTTAAGAGGAGAATGACCGAATGGGTACTGTTTTAGTTTTCAAATGGTGCATAATAAATGGCCATAAACTTCACGGCTTAAAAGACACACATTTATTATCTCCCGGAGTCAGGGGTCCAGGCATCGTTTACTGGGGTCCTCTGTCCAGGATGAGTGTGGGTGTGGGGGGCCGTGCTGAGGATTGAACTCAACCACTGAGCCACATCCCCAGCCCTATTTTGTATTTTATTTAGAGACAAGGTCTCCCTGAATTGGTTGGCGCTTTGTCTTTGCTTAGGCTGGCTTCTTTTGTGATCCTGCTGCCTCAGCCTCCCCAGCCACTGGGATTACAGTCTTGTACCACCACGCCCAGCTGCCCAGGATCTTTTAAGGTTATAATCACAGTATCCACTAGGCTCTGTTCCCTTCCAGAGCCTGGAGTCTTGTTCCAAGTTCACACAGTTGTTGGGAGAATTCAGTTCCCTGTGGCTATAGGAGGGAGGTCCCATTTCTTTGCTGGCAGTCAGCAAGGGACCATTCTTGGCTCCTAGAAGCCCCTATAGCCCCTTTCCACATGGCCTTCTCACAACATGGGACCATACTTCTTTGATGCCTGCAAGAGCTGCTCTTACTCTGTCTACTAAAACAGAGTCTTAAATAATATAATATAATCATGGAGAGGATTGTATTTGGGCATAATGCACTGGGGGTCAACTTAGTGTGAATTCACCATCTGGTCTATTTTTATAAGTGATGAGCTCATGAGTGAATATGTTGTCAGTATGACCATTGTTGCTTTTCTAGCACCTCATAATTCAGAAATCCAGATCCTAAATACCTGTATAACCCTGATCCTTATCTTCCAGATCTATCCTCCCTACTGCCATGGCTCCACTGCCAACATTCTAGACAGAACTAATGAAATGGAATCCAGTCTTGCTCTCCTCCTAATCTACCCTCTGCCCCTACAGAGAGCAATCTGTAAAGCTCACTCTATTTCTCCTCTCCTAATAATTTGTAAGTAGCTCCCTACCACTAGCAGTTTGAGTCAAAGCTTTTTAGCAGGCAAATCAGTGTCTTCATCATTTAGTTTTTAAGTACTGGGAATTGAACCCGGGGATACTCTATCACTGAGCCATATCCCTGATGTTTTTGTTTTTTGTTTTTTTTTTTTAATTTTTTGGTATCAGGGATTGAACCCAGGAGCTTAACCATTAAGCCACATCCCTAGCCCATTTTTATATTTTTTATTTTGAGACAGGGTCTCACTAAGTTGCTGAGGCTGACTTTGAAATTGTGATCCTCCTGCCTCAGTCTCTCAAGTAGCTGGAATTACAGGTGTCCACCACCACACTGATCAATATTTTCTTTATAACTCAGACTATAGGATGTGTCACTGGCAACAGAAAACAGATGAATACATTATGGCTCAGAGAAGGTTATTCAACTTCTCTCTGTTTTGGTTTCATTGTCTCTAAAATAAGAATAATAGTGAAACAAAAAGAAGCAAAACTAGACGTATTATTACCATATCAATACAGCAATCATACTTCTTGGTATTTTCCCAAATGAAATGGAAATCTATGTCCACACAAAAACTTGCACACATGTTTATGGCAGCTTTATTCATAATTGCCAAGCCCCAGAAGCAACAAACATGTCCTTCAGGAGGTGAATAAATAAATAAACTGTGGCACATCAAACAATGGAATATTAATCAGTGCTAAAAAGACATGAGCTATCAAGCCAGAAAAAGACATAAAGGAAACTGAAATGCTCATTACTAAATGAAAAAAAAAAAACAATATGAAAAGACTACCTGCTTCATGATGCCAACTATATGACATTCTGGAAAAGGCAAAATTATGGAGACTGTAAAAAGATCAGTGGCTGCCAGGGGCTGGCAGGGGCGGAGGTGGTACAAGAGAGACGATATCAAGGCAGAGCAGAGGATTTTAAGACAGTGAAAGTATAGCATACTTTATTTCTTACTTACTTTTGTTTGCAGTACTCAGGATTGAACCCAGGGCCTCACACTGCCAGGTAAGCACTCTACCACTGAGCTACATCCCTAGCCCTTCTTATTTTTTGATACTGGGTCACACAGTTGGCCTCAAATACCTGATCCTCCTGTCTCAACATCCTATCACTAGGATTACAGGCATGTGCCATTGTTGAAATGAATTTTGAAGCTGGGCACAGTGGTGAATGCCTATAATTCCAGCAACTCAGAAGGCTGAAGCATTTAGATCACAATTTCCAGGCCAGACTCAGAAACTAGCAAGACCCTGTTCCAAAACAAAAAACAAAAAGGAGGGTAGATGTGGCTCAGTGGTACAGCACCCCTGGATTCAATCCCCAGTATTAAAAAGAAGGAAGGAATGAAAGAAAGAGAAAAAGAGGAAAGAAAAGAGAAAAATGAACGAGCTTAAAGAATACAGACCAGGCAGGCAGGAAAGACACAGTAGAAATTCCAGAAAGAAAAAAAATGTATAAAGGCAGAAGGGCAAGGCAAACAGGACACTACACATTGAAAGACAGTATGTAACTCATTGGCCAGAGAACTGGGTATCTCTGGAAGTGAAACAAAATGACTTTGAAGAGGCACAGTGAAGCTAGACCAGGGAGCCCCCTAACCACCAGCTGAGGACTCCGTATTCATTCATGGGCAATGGGGAGCCACTGAAGGTTTTCCAGCAAAAATAAGAGAGATTTTAGTAGATCCAAAGTGGTATGCTGTGTGGACAGGAGGAGCCCTCCCTCCAGCCCTGCTTATGCACAGTTGTCCTCTGCAAGGACAGATGCATGCATGCCACATGCATACAGTGGTCCTGCATGTGCATTGAGGACAGCCTCCTCTCCAGGAGCAAACACAATGGATTATTTTCCTTCTTTGTTTGTTTGTTTTACTTTTTTTTCAGTACTGGAGATCTCTCGAATGCTAGATAAGCACTCCACCAATGAGCAACATCCCCAGCCTGAGGACACTAGATTCTTAAAGAAGCTGTCTGAAGGGCTGGAGTTGTGGCTCAGATGTGGAGTACTTGCCTGGCATGTGTGAGGCAATGGGCTGATCCTCAACACCTCACAAAAATAAATAAATAAGACAAAGGTATTATGTCCATCTACAACTAAAAATTTTAAAAAATAATAATAAAAATAAGAAGTTGTCTGGGTATTTGAGTGTCCACCATGCAATTAAATGCAGGTTTCTGGGAATGGGTTTCTTCAGTGAAAATCATAAATCAATATGATCTCTTTCAATAAACAATCCAATTACCAGCTCCTCATGAACCCCCCAGTAGCGTGCAGTTGTTCAGTTTAAAGGCAGTCAAATTCTTACTTAAATTAAGTGTCATCCCTGCTAAATGAAGACCAGATGTGCAAACCAGCAAAGAAGTCTAATCAGGTTTGGAGAAAGGATTTCTGTAAATGAGAAACCTGTGGGGGTGAGGAGGAACCTGGGTCAGGGGGTAGTAGGTTCTAAGGAGAACAATCCAACTGGGGCCCCAAATCAAGTCAGGTCACTTGGCGAGGAAAGGCTGAAAGCAGCCCCAAATTCTTTCCACAGAGGATCTTCATCTGGAAGCAGCCTCTGATATCTTGTGAGGCAATTAGAATTTCATCACTCAAAAATCCCAGCCAAGGGAATCAGACCTTTATTTTAATCTTCAAGTTCCTGCCCAGTTCCTGAAGTGGGAGAGAACCTTTTTAAGACTCACACCAAACAGGGCCAACCCAATCCAAAGCAGGTGGTTTGGGCCCTCAAACCTGAACCAAGACTGCAACGCAACCCTTATTGCCTCTGCCCAGTAAGCTTCCTATTCAACAGGAAACAGAAATTTATTACACCATAGAAAGAATACAGAAATTTTGAAGCCTCTCTTTTATGTATCATCTAACTCTTTCTACCCGACCACCAATCCCCATAGTGGGGATTGAACCCAGGAGTGTTCTACCACTGAGTTACATCCCTAGCCCTTTTAATTCTTTATTTAGTGAGAGATAGAGTCTCGCTAAATTGCCCAGGCTGGCTTCAAACTTGCACTCCTCCTGCCTCATCCTCCTAAATTGCTGAGATTACAGGCTTGTGACACCATTCTTTGTATCTAAGTTTTTCAATGGAGGAAGGGAGGGAGGGAGGGAAGAGAAATGGTAAGGAGAGGGAAAGGCAGAGAGGGGAGGGACAGAGAAAAAGTGTTCAAGAACAACCCTCCCTCCTGCCCATGAGCCTCAGTACAGTGACAGCTCCTACGTCGCTTGCACATGATTTTCAGGCCTTTACTTTTCCAAGTGATCAAGCAATCACTGCCTAAGACCCTTCTCCCCATGCAGCCTGACTCTATTCATCAGCTCTTTCTGTACCTGTACCAACTGATGTCACAAAGCTTGGCCTAGGACCCAAGACAAACAGGTTGGTTTGGAAGTCCATACCTGAGCAGTCTGGCTTAATCAGCAGCTCAGAGAAGGGTGGAAGGCCCGGGACTGGTTTCAACAGGATGGAGCAAAAACTACTGCTGGTTCCATGCAGGAAGAGGCCCAGGGAGAGAGGTGAGGCTATACTATGCAGTGTCTCAGAAGCAGAGAATCCCAAACAGGATGATAAAGTGGTGTTTTTTTTTCTTTTCTTTTCTTTTCTTTTAAGTATGTTACTAAGGATCGAATCCAAGGACACTCTACAATACAGCTTCATCTTCAGCCTTTTTTTTATTATTATTTTAATTTTGAGACAGGCTCTCCCTAAATTGCCCAAGCTGGCCTCAAACCTCAACTTCCTCAGCTTACCTAGTAGGGGAGTAACAATCTCTATCTGCTTTAGAGAGACAACCTAGCAGGCAGGAGCCCAGGTTCTGGAGAAGAGGTGAGCTTAGGCAAGTTGTTCAAGCATTTCTTGAACAACTTGAATTCGAGATTTGCTACAAGCAAAATGCTTAGAGAAGCACTAGTGATCTAACAACTGACATTGACACAGACATGCTATATCACTAGTACTTCTGAACTAATAACCTGAATTCTGATGTGGTTCATCAGTGTCACCCAAGAAATGAAACTGTTTCCTCCCTGTACTTTCCTTGTTTTTTTCATGAAGCAACTTTTAGGCTCATATCTCTTTAAAAAAGAAAAAAAAATCTGAGGAGTAATCAAGCTAATATTTTTATACACACACACACACACACACACACACACAACTGCACACAACTGACAGGAGTGGTGGTAAAACCTTGTAATCTCAGCAATTCAGGAGGCTAAGGCAAGAGGACCTCAGGTTCATGTTCAGCCTGGGCAACTTAGATTAACCCTATATAAAAGTAAGAAATTAAAAAATGAACTGGGGATATAGCTCAGTGGTAAGGCACCTCTAGGATTAATAAGAAAGAAAGAAGAAAGAAAGAAAGAGAGAGGAAGGAAGGAAGAAAGAAAGACTAATATTCTACATTTTTTATTTTGAAATGATCTCACCAAGTAGCCTACAATGGCCTCAAATTTGTGCTCCTTCTGTCTCAGCTTCCCAAGTAATTGTGATTACAGGTGTGCACCACCATGTCCAGCTCAAAATAAACCATTTAAAAAAGGGATGATATTAAATTCAGTGGTAAAGCACCCAGAATTTAATATCCAATACCACCAAAAGAAAAAAAAATAGCAACTAGTACACATCCAGAAGTAGTAAAAATGCTTTATCTTCCAGCTCCTCCTGAGCCAGGATAAAGAAAAGATCCACTTGGGTTAACAAGTGACAAAAGTAAGCAACAAGAGGATAGGATGCTGTCAACAAGGCCGCGATACCAGGCCTGGGTTGAGCTGCTCGGGAAGTGCCTCTTCCCCAGAGAGGCTGTCAGTGGTCAGGTAGAGGGCGGTCCCAGGGGTCCAGATGGAAGCAGCAGCTCACAGCAAATGCAGGGGCAGGAGGGAGAAAAGTCTGGGGGTTTTGGGGAGGGATCAGCCTGCCTCAGGGCAAGATGGGGAAATGGGCTCCCACAGGGAAATGAGTCACATGTGAACCTTGGAGCCAGGAGCAGGTGATGAAGTCACTCAGGACGTGGTCCTGGGCAAGCAAGGAGCAAAACCAGGACTCTCCAGCCCAGGGCCAGGTTTTTCCACTATGCAGGCCTGAGTCTCAGGTAACTAGAGGAGAAAGGAGAAAAAGATGTTGGCATGACTGTTTTCATAGGACAAATCCAGGATTTAAACAGGCACCACCTATTTAACCAGCCCTAGGGCAACGAGAAGAAGAACAGTGGCAAAACAGAGTGCCAACTCTTCCCAGGATGGTTAGTGGCTAAGGAGACGGTGTGAATTGCTAATATCACACTAACCAGGGTGATTTCCACTGGTTAGACAGCAGGGTTCAGCACACTGTAGAGAAGTGGTCTGTCATTCCCACAGCCAGCCAAGGTGCAGCTAAATACCTCCCCAGGGAGTGGGGAGACAGTGCAGCCAGGGAGCCTGAGGAGCAGCAGCTGCCATACTATTTTGTGCACTGATTAAATGCCAAAGGGCTGGGTGCTATAGGGAATAGCAGGGACAGCAGCTCTCTTCTCTACAGGTTTTCCATCTACCTTTTGAGCGTACCCAACTCATTCCCAGAGAAACACCTCCAAGTGAGGGACTTTCCACCCAGTAAGTATCCTCACCGAGGAGGTTTGTGCTGCCAGTTCTCACTGCTGCATCCAGCTGCTACCTATCAGCACAGGTACTTGATAATTTGCAAAGCCTCCTATGAAGTATCTCATTTAACTCTCGTAAAACAGCCACTAGGGTAACAGGGCAGAGGGGGACCCTCACTTTATAGGTGGGAAGACTGAGATTCAGAGAAATGAATATGCCCAAAGACACAGTGTTGGAGAAGGAAAATAAAAGGACTTCCATTTCCACATAAAGAATCATTCAGGACAGATGCAGTGGGGCACGGCTGCAAGCCCAGCAACTCAAGAGGCTGAGAGTCAGGGCATCACAAGTTCCAGGCCAGCCTCAGAAACTTAGTAAGACCTTCAGGAACCTAGCTAGACCCTGTCTCAAAATAAAAAGGGCTGGGGATATAGCCCAGTGGTACAGCGTCCCTGGGTTTAAGCCCAGTACCCCACCCCCAAAATCATTCATAAGGAAATATGCACCAAATGACAGTGTCCCGGGATAACTGAGAAAGGTTTTTCTCTAGCCATACACGTTAGGGATGCAGAGGGAAGGTGTGAACATCCACTGGGTATTTATTAGGGCCAGCCATGCATGGTGCTAAGGACCTGACACCATTATTACATTAATTCCAACAAGAGTGATATCTTCTCTACATTACAAAAAAAGAATAAGCAGTTCAGCAATTCGCTCCTTGGCTTTCAAGATGATTGTCACAGTCTTTGTCCTCAAGGAGACAAATGCATTGTGGCAAATGCAGAGACATAATTCTCTATAGATGGTAACATAAAAGAAGGGCAAGCTACTTTGCAGGCAGCAGAGAATGCTTCTAGAAGACATGAAAGCCTGAACAGCTCATGAAGGACAAGAGGTTGAGCTGAGTCCCGAGGAGACATACTTGAGACACCCTGAGAAGGGGGTGCTTCCCAGACAGCAGGAAGAACAGAAATAAAGGTGGGTCCCAAGAGGGCACATACAATCACAAGGAACTGTGCCAGACAGAACCCTATAGGCCTTGCTCAGAGTTCAGAATCCAGGATGGAGGTGATGAACACCCCCAGATGGTTTTAAGCAGGACAGTGCCTTAGAATTACCTCTAGAGGGCTATGGCAGATGTCCATGTGATAAAATAGCAGGGGCCTCCACTTGGAGGGCGGAGAGGGAGATACACATTTGAGAAATATTTTGAAGGCAAATCATGTGGGGTTTAGCGACAGAGAATAGTCTAAAGTAACCCTGGGGTTTCAAGCTTATATTCTTGGGTGGGTAAGATGTCTTCCAATGAAATAAACAGACATGAGAAAAAACACAGGGGAGAAGGTTCAAAGCAAAGAGGAGGCACTGCAGATATGATGAATTCTGTTTTTGACATACTGAATTTAGGGTGTCTTTTGGGACATCCAAATGGGGGTGTCACACAGGATAGATGAGTCTCAAGCTCTAAAAAGAAGTTTATAAAAATCAAGTAACGGCCTTATTTACATCTCGTGCTCTGCACTGCCTGGCAGTATTCCCAGACTCAAGAGAGATACAATCGGGGACATGAATGCTGCTGCTTGTGATAAAGCAAGAGTAGTCAGGATGCTCTCGTGGGATGCTGGACCAGGAGTCAGCAGCCTGGACTCCAACCTCAGTCCTCATACCACAACCACAACATGTTCACACTCTGGAGTAAATCCTACATTCCCCACTTACCAGCTCTGTGAGCTAAAACAAGCTATTTAACCTCTCTGGACCCAGTTTCCTCATCTATAAAATGGGGTGGTAATATCTATGCCACACAGAGTTGTTGTGGGGATCAACTAACTTAATACCTCTAAAGTGCTCTGCATGGAGCTTGCCACAGTAACACAGCACAGTGCGATCCTGATCCAACTCTGCTTGGTACCAGGAAAGACAATGACTACACAATTAGTTTGAGCAAGACATTTCACTTCTGTGAGCCTTACTATAAAACAGCCATAATATTTGCCTTTATGGATTACTAGAGACTAAAAGATAACAAGATATACAAATTCACTTAAACAATCATCAAGTGCTACATAAGTAACAAATGGGGCCCTCTCCGCAAGGAGCAAAGAAGTTTGTCCTCTTGGAAGCTGAGTTTTCAATGTACCATGCTAAAGATGCTTCCATCATGGCAGTACATCCTGTCCTAAGTATGTTGTTTTGGGTTCCAAGAGGAAACCAGTAAACTGCACATCAAAACCTATGTAATGTGCTAAGCACATAATATCACAGAAGAAATCCTTTTCAGCCATACAAAGGCATGAATGAACCCTGAAAACATGCCTAGTTGAACAAACAGATATAAGGAGAAATATTAAAGAAGACTTCACGTTTGCAAATCTCTAGATTAGGTAAATTCAAAGGACACAAAAGGCACAACAGAGGTTTCCAGGGCTAGGGGAGCAGGAAGGTACCATTATAGAGTTTATAGCAGGGGTGACGAAAAGGTTTGGGAATAGACAGTGATGATGGGTACAAAGCATTGTGATGTGTTTAATCCCTACTGACAAAATGGATAAAATAATTTATTTATGTAAAGCCAAGAAATTCATCAAAATAAGGAATAAATGTTCAGCACTACCTGTTGCAGATGCCTGGAATATGAACAAAGAATACCTAGAGGCTGGTTAGTGTAGCAGCAATGAACTAGCGCTCTGCATCTCCTCCTCCTGCAATGGATAAGCACTGTTGGTTTCAAAAGCCCCACCACCACCACCAAGCTTTAAGTGGGTCCGTGCAGGAAACTGGAGTGGGTAGGGAATACTCAAATGTTCCTATAGAAACTCAAGGACATTATTTCTTACTCTTGATCATAAAGGGTTGTAATAAAATAGGCATGTGTTTGGCTTTGATAACAACTCTGGGTTATTAACAGCTTTGCCCCAATTTACAAATCATTCCTCAATCACTCACCTCAGCAACAGAACTAAATTCATTATACTGACTGACTTTTCACTCTGGTGCAAATTCAGGGAAAGATCAACATATTTGCTCAAGTGTATTCAGGTATATAATAGGTTCTTAGAGTCTCTTGAAGTGTAATTCCTGGGATTTAATTCCTAAAAATAATCTTCCATTCTCCTTCAGGCACATGTGCCTCCATTCACTCTAAGCTTCTGGCTATTCCTTGAACCTGCAAAGTTTATTCCCACCCCAGGGCCTTAGCACTTGCCAGGTCCTCTGTCTGGAATACTCTCTTCCTCAAGATTCCTATAGCTCACTCCTCTTTTCATTCATATCTCTAACAGACCCTTAGTGTCACCATGACACAGAGGCCTTCCCCAACAGCTCATATAAAAAAAATAACCCACCCCCCTAACTTATGGCATCTAGTCTCATGCCCTGCTTTACTGTTCTGCAGGAAGTCACCATAATATGTTTAAGCCTCTTCCAACCACCAAAATAAAATAAGCTTCATGTGGACAGGGATCCTGCTTCCCCAGAGCCTAAAACAATATTAACTCAAAAAAAGAATGAGGTTGGATGTGGTGGTGCACCCTGGTAACCCCTAATACTCAGGAAGCTGACACAGAAGGATCACAAGTTCCAGTCTGGACAATTCAGTGAGACCCTTTCTCAAAATTGTGTGTGTGTGTGTGTGTGTGTGTGTGTGTGTGTGTGTGTGTGTGTGTGAGAGAGAGAGAGAGAGAGAGAGAGAGATATGCTGGGGATTGAACCCAGGTATGCTTTATCACTGAGCTACATTCCCAGTCCTTTTTATTTTTTATCTTGAGATAGGGTCTCACTAAGATGTTAGGGGTCTTGCTAGTTGATGAAACTGGCCTAGAATTTGTAATCCTCCTACCACAACCTCCTGGGTCACTCGGATTACCAGCATGAACCATGGTAACCAGCTCAAAATAAAAATTTTTAAAAGAGCTGGGATGTAGTTCAGTAGTGAAGCACTTGGCTAGCAGACATGAGGCCCTGAGTTCATTTTCTAGTACCAGAAGAAAATGAAAAAAAGTCAATACATTTTTTTTTTAAATAAGTGGGTAAAAAATTAATTAGGGGCGAAGTGGTGCACGGCTATAATCCCAATAACTCAGGAAACTGAAGCAGGAGGATTACACATCCGAGGCCCAACCTGGCAACTTAGTGAGACCCTGTCTTAAAATTTTTTAAAAAAGGGCTAGGGATGTTACTTAGTAGTACAGAACCCCTGGGTTCAATGCCTCGTAACACAGACACAGACACAGACACACACACACACACACACACACACACACACACACACACACAGCATCTGCTCACACACACACACAGCATCTGCTCACACACACACACAGCATCTGCTATCAGTTTATCAGTCTTTATATTGATAAGGATGCTTTGCCCCACTATCTCTGAGAAAATACTGATTTATTTCCTTCAGATGAGAAAATAGCCATAATCATCCTCCCACACAATGCTCAATCCACATCAAGTGTTTTCTAAAGTTTGGTAAAGTTGAATCCCCTTTTTAAAAAAGTGTTTGAATGAATAAACACTGCATAGTATGCCAATACTACAGAATATTATTCAGAAAAAAAAGGAAATGAAGTACTGACCCATACCACAGCATGGATGAACTTGAAAACACAAAGCCACGTGAAAGATATCAGACACAAAAGGCCACATATTATATGAGGCCATTTATATCAAATGTCTGAAAGAGGCAGATCCATATAGACAAGATGTAGATTAGTGGTGGCTTAGGGCTGAGGGCCCAGGGACATGGGGAGATGACAGATTAGACGTGCAGATCTGGTTGAAGTGTAGCTCAGTGGTAGAGTGCTTGCCTAGCAGTCAATCCCCAGCAATGCAAAAGTATAAAAATAGAGGTGCAGAGTTTCATTTTGGGGTCATGAAAATGTTCTAAAATTGATTGTGGTGATTGTTGCTTAAACTACGAATATATACTAAAGCCCAAATGAATTGTATTCATTAAATGGTTAAATTGTACAATATGTGAACTGTATCTCAATAAAGCCATTGCCCGAAAAAGGGCTGGCAAATCATTTAAATATAGAAAACATAAAACTAGACATAAACTACTTATACATATAGGCTTTATACAAATTTATAAGTTAAACACAAATTAAATAACCAATAAATTCAAATAAAGTTCCAATGTCAGAGAAGACATTTTTTATAAAACAAAATATCACCACTCTCAACAGGAATATGGCAGTAACTTTACCTACCTCTCTGCCCCACTCCCACCTACATACTAAGAATTGAACCCAGGGACTCTATCACTGAGTTACATCCCTGGTCTTTTTTTTTTTTTTTTTTTACTTTTTAAATTGAGGCAACATTATATTAAGTTGCCCAGACTGGCATTAAATTTGCAATCCTCCTGCCTCTGCCTCCCGAGTTTTTGGAATAATAGGCCTATAACTACCTCTGGCCTTTACCGAATACTAAGGTTTAGTGCTCAGAATTTCAAACAACAAAAACAAAAACAAAAAAAACTGAAAGTAATCAGAACAAACACCATCCATAAACAACTCAAGCAGTTGCACCATGTGGCTTGTATCAGCTCTGCCTACAGTATACGCACCATGTGCCAAATCCACTTTTCTGCCGCTTTCCTCTATTCCAAGTACAATAAGGTCTTAACCCATAACTCACAACTGTGCAAAAGCTAGGCATATGCCTCAGGCCATGTATTCATTACATACATCGTAAGAACCTTCCTAAACTAGGTGCAGTGGCACATGCCTGTAATCCCAGCAGCTCAGGATGCTGAGAAAGGAGGATTGCAAATACAAAGCCAGCCTCAGCAATTTAGTGAGGCCCTAAGCAACTCAGCAAGACCCTGTCTCTAAATAAAATATTTAAAAAGACTTGGGATGTGGCTCAGAGGTTAAGTGCCTTTGGGTTCAATCACTAGTAAAAAAACAAACAAAAAAATCCTTCCTGTTCTTCCCTGAAAGGGCATAACAATTACAAAAGAACTATTTGGTGCCCACAGAAGCAGATACAAGCAAACACAATTTCGGAGGATAAAATCAAATGACACAGCTCAGTTATAAGATGGCACTTCCAACGGTCCAGAATAGGCTTACTTTGCTTTCCTTGTATTAGGATCAAAAGAAAACGCAATGTTTTAAAATTCTTATAAACAACTCTCAAATCTTAAAATCCGTAAATTCCAAGAGAGCCACAGAACCCATTTTGAGAAACACTAATCTACAGACTGGTTAAAGAAAATAAGTATGTGGCCTCAAAGTGAATAAATGTCTTTAGTAATAGCTAACTTTTATCAGGTGCTTACGTGTGCCTGGCAGCCAACTTGTATGGTTTCTTGATCCCCCTGTCCTTGCCCAATACACAGTAATTAGGAAGCAAAGGAACCGTTATTTATGGTGTGGAATCCACGTGCCAGGTACTTCACCCACATTTAACCGTAAAATCCATTTGCCAAAAAGATATTATCTCAATTTTATTGATGATTAAACGAAGATGGATGGGTTAAGAATTTTGTCCAAAGCCATTCAGCTAGTAAACATAAGGACTGGGGTTTGAACTTAGTTCTTTTTGATTCTAATACTAGAGCGCCTTATTAAAGACTAATACTAATACTAATACGCTCTAATACTAGAGCGTCTTTCCAATTCCTGCTAGAACCCTAATGCTCTAGCCCCTTTGTGGAAGGTAAAATAATCCCCCCCCCAAAGGTGTTCGTGACATAATCCCCAAAACCCATGAATGTTACTTTATATGACAAAATGATTTTGCAGGTGTGATTAAATTAAGGACACTTAAGTTAAAAAACGAAGGTGGGGGGAGGCTTCTCTGAATTTGGGGAGGAGGCAGTCACAAGGGTCCATATAAGTGAAAAGCACAGGCAGGAGACTTAGGGGATAAGACAGGAAGCAGGGATCAGAGGGATATGAAGACAAAGGGAGCCAAGAACCAAGGGATGCGACAGACTCTAGAAGCTCAAAAACCCAAGGAGCAGCTACTCCCTTTGAGCTTTCAGAAGGAAAGCAGCCCTGCCAACCCCTTCAGATTAGCCCATCTCAGACTTTTGACCTCTAGAACCACAAGATAAAAGACTTGGTGGTGTTTAAAGCCACAACCTTGGTAGTAATTTATTACAGCAGCATAGTAAAGTAATGAGGCCCTGCCAACACAACGAGCAAGAAATTGGTCACAACCCTTCAGAGGTGCATTTGTCAACTCTGAACTTCAGATAAAACAATTAACACACTTTACCCCAGTATCCCATGTACTATATTTGCCAAATGTTCTATTTATAGGATGGCTTATATATGTGAAAGATACTATATTGTCCCGTGTCCTATTTATAGGACAATCTATTTTCATCCTTAATGACAAGAAAGGATATCTTAGTTCCAGATTATGATTTCCAACCCATTTGAAGGCACTTGTGTCAATTTCATTGAAATATTCCCAGGACTGAAAACTCAGATGAGTGAAGCAGAAAAGGGGAATCAGGGAAGGGAGGGGGAGAGGGAATGGGCTACTGGGGACTGAAAGGGACCAAATTACGTTACATGCATGTGTGAATGTGTAACAACAAAGCCACTGCTCTGTATAATAAAAATGCACCCAAAACTTATAAAAAAGAAAAAGAAAGAAAACTTGAGATTTAATGGGTTAAGGACAGAGGAGTAAAGGGTGCTGAGGAACGACAGCCACCTTGGAGAAAGTTCTAAAAAGGGACAGAGTGACTTTGGGACAAAGCCTCCAAGAAGTGGTCAAACTTTCTCAGCTGAATGTGTGGAGAGAGGCCGAGGCCCACTTCCAGGGGAAGGACAGAGGCATGAAGACAGAAGGCAGCTACAACTCTAGTCTTTGCGTCCACCCAGCCAGCCATCCCTGGGTTGCTCCCAGGAGCATTTCATCCATGGTTTCCAAGAGAATGCCCGGAGTCAGGGCCAGGGATGTAGCTCAGTGGTAGAACACTTGCCCGGCATGCTGGAAGCCCTGTCAACCCCTGATACTGCTGAAGGGCGGGGAGTAACCAGAGTCTTTTCTTTTTTTTTTCCCCATATTTTTATTTTCCTTGAGAGAAATTTCTGGAACACTGTACAATACTAGAAGAGAGCTGCAGGAAAGGAAGGACTTGGCCAATTCCTGGTCACCAGACCATTCCGTTCAAGGCCATGGACCAATGCCACTCCTAAGAGCCACATTGGTATAATCAAGTCATGTTAAATAGGAAACTCTGGTACCCAACTGCACCATTTTGAAAGCCATGTGCAGTATAGACAAGAGCGTGCCCAGCCCACATCCAAAAGATCCACACAGGAGACTAAAGCTCTGAGTGTCACCTGGCCACTACCACAAAGCCCTCCAGTGTCACACCTGTACAGGTCTCCAGGAAGGCTGTATCACATTCTACTGCAGGGATTTGTCCCCTGGTTTTTCCAAGGCCAGAAATATGGGCATTAACCACCTAGGACAGTGTACCCTTTAACAAGTTGCAAGGTAAAAGAGGAAGTACCTGCTGACAGTTCGGCTCCACCAACCAGAGCCCTAGGCCAAGCTACAGAACTGGTCCAGTCTGACTTCAAAACAACTCAGTGACACCTCCCTTGGTTTCACTGCCTTATGGTCACATGTATATCGATAAAATTAATTTACTCACTCAGTTGTAATTTGCCAGGTGTTGTGGCACACACCTATAACCCCAGCAATTTGGGAGGCTAATGCAGGAGGATCACGAGTTTATGGACAGCCTCAGCAACTTAGTGAGACCCTGTCTCAAAATAAAAAATATAAAGGGCTCAGGGTATATAGCTCAATGGCAGAATACCCCTGGGTTCAAGCCCCAGCACCACAAAAAATAATAATCATAATTTGCTCAGTCACTCAATCAATGTCTACTGAACACAGACAGGACATGTGCCAGACACTGGGAATATAGTTGCTCCTAGTGCCACCAAGGGAGGATTGTGGTACCTCAGCAAAAGAGAGGACACGATGACCTATTCAGAGATGCCTCCCCAAGGAAGGGGTGTTTTCACTAAAACCTGAAAAAAGATACTGGCTGGAAAGAGTATCTAGATGAGGCAGCTCAATATTTCTCTGAATATTTATCTGCATTTATGAAATGCGTTGAGACCCAAAGGAAGGTATAAAAATGATACCAATGAATACAAATAGCCCTTTATGGTTTCTAAAGCATTTTTTCACCCTTATCCCAGATTCAACAATAGCACCAGAGAGACGAACAAGAAGTGTCATGCTCTCTCTTATAAACGAGAGAACTGAGATGAACAGCAGCTGGATGCCTCACCAAGGTCACTCAGTAAGTCAAGGAGAAGACTCAACCCCACTCTCATTACTCCTCACTGCCAGCTCTTCTGATGACACAGCACAGCCTTCCCAAGGAAGCTGAGAAGTGAAATGACAGCAGCTGGTATTAAAACCTGGGAACAGGCCACGTGTGGTGGCACACTTCTATAATCCCAATGACTCAGAAGGCTGAGGCAGGAGGATCGCAAGATCAAATCCAGCCTGGGCAACTTAGTGAAACCATGCCCCCAAATAAGAAATAAAAAGGTCTGAGAATGTGGGTCAGTGGTAGAGCACCTCTGGGTTCAATTCACAGTACTGCTACCAATCCCAATCCAAAATTTAGGAACAAAGACATACACAGGTCAGGGACTCTGTTAGGCACCAGAGATTCAAGATGGCTATGTGGTACCAGGAAGAAACTAAGTGGATAAATTTATCAGAGCTTCTTAAAATGTAGCTTCCCCACCCCAACCTAGACTCTACCCCTGCTTTTTGTTTTTTTCCCAAATTAGACCTTTTTAACTTCTGCTTCTCTGACAATTTCCTCCTTCCAGAAGAAGCAGGTCCTCCCTGAGCTGTGACAGTCCCATTCAGGAGCTACTTGGCTGCAGCAGCTACTAATCACCAACTTCATTCCTTAGTACCCCCACAAGGCCTTCCAGTCTCCCAAAAATTCAATTAGATCTTCCAGTTACATAGTTCTTTCTTCTTTGTTTTTTTGGGGGGATACTGATTGAATGCAGGGGTTACAGGCACAAGGATGCAGCTCAGTTGCACACTTTCTTTACTGCTTGCCCTGTTCCTAATAATATTCATAGCTCTTCATGTGCCTGTCTCGCATGCTGAGTACTGCTCCCATCAGGGCACAGCGTGGAAAACAAGAACTCAAAGATACCTGACACATGATTGAACACACACACACACACACACACACACACACACACACATATTTATATGGAGGGTAAGCCAGGCCCTTTCTTCCCTCTCTGCCTATCTCTCATAAAGTAAATTAACAAATAGGAACACACTGGACTGATAAAGTGAAATAATATATGCAAACACACTTTTAACATCATGAATGTGGGAATTACAAATATATATGAATATAGTAGTCCCTCCTTATCTGTGTTTTTTATTACCCTCACCATGAACCAAAACTATTAAATGGAAAATCCTAGAAATAAATAATCCAGATGAGCATTGGCACATGGCTATAATCCCAGTGATTTGGAAGGCTGGGGCAGGAGGATTGCAAGTTCTAGGCCAGCCTCAGCAACATAGCAAGACCGTTTCAAAATAATAATAAAAATGGCTGGGGATATAGCTCAGAACCCTTGGGCTTCAACCCCCAGTACCAAAAACATAAAATAAAAAATAGATCATAGAAAGTAGAAAGGTGGTTCTCAAGGGCTGGGGGAAGGGAGAGGGAATTATATTTAATGGGTATAGAGTTTCAGCTAAACAAGATGAAAAAAGTACAATAGTGTAAATATATATATAAGAATAAATATATATATAAGAAATTATTCCCAAGACAGATAATATTCTTTCAGAATATCAAGAAGGTAAAGAACAAATGAGAAATAAGAAGAAGGAAAAGGAGAAGAACCAGTCAATAACACAGTCCGTGTATTTAGCTCAGAGTCCACACTGGGTGCTAGGAAGAGGAAGGAGCAGAAATATATCAAACTGCAAGAGCCCCGGCTCCAGGGAGGAATATGCACACCCTCAGGCAGAAGCCCTCGCTCTCTCAGTGCTTCTACCTCTGGAAAACAGGAAAACAGGGGTGGTCTTCACGCTGCATCACAGCACCGTGCTCCAGTCAGGATCAGAGAGACCAGCATCTACACCATATGACAAGACACACACAGCTCACACATAACTCTCTGTGACTATCACAACTGCTGATCTCAGAGGACTACCCACGGCTCTGGCCAAGCTCTGAGGCCTGTGGCTTCAGAGCCCACAAATGCACCCAGCAACCAAAGCCAGCGGTGTCCTGCCCAATGTTACCCTGGCACCCTTTGATATGAAAGGATCACGTCAGAAATAGTCCTTTACACAGAAATTCCATGCCCTAGTTCTTGACAGCTGTAATTACAGCCCAAACAGCTTTTGAAAGGGAAAGAAAAAAGACACAGAGAGAGAGGGGAAAAAAAACTAACAGCCTGGACTTCGCAGTGAATTGCAGGGTTTGGTTAAGACATGCAATCAGAGCACTTGCTGTTAATGGTGGTCAGTATAAACAAAAGACTGGACAGCGGACAGCCAGACCAAACAGCTTTCTGGCCAATTAATCTCTCCCTCTAACTTAATGAGCTGCTCATTAAGTGCTGGAAGCAGCTCTAGGGAAGGGGCCTACAAGAAGAGGCACGTGGGCTGCAAGAACTGGCAGGTGATAAACAAAGAGGAGACAGAGGCCACGGTCCAGTCCCAAACGTCTCCAGATCCCATGTCCAGTCTTCTCTTGCTTCCAGGTGATGTTTTCCTGTGCTTCTGTTTATTCTGAAAAGTTGTGTTTCTAGCTGGGCACAGTAGTACATGCCTGTAATCCCAGCTGATGAGGACTCTGAATCAGGAGGATCACAAGTTCAAGGACTGCCTGGGCAATTTAGCAAGACCCAGTCTCAAAATAAAAACAAAAAGGGCCAGGGTATGGCTCAATAGTAAAGACCCTCTGGGTTTAACGCCCAGTACTGCAAAAATAAATAGATAGATAGATAATTAAAAAGGTGGGGGTAGGGGAGTGGCTCAGTGGTAGAGAACCTCTGGGTTCAATCCCCACCAACACCACCAAACAAACAAACAAAAAAGTCAAAGTTGTGTTTCTGCCACTGACTCCCTTTTTGGAGAGTTGCCATGTCCTAATTCTTGGTTCTCCAGCTGGTATCATGACTCATTCAGTATCACAAAGAGCCTCAAGCAGGAGTTCAAAGGGGACATTGAGTCTTAGGTGTGAATCCCATCTATACCTGTTCGCAGCAGCATGAATTATTTAACGTTCCCAAGGTTTCGTTTCCTCATCTGTAAAATGAAAAATAAGCTGGGTACAGTGGTGCACACCTGCAATCCCAGCAATTCAGGAGGCTGAGGCAGGAGGATCACAAGTTTGAGGTCAGCCTTAACAACTGAGCAAAGGCCTTAAGCAATTTAGTGAGACCTTGTCTCAACATAAAAAGTAAAAAGCACTGGGGTGTAGCTCAGTGGTAAAGTGCCCCAAGGTTAAAGCTCCAATACCAAAAATATTTAAAAAGTAATAATAATAGCCTCACCCTATGTAGTCAAATAGTAAATAATAAAACATTGTTTTAATATCAAAACACCTAGCAAAGCACTTGATAATAAGTAGCTATTACTACTAGTAGCTACTATTTGTAGACATATTACTTTCATGAAGAGAGTGATATTAGCAACATATTCCATCCTCAAACACAAATAAAAGAAGGACTTTATTTGATTGACATGCCAGCTACAGGTCAAGCCCTTCTGATCATAACAGCAACAATCCTAACAGTGGAAACACTCCCAAATATTCCCTAGACAAGGCTTTTGAGATTTAAAATTTTTTCAATTTTATTATTATTATTATTTTAAATTTTAT
The DNA here is from genome assembly GCF_052094955.1 of Ictidomys tridecemlineatus. Taxonomy (NCBI): domain Eukaryota; kingdom Metazoa; phylum Chordata; class Mammalia; order Rodentia; family Sciuridae; genus Ictidomys; species Ictidomys tridecemlineatus. Next base: position 115,875,253 of record NC_135487.1, read on the forward strand.
TTTATACTGGGGATTAAACTCTGGGGCACTCTACCACTGAGCCACATCCTCAATCCTTTTTATTTTCATTTTGAGACAGGGTCTCACTAAGTTGTTCAGACTGGCCTCAGCCCTGTAATCCTCCTGCCTCAGCCTCCAGAGTCTCTTGGAAGACAGGTGTGTGCCACTGAGCCTGGCAAGCCTCTAGGATTTCTATCTCAGAAGGCAAAGGAACAGAAGAAGTGGTCTGGAAATACTGAGCAGCAAGCCTGCAACCTAAAGGATGGAAATTAGCATGTTCCCATGAGGCCAAGTGAAGAAATGCATTCAGGCCCTGTGTCTGCCCCTTCCTGGATCTCTGTGACACCCCACTATACCTTTCTGAGCTTAGTTAACCTAGAAAATCAGGGTGACATGATCCCCCCCACTTCACAGCTTGCTGTGAGCATTAAAGGAAATTCCTCATGTGGAAGTGCTTTGAAGCTACTTGCTCATAAGTCCATGAAAAACAGGATCGTTATAGGTAATACTAGTCTCAATGAATTTAACTTCATAATTTTAAAAAATGGGAGGATTTAGTCACTAAAAAATTATTTTGTTAGACTCACGAACTGCTCAGAAAAATAGCGGTGAACGGCTTATTTTACTCCCAACATTGCTGTGATTGAGTTGAAGTTTCTGCTGATCAGATGAAGAACTGACTGAAAACAAAACTAAGGTAGCAAAACAAAGGTCCAACCCCCTTTATGTTTTCCATTTAGTTGAGGAGATTTTTCCAAAGGACAACAAGCAATGAGTTCAAACCAGGCTCTATCCAGAGATGACTCAATCAGTCACCTCTGAAACCAATTTTCTTTAAAAAAAATAAAAAATCTTAATCCATTTGATTAATCCCAAACCTACCTTTAAACTGCACAGGTCTAAGGTAATTTCTCCTGTTTCAGTGCAGAGCACATGGATAACTTTCCTTCATGGTGGACAGAAGACAATTTGCTTCTCATTCAATCTCTGCTCTGTATACCAGAGGCAGAAAGCTATAAGTTGGAATTTACACCAAATTCTTCAAATAGAGTACACAAAATGGCAGGAGAGAATACACACAGAGCAAGCACCAAGGAAATTTGATTGAAATCTCAGTTATTCTTAAAAAGTCAAGCAAATCTCATATTCTACGCCACATAAACTACCTTTTTTCAAAAAAACATTTTGAGTCGATTATCAGCCAATTACTTTCCCTAAAATCTTTCAATATGAGCAACACTTGACCATTCTCCTTCGCTGTCTGACCAACCACCACTGTGTATCACAGCGTGCAGGCCACACCAGGGAAGATGGTACCTCTCAGCCAGCACATCCATCCATTTTAACCTTAGCCTTTTATCAGGACCTAATTCAGAATCACTTCCTGGATGATATAGGGAAAGGGGTCTGGGGCCTGCAAGTGTGTAGTCATCCAATCTGGCACCTCCAGCACCATCTGAAATGAACAGAAGCTAAGGTGCTTGAATTCTAGCTCCACACATCACCACCACCAACCACTCACCCGTATTCGTCTCATGGCAGCCACGATCTCCACCCTGCTGTTGGGTCTCGGCACATCTAGGCTTCCTACGTACTGTCGGGAAGAAGCAAACACACAGTGAGAAGAGGAAGAGCAAGTGTCCCTAACAACAGAATGTTAGTGATGGACAGCCCTTTGAAAGTCACCCAGCTCATCTCTCCGGTTTACAGATGAGAAAATTAAAAGCCAAAGGGGTGTTTTGTTGGGGGGAACTTTTTTTTCCCAATACTGGGGATTGAACCCAGGGGTGCTCTACCTCTGAGTTACATCCTCAGCCATTTTTAATTTTTACTTTTGAGACCAGGTTTCGCTAAATTGCCCAGACTGGCCTCAAACTTACAATCCTCCTGCCTCAGCCTCCTGAGTCACTAGGATTACAGGTGTACCACCACACCCAACTCATTTTCAGGTTCTTTCTAACTTTATAAAAAGCAACCTAATCAGATATTTCTATTTCCTTTTTTATCAGAGATGCAGCAGAGCACTGTGTTTAGCCAAGCAGGCTTCCAAATCAGAAAGGCTCCAGTGTGAAGATTCTCACCACTATTCTTATGGCAAGGCATTTCACCTCTTTTGTCTCAATTTTTCACCTGAAAGTTCAACTGCTTTAAAAATCTCTTATACAAAAATGCTTGACAAATATTAATGAGGGAGAGGGACATGGGTTGTGGTTATAGCTCTGTGGTAGAGCATGTGCTTTGCACTTATAAAGGCCCTGGGTTCAATCCCCAGCACTGCACTCCCCCCTACCCCCAGCCAAAGAAAATAAGACAGAAGCTACTTAATGGAACTTTATGAGCGAGCCCCAGAGCCCTAGATATATTAGAGACCTAATAACATTTGAATAAGTTCCTGACCATAGGAAAAGAATGTTTGCATTTTTAGTGGCACTAGGGATTGAACACAGGGACATGCTAGCAAGCACTCAACCACTGAGCTATATTTCCAGCCCTTTTTTATTTCATTTTTAATTTTTGTTTATCATTTACTTATTTTTGCAATACTGGGAATGGAACCCAGGGACATTCAACCATTGAACCACATCCCTGTCCCTACCACATTTTTTTCTTTTTTGATATAGAATCTTATTGCTAAATTGCTGAGCCTTGAACTTATGGTCCTCCTGCTTCAGCCTCCTGAGTTGCTGGGATTATACACATGTGCCACTACATTTGGTCCTACTTATTTATTTAAAGACAGGGTTGTCCAGGATGGCTTAGAACTTCCAATCCTCCTGGCTCAGCCTCCCAAGTAGTTTGAATTTCAGCCATGCATCACCACACCTGACTTTAATAGTTTTTATTAAAATATTTAACCTGATTATACTTTTATTTTTAAAACCAAATTACAGGGCTGGGATATAGCTCAGTGGCAAAGCATCTGCCTTGCATTCGCAAAGCCCTTAGACCCCCAGTTCCAAAAAAAAAAAAAAAAGAACCCCCACCAAAACCAAATTACATATTTCTTGCCATAAACAATTCAAATAAGTAACAGAAATATGCAGAGCAAATCATTAAAGTTCCCCCTCCCAATAGTTATTGATGTACTTCTCTCTTTATATATGAAGAACATAGATTCATAGAAACAAGGGAGATTTATTCTATGTAAAAAGGTTCACATTATACTGTTCTCCAACATGTTTTTTGTTTCTGTTTTTACTTTTAGTATAACCTGGGCATCTGTCTACACCACTGCATACAGGTCAATCTCATGCATGTAATAGTTTCCCTACTGATGAATGATGATCCCTATGATGATCCCTTAAGGCAATGCTACTATGCTTCCATGATGTCACCTTTTCTATACCTCTTTGAGCTCATCCAAGTAGCTCTTTAGGCTGAATTCCTAGAAGTGAGATTGCTGGATCAAAAGTATAGATAATCTCTAGATATCATTCCTTATAAGGATGAAACAAAAAAGAGGACATTCCAACACATAGACACATATGAAGCATATAGATTCATTGAGATTTGCTTTTCTTGTTTATATACAAATCACATAAAAATAGTATAAGAGATATCCAAGAAATTAACATCCTCAGAATAACTTTAAGTCTACCAAGCAAAGACTGCATTAATAGGAAAGACAAGAATAGGACCATCGCAGGGGACCATTGCAATTGTAATCCCAATGACTAGAGAGACTGAGGCAGGAGGATCACAAGTTCTAGGCCAGCCTGAACAACTTAGTGAGACGTTTATCTCAAAATAAAATAAAAGGCTGGGAATGTAGTTCAGGGATAGAGCTGCCCTGGATTCAATCCCTAGTACTGCCAAGAAAAAATAGGAGGGCCATGTGTGCAGGAAAGTTATTTCCTGTAATTTTGGAAAAATAAAGTTTTTTCCCCACATTTGGAGCTAAGACCTGGTGCCAGTAAGGAGAATTTCAAAAACTAAATACTGCAAATGGATTTCCCCTAGTATTGATCAGTGGTTTGTGCTGATACGGTAAAGAACATGATTCTGAGCAGCTAGTGAGCTGGCCGGTAAGCAGCATGCCCCCGGGGGACAGCACCACCATGGCACACAGAGAGCGACACGTTTATTGATAAAGGACCTTACAATTCACCAGGGTTAAGACAGCCCCTAGATCCAGTGGTGTGGTCTGATTTAACTACGATTGGCATTCTCCCGCTGAGCTCTGCTGGGGCCACGCGGTCTGTCAATATGTCACTGACCCACACAGCCAGGAATGACGTGAGGCCCTGGTTTGTGATTGCCCAACTTCAAAGGTCCAGAGGGCAGTTTCCACACTCCTCCTCTGGAATGCCACATGGCTGATCTCTCCTGCCCTGAACTCTGTATAATCAGGAACATGGGCCTTTAGGGGCTTGTGTTCCCCTCCGCCATCACATGAGCGTCAGGACCTCAGGACTGAGCAAGGTCATCTGTTATGGAGGAGCGCGGAAGACAGTACCATCCTCCCACACTGATCCCTGCTAGCCCAGGAAAGAAGTTGCTGCCCAGTGAGATCCACCACTGAGCCTGAACACTAACACCCACAGGGGACCCATTCCCTCCCTCTGCCCCACCCAAACCCATCTCTCCCTCCTCAGGGAGGGCGCTGCTAGACAGGGAAAGCTGAAGCAGTCAGGACACAGGGGAAAGAGGCTTCTGGGTTTCCTCACAAGGGGACAGAACTCTGTGTGTGAAGGACTCACACTAAAGATGCCTAACATCTTCACTAGACAAGTGCCTCTCTCACTCCATCAGCCCCCACCCAAGCTGGGACATGTGCACACACACCATACGCCTCCACACACACTTGCTGTAATGTGCTCACACATCTCCCAAGCCACCCACCCACCTCACACTGCACACTCACTAATACATCACACTCACTCTTCTTCCTTCCTTTCCAATTGTGTAGACAATCACGAATCTTCCCTTCTAAGAATGTGTATGAAGCAGATAACCTACCTCCACTCAAGTGCACATTAAGATCATCCAAAGAGACTAAAAGAACCTACAACCTAGGAATTATGTTTACACCTCCTAGACAAAAGCTAAAAATCCATTAATAACATGAATCAAGCCAGGTGCAGTGGTGCACAGACGCCCGGAATCCCAGTGACTCAGGAAGCTGAGGCAGGAAGATCACAAGTTCAAGGCTAGCATCAGCAACTTAGTGAGATCCTCCACAATTTAGTGAGTCTGTCTCAAGATAAAAAAACAAGGGGGGCTGGGAATGTAGCTCAGTGGTAAAGCAGCCCTGGATTCAATCCCTATTACTAAAATAATAATAATAACATGAATCAAAAAGAGAACCACGTGCAAGTTTAGCAAGAAAGGGTTAGAAAGCCAACTTCTCCGGGCAAAACCCAGAGGGTATGATAAGTGAGTACACCTTTCTTTATGTGTATGACACTATAACCAAAATTATCTAGTAACTAGCCATTACATCCACAACTAATGTTAGTCTGTCCCCAATCCTCTATCTTTAAACCAATGGGCACTCTACCAATGACCTACATCCTTACCTTTTTTTATTTTTTTATTTTGATACAGATCTTGCTAAATTGCTGAAACTGACCTCCAACTTGCAATCCTCCTACCTCAGCCTCCTAAGTAGCTAGGATTACAGGGATGCCCATCAAACTGGGTCCTAAGCCTCTGTCTTGAGCAAAATTTGAGTGACACTCTGAAATTAGACCCACTTGCTGGAGGGAAAATCCTTAAGATCACTCAACTCTGGTGATCAATATCACCACCATTTCTGTGGTAAACTAAACCTATGAGAGTAGCCTCGCTCTCTAGATTGGAAAGTTGTTCCTGGGACTAAACCTCATCCCCCAGCTGAGCTAACAACCTTCAGAAATGGAGATTTCTGTCACTGCCTCCAGGGATCAGGCAAAATCAACTCCCTGCCTTCAGCCAAAAGCTGATGCTCCATGGCAAGTTTCACTCAAACAGGGCCCTTCCTTTATCTCCCCCTTCTTCAGAATACGGGAATCAAGTGCTCCTAGGATAAGGTGAGTTGGACCAATCATGTCCCACATCGTGCTCCTCTCCTAGCTTCCTTGCCCTGATTATCAGCCCCCAGGAATCCCACCTGTGTATCAAGCCTAAAAGCTGGGTATTATCTTTGAAAGGTTGTTCCCTTAACCACCAGTTTATCTGTGACTTCACCTCTCTGTCTACACTGCCACCACCAGATCCCAGAAAACCTTACTCTCTCACTTCATCTGCACAATGGCCTCCTCTCCGGCTTCTCCTCTGCCTCTAAGACCCTCCCCACAGGCTTCCAGAAGGATCTCTTTAAAATGCAGATTAGATCCTTTTACTGCCTTGCTTAAGAATCTCCCATGCTTGCTTCCATCTGCTCTGAGGATGACAATCAAAATCCTCAGCACCTACAACAGTTACTAATAGGGCATTATGTAAAATTGTGGATGTGTAACCGACGTGATTCTGCAATCTGCATTTGGGGTAAAACTGGGAGTTCATAACCCACTTCAATCTAATGTATGAAATATGATATGTCAAGAGCTTTGTAATGTTGTGAACAACCAATAAAAAAAAAAAAACCTCAGCACTGCCTACACAGTGTGCATGCTCTCGCATCAGTGGCTCTCCAATTAGTTTAAAGTTCCTTGCTGGTGAGGTAGCTCAGTGGTAGATCTCTTGTCTAGGATATGTGAACCCCAGATTCAATCCCCAGTATAGGAGGTGGGAGGACACAAACTGCTCAAAACAGACTTTATATCCTCACATTATAGGACTTACATACATGCTCTTACCTGTGCCTGTGCCATAACACTCCTCTTCTACCCTCTCTCTTCTTAATCTCCACCTCCCCTTCCAGACTTCCAGGGAATGTGACGCCCATACTGAGGGCTTCATAACTTGCTATGATTCTCCTCTATAGCACCAACATTTGGTAAATACATGCTTTCATCACTGGTTTGACACAGACCCAGGCACAAAGGAGATGCTCAAAACATGTTTGACTAATAGGAATCCTCCAAGAAATGCTCTTGGGAGAATCTCTACTCTGAGAAGGGGCAAAAGGAGAGGGCTGAGCCTTGGACTCTGCCTGCTTCTTCCAGTCAGACCCGCCCCCCATAATCCTGTTTTGATTTTATAAATGTGCCTGACTTTTATTCAGGTACTTGAACTGGATCTAAGCCAGGCATTCTTATACCTGCAATACATAGGCAATTCCTGGTTTACCAAGAGATAGTAGTAAATGAAACCTTTCTGTTGGTGGGCTGCTTAATCACCTGGCATTCTGTAAGACATCTGTAGCATTTCTGTGTCTGCATTCCAAGAATCTCTGCTGTAAGAAATCAGACAGGGCCTCTATTCAGAATATCTACCACAGAGTTGAAGGGGGTGGGGGCAGAATAAAGGAATTTTCAAAATATCAGAGTTTACTACTACTTTTTCCCTAGTACCCAGAAAGAAAAAAAATATAAGATACAAATTGTATGGGGAGTCAAGATGTGACATTATGTGTATCTGCTTTATTTGTGGCTTCATTTTCTAGATAAGCATGAATTAACTGCATATAAAATTAACCAAAGGGCCTCAAATATTTTTAAAAGTTTGCAGACAACCTCAGTCTCAGTACTAATCTTATGAAGTGAGTTCATTTCTTGTTTCCTTATCATTTTCTGGAGATGAACTTTTGAAGACAATGATAAACTGAACTGTAGGGCCTTCTGGTATGTGAATCACAACACAAAAAGCAGAAAGACAAAACAGCTTGATGCAGTCACCAATATAACATAACCACCCAGATTCTATGACTTTCTGCCATCATATTTCTATGGGAACTCCTTTATTTACAATGTTTCTATCAGGTGTTTCCAGAGACAAGGTAAAAATCTGGATAGCAACCAAAGATAAACACATCAAATGATCCTGCTTCTGATAAGACTAGAGTAGCTGGTATCAGATTAAACCTCTCACAAATAACAAATATAAACTATGAACAAGATTGTACAATACAAACCAGCTGTGATAGGGCACATCTATAATCCCAGTGACTCTGAAGACTGAGTCAGGACAATCTCAAAATCAAGGCCAGCCTCAGCAACTTAGTGAGACGCTGACTCAAAATTTATAAAGTGAAAAGAATTGGGGATGTCGCTCAGTGATAGAGTAATAATTCTGAATGCTCTTGAAAGGGTAAAGTTTCTAAGCTGGAAAGCTTGAATTAAAAGATTAGGTATTATTAAGTTCCTCTGTTACACCCAGATTCCTGAGATAGTTAAGACAATGCCCTACTGGCCATTTAGCCTAGGGCCCTGTGCAGTTTGTCACAGGGCCCGAACCAATCAGTTTGAATGTGTACCCCGCTTAGGAATGACCAATCACCCCCGCCCGACCTGTTCCTACCAATGAATGTGCCAATCACGTCTCAGAGTTGTTGTTCAATTTTCTCGCGCCTCATGATGATTTGTTATGATGTATGCAAAGCTCCCGCCCTCCCCAAAAAGCTCTGCTTGAACCTCTGCTTGGGGCTCCGGGCTGCTCTCCCTTCTTGAGTGAGCACGGAGCCCCAGCGCGCTGGAATGGATCCCCAATAAATCCCCTTTTGCCAATTGCATGGAGCCAGTCTCTTGTGTGGTCTCTTTGTGTGGACACTCCGCCGGACCCCTTTTACATTTGGTGCATTGGCCGGGAACAGCGCATCGCCCGACAGGGAGACCCCAACAACGGACTGCTTCAGGGGGTAAGTAAGGCGCCTTTCTCTCTCTTTCTCTCTCTCTCTCTCTCTCTCTCTCTCTCTCTCTCTCCCTCCCCCCCCTCCCCTCTTTCTTCTCCTTTTCTCCTCCTTGTTTTTCTTTCGAGATCGCTCGGGTTCGAGCATCTGTCTTTTGCGATCGCTCTTTTGCCATCGCTCGGGTTCAGGTTTCTGGCTCAATGGCGGGCGTAAGCTCTCAGAGCCTCGGGTTGGGTTGGCAGTGTGTGTGTGGCTGTCAGCGGAGAGCGTAAAGCTCCCCCTGGCGGTGGCGGACAGACGTGTCCAGGAGCCACAGGCCACCCCCCATGGGACGCTTTGGGGGAGGGGGGGGGACGGAGGTGCCCCCCATCAGGTAGAGGGGTGAACCCTCGTCGGTGTGTTTTGCTGCCAACCCGTCTGGCTTTTTTTTCCTCTGGTTAAGTCGACTGTCTGTCTTTAATTTTTGCTTCTGAATTTGTGTTAAACATTTACTGTGTGTCCGTGTTTGTGTCACGTTTGTATTGTCTCTCTGCGCTTCAGAGTGGCCCACCCTCTGAGTTGAATGGCCCCCAGGAGAGAGTCCCTCCATCTCTCTCTCTAATCTGCAAAGTCAGAATTGTATGGAGCCAGTCTCTCGTGTGGTCTCTTTCTCCAACGTTCCGCCGGACCCTTACACTCTTAGAGACCCCAAATAGGCAGAGTTTGTCAAGTAATCAACTAGAATGAAGGGAAGTGCCCTAGGCAAAAGACAACACAGTCCCACAGGGACAATAACTTAGCTAGAGTTCTGGCAGAAGAGCTCAGTGTGGCAGCCTGGGGCCTTGGACATCAGAGACTGGAACAATCAGAGGAGCTTGAAAGTGAGGCAGATAACTCCTAGACAGGAAGGATCTATAGAGCGAGGAGCCCCAATATCTGTGAAAACCCCAGCCAGTTTCTTGGAGACTCTGAATTGCACCTGTTCACAGAAATTTCCAAGGGGCCCAACAGAAGAGCACATCTAGAAGAACACGGAGACTGAGTGAGGATCTCAACTGCTACCCACCTCAGGGAAGACAGGTCTAGGATTTAAGTGCAGCCAAGTCAACTGCCTTTGAGAACAAGCAAAGACTCTTCAGAAGGGGACAGCCAAATGTTCTGCTGTGGGTTTGTTAAAACTGACTGGCCAACGCTGGCAGGACCACAGAGAAGCCAGAGCCCCATAAATGGGCATAACGTGAAGGTCCACAGGGCTGCTGTATTCCCAGCTCTCATCTCCTCTCTGAAAACTGCTTAGTTCTATAGCTTCAGCCCACAGCATCTGCCACAGAAGATACAAGTGTAACCTCCTCCCCTTACAGAGGACAGGAGTTTAAAGCAATTAGCCAAAGGCAAAGAAGCCTCCAGATCCCTTCCAAGCTCCCAGTTTCTGAACCAGGACTATCCCCCAATCCCCTGCATTCTCCTGTCTTCCTTAGGAATCCCAAACTGGATCTGCTTTCTTCTCTGTACTCTGCCCATCTCCTCATATTCCTCTGGTCTCCTCTACCTCCTCATATTCCTGTGGTCTCCTGGCCACACCACGTTCTCTCCCCAACACACACACAAGCATAAAGAAATCTGACAGCCTGCTTGTGTCTAGAAATCACCAGTTGTGATATGCCCATCTCAGTGAGTCCCTTAACCTAGGTCATGAGACCTTCCAGATCCTTAGAATCACAGGCATACAGGACTTCAAATGTAAAATAGGAATTATGTCCAAAGTTATTTACAGAAGAAGGGTTAAAGAACAATCTGTGGAGAGTATTTAGCACAGGTGGGTATCCCAACAGGACTAATGAGCATTCACTACTATGATCCCATCCACAGCCACTCTTTTTGAACTGACTCTGTTGTTTTCTTCCTAGCACTTAACATGCTCTGCCAGAGTGAGGTCTGACAGTCTTCCCCTATAGAATGGGAGCCTCTAAAGAGCCGAGACCTTGCTCTCTTATTCAGTATTCCCCACTATTAGAACAGGGCCTGGGAGAGAAGGATTCGAGTATCTGCTGAATCAGTGAAGAGGAACCACAGCCCATAGGAGTTAAGTGCCCTGCCCAAGAATACTTCAGTTCAAGGCAGAACCTGGACTGAGAGATCTACTTGGACTCTAAGCCAGTGTTCTTGCTCCAAAGGGAAAGTTGTTCCCTTCGGTAGAAATGCTCTGTGCACAGCCGAGTGTCCTGCTAAGCAGGATTATGAATGTGACCTGGGTGAAAGTTCTCGCCTCATTTAGCATGAAACAAAGCAGCATTAACCGCAGTGGCAGGAGCAGCCCCAGATTCCAGGGCACATACTCAGCAAATGACCTTCTACTGAATGCTGGGGGGAGGGGAGGAGAAAAAGAAAAGTTGCCTTGGGATGTCCCACCCCCACTTCTGAGGCCTGATTTGTGCTCTCCAGGTGCTAAGGTTCAAGGAAATAGGGTAGGGACAGGAAACACCCTATGGTCATTTGACAGCGTCTTTATCCAATGTAATCCAGACAGAAGCCCCAGTATGGATTCCTTGCCCCACTCTCCCTTGCTCACACATACACTCACCCAGAAAAGCTTCCAAAATGCTTGAAATGCAGCTGCACACCACATCTTTATTTATTTGTAGCCTAAGAGGAATGAGGCACTTATGTTTCTTCCTCTCTCTCCCAGCCCCTCTGAAAAAAGGAAGTACTATTTGAAGGCCATCTGATGCGACTGTGTCACTACTGATCAGCAGCTCAGCAGGGCCGATGAATGTGCCAGAGATCACGCAGAACCCTTCCTGCTCCTCAACATTAAGGGGCTGGGTGCAAAACAATTGTGGTGACTTGTCTTTATGCTAATGTCATGCGATTCTCTAAAAGGGACAGAGGGTAGGATGGAAGCATTCAAGGTGCCCATGGGGAGACTGTCTTTTGGTTCTTTTGGTCTCCATTAGCAAAGGCTTAGATGGGTTGGTCTGATTATTATTCTTTATTATGGGGATCTGAGGGATACAGTGAAGGGGGAGGGAACAGTAAGACAGAAACTGTTCTGGCCTTTCAACTCTCAGCTGCTGACTGAAAGCTTGGGCTCCATGATAAAAATCTCTGGCTGGTGTCACAGAGGCAGGTGTGGAGCGAAGCCAGGACAGCATCCTGGACAGGCAGCACTTTTTGCTGGCCCACCTGGGATGCTTCCTCGGCAAGGAAGTCATTCATCCTACGGGAAAAAAAGAAAGGGAGAAAGTCCAAGGCGTGCTGAAGAGGAACACTCACAAAAGCTGAAGAACAATGAAATCACCTGTAAAACGGCCAGGTAAACCAGGACCGGAGACGTGAACAAAGAACACTATGAAATCAATAGGGTGGTCAGACGAATGGCATGGCTTAAGTGACCTAAAATGTCATGTCATCTAACCTTTCATTGAGACTGAGGCTCAGAAAGAATGGAGACATAACTTGAGAGTGGCAGAATCGGAACCAGGGTGGGTCTCTCTCCCCTACACTGTCAAAGTCATACCCCAATAGGAAACTAGCAGTCAGGATGAACACGGGCCACACCCATGAAGGCCAGGTTCACTGCACTGAACTCAACTTGAGCTGCATGAGGATGCCTGTGCACAGATGCCCAAATAGTAGCAAATTCAAAAACAAACCAATGAAAAGATGCAGGGTCCTGAGATTTGCAGGAGAAGACAAGCAATCCTACTTTGGTTCATTCAAAAGTCTGGAAAAGAAATCAATTGTGTTCATTAATGAAAATGAAGCAATGACAGTGAAAGAGGGAAAAATAACCCCACTATTGGAGAGGAAAAAGGAACTAGAGCAAGCCTCCAGTGGAGGGGGATCTCTTATCCTTCACATAAAGAATAAAGGAGTTGCCGAGTACAGAGGTTCACACCTGTAATCTCAGCAACTCAGGAGGCTGAGGCAGGAGGATCACAAGTTCCAGGACAGCCTGAGCAACTTAGTGAGGCCGTGCCTGAAAAAATTTTAGGAAAAGTTGAGGGTGTAGCTCAGTAGTAGAGTACCCCTGGGTTCAATCCCCAGTACCATCCCAAATAAAAGTCTTCCTAAAATAAATAAACACTGCCCTGAAAATTGGGACTCCATAAGCCAGAATTTAATGTATTTGCTCAGGATTCGGAAAAATCATTATATATTACATCCTTTAATATATGAACTAAAATCAGTGGTAATTCAGAATTAAAATTAAGGATATAATTCTATTTATTAAAGAATAAAATACTTAGGAAGAAGTTTAACAGAAGACTTTTCACTGAAAAATTATAAAACATAATTGAAAAAAATTCAAGAAGATATAAATCAGTAGAAAGACATCCCATGTTCATAAAGTAGGAAATTTAAACTGTAAAATGCAATACTTTCCACACAGATCTACAGATTTGTCATAATCCCTATTAAAATCTCTCCTGCCTTTCTTGCAGAAATTGGCAAGCCAATTCAAAATTTTATGTGGAAAATATAAGGGACCTAGAACAGCAAAAACAATCTTGAAAAATAACAAGGGTGGACAATTCAGACTTCCTAACTTCCAAAACTTACTGCATAATTTAATCAAAATAGTGTGGTACTTTAATAAAGCTAGACATATAGATTAATAGAATAAAATTGAGAGTCTAGAAATAAGCCCTTACATTTATTATCAATTGATTTTTGACACGAGTACCAAGACTATTCATCAGAGAAAGAATGGCCTTTCCAACATTGATACTTGGGACAACTGAATAGCTACATGCAAAAGAATGAAACTGGACTTCTACCTCATCCCATATACCAAAACTAAGTCAAAATGTATCATACGCCTAAATATAAAACTCTTAGAAGAAAACACAGTACCTTAGCTTAAGAAATGGTTTCCTACATATGATACTAAAAGCACAAATGACAGAAGAAGAAAACAGACAAATTAAACTTCACCAAAATTAAAAACACTTGTGCTTCAAAGGAGTTCTTTAAGAAAGTAGAAAGACCTTGGGTAGCGTGGCACATGCCTGCAATCCTTGGGAAGCTGAGGCAGGAGGACTGCAAATTCAAGGCCCACCTAAGCAACTTAGTAAGACCCTGTCTCAAAAAACAGGGGTTGGGGGTGTAATTCAATGATACAGCAGCATCCCTCAGTTCCAACTCCAGTAAAACAAAAAAAGAAGAAGAAGAAAAAGGACGAGGAGGAGGAGGAAGAGGATCTGCATCTAGCATATAACTCTTACAATGCAACAATAAAATTATAAGCAACTCAAAAAATGTGGGCAAAGGTTGAATAGACACTTCTCAAAACAGATATACAAATGGCAAGATTTGTGCAAGGTACACAAATGAAAAGATGCTTAACAGCACTGGTCTCTGGTAAATGCAAATCAAAAACATAATGAAATATCATTTCATATCCACTAGGATCCACTAGGATGATTTTTAATGTATTTTTTAATTATAGGTGGACACAGTACCTTTATTTTTGTGGTGCTGAGAATCAAACCCAGTGTCTCAACATGCCAGGCAAGTACTCTACCACTAAGCCACAGCCACAGCTCCACTAGGATGATTTTTAAAGATAAAAAATCACAAGTGTTGATAAGAATGTGAAGAAATTGGAATCCTCATACATTGCTGTAGAAAATAGTACAGCTACTTTGGAAAACAGTTTAGCAAATCCTCAAAAGGTTAAAAACACAGAATTGACATATGAACCAGCAATTCTACTCCTAGGTAAATACCCAGGAGAAATAAAGACATACAGCTACACAAAAACTTGCAAACAAATGTTCATAGCATCATTATTCATAATGGCCAAAATCCAAATGTCCATCAATGGACAAATTAGTAAAGAAAATGTTGCAATCAATATAGTACAATGTTATTTGGCAAAAAAAAAAAAAAAGCCAGGAACAAAGTACTGATTGATACATGCTACAACATGGTCTAAGTCTTTTCTGCTGCTATGACAGAATGATTGATTGAAACTAGGAAATTTATAAAGAAAAGAAGTTTTTTTTGGCTCAAAGTTCTGGAAGCATGGACGTCTAAGAGCATACTACCAGCAAGTGTCTACACTGCTTTAACTCAAGACAGAAAACAGATGGACAATTGAACATGTGCAAAAGAGGCAAAACGTGAGGAGCAGCCTCTTTTTTAAGAACCAGCTCTCAAGGTTATTAATCCAATCCCACAAGAACTGTATTAATCCTTCTTAACAGCACTATCACCTCTCAATATCACTGCATAGAATTAAGGTTTCAACCTTTGAACATTTGCCAGACATATTCAAGCCACAGTAAATATAGACAAACCTCCACACCATGCTAACTGAAAGAAGCTAGTCACAAAAGATCTCATATTAGATGATCCCTTTATTGGAAATGTCCAGAATAGGCAAGTCCATAAAACAGAAAGTAGATTACTAGTGTCCAGGAGTTTGGGGGAGTGACTACTAATGGTACAGATTTTCTTTTGAGGATGATGAAAATGTCCTAAAATTATACAGTCAATGCCACACAATTATGTCATATAATTATGGTCATACAGTTATGTGACTGTACTAAAAAACCACTGGACGAGATCACTTAAAAGGGTAAATGTGCTGGTTGTCGTGGCACACACCTGTAATCCCAGCAACTCCAGAGGCTGAGGCAGGACAGCATTTGAAATTTAGCAAGAGTCTGTCTCAAAATAAAAAATAAAAAATGGCTGGTGGTGTAGCTCAGTGCCCCTGGATTCAATCCCCAATGCCAAAAGGGGGAGGAGGGCAAATTAAATGTTCACATAAGAATGTCCCCTCTTTCAGTTTGCTACAGACTATAAAATACAACTATAACCAAATTAGGTTTTGCATGAGACTCTGAAGGGCTCTCTTTCAAAGCAAGGCTACAAGCCTCCATTCATTTTGGCTGCTCAAGTATCTCTTATCTGCCTTTCTGCATTGCTGACTGTCACTTGGATGTTTTGAGTTTGCCAGGTACATAGTTCCTGGCAGGGAAAAAAAATGAACTATAATTATACTGAATTTTAGCTCTTCTAGAAGATATTTTTTTCCTCTTCCTAAGAACATGATTTCTTCCATATTATAAGAGTATTGCAATTCCATTTCATAATCCTACTTCCAATGCAGCAAAATAGGACAGAAGCTCACAAATGAGACTATTTCTGCATCATGCTGAAGCTTCCAGAACAAACAGTCCAACTACCATGCCTTTTCTGGAACTTCATAGGTAACCAGTTTTACTGAGTGACCCCAAAATACAAATAGCACCAATCTTCTAGGCAGGAGCACATTTTTAAAGACACACCAAGAAAAAGATTTTAAAAAACATTAGGGCTGGGGATGTGGCTCAAGCGGTAGTGCGGTTGCCTGGTATGCGTGCGGCCAGGGTTCGATCCTCAGCACCACATACGAACAAAGATGTTGTATCCGCCAAAAACTAAAAAATAAATGTTAAAATTCTCTCTCTCTCTCCCTCTCTCTCTAAAAAAAAAAAAAATACATTACACATCTTACAACTTAAAAATTCCAAGTATTCAAAGAATGTGACTAAAAGGGAGGGAAAAGAGTCGTGTCATGATAAGATTTTAAAAAGGAAGTAGAATTTCAGGGTTGGAAGGAACCTTAAACAGTTGTCTATGGCCCTTCCCCTTCCACTTGCATAACTGAAATGTTAATCTCTTTATAAATCCATACCAAGGCATTAACTAACCCAGACTTAAGAACTGCCACTGAAGAAGAGATCATTGTCTCAGACAACAGGACTGTCAGAAAGTTCTCCCTTTGTCTCCGTAAAGTTTCAGTCTAGCCAGGAACACACCTGTAATCCCAGTGACTTGGAAGCCTGAAGCAGGAGGTTTGCTAGTTCAAGCTGCCTCTGTCACTTAACAAGACCCCGACTCAAAATAAAATTTTTAAATTTTATATGTAGCTCAGCAGTAGAGCACCCCTGGGATCAATCCCCTATAACAAAAAAAAAAAAAAAGATTCAGTCTACTCTCTTCTCAAATACATAAAGCTATTTCTCATCACCCTGGCACCATGAGCCTTCTCTTTTACATGTAATATCTCTTCTCATCTTTAACACTCAAAGACATTATGGACAAGGTTTCATTATTCTCTTCCAAAACATGTCTCCAGGGCAACCAGCTCTGCCAAGCAGGGCTGTGGTAAAGTGAAGAGAAACAAAGTAAATGAGCAGAAGAAAGAAAGTAGAGGGAGGAACTATAGATGCCCAAGAAGGCCAGCTGCCAAGAGACAGCCCAAGAGGCTGAGCTTCCACCTGGATGCCAACCAAACCCTGAAAGGCAACCCTTTTAAGGACTCAGGGGCAGACAGGAGTCAGTCCACTCTGGCTCAGCCACTCTGCTAGGTGATCTATTTGTTTGTCGGTTTGTCTGATTCTAAATGCTGGGGATGGAACCCAGGGCATTGTGCATATTAGGCAAGTGCTCTCTGCCACTTTTTAAAATTTTACTCTTGAGACAGGATCTACCTAAATTGCCTAGGCTGGCTTTGAACTTACTGTCCTCCTGCCTCTGCCTCCCGAGTTGGCTGGAGTTAGAAATATGCACCGCCATGCCTGCCTGGCTTTTCTAGGTTTGGGGGATCTTTGGTTGGTTGATTAGTTTGAAGGCTAAAGTTAATAGGCATCTCTGTCTTCAAATATCCACTATACTGACCTGCTACTCAGTGCAAGAAACTCTGATGACCAATAATTAGCCTCTCAGGATATTTGGTTTCTGTGATACGCAGTTAAGGGACAAATGTATCATCTGGCTGAGTTTTTGTTTGCAGTACTGGGATTGAGTCCAGGGGCACTCTACCACTGAGCTACATCCCTGGCCCTTTTTATTTTGACACAGGGTCTCTCTAAATTGCTGAAGAAGGCCTCAAACTTAGAATCCTCCTGCTTCAATCTCCTTACGGGCTGGAACTACAGGTGTGTGCCACCATGCCTGGCTTGCCATGGTTTTTAAACTGTATGGGATAGGTACAGCAGATACTGGTTCCTTTTTCTCAAAGTTGAGTACAGACACACTTCTTGTCTCTGCAGAGGCAGAGAAGTGGTTAACAAGACCAGCTAGGGCCAAGTTTATTTTGGTGGTCGGCCTCTTGCTTTAGTCCCACCCCTCACCTTTCCAGGTACCCTGGATTCAACCATCCCCACCATGTAGTGCTAATCCTCTGCACAATTTCCTTTTCCCTTCCTTATCCCCACTAATGGTTCCCTAACCTGTGTTTAAATCCACAGCCTCCCTCCATTCCAGAGAGAAGCTAATTTGACAGACTACTTCACTCTAGGACAACACAGAGAGCTAATATCTGAGGCCTTTTGTTCCTTAACTGCGTGTCACAGAAACCAAATATCCTCAGAGGCTATTCATTGGTCATCAGAGTCTCCTGCACTGAGTAGCAGATCAGTCTAGTGGATATTTGCAGACAGAGATGCCTATTAACTTTAGCCTGCAAATTACAGCATGGAAGCATCTATCTATCTTGGCTAAGTGATGCCCCTGCACACAGAATTATAGGGACTAGAATTAAAGACTCTTTCGAGGGAGGTTGTGACGCGTAGCTGGAAAAACCTGGGTTTTGGAATCTGGTCTGGACTGAAATCTGAGGCTCAGTTTCTTCTACAGCCTGGGAAGAATTTAAGAATATTTTTTAAAGAGTCACTGTCAACATTAAATGAGATAATGTACATAAAAGTGCTTGGTATTTACATCAATCAGCTCCCTGTCTAGGTTAGTTCTCCCTCCTGTGTACTTGGTTCTGCTTCTCAGAGTTGAGTTGGTATCTGATTGATTCTCACATTAACTGTGTCTCTCCTAACCAATGACTCCAAGGTGTCACTCTTGCCACCCCTATATTATAAGCACCTGGTACAAAGCCTGGCCCACCATATAAATGAAAGGACAATCAGTAGCTTTCCCTGTTTTTAAGCCAGAACCTCCTAGATGCTATCTGGTTCTTTTTCTTGCCTTCAGGCAGTCCCACACCTCCCACACAGTAGACTCCATCTTATTACCCAACTTCCCAGGTGACCCACCCAACAGTCCTCATAGCCAAGGAATTAATCATTCTCATTAACATCACCATCATCACAAAGCAGCAAATACTTTTGCAACGATTTCTCAGATAAGGCTAGGTAGGTTAGAGGAGGTAGGAAGTGAGAAAAATCATCATGGCAACAATTCTTATCACTAAAAGTGGAAAGGAAGAGGGTAAGACAAGCTAAGAGGATAATCAAGAAAGTCCAGTCAAAGAGAAAAGAGCACACCAGGGTGTCCAGTGGAAGGAAGCAGAGATGAGGGGCACACATGCATTGTGATTATAGATTTCCCCTGGAGCAGTGGTACATGCCTGTGATCCTAGCTACTCTGGAGGCTGAGGCAAGAGGATTGCAACTTCAAGACCAGCCTCAGCAATTTAGCAAGACCCTGTCTCAAAATTTAAAAAAAAAAAAATTTAAAGGAGGGTTTAGAGATGTAGCTTAGTGGTTTAAAAAAAAAATTAAAGGAGGGGCTAGAGATGTAGCTTAGAGCATCCCTGGGTTTAATCACCAGTATGGCAAAAAAGAAAACAATGAATTTCCCCAGAAGGAAAGAAAGAGTCAAGAGACATTAGCACTGAAAGGTTGGTAGTACCAACATCTCTCTGTCCCTCTCTTGGTTTGCAAGGTACAACACTAATGTCTAATGATCAGATGTTTTGCTCAAGGTCACTCAGCTCATAAGAGTCAAAGTGAGACTATATAACTCAGGTGTCCTGGCTTCAAAGCCAAGGCTCTAAAAATAAGAGTATGACAGAATCAAATGAAAAAGCCCTGTGGTTCCAATTCCAGCTCTTCCACTTTTTAGCTGCGCTATGAAAGTGAGCCAGCTGGTCAACATCCTGCACCCCAGCTTGTTGTCCATGAAATGCAACTCTGCAGGGATGCCATAGGAATTAAATGAGATCAGATCGAAAAAGCATGTAGAATCACATTTGAAATCCATCTTTCTTTATTAAAAAAAATTACAGAGCACTTTCTATTTGCCAAAGACAAGGAATCAAGAAGAGACTATTAAAAAAAATTGTGTGTGTGTGTGTGTATATAAATAATAAGGAATGCCCTGCTTTGTCCTAGCAAAAAATTAGATTTGGAAATGAACGTCTAGAGGAGCCAGGTAAGGGAAAAGGAATTAGTCCCAGATAGGACAGAAGAGGTTGCAGGCAAAGGTCTTTTCTAGGACACTAAGAAATGTTTAGAAAATAAAAGAAAGACTGTGCCAAATCTAGCTTAAAGACTGAGCCTCAAACCACACTGCCTGACTCCCATTCTGAGATGTCAACAAACCACAGCAAGGGGCCAGACATGGGGGCACACGCCTATGATCCAAGTTACTCACTACTTGGGAGGCTAAGGTAGGAGGACTAAAAGTTCGAGGCCAGCCTGGGCAACTTAGTGAGACCCTGTCTCAAAATAAAAAATAAAAAGGGTTAGGGATATGGCTCAGTGATAAAGCATCCCTGGGTTCAATCCCAAGTAGTGGGGGCAGGAGTGGGGGTCAGGAGTATCTTCAGGTACAGTTAGGTTGACTGACTATCTCAGCTTTCCTGACAGCATCCTGACTTTAGCACCCAAAAGCCCTACATGCCAGTACTAGGCAGCCCAGATTCTGGTTAGTTGATCCAGGTCCTCTCCTCTCTAGCCTGAATAATTTCACCAGCAAGATGGTAAAACACCCCTGACCTAACAGGAGTTCCCATAGGTGCTGCTGGCAGCCTTGCCGGCTAAGTATACACCCTCCCTTAGGCCCAGGTCTTCTCAAAGCCTCTACACTGGAAAAGGAAGGAAGAAACAAGTATAGAGAGAGTAGGATCAGCCCCTTGGGATGACCTGGGCAGGCAGGATCTCAGGTGCTTGGGTTTGAGTGTTTATTTCCCTGAAATCATGTGTTGGGAATTTATGGGCGTTAACAAAATCATATGTCAATGGGAGTTGGAGTTGGGTTCTCCGGGTGCTGATTGGGTTTCGAGGGCTCTGCCCACATGAATGGATTAATGGATTATCATGAGAGTGGCTTTGTTTAAAGAATGAGCTCTCTGATTTGTTTGCTCTGTCTCAGCATGTGATGGCTCTGCCATGTTATCACCCAACAAGAGGGCTCTTACTAGATGTTGAAGAGACACTGGCACCATGAGTTGAATAAACCACCGTTCCTTTATAAATTACCCAACCTTAGGTATTTTGTTATAACAACAAACACAAGGCCTCAGACCCCATTTTACCAGGGACAGGAGGATGCCCTCTGGAAACTGGCACTCAACCATGCCAGCTCTTCCCTCTCTACCCTCTGCCCAGGATAGCAGTGGGGTGGGGGGCAAATGAACAAAGCAAAATGCTACTCAAAATGTAACACAAAATTTATTAATAACCACAAAGTAATGCCAATGTATCTATTTTTGCACAAATTCCAAGAAGTGTAAATCCCTCACCCATTTCCACAAAGCCTTATCCTCTTGGGCCACTGTGTACACATCTATAAAACTAAACCAAAGGAAAACCACATACCCCATCATCACCACCTCCCCATAGCACAAATATAGGACAGATGAACTACAATCTTCTGAGACCTCAAGCAAAAACCACCCAGCTAAGTTCCTCCTGAAAAACTGACCCACAGAAGCTATAAGTGGATCATGGTTGTTTTAAACTGCTAAATTTTGAGGCAATTGGCCACTAATATACAGTGTGTCTGTCCGTGTCCCAGCCCCCTTTTGGTGCTGGAAATGAACCTAACACCTTGCACATGCTAGGCAGGTACTCTACCACTGAGCTATCTTTCTTGCTTTCAGTTAAGGAGGGTGTTGTCTACGGATTCATAAATGGTGTAGGAAGGAGATACATATAAGCAACCATAAGAGAAATGCACCAGTCTATGTATGTGATAACACAGTAACACTCAATTACATGTGCACGTATAAACACATGTGTACATGAAGGCACAAGAAAGACCTTCCACAGTAGGAAGGAGGCATGAGTTTTTCATTTGTGGGACAGCAGAATGAGGATCAGGCGTGTGAATCTGGGGAAGAATGGGTTTAGAAATCAAAAAAAGGGCAGGAAAAGGCCCTGTTACACAGATGTTTGAAAAAGGGAAACAGCTCTAAAGCTTACTTCTAAATGCCTCTGAGTTCCTGGACCACCTCAGCTTTAAAACAAAATGACAACAATAAAAACAACAACACAAAAAAAAAAAAGGTTAGAAAAGACACACTGTGCCAATCCTATAGCTCTCCTAGAAACCATAGTGATGGGTGCCATTAACTCAGATCAATAGATAGAAAAGCTTCCAGAATCACACACCAACCCAAATCCAGTTAAACTGCAAGCAAATGGCAAATCGATAATGTTGCAGAGGTGCAGAGGACAGACAAACAGCTCTGGGGGTGGCAGGAGTGGCCCAGAATTTGAATGTTTTATCAATGTGACTGAGGGCTGAAATTGATCACGAGGAGATAAATGGATCAAAAATGTCGGGAAGTGAGTGACCTTGCTGCTCTAAGAGGCTATGCGAAAGTATGAATCATGCTTTGCCTACTAATTTACTCAAGTGGCTGTGTCTATCAATGACAAAGCCAAAGAGGCAAAGGAAAACAGATTCCAAATCTCATCACTAACACCAAGGTCCACTTCAGTTCTGAAGGTAGAATGGAAATTCAAGAACGAGTACCAGATTGACCAGAATCTCAGAAACTTCATGAGCAAATCCAACATGCTTTACATATGAGTCATTAGTTCCTCAGCAGCAGACCCACAGCTACTGTACTCCACCGGAACCCTGGTTGGCCTGATGTCATCCACCTCTGCCAAAAATTCCACGGCATGCTTGAAAGGGCAGTACTCATCCTGGAAAGGCCAAAAGGTACTTCTCCTGTCTGCTCAAAGGAAGCTCCCTAAATGCTATGGCCAGCTGAGAAGCAATTGAAAAGAAAAAGACACACACACACACACACACACACACACACACACACCTACCTTGCCAGACATGGTGGTGCTCTATGACTTAGGAGGCTAAGGCAGGAGAATCATGACTTTGGGACCAGTCTAGCAAATACAACAAGACCCTGTCTCAAAATTTAAAAAAAGTCTGGTGTGTAGCTCAGTGGTAGAGGCCCCAGTGAATGCATGTGTGGTCACTGGGTTCAATCCCCAGATCTTTGAAGCCACTATCAATTTCTCACAAATCTATCTTACTATGATTCCCCGCCCCAACTTTTCTCCTTGAACTTTGGTCAATACCTTGATATCAAGTTTCCTGTCTGTAAAAGGTAAAAGAAGAGCCATTTACCAATCTCTGTAACTAGAAGAAAAGAAAAAGAACACATCGGGAAAGCAGTGGGGAAAATGACAGAGCCCAGAGGATCAGACTACGGGTCAGAATGTGAAGTTCTGATTTTACATTCTCATTTCCAAAAACTGCTGCCTACTCTCTGCTTTTCCATGGAATATGGCAATCTACAAGGTTGAAGCCCCATAAGGAAAAGGGTGACATATTACATTTCTTTAGTATCCAGTATAGGACTGGATATACAGTGGGTATTCAAGGAATAGAAGAGTTAGAGAAGGGTAAAGGGGTAGGAAAAATCAAGAGCCCAGGTTTATGCAAAAATAAACCTATCTGGTTTATTTGGTCAAATCTATGTCATAAATTAGGGGAAAATATATATATATATATATATATATATATATATATATATATATATATATATATATATATACACTAAGGGGAGGATCCCCATCTCACTGGCTGCTTTCCTACCTCTAATATTCATTTCACCTCTTCAAATTTTACCTACCTTCAAGATCCAGCTCAACTTTCACTTTCTTCTCTATAAATACACCCTAACCACTCCAGCCCATAGAAGTATCTTCCACCAAAGAAAGAGCAAAAGCATTTATTGATACTATCTTTATAGTACTAACCTGGATTTGTTTTCATGTTGTCACTTGTTCATGTAATATAGCTTATATAGATTCTTAAAATCTTAGGATCTTAGATTAGACTATATAACTACATCACATCCTCCATAGCAATTAACAACAGTTATATCCAGGCACAGTGGCAAATGTCTGTAATCCCAGCAACTCGGGAGGCTGAGGCAGAAAGATCACAACTTGGAGGCCAGCCTCAACAATGTAGTGAGACCTTGTCTCAAAATAAAAAATAAAAAGGATTCTGGATGTAGTTCAGTGGGAGAATGGCCCTGGGTTCAATTTCCAGTATTTCACATACACACACACACACAAAAAAAAAAAAAAAATCGTATATACCAATTTGAAATACTTTTTAAAAAGTACTTAAAATTGCCATTTCAAAAAGAGTCCATTCATATAATTTCCTAAACATATTTAAGTGACATGAACAAATCAAGTGAAATGTGGTATACTACATGCGGGAAGTTTATTTAGGGTGAGGTCTTTGGTGTTCTCAAAAGTAGGTCTGCCTGTTTGCCACTGTTGGTCTTGAAATCAGTTATCCTCCCTGAGTTTCCAGAGATCAGAAGTGTCCAAGACTTTTTTATGCTTTAAGGCAGATCCCCAGATGGTGACAGTAATTGAATTACAAAGTAAACCTGGGTTTGCCACCTCCCTGCATAGACCTGGCCACCCCCTTGGGAGATGCAGAAGGCTTCCACTTCTCAGGGTCCAAAGAAAATGCCAGTTCTGAAGATGAAACAGGTGTCCCCCCATTGAGATAATATCCACAAATCCAGGACATTTGTACCAACTGTTCCTGTCCTCCAGTACTGGAAGCCTTCCAGAATGAGAAATAAATTCATCTTCCCACGATTCCAAGAGCTGTCCTTTCCCCCTTGCAGTAGATAAAAGTCAAAAATCTTTACAAATTCTCAATATATACACACTGCCCTTGAGAAACTGGCAACCTGTCATGACCCAGTCCTTAGTTCAGCCAGCAATCATTACCACTGAGGACATAGAACAAAGACACATCACCTGCCCCCTAATTACTAACAGTACACAGGAAAGACAGATGTGCAATTCTACAGTGACCATGCACTATGAGGTGATACCTACAAAGTCTAGCACAAGCACAGAAGGACAAACACCTAATTCACTCGAGTGCAGGTTGGAAGTGTTCACAGTAGAGATGATTTTTGAACTTGGAGAATGAGTAGTTGCTGTTGGATGAAAACAGAGGAAAGTGACCCTTCTAGGCAGGAACAAAGTGTGCACAGAGACGAGAGTAATCCAGCAAAGCCTGTTGGTGTGTCCAGATGCTACAAGGCCTCTAACTGGTGAGATGAAGGTGAACAGGTGAGGTCAAGCCAGGAGGGTCTTGTATCACTCTCTAAGCGACAGGCAGCCATTTAAAGATTCTGAGCAACAAACTTTGGTCAGATGCATATAACTGCTTCACAGCTGATGGATCAGAGGAGGCAAGATGAGAAGCCAGTAAGAGATAAGGAGGACCCAAGTCAGAGCAAAAGAATCAGGGACAGGACCAGGGGGAGCTGGGAAGCCACAGGAGAGTCTGGAAAACAGATTGGATGTGGTCATAGGGAGAGAGATGAATCCAGGGTGAGTTTCAGGATTCCTTTAACCTTCCACTTTTTCCTCCCTTTGCTTTCCTCCCCCACTTAAGCCTCTACAG
Source organism: Ictidomys tridecemlineatus (assembly GCF_052094955.1). Lineage (NCBI taxonomy): Eukaryota > Metazoa > Chordata > Mammalia > Rodentia > Sciuridae > Ictidomys > Ictidomys tridecemlineatus. Next base: position 115,900,601 of record NC_135487.1, read on the forward strand.
TTTTGCTTTGAGGTAAGTGATCCATTAAACCTGGGCTTGTTATGACTCAGTCCTCAGATTTGTGTAATTTAGCATAAATGCTGTCTTGATGACTGTCACCTGTGTTTTATCCTACTTAATTGAATTCCTAAAGTGTCCTTTTGAACTAAAATTCATTTTCTCTCCTTTTTAGAAAAGATAATTTTGTGAAAATTGATTCTCTTCCTTCCCTCCTCCCAACTTAGCTCATCTCACATCAAGTTCACAGGATGGGAACTGGATTTAATTCTATGTTCTCCTTCATGCCAAACATGTTCTTGGCACTCAGTGAATGCCGATTACTTCTACCGACCACAAAAATAATAACAACAATCTATAAATACCTTGGCTTCCTGCAGTTGAGAGGAATTAACCACACTGCAATTAAGGAAAAGCTGGAGAAAACATTTAGTTAGAAACTTCTCAATGCAGACAACAAGATTAAGACAATAAATACCAGTTCCAACATATTTCTTGGGTGGTGTTTTATAAAATAGTCCAATAAAATGCTAAAGACCACCCAATGCTACAACAGAATGCTAACAACCTATGACTCACCCAAAAACAAAAATTGAAGAGATTAATCTATCACATAAAAGATAGAAGAGTAATAAGCATCAACATTTTATGCAACTGACAAATTATAAAAAGGAGAGATGGTTCTAAGACCTAGTTCATATAAAATATCACACTTTTTAGAACAATAAAACAGCAAGATAGTATGACTCTATATACAGACTTTAATAGAAAATGGTCTCTGGATTTGGATACCATACGAAACAAGAGGGATGTAAAACATATTGGGATTGGTTCTTGTCAAGAATAGATAAACTGGGCGCTGTGGCACATGCCTGTAATCCAGCAATTCAGGAGGCTGAGGCAGAGGAACACAAGTTCAAGGCCAGCCACAGCAAATTAGGGAGACCTTGTCTCAAAATTAATTTTTTTAAAAGGGTTTGGTATATAATTCAGTGGTAGCAACCCCTGGGTTTGATCCTCAGTACTAGGGGGCAGGGTACACAATAGATAAGTAGATAAGAGGTAACTGAGGACTAAATATGACAAAATGTTCAGTGAGACTGAAAAACTTCTGGGGCAAGTTAGGAAGGTGTATCATTATAGGGAATCTATAAGACAAAGGTTTGCCTTTTCTATTACAGTTTAGTTCCAAATGGCAAAGAACAAACATACAAATTAAGTGGACTAATACAATAAGCACATACCTGAAAAATATTTTAGGTAAATGTCTGCTGCAGAATGAACTCAGAAGAACCTGAAGCCACGGACCCAAACAGCTCTGCCAACATGTGATATTGCAATATTCTATTGATTACTATCACACTAGGCCTTGTTAATACAGAAGTTCCAATTAGATGCAAAATCAAAAGAGATCACAAAGGAAAAGACAAAAAAGTGTATAGCTCAGACAGAAGAGTTGGAGAAAACCAAGAAACCAGAGCACATTAGGGGAAATGAGGAATCTCATTTTGGTTCTAGAAACACATCTTTTCCTGTCATGGCGCTCAGAGCACTGCTAACCAAGATAAACTGAAGGCATCCAGAGGCCAGGTGAGGCCACTATTAGCCTCATGGAACTGAAGGAATCAATACGGACACAGGTAGGCTGGGAAGGTCTGCTCTAGATTCCCATTAAGTCATCAGTAGAATATTTTCTACCAATGACAGTTTCAGAACAAGTTTACCACCACTTCTGCTTTAATGAACTGAGATTAAGTTGAACAGTTATTAAGTGCTATCATTATATAATAATTGTCCCATTCGTCTGATCTCACCTCGTCCGGTAATTGTATCTAAAGGCAATTCTTCTGAGTTCCACCACACCTGGAGCTCAGGGAAGAACCTATGTTTTTTCTCTTCACATCTTTCTACCAAGATCATTTCCCTTGATGTCACAGAGGTGGAAATAAAATATATTACCTACTAGCATCCTTTTGCATCTACCCACCCTAATCTCCCCAGATATAAATCTCCCATCATAAGCCTCCCTTGGATTCTCTTACCTAGGAAGGCATAAATGACTTATTCTTTCTCCAATGTGCTTCACCTTCCCAAAAAGTCTGAGGATACCATCACTTTTGAATAGAAGGAATATTGCATTTGTTGTAGTACAGCTAGTATTTGGCAGAAGTAGGTGCCACGTGACCTTCACCCTCTAGGAAGTATACTTTGAAACTTCTATAATCCCCCTCCAGGATCAGCATGTTTCAGTCTGCCTTCCCACACAGAACTGGGGACCATGTGTCTGAGATCTATATGCCATCACCACCTAATTAGAAATATTGACAATCACTTAGGGAACACTTTCTTGTGCAGTTTATAGTTTCAAAGTATATTCATGCAGGGGCTGGGGTTGTTCTCAGTGGTAGAGAGCTTGCCTAACATATGTGGGGTACTGGGTTCAACTCCCAGAACCACATAAAAATAAATGAATTTTTTTAAAGTATATTGGGCTTGGGTTTTATAGCCCAGTTAGCAGAGTTCTTGCCTGGCATGCACAAGGCCCTGGGTTCAATCCCCGGCACCACAATAAATAAATAAATAAATAAATAAATAAATAAATAAATAAATAAATAAATAAATAAACAAATAAACAAACAACAAAAAAAGCACAAGTATTCTCATGCATTATCTCATTTGATCCTGGTGACAATTCCACAATACAAGCGAACAACACTGCCACCCCTGTTTCACAGGTGAGAAGTTTAAGGATTAGAGAAATGTAGATGTCCGCCCAGTTTCAAGTGGTCCAAAAACTAAAACGTTCTTCCTCTTCTTTTTACTTTAATCACATAAAAAAAAATGCCACCAGATACCACTGGTGCCCGCAGAATGATCCAAGAAATCCATATAAGGGTTGGTTCTGCTGAGCATAGACTGTAGATAAATCAAATCACCTTTGAATACTTTCCAATCTCCTAAGGAAGTGTCCCTGCAAGGACACTGCACTTTGGATCACTCTGTTTACCAACTGAAATAAGAAGTCTCTTTCCAGGGGAGATCACAGACCTGTTTCTGACCCACCTATCTCAACAGTAAGTAGAAGACCCTACTATCTCTTCCATGCTCCCTTCATGTTGCTATGCACTGTCACTTGCTGCAGAATCAGGTGCATTTTAATGAAATTATTTTCTTATGTATTTGCTTCCTACTGCATTAAGGAGTAATGCAGACAAAAGAGATGCCTTGAATCCCCACACCGAGCACCTAGCATAAACACCAGCAGCCACTCAACATTCAAATACAAAATACACACAAGTCCTGAAAGCACACACTTTCCACTCATTCACTAACCCTCACCCAAGAAGTTTGAAGAAGAAACTCCTCCAGTTGCAGAAAATGGTAAGAAAAAAGGAAAGCATTTTTGCTTTACTCACAATTGTTTTATCCAAATGTTTCCCTGTTAGTCAGTCTGTCTGTCTGTGTATGTGTTGCTTGCGCGCTCGCTCTCGCGCGCGCTCTCTCTCTCTCTCTCTCTCTCTCTCTCTCTCTCTCTCTCTCTCGATCTCTCGATCTCTCTCTCTCTCTCTCTCTCTCTCTCTCTCTCTCTCTCGCGCTCTCTCTCTCTCTCTCAGTACAGGGGACTGAACTCAGGGGTGCTTTACCACTGAGCTACATCCCCAGACCTTTTTATTTGGTATGTTGAGACAGGGTCTCACTAAGTTGCCCAGACTTGACTTTCAACTTGCAATCTTCCTGCCTCAGCTTCCCAAATTGCTGGGATTACAGGTGTGCACCATCACGCCCAGCTAAACTTTCTCTTATTAAAAGATGAAGGGGAATTAAATTTTAGATAACAAATTTGGACTCCCAGGACCTATTTGATTCCAATTCAGAAAATCTTAATCTGTTAGGTCTAGAGTGAAGCCTGAGAATTGGTATTATTTTTGTTAATCCCTTAGGTGATTCTGATGATTAGCAATTACCAAAAAAATGTATGGCATATACTGGGCATGGTTTTTATTCTAATACAACCAAGGTGGCACCTGTCTTGATGAAGCTGACCCCAGAGTCAGATTTGGAGATAGTAGACTAGTTGATCTCTCAAGGGTCTCATTCTGCTCTATAAAAAGGGAGCTTCTGGAAAAGCTCTTCCCTGCCTTGCTCAATGTCTTACTATAATATAAACCACAGCAGAGACAGCCTACCATATTTGTCTGCTCCTCTCAGTCTTTGGAGGTGGCAAAGACAAGGTGACAGAGATTTCAGCAAATGTCAGAATAGTGACATAGATACTGCCTGAGAAATGGCACAGGGTGGCTGAACACTCGATACCTACAGTACGAAAGCTGATAAGCAGCTCTTGAAGAGTAAGCAACAAGAACCTTCTAGATGTAAGCCAGGTGCAGTGGTGTATGCCAGAAATCCCAGGTACTTGGAAGGCTGAGGCAAGAGGATCACAAGTTCAAGGTCAATCTGGGCAATTTAGAAAGATCACGTCTCAAAAATAAAATAAAAAGGGCTCAAAGGATGTATCTCAGCAGAGCACTTGTCTATCAGGGGTCAAATTCCCAGAACACCCCTCTCAACAAACACACACAAATATAATAGGTGCAAAGTACCACAAGCAATTCTGTAAGAGAAATAAAAACTTACTCCCCTTGCTATCTGTTATTAAGCACTGTGGTGTCTAAAGTAAGAAAAACCTGAATTCAAATCACCATTCTGCCACTTATAGGCTTAAAGTTTCTTAACCTTCTCTGTGCCTTTATTTTCTCATCTGCAAAATGGAAGAAATGCCACCTTCCTCATAGGACAATTGCTATTATAACCATTACCAGAAATAGCTGTAAAACCCCCAGAACAGCAGCTCAATAGATGGTAGCAGTTATTATTTTTACAATGCAGCATTAAATCTGGTACTAAGAGAGATATAACGTCTGAAAAGCATATCCCCTATGAAAAGTTTATATTTTACAACTCAGCTACTAGTATATGTTAATCCCAAGCAATTTATTAACCATTACTGTGTGAGTTAGGTCCCTGTCCTCAAGGAACATACAATTTGGATAGGACAATTTGCATAAATAAAATCACAGACACTGCAAACATGATACTGTGTTCAGCTGTACATAAGACCTCTATACACTGCCTAGGTCACAAGGAGGGAGGCAGAGTCCTTATGGGGTTGGAACAAGATTCAGCAGTGCTCTGGTGGCTGGGAAAGATTTGAACTCACTCTTTTTTTCAGCATATGGTAAGTGCCTGCCATGCACTCAACACCAGGATCACCAAGAAACAGAGCTTTAATAAAGTAGAATCACCAACCTCAAAGGAGCTCACAAACTCAAGAAGAATTGCATCAATATATTAAGGGCTCCAAAAGGACGGCACAATTTGGAGCAGAGATCAGGGATGATTTCAGAAGATGCAGTGTTTGATTTGAGCCAATTAGGATATTAAGGGAGGGGAATCATGACAAGCAAAGATGTGGGAAACCATACTGTGTACTTCTAGCAGTGATAACTGCACTGGTCTGAGCAGAATAGGAAATATACCAAAGTCTAGTGGGTCATATAGGATTTTTTTTAAATGAAGTTGGGTAGCAAAGAGACCAGCCTTATTTAATTAAAGGAAGGTGATCTATAGAAAATGGGTACACAATAACACAAGGCATATGTGACCATGGGTCAAATGAGTAGAGGAAAATTCTGAGAGAGATCATAGGGAGTTAGAATGGGCAGATCAAAGCTATAAAGTCAGTCTTAGGGGAGACATGAACACACAGAAAATGTAGTCAACACAAGAGAAACAAGTTTCACTGGGGACTCAAAGCACCTTGACATGAGATGACAAGAACATTCACAAAAATCGGTATACTAACCAGGCACTGTGGTGCACACCTGTAATCCCAGCAGCCAGGGAGGCTGAGGCAGAAGAATCCCTAGTTGAAAGCCAGCCTTAGCAAAAGCCAGGCACTAAGCAACTCTGTGAGAATCTGTCTCTAAATAAAATACAAAACAGGGCTGGGGATGTGGCTCAGTGGTCAAGTGCTCATAAATTCAATCCCTGGTTAACCATCCCCCCACCCTGCCCCTCCCAAAAAAAATCAGTATACTTAGTATATGAAAATGTATTCCTTCAAATCCTTGTGAATCTGTGTGTGCAGAGAAGAGGGAAAATTAACCCAGGGTTATCACAGCCAAATGAGAATCTCCTAAGGCTATTAAAAAAAAAAAACAATGGATTCATCAGGACCCACCCCTGAGTGACTCAACAGCCATCAAACTAATCAGCTGACAGTGAAGTCCAAGGTCGGCCTCACAGGCCAGCAACTGATTGCTGGCAGTTCAGAAAATTCTAAAATAATAAGGAAACAGGAGTCAATTGTGGGGAAAAAAAATCCCCATTTATATAATTCACATGTTGTTATATGCGAACAAATTACCTTGAAAATAATACACATGTAAATATCTATATTGTGACTAAGAAGAGGAAGAGTAAAAAAGATAATGGAAAAGTAGAAAAATCTAGTTCATTTAAATAAAGAAGATTAAGAAAGAAACATAAGTTTTGGAATACAAATATTTTGGAGTTCTTTTATTAGAAGTGTTGAATAATGATGGAGAAAATTATTAATATTTAATACAATGTTGAATATTTCATTCTTCCATGATGAACTTTTTGTAAATATGTACAAAGAATGAATACTTAGTGATCAGAATTAAGCCACAGGAGAACAGAGATTCTTGAGTGAATTGAAATAACAATTCAAAAGAATGAATATGTCCCCAGGGACAGATAATGCAACATAATGGAAAGTATAAAAAAATCCAAGTGCATATGGAAATGTAGTGTATAATAAAGGCAGTATTTCCAATAAGTAGAAGGGAAATTAACGTAATAAATAGTGTTTGGAAAACTGAATTGCCATTTAGAAAATTATAAAATTAAATTTGTACCTCACATTATATGTTAGGATAAATATCAGATACATGAAAAATCTGAAGCAAAGTTTTTAAAACAAATAAAATCACCTATGCACTAATAGAAAACATGGTCAATTTCCTTTACGTCCTACACGTAAGAAACATCTTGCTGTGCTTCAAAATCTAGACATAAAAGATTGATAAAGTACCATAATTTCCAGCATTTATATATAAAACAAAATTGTATATGTGGGTAAAGAGATATAACACATATGTGGCAAGTTTATTGAAAACTGATGAGTCAGCCTCCTTATATCAGAGAAAACATTCCGCATTTGTTTTTTGGGGATTGGCTAACTTCACTTAGCATTATCTTCTCCAACTCCATCCATTTACCTGCATATGCCATGATTTTATTCTCTTTTAATGCTGAGTAAAATTCCATTGGGTATATATGCCACACAGTGGAATATGACGGACATCATTATCCAAAGAACATGTATGAAGACTTAAATTGACTGTCAATATACTTTATATACAAACAGAGATATGAAAAATTGTAGTATACATGTGTAATAAGAATTGTAATGCAAAAAAGTACATGTATAAAGGCATGAATTGGTGTGAACATACTGTATATACAAAGATATGAAAAACTGTACTCCATATGTATAATAAGAATTGTAATGCACTGTGCTGTCATGTATTTAAAAGAATAAAATCAATAAAACTAAAAAAAAAAAAAAGAAAGAAAAGAAAACTGGTGAGCCAAGATAGTGACTATTATAGACAGATGTTCACTGCACTATGCTTTTAATTTTTAAAAATTTTTCATACATAAATAGTGTACATGGTTGGGGTAGGAAACAACATGAATATTTCCTATTTTGCAACTATTCTGTATGTTTGAAATGAATCCAAAATATGGAAAAAAAATGCAGAATTGTGAATATAGTATGTTCTCTATGTAGAGCTCTAGGAAGAAAATGAAAACACATTTGTAAAATGTAAACAATGAAAAGCTCAAGGGCAAGAGAGGACAAAAAGTAGAGAGTATATCACTGAATATACCATGTTAAGAGCTTTCAATTTGAAGCCATTTATTTTTCCATGGTTTTATTGGTGTATACTTGTGCATAATGGTGGGGTGTGTTGTTACATATTCATACAGGCACACAATATAACAATATAATTTGGTCAATATCATTCTCATTCTTTTTTCCACCCCTCCTCCGTCCCCCTGGTCCCCTTCCTCTACTGCTCTCCCTTCAATTTTCATGAAATCTTACCTCTACCTTTCTTTTCCTTTTTCCTCTCTAGCTACTATGTATTGGAGAAAACATATGATCCTTCACTTTCTGAATCTGGCTTACTTAGTGTTCTCAAGTTCCATCCATTTTCCTGTAAGTTACATAATTTCATTCTTCTTTATGGATAAATAAAACTCCAGCGTGTATATATACCACATTTCCTTTGTCCATTCATCCATCCATGGACACCTGGGTTGGTGGAACCATATATTTTAGATATTCAAAAAATAAACTACAGTTTAAAAACTCACTAAAAATTGAAACAAGGCACAATGGGATAGGCTTGTAATCTTGAATTCAAGGCCTGCCTGGGCAATACAGTGAGCCCCCAAGACCCTATTTCAAAAAATAAATAATAAAGCTCTTCGCCTTTTCCCAGCCATTTTGGTATGTGCGCTTGATTGTTCCTCACCATGTCTTCTCACAAGACTTTCAGGATCAAGCGATTCCTGGCCAAGAAACAAAAGCATAAGCATCCCATTCCCTAGAGGATTTGAATGAAACCTGGTAATAAAATCAGGTACAATTCAGGAGACACTGAAGGAGAACCAAGGTGGATCTGTAAGGAATTACATGAACTGGCACACATATTTATGCTGTATCAAGGATGTAACCACCTTGTCTCCTCAAGCTGAAAATGTCACCACTATCTGGACAATTAGGAATATTTAACTGGGAATGTGAGCTCTCTTTAGTTATAAAGGTCCTGTAGTACTGGTTCTGGCTAGTTCAGTAATAAATATGTAAAACATTTGAATAAAGAAAATAACAAAAATCACTAAAAAAATGGAAACAAGTGAAAACAAATGAGCCTACAAATATCTCAAATTGATGACATGAGAATACATAGAAAATCAATACTTCGGTGTCTTTAGAACCCAGCATTTTGACAGTAAATACTTTATGGAGTACTTTGTGGAATACATTCTATGGACAAAGATAACATGGAGGTTTCATGGAATGAAATTGGTATGCCCAGAAGCAGATTATAAAGGCAGTTTCTCTTCAAAACATTTTTTATTATACGACCTGATAATCATCTTATGACACCATGGCAGCAGCAGCATTAAAATGGGTGTTTATCAAGAAAACTATCTTGATGAATTTATTTCTAGTCTAAAACAGAGTTTTATCTTATGTTTGTCGTAAATCTACATATTCTTCTCATCCACATTACCATAATTGCAAAGTAGAGCTCACTTTGACATTGATGGCAGGATGATAGAATGCTACCACCCTTTATGGACCTTACATATGAACACATGAAACCTATCCCTCAACCAGATCCTGGGTACAAAAATGAAGGAAAACAGGGTCAAGTGCTGAAAACCAGATTAGAAGAAAAGGGTGAACACATTGAACAAGGATCCATGATAGAAAAACTTGGCAAAATGCTTGGCAAAATTCTCCTTTACTACTAAATATCATTGGTAATCCTCACATACACTATCACAAACATTGTAAGAAACGGAATCTTCTGAAATACATGTTACTGAGGTCCTGGGGAGAACCAAAGTGAAATGTTACCTTGTGTCTCATTTGCCATTTAAGAAAATGCAATCTGGTATATTCACCAATATATAGTAAAATAATAACAATAAAGTGTCTTTTCATATGCTAAAAAGATAATGGCGATAAGTTAAAATTTATTAGGTTTCTTTGGAAGCAATAATGATGATATTTTGCTATTATATATAAGACAAATAACTAATTATACTATTGATAAGAACAAAGATTTTCAATAAAGGAAAAATACATGCAAATAAAATTTTAAAAGTTTTCCAGGCTTGGTGGTACATGCATATAATCCCATTAAATTGGGAAGCTAAGGCAGGAGGATGCCAAGTTCAAAGACAGCCTGGGAAAATTAGAAAAACCCTATCTCAAAATAAAAAATAAAAAGGCCTGGGGCTGTAGCTCAGTGGTACGAGTACCCCTGGGTTCAATCCCCAGTACTGTGAAAATAAAATTTTAAACATAACATTTTAATAACGAACAACTATAAAGTTATAGAAACATGTTGATTACATCAATATCTGTGTATTCATAATAATTCTTGAAAAAAAAAAAAAGGTAAGGCAAATCCACAATGTTGGATATCCTAGCAGACAATTGAGCCAGTTTGTTCAGAGAATTAGGAGCACACCTATAGATAAGAATCCTGCATCAGGACCACCCAGTGCTACACATGGAACTGCATTTGAATCTTGTTTCCAACAAACCAAGTAACAGAAGGCAATATGAAGACAGCTAGGGAAACTTAACTAATGACTGGGCATAAAATTTTCTGTTAATTTTCTTAGGTATTGTCAAGCAAACAATGGTGAAACAACATGATCTCATGATCTACATTAATTTCAACAAAAGAAGAGTATAAATAGATAAAGTAAATATGGCAAAATCTTAAAAAACACTGAATTTTGTTTATAAGTATATGGGAGTTTATTATTCTCTCTGCTTATATACACTTCATCATTTTTCACAATAAAAAGTTCTTAAAATATATCACCAAATACCTGCTACTCTGCATTGTACAATATGACTTTGAAAATAATTATTTATTGATAACCTTTTGTGGAATAAAAATTTAAATGATATTTTTTACTCTGTCATATGTACACCAGATAGTGTACTGCACTTTTTTTCTTCTTTCTAGTACTAGAGATTGAACCAGAACCTCTCATATGTTAGGCAATGTTTAAGTACTGAGCTATAACTCCAGCACTATGTTGCTGCACTTTTTGGCTTTGGGAATTTCTCTTCTTCCCCTTCTTCCCTCTCATTCCCCCTCCTTCCCCTCCCCCTTATTCTTCCTCTTCCTGTTTCTCTTCCCCTTCTCCTCCTTCTTCTTCTTAAAATACTAGGAAATGAACCCAGAGGTGTTTGACTATTAAGCCACATTCCCCAGCCCTATTTATTTATTTATTTTGAGATAGGCTATCACCAAGATGCTTAAGGCCTCACTGAGGCTGCCTCTGAACTTGGGATCCTTCTGCCTCAGCCTCCTGAGCCACTGAGATTATAAACATGAACCTGGGCCTATGGGACACACATACCACAGTACCTGGCTAACATTGATGACATTTGAAAGTTCTATTTCTGGACACTTACATCATTAGAAGATAAATTTTCCTCAACAACAGATTACACAGGTCTTGTTTTGCATCAATGACGGGGGTGCCTGCTAGGGATTGAACACAACACCTCACACATGCCAGGCAAGTATTCTACCAGTACAACCACATTTGGTGTACCATTTTCACATCATTAATTACTATATGGGGAGTATATTAGTGAATGCTCTTATAACATTCAATAGAAGCTTCTCTATTAAATATACCTTGAAGCTAATTCTTTTGTAAATTGAGGGGTCATTTTATAATTACATTAATCACTTAATTTATCTGTTGATAAATTCCAGCTTTTAAATACTAGATTGATGTGCTTGCTTCAAAGGACCTTAACTATGTAGAAATAGGTTATTCTGCCATAAGTGCAAATATTCAATTATTGCTTTATATCCCCCAGGAAGGGACATTATCTAAATAATTATACCACATATCTAAAGAGGTGAGGTTCTACTTTCTGAGACAATTCTGATAATTACAGAAGTAAGAGTAAGAAAAAGTAAGAAAAAGCAATAAAAAGTAATTATTGGTAATCTCATTATTTTTATTTCTATTGATTACAATAGTTCACATTCACTGAAAAGTTAATGTGTCAGACATGGAACTAAGCAACTCATATAGTCTTCTCAGTTAACAAATTCAGCTACTGAGACTTTAGAAGATGATCTGCTCAAAGTCACAAAACTCATAAAGGGTAAGGCCAGCATTTTTCACTTTGCTCCTCTGAAAAATGGGGAGGATACACTGCTCACCACCAACTGTGAGATTTGGGGCACATCAGTTGGCCTCATTTCCTCACCTGCAAAATGAGGAGGTTGGAGTAAATTAGCTTTCAAACTCTGTGAACTGGTCAGTCTACCCCTCTCAAAAGCAGTGCTTCAGATGAAAAAAGTCCTAACATACTGAGTTATTAAGAAGAAAGGTATCTTCCATATACACACAAACACACACACACACACACACACACACACACACACACACACACACACCCCAGTATGAAACTCTACTTCTGCAGATATATAGGTAAACACAAATAACAATGTATAGTGCTCTTTTTAGAGCTTGTATCCACCCCCAGTGATTCAGGAGATTGAGGCAGGAGGACCACAAGTTTGAGGCCAGCCTCGACAACTTAGGGAGACTCCCCCACAAAAAGAAGTTGTATCCAAAAGAGAGGACTTCAGGATAAAGAGGCAAAAGGCATCAACACTTTGCAAGTATCTGGGTAGCAACAGATTGCTGAGGAAGATGTTGAGAGCTGGGAGATAAAGGAATGATTCTAGAAAGAATTATATATGGATAATATGGAGAAGTACATGCCCAAAGGTGTAAGGGGAATCTGAAGGCATTCTCTTTCCCTTTTCTATACCAGATTCCCAGCGCTTTTCTCATTTTCCTATTTGTCAACAAGTGTGATGACTGTACAAATTTCCATCTTTTGAATATATCATCACATCCTTCCACTTTTCGTTATCATAAATAAAACAGTGATGAATAGAAAGACACAAATATTTTACTTTATTTTACCAAATATTTTACCCATTTTTTAGGATAGATCCTGAAATGAAAGAACTATTTGGTTAAAGGATGAAACACGGAAGTATCTTGATTTGTACACATATGCACAAATGTATGCGTCCTATACATATTTACATATACACACACACACACACACACACACACACACACACACACACACATAAAATCAAATCCCTTTAAGAGGCTGTTCCAATTTGCACTGCCATCAGGAGTACTAGGACATCCTACTATTCCCAGGAACAGTTCACATTTGTGACTTTGGCCATATACTGACTGCCACCATCGCTGCTGCCTCCTCCACACACCCGTTTCCCGTACCACAAGCCAAGGATTCCCGATATGTTTCACTCTTCAAACCTTCAGAGGATGATTCCAGGCAATTCCTAGCGCCTCTTAACTCCCCTTATCTAAAAAGAGTACCTTTGCCTATCCTTTAATATCTTACAAAGACAAGACAGAGACTCAGCCCTGATAGTTAAGTGTTCTAGGATTCAAGAGAAAGCTAAAGCTATGTAAAGAATTATGGAAATGATCACGTAATTTGTAATTAAGAAATGGCCACACAAGGAGATTCTTACTCTTTTTTAAAACTGAATAAACATTTTCCATGTGGGCAATTTTTAAGTAAAAAAAAAAAAAAAAAAACCATTGACAATACAAGGCCTTGGCTTACTGTTATGTTTTTGGTTTGTGATGTTTGGGGTCTTTTGTAGAATGTGGAGTAAACCCAAAAGAGATTTCAGCTTTATCAAAACAGAAGCTGAAGGCAGAGACACCTATACACAGTTCTCAGGGAACAAAGCCTGCATAGTTACGTCAGTAGCAAATCCTTTCCCATTAATCAGGTTAGATACTGGCTGTGTGAGACACAGAGGCCCCAACCACATTTGCAAGCTAGAAAGGCAAAGACCTCTCTGGAATGCTTGCACACACTCGCTCCCGACTTCTATCTCACTGCGCTACCTTATGGACTATTAGAACAGTTCCCATCCGTGGTCCCTGAGTAGCCCCTATTCAAGTTGACAGTAAAGCACTTCAGTTTTTAGATCCTCTTTAAAAGCAAAATATCCTACTGGGACCCAGAAACTAGTTATCTCTACTTCCCCAAATGCAGCAGATGATGGAAAATTATAGTGTTCTAGAAATCCCCAAGAACTTTCTCATAGAGTCCCTGGGTCTCTGAAATGATATACTAAGTTCTCTGCTTAAAAGCAGTTTTCTGTAAAGAAAAGCTTTTATTAGATCTTCACAGAGTCCATGAGTCAAAAGAATTCAGCATCCTCCTGGAGGAGACGTCTGATTCACCCCTACCTCTAACCTTAATCTCTTGCACAGCCCTGGCCACATACTAGGTATTCAGCAAATATGGAGCAAGTATAAAATATAAATTGACTAGTATCTATTCAAAAATGATGGAATATATAAGGGATCTTCCAATACAATTAATCATGAAGAAAAACTAGGGACAGAGTGTGTGGATTTTTTTTTTCTTTTTTCATTAAGAGCTGATGGAGGGCTGGGGATGTGGCTCAAGCGGTAACACGCTCGCCTGGCATGCGCGGGTGCTGGGTTCGTTCCTCAGCACCACATAAAATAAAGATGTTGCGTCCACCGAAAACTGAAAAATAAATATTAAAAAATTATCTCTCTCTCTCTTTTCTCTCTCTCTTTAAAAAAAATTATTTAAAAAAAAAAAAAGAGTTGATGGAAATACCAACAGACAAAGCACTTGTTAAGCAATTCACATTGACTGAACATTTCACAGTCTTTTTATCGGGATCTTCCCATAACAACATTGTAAAGGAAGACAATGAGATGTGCCGAATGCCTAGAAGATATAATAAGTGTTCACTAACTGATGTGCAGCAAGAAACTGGAGACAAAGGATGGATAGGTAGACTTTCTCATCATCAGATGGCTAGCAGCCAGGAAGGATCTCCAGTGGAAGGCCCTTATGTCATACACACATATGCACATGCTTGTGAACACACACACACACACACACACACACACACACACACACAATTTTCCTCCACAGATCCTCCAAACATATTTCCCAAAAGAGCTCCTGCCAGGACACAGTCCCAATAACTGCTTCCAGTTGGACTCTTCTGAAAAGACAGTTAACACTCCAGCTATAGCCTGACAGGGTACAAAGCACCAGTGCCCCTTTTTATTTCAAGGAGCATGATGACACATTCATTCACCAGTGGGCTCAACAGCATGACTGAATGGCAAAGGGAAGGGCAGCCAGCAATCCCAGTGAGGTGTAGCAGGGATCCCTAGGAACCCTTGGGGTCTGATTGACAGAGCCCATAATTTGTCCTTTGCCTTCCCTATGTCCTTCTCCCTTCCTCTCAAACAAAGAGCATGATAGCTAGACTACCTGAATTCATGTCTCTTGTCTAGAGAAAGAAAAACTAATAGCAAATTATCTGGCAAGAATTCACCATTGGGTGGGGGGTGGTGCTTACAAAGAAGCCAGCATTAAAACTGTCAGACACAAGCTGCAATCCATTAAGTAGCAGCAAGTAAATCCACACACAAATCTAGCTGCTACTACTCGACATTAATCTGATAAAGATGAAACCGATGTATGGAATCCTGCACTATCTGGAGAGACAGTCAATGCAAACAGAACAAAATGCATAAAATGAGCTCCTGTCCCCAGGAATCTGAAGCCAGCATTTTCTAATTATTAGATTATGCCCCAGAAAATGGATTAATATTGTCCACAGGGGCACTTTTAACTCCATTCTTACTCCCTGGTGCAATGGTATATATTCTGTCTGCAAGAAGCTTCATGAGAGTTCAAGTAACTTAAGAAATGAAATGGGTTTAATTTTGATTCAGACAATGGAAAAAAGCCTTCCTCCTGTTCCAAAGTTCGTGATATATATGCTTACTCTCCCAAACAGATCACAGATTTATGCGGGAACAGCAAACAAAATTTAAGGGAAAGATCTCAGAGAAAATGGTACCAATTAGAAAGGAAACTACTGTGGGGGATGGGCAAATGAAGCTCTCTTTCTATCATCCACAGTAATCTCTAAGACAATCTCTGACCCTGACTCTGCACCAAAGTCAATGAATCAGAAACTGCCCACCCTCTGCATTCCACATTGTCCTTTCCCTAAATGGCTTCTCCAGAGCATAAAAAATACATTTAAAAAAAAAAAAGAAAAAGAAAGAAAGAAAGAAACATGGCATCCACAGTAGTCCCTAACTAGGTAATATATTATGAACCTATCATATTAAGCTACCAGATTATCCAAGATCTTTCTGAGCTGTAGTTGGGAATAAATACAATGGACCTGAACAAACAAGGCACAAAGGAAGCATTGAATGAAATAATTATCTCGGGGTGTAATGGGTCCCAAGAAAGACAAAAGAAGAAATCCAAGGAGGAAAAGGGTCACCCTCTGAGGGCAGAAGCACACAGGAAACTCCATCCCATGGGTGGAATTAGCTGTCTGTGCAAATTTACTGGAGGCAATCTGTTCTGGAAGCAGTAGACAGATAGGATTAGGAGCTCTCCCACAGGGTATCGAGAAGTAGTCAACCATCCAGGCATGATGGCTCATGCCTGTAATCCCTGAGGCAGGAGGATCTTGAGTTCAAAGCAGCCTCAGCAAAAGCAAGGGGCTAAGCAACTCAGTGAGACCCTGTTTCTAAATAAAATACAAAACAGGGCTGGGGTCAAGTGTCTTGAGTTCAATCCCAGGTATTCCTCCACCCCCCAAAAAAGAAGCAGTCAACCTAAAACATAAGGAATTACCAAGGAAGATGGTGGCCTGCACACAAATGTTTCCCACCTTCTGGAGACGATGACATGGATGTGACAGTTGAGCCCCATACCTTAGAGGCCAGAGGCTCAACCTCCAGAAGGCTAAATTCGGACTTAAAGAAAACATTACTTTTAAGAATGGTACAGGAGGTAAAGGAGAATGATATACCCAAGGATCCTCTACCACTAAGCTAATCAAAACTCACACTTGATTCAGTGGGTCTGGGATGGAGTCCAAGATTCTGCATTTGTAGACAGGGCATGTGGCTCAGTGGCAGAACTTGCCTATCATGCATGAGAAACTGGGTTCCATCCCCAGCAACACAGGTACACCAAAAAAAAGGTGAGAGAGAGAGAGAGAGAATCTGCATTTCTGATAAGTTCTCCAGTAATACTTGCTACTATTCTGCAAGCCACACTCTGAGAAGTAAAGCACTAGCCATTCAAAACTACATTTCTGGACAGTTCATCCTTCTGAGACCCCTCCACAAAAACTTACAATGGCTCCCACCACAGGTGGCCCAAACTCAAACATCTGAAACTCTTATTCTGTTTTATTAAGAGAGCAACTGAGGCTCAGAAAGGTGAATTAATTTACCCATCACCACACGCTAGAAGGTAGCACCCAAATTTAGAGGCACAGTATACTGCCTAATTTTCCTCAACACATTTAACACTAACTGAAATTAATTACTTGCTCATCTTATTTGTACAACTGTTTATCATCAGTCTCCTTCCTCTTCCTCTACCTCACTTCCGATACCCATGCTAGTTTATAGAGCTCCAAAAGTACAGGGATCATTTGTTTCCTATTCCATAAGGAGATATAACAACAATTTTTGGCCATTCTGATAAAGAAAATATGGTACCTATACACAATGAAATACGACTCAGCCAAAAAAATAAAAAGTAAAATCCCATCTCAGTAATGCAAAAAAAAAAAAAAAAAAAGAAAAGAAAGAAAGAAAGAAAAAAGAAAAGAAAGGAACTATTTTTAAAAGCCTGTGATATCATGTTACTTTCAACAAGATGATGGAACTAGAGATCATTATGTTAAGTGAAATAAGCCAGGCTCAGAAAGACAAGTACTACATGATCTCACTTATATGCATAAGCTAAAAATTTTTGATTATTTCACAGAAGGTGAGACTAGAATGGTGGTTACCAGAGACAAGGGAGAGTAGCGAGGTAGGGAGAGATGGCGAAATCAACGAGTACCAGGGTACCACTGCATAATATGGTGAGTATAGATAACAATAATGTACTGTACAGTTCAGAAAGCTAGAAGAAAGAATTTTTTAAAGTTTTCACCATAAAGAAATGATAAATGACTCAGGAGATAAATATGTCTAACTTGATTTAAACATTACATAATATATACATGTATCAAACATTGCAAGGTACCACATTTAGGATATGTGACTTTTATGTTTTAATGTATCAACTAAAAAATAAAAATAAGATACTTCTGCTTTGATAAACATTAAAAAAAAAAAGAACTTGAGCATTCTAGGAGCTAGGGTTAAGTCATGAGTATTATTAGTCACAGTTTACTGAGAAGCCAGTTAGAGCACTATCACCAACTGGCCAGACTGGTGATTTGACCTAGGTTCAAAGGAGCCGGCTGTTATCAATAACTAAGAACACAGCGAAGAAACCATTCAGCACACAAACGTTAAGTTTCTAAGGCAGGACGGCTCCGTGACCCAACGGTCAGCTCCAGTGCTGGAAGGAGCAAGAGAGCAAGCGCTCCCCGGACTCCTGTTTTTATTTAGGGGAAAGACACTCAAGAAATTTCTACCCAAATAAAGCAAGAGATTGGGTTTTGAAGGGTGGAGTGTTGCTTGTTGATGTCTTGTGGTCAGCAGATTGACTGACATCTTGGAAAGCCACACCCATCTCAGGTGCTATGTGGGATTGCAGGCAGAAAGAGAGGAAAGGCACACAAATGTCACCCAGCCCAATCAGGCAATATCATCAGGCCAGTCCCCTCATGTGCTCAAATGCACACAGCTCACCCACACAGCCCATGGATGGCTCGCGACAGAGCACTGCAGCAGACTCAGGCCAACAGGGGACAAAAGCAACAGAATGTAACCATCCCACAGCTGGGTACAGTGGTGCACACCTCTAATCCCAGCTACCTGAAGCAGGAGGATCAACTGGTCTTAAATTTTTTTTTAAATTTTTAAAAATTAAAAATTAAAAGATTAGGGATGTAACTTAGTGGTAGAGCACCTTTGCGTTCAATCCCTAGTAGCATAAAAAGAAAAGAAGAAAAAAAATCCCACCCCAAAAAAACTTCCAACCCAGTCAGGGGTAGAAGTCATGCACACACAAAAGATGACTTAAACTTATTTAGGACACAGAAGTACAGTGAATAGGGTGAAGTCAAGACAGAACATGATGCTTTGAGTGGGAGGGTCAAGGAGAGATCAGTGAGATGACTTCAGATCTTGTAAATATGTCCTAGCAGGGAGTTAGGTAACTGAGGCAGATGATAAACCTGATTCCCAAAATTAATTTTCATACTGGATAGATTATGAAATGTAATTTTTAAAATAAATATGGCCTATTTTTTAACTTTATTTTGTGGTGCTGAGAATTGAACCCAGTGCCTCACAGGTGCACGGCAAGCACTCTACCTCTGAGCCATAACCCCAGCCCTGAAATGTGATATTTTTAAGTCAACTTCTGAAGATACAATTCCCTGTTATTCTATCAGATGCTTATCTTGGTGTTATTAAGAAGGTATTTTGTAGATGTGATTAAAATCCCTAATCAGTTGACTTTAAGTAAGGGAGCTTATCCAAGGTAATCAGGATGGCTGATTCAGGCAATCAGAAGACCTCAAAAGCAGAGCTGAGAATCCCCTGAAAAAGAAACTCTACTTATGGACAGCAGCTTTAGGTACTGTCCATGAGTTCAAATCCAACCTTTGGGACTTGTCTAATAGCTCCCACAATCATATAAGCCAGCTCCTTGCAATAATCTCTTCATAGATGTCGCCTATGGTCTGTTTCTCTGATTGAACCCTAACCAAAATACAAGCTAAGCAGGATGCTCATGTCCTGCTACAGAATGGCATGACCTCTTCCATCACCAGGGATTTATGATGAAATGTACCACAGTTCTTTCTAGATGAATTAAGAGTTTACATGCAAACACTGTGCCACCTTAAATGAAAACTACAAATAAGTAAACTAGGCATGGTGGCACATACCTCTAAGCCTTGGGAGACTGAGTCAAGGGGGTTACAAGTTGGAGGCCAACCTGCACAATTTAGCAAAACCCTCAGTAGCTTAGTGAGACCCTGTCTCAAATCAAAAGATACTGGGGGATGTAGCTCAGTGGCAAAGCACCCCTGGGTTCAATTCCCAGTAGCTAAAAATCAAAAAATAAAAACTTTTTTAAAAATCGAAAAAAAATTAAAATAGTCTCACCTACAAAGGGTGCACAAGAACAACTAAAGGCAGCTGTTCTACTGTTGCTGTCCTCCCTCCTAGAAGGTGAAAGGAGGACAGACATGAGGAGGTATCCTCCTTGGCAGCCTAGGGCCCACACCATGTCCCACTGTGGGGCTGGCAGGACTCCACTGAGCAACCAGACCCACTTCTGCAGGCTTGATGCATGAATGTCCTGCCAACCAAGTCACACCTGGACTGCTGCCAGTCCTGCTCCTACAGAAGCAACTGTACTCATTACAGGAACCAAGATCACCCACCA
This sequence comes from Ictidomys tridecemlineatus, assembly GCF_052094955.1. NCBI lineage: Eukaryota > Metazoa > Chordata > Mammalia > Rodentia > Sciuridae > Ictidomys > Ictidomys tridecemlineatus. Next base: position 115,920,996 of record NC_135487.1, read on the forward strand.
CAGGCCTACTGCCAGTCTTAAATTCTGCCTGCCCAGGACTATCCAAATGGGCGGTACAGGCACAGCCTCACCCTTATGTCTGATCCTGTCAATTTGCCTCTTCTTGGTCTCTACTCCCACCATCTTCTACCTGCTACACCCATTTAGAGGTACAGCCCAGAACTACTGACAAAGACCAGATACTGAGGTCAACACAATGCAGGAGCCAAAGAATCTTCTGAAGGATACTTTATCTCTCTGAATCCCCTCATCTTTTTACTAGAGATTATACCGAAACGCATCCCATAGAGTTACATATGTAAAAGGTATATTATTATGTCTTTGACGTGCTTATAATGTTAACACACAATGATGCCAATATACTGCGATACATATATACATACATACATACCTACAATTAAGAGATTTTTTTTCCCAGAACTGGGGATTGAACCCAGGGGTGCTCTACCACTGAGCTACAGCCCTAGCCTTTTGTTTTGTTGTTGTTGTTGTTTTAGTTGTAGAGGGACACAATACCCTTATTTGTTTATTTATGTTTATGTGAACCCAGTGCTTCACGTGTGCTAGGTAAACACTCTAACACTGAGCTACAATCCCAGCCCTTATTTTTTATTTTGAGACAGACTCTCACTAAGTTGTTCCAGTTGGACTTGAACTTGCAATACTCCTGCCTCAGCCTCCCAAGAAGCTGGGATTATAGGTGTGTACCACTGTACCCAGTTTATTTGAAGGAATTCTTAGAGAAAGTGGTTTAACCTATGTAGTAAAAGTAAGAGGGAAAAAAAACACAAGCACACACATACATCCCTTTTCCAGAATTGACAACCTTATCACACCACTGATAAAATTGTTCAATAGTGTATAGGGCATCCATCTTCTAAATGTTCATCCATGTCAGAATGTCTGAGATTGCAGATCTAAGAAATCAGAGCCTGTCTAAGAGTCAAAATGTGTTCCTGATGGCAAAAAGCATAGACAAAGAACACTCCTGAGTGATCGGAGATTGGGACAAGCCATCCAGAACCTCTAATCTAATGCCTTCAACTTGATTAGAGATAAACCAGGTAGAGCCCAAAGAGATAGAAAGAAGTGGCCAGGGATTCTCAATCAAAAACCCAGTGTGGGCTGGGGATATAGTTCAGTTAGTAGAGTGCTTGCCTTGCATGCACAAGGCCCTGGGTTCAATCCCCTGCACCACAAAAAAATAAAATAAAATAAAAACCCAGTGTCCCCAGACATTTTTATTTTATTTTATTCTATTTAATTTAATTTATTTATTTATTTTGAGACAGGGTCTCGCTAATTTGCCCACGCTGACCTTGAACTAGAGATTCTCCTGCTTTGGCCTCCAGAGTCACTGGGATTATAGATATGCACCACGATGCCTGGCTCAAACCTTCCTTTCCAAGTTTTGCTGGCTTCCATAGTCACATGCAGTACCTTTATAGGCCATACTAAGTAAAAGTTTTAAAGAACAGCAAGTTTTCAGAGAATACAACTACTTTCCAACGATCAGAGAGGCAGGCAGGCTGATGATAAGGAGGCAGCTCTAAGAAGTGTGATTACAGACAGATGGTGCCAGTTAGCTAGAAAATCCAGAGCTGCATTAAATAAGGTTCCACTAAAAATAATAGGGTTCCCAGGGTAACTCAGTGACCTTATGCTGCAGGACAATGAGAAGAGTCACAGTGTGAGAGCGCACCAGCCTGAACTGCAAGGCAGATGGGAACCTAGCTTGGATTTGGACCCGATCCTTCATTTCTTGTAAATTGTCAATAACCACCATTATCCATGGACTGCTGTCTTGGCAATGAGGCTGAGGACCACAGGAAGGAAGACCCACAGAGATCAGCTTGTGCAACTCCTGCCCCAACTTCTGTCAGGCTTGACTCATCATTCCTAACAAGGGGCAGCGCAGCTTCTCCACAACCACAAAGCTACACAAACAGCATCCAAAGATCCCCATTCCATTGTTGGCCAGGAACATCCTTCTTACATTTGGCAGCCATTGACCTCTCTGCACATCATCAATCAGGAGAACCTTTGACTGCAGTAACTTTTTTGGCAACCAAGTCACATTGTTGACATTGCTGCCGCTTGCTGTCATTAAGACACTAAAAATTATTTCCACACATGCCAGTGAGACAGGTCTCCACTACTTATACCCATCCTAGTGATTTTTTTTTTAGTTGTAGTTGGACACAATGCCTTTATTCCATTCATTTATTTTTATATGGTGCTGAGGATCGAACCCAGGGCCCCTCACATGCTAGGCGAGCGCTCTACTGCTGAGCCACAATCTCAGCCCCCATTCTACTGATTTTGAGACTAGAGAATCACCAGTCTTAAAGAAATAGATCATTTGTTTGTTTCTTTGTTTGTTTGCTTGTTTCTACCATCACAAGCTCTTTTCCAAAGTGAAAGGTGGCCCTCCACACCTCATTCATGCCTGTACCACGGGGGACTGGGACAGAGAATGCAGGAAGCTCACTGTACATCTATCCTCACTACAGGTGGGCAACCCCTGCCTTTCCAATGGCTTCCACGTCCTCTCCTATAGTCTTCCTGTTGTCCCACTACAGGACCTTTAATTTCTACTTGTTCCTTCTGTCTAGCATACTAGAGTCCTGCCTAACCTCAAAGAAGCCTCCAACTGTTCAGAAAGAGCACCCCAGTTACACATCCCAGACACTGTGTCACATTACCCAGTATTATTTCCTTCAAACCACTCATCATTGCCTAAAAATATCTTGTTTTCTGTCTGCCTCACTGTAAATTTTTTAAGGACAAGAAAGTTTGTCTCATTGACAACTGTATCCCCAGCGCCTGAGACCACATTCCTATCATGAAGTAACAGATGTTTGATACGTATCTGTTAATTGAATGAATGTCAGTTGAGTTCATGCCTGTAACTCTGACCCTGGCATCAGACATCCCTGGATTCAAATCCTGGCTCTGCTGTTTATTAGTGCTGTGACCCTGGAAAAATATTTCATCTTACCCAAGATCATACAGTTAATGCAATTTTAATATGCATACCACAGGATTTTTATGAGAGTTAATTTTTATTTTTTGTGGTACTAGGGATTGAACCCAGGGGCACTCTACCACTAAACTACATCCTTAACCTTTTTTATTTATTTTTCATTTTGAGTCAGGCTTTCAGTTGCCAAGACTGACCTCAAATCTCTAATCTTTCTGCTTCAGCCTCCTGAATCACTGGGGTTACAAGTATGTGCCACATTAGGTAGAAAGTTTTAATATTGATAATTTCACGCATTAAATACTTTAGAACTTAGAAAGTGTTTCACGAAATGTACCATCTCATTCATTCCTCTTCACACACCTGCTATTATCAGTGATTGAGTGGCTTGTTATCTGAGAAACTAATCGGGGTCTTCTGACTCCACACTTCTATCTCTACTTTGCAACACTGCCTCCTTCTTCTGGCAGAAGTTGAAAATAGTAAAATGAAATCCTTAGGTGATGGCAGCAGCACCTCATTTTATGGCCCAGGTTGTCACCATGCTCAGCATCATCATTGTCAAATGAGCAACAATTACTACTAATGTCAACTTAGAACTCACTGTGAATCAGGCATGTTTGGAAAGTTGAGTCCTGTCCATTATTTTAAAATAGTAAAATCTTCTGGGCCTAGTGATACACATTTGTAATCCTAATGTATCCTCACAAATTAGACAATGTTTTTGGCCAGGATACATCAGGAAGTTCATAAAGTCTGATTGTCTCCTCTCTCGTGATGTTAGTTAGCATCCATTGTTGATTATTGCCTAGATCCATGGATTTAGTTACGGATTACAAAATGATAATGATTTTATCATTTCCCCTTTCATCTCTTAGCCAAAATACTTCTATAAAAAGAAACTTCCCTTCATCAGCTCTTTAGTCATCCCAAAGGCACTGTTTATAAAATGCTTATTTCTTTTACTTTATCTACCAATTTTCAAAATAATGAGTTAATTTCCTTGCATCCTACAAAAGTGAATGTTTTTTTTTCTTGAGTATCATTCTAAACTCATGTATTTAAACCTGTGTAGCCAAGCATAGGCTCATACCTATAATCCTAGTGACTTGGGAGGGTTAGGTAGGAGGATTGCAAATTCCAGGTCAGCCTGAGCATCTTAGTTAGACTCTGTCTCAAAATGAAAAATAAAAAGGACTGGGGGTGTAACTCAGTGGTAGAGTACTTGTCTATCATGTACAAGGCCCTGGGTTCAATTCCTAGTATTGGAAAATAAATAAATAAATAAATAAATAAATAAATAAATAAATAAATAAATAAATAAATATTGTGTGATATATTTTAATCCACAGCTATATTATCCTTAATGATGTCCAAACTGTCTCCACTTGATCAGCCGAAGCCTCTCCAGGTTTTCTCCTGAGTCGTTCAGCAACATGACCCTGGAAATCCTGAATGGCTTCCCTGTTTGCTGGTGTGACAAGAAGCTGCAGGAACATCCTGTGTTATCTCCTGTCCTACCCTTGAAAGCAATCACTTCCCCAAAGAACTGTGATTTCTCTTCTGGGGGGAATTATCCTCAATCACAAACCAGGCCCAAGGAACACTCACCACTGTTGGCTCTGGAATTGTTTCTGGGCCTTGCCAGTGGACAGAGCTAGAATACTTTTTAAAAATAATAAAATACTTCATGAGTTCCTATTGTACATCCAGTCAAATTCAGGGCTGCCAGCAATTTAAGGACTCATTGTCAGTATTTCCTTCCTCACATCAATATAATTAGTTGTTTACTCAATCCTACAATACACGGGAATCTCAGAAAAACAAAACCAACACCAACACCGACAATGATAATTGAAACACAGTTTAGAATGTTCTCTGCACTTTCAGTGTCCTTATGCTATGTCCACTGGGAATGGACAATCAAATCTCTGTGTTTTGAAGCCAGTTAGCTGAGTTCTTTTCTCTTCCTCTCTGTGGGTCATGCCAACGAGCTCAATACAGCTATATTTAGATTTCTCAGGGATGTTTATATTTTCAAATTATGTCAAAATTTTGGATGTTTCCACACCTAAACCAACAAAACAAGGTATATTCAGAGAAGGCTTTCTTATTCCTTTTCACTCCAGCGTAAAATCTCTTTAATCCTAAAGAAAAACTTTATTACTATTTAATGGTTTATTCTTTTTTTCAAAAACAAGCAAAATGTGAGCATATGCATACATTTCTTCTTTCTCAGATTTATTATATCCTGCCTTTTCACTTACTATCTCCTAGAGATCACATACTACAGGCATATTCCCTCTTTCTTTCCTTTATTCCCTCTTTTCCTCCCCCCTTTCTACTTCCTTCCTCACTTTTCTGGTGGTACTGGGGATTGAACCCAGGATGTCACACATGAGGTCCATCATCAGCCCTTCTTTTTATTTTGACACAGTTTCTTGCTAAATTGCCCAGACAGCCTCAAGCTTACAATTCTCCTGTCTCAACCTCTCAGGTAGCAGGGATTACAGGCATTGAGCGACCACTCCCAGGCATGTTCAGTCTTTTGTTACAGAAACAATGAGACAATGAATAGCAAAATACATACTTTTAAAAATATTTTTGCCAGTGAATCTTTGGAATGGATTCTAGCATGTGGGACTGTGAGATCAAAGCATTAATTGTATATGTAATAGCACTAGGTGTTACCCATTCCCCCTCACAGACATGCACTATGCTATTCTGCATTCACCCCAGAGCAATTTGCCAACAGAGTAGGTGGTAAAACTTCTGGAATATTGCCAATCTGGTAAGTGAGAAACGCTATCTTTGTATATAATCTGCATTACTGAGTTGAGCATCTTCTCATATGATTATGAGCCACCTGTGATAATAATTCATTTTCTAGTTTTAAGTTCAAGAGCCTATTGTTGAACAGTCTAAGAAAGAGAAAACACAGACCTGTGAAATAGAGAAGATGGGAAGTATTCCTGGTGGCCGAATGGGGAGAAGAGTAGCAAGGATTACAGGCAAAGAATACTTACCCCGAATAGTAAGGAAAATATAATCTTTTAAAACACCAGTGTAGCAACCAAAGTTATAAGGCACCTACAAATCAATCCAACAAAATGTGCATACAATTTAACTAAGAAAGTACACAATTTCAGCTGGGCACATCTGAAATCCCAGCGACTCAGGAGGCTGAGGCAGGAAGACTGCAAATTGGAGGTCAACCTCAGCAATTTAGTGAGATCCTGAAGTTCAGAAGTTGAGCACGCCTGGGTTCAATCATCAGTACTTATAACACACACACACACACACACACACACACACACACACACACAATGACATGGAAAGAGGATTCTGCTTTGCTGCTGACACCGGAGCTATTTTGGCAGAAGCAGATGCCCTCCTAGAAAAGATGCTACAGAGGAAAGGACCATTAATGTTCCATTTACAATTAAATCTCTGCTGCATAGTCTACACTTAGAAGACACTTGACTAATGGAATTATAAGCACATTAACTAATGGTCTCTTTAAATGCTAGCAGTAGAAAATTGAACAGAAGATAACCCAAACACCTCATAACAATTTATTACCAGCAAAGATTAAACAGGATGAATACAAAGATAGGAGACCGCAAAAAAAAAAAAAGCAATGCTAGCCAAGAAACTGTCCATATTGAATCCAAAGACTATTCCAATAAACCCCCACGAATTTCTTTGAAGAGTGCTAAGCAGTTTACTTGTATCATTTATATTCACAGTAAACCTGGGATGAATAGATTTACTCAATTCCATCAATAAAGAAACTGAAGCTGAGGTTGAGGGTGTAGCTCATGGTAGAGCCCTTGCCTAGCAATGTATGAGACCCAGGGTTCCATCCAAAGAGGGAGTGGAGCAGGGAGAAGGAAGGAAGGGAGGCAATTGAAGTTGAAAAAGATTAAATGACTCACCCAAAATCTTATGATCAAGGTCAAGGCTGGCTCTAAAACATAGATCTTCAGACACTAAACTTCACCCTCTTTCTATGTGGCATAAGTAACTCCATTCACAGGATAAGGGAACCCCATTTATATGTGTGTTAATAATCTAAAATAGTCTCTACAAAACTTGAAGACAGAAGACAATTTACCTTTCTAAATTAGCCATCAATGACTGCATTCTTGCCCCCTCCTTCAACTCTCTTTTCTGAAACCATAAGTATCCATACGACCACATCTTTGTCATCGTGGGTTTTTAAAGGTAAAATACTATAGACTTGGTGTCTTAAGCAACAAAATTTATTTCTCACAGTTCTACCTAAGATGTCAGCAATTCCATTCCCAGTGAGGGCTCTCCTCTCGGCTTGTTGACGGACACCTTGTTCTATCCTCAGAGATCCTCTCTTTTTTCATAAGGACACTAATTCCATTCATGAAGGCCCCACCCTCATGACCTAATTATTGTCCCACCTCCTAATGCCAATACTGGGGATTATGGCTTCAACATACAAATTTTCCAGGACATAAACATTCAGTCCATAACACCCTGTCCCTAAGTCCCTGATCAATTCTCCACTAAGAATTTGAAGAAAACATAGTAACCCAGTTCTGGAATTATTAGCAATTCCATGCACTGGACTCTGGGGGGGAAAATGTAGGTGAGATCCGCATTCATGACGCAAAATCTCTGCAGAACCCCTGCAGTGGAGCACAAATGGAGTTAAAGAGAGTTGCTCCACACATGACCCCATAGACCCCTCTCCAACAACTGGACCATCCATGTTCCTGGTCCAGATGGCACATGGCTTCCTGATGCTGGATTCATACCTGGCCACCTACACCCACACCCACACCTTGACAGCTGGACCACAGTGTGGAAGGAGACATACAGAGGTCAAGGCTTGCACTCTCTATGCTCAACCCTAAACTAGCCATTGTGATCTTGGCAAATCACCAAACTTATTTAAGCCTGAGCTTCAGTTAGTATAAAGTCAAAAAGAAAAAAGATGGCCTTTAAATATCCAAGAATCTGCCATGTGTTCACATCCTGGCCGGGTTCAGGACAGGCCTGGGACATGCCTGCAGACTCAGCTCAGACACTCAGCAGATGTTTATTAAACCATCCATCCATCAACCAGACTGTGTTTATGGTTAACCCTAACAAGCATGATTAGGGGCTGGTTATCTAATTCTCTTTCATGGATTTTGTGGGCTCCAGGGGAAGAATAAATCAAGCAAGAGTTTACCAAGTCTGACTCTGCACACACCATCAACATTTAAATGAGACCAGTCTGCAAAACAAGTCAATATCACACTCCCCATCAAGCCATCTGCTGCCCTGGTGGGAGATTAGAACCAATGGAATGATATATATGGGAAAGAAGGATGAGAGAACCATCCCTGTTTACAATGCCATAAAGACAACTCCATCAGACAAATACATTTTTCCAGTTTTTTGTTTGTTTGTTTTATTTTGTTTTGTCTTTTTAACCAGGAATTCAACGCTGGGGGTTCTTAAGCACTGACCAACATCCCCAGCTCTTTTTATTTTTATTCTAAGATAGAGTCTCACTAACTTGCTTAGGGCCTTGCTAAATTGCTAAGGCTGGCCTCGACCTTGCAATCCTCCTGCTTCAGCCCCCAAAGCTTCTAGGATTACAGGCATGTGCTAAGGCACCTGGCAGGATCCATCTTCTTGACTGCAAGCATCAGAAACAGAGGTCCTGTTGGACAGAAGGTTATGTTGCGATTCCCATTTGTGTCGACTAATTTTTTGGACTGTGGCTTATTTTTTTTAAGAATGTCAATGGGCTAGGTGTGGTGGAGAACGATTGTAATCCCAGGGACTCAGAATGTGCTGAGGCAGGAGGATCACAAGTTTGAGGTCAACCACAGCAACTAAACAAGACTCTGTCTCAAAAATAAATAAATAGGGTCTCGAATGTAGTTCAGTGGTAAATTGACTCTGAGTTCAATCTCCAGTACCAAAAAAAAGAAAAAAAAAAAAAAGCTTATGGTATCTTTTCACCAATCTGATAGTGTGAGGGAGAGACAAAATGACTAACTTGTAACTACCTAACACCCTCTCCACCAAAATGATTGTCTGCACATGAAAAAGTACTCTATTCTCATGTATATTGCAGGGGTGATTCTGAAAAGTCCATAGGATATGCCAACATTGCATGAGGCCACATCTACATCACATGACCTTTGCAGACAACACTGTCTGCAACACCCAGCACACTACCTGGCTTATCACAATACTAAGTAAATACTGACTGATTACTGATTATGTGAATGAAATTCTCATCCACAATCATCATCTTATTTTAACACATTTCCATTTACCCTCTGTTCAAAAGGGGGACATATTTTTATCAAAACCAGCTGTGAAAGGCAGCATGTAACATACCAGGGGCTCTGGAGTCCCTGTTCCACTAGCTTAGGGATAATATAAAATTTAGCAACTAGGAGGTGGCGCATGCCTGTAATCCAGCAGCTCAGGAGGCTGAGCCTGAGGCAGGAAGATTGCAAGTTCAAAGCCAGTCTCAGCAACTTAGCAAAGCCCTAAGCCACTTAGCAACACCCTGTCTCCAAAAAAAAAAAAAAAGAGTGGGGGGGGGGAGAAAAAGTGCTGGGGATGTGGCTCAGTGGCTAAGTGCCCCTGGGTTCAATCCCTAGTACCAAAAACAAAATAAAATTTAGCAGCTAGAATTAAGTCCAATCTGTAAGTGGAAATAGTAAAAATTCTCTCAAATGAAGGAACTAAAGATCAAACATAGTTATCAAAATATTTGAGAAATCACAAAAGAAAATAGACTGGAAGAGAGTAAGGAAAGCAAAAGTTGAGAAAGCAGCAGCTGAACACTTGTCTCTCCAAAGAGCCATTTTTCTCTGATGGCAAATGCACTTCTCCCACAGTCTTTCTTCATATCACTATCACAGAGCTGAAGCCGAATAAAGGCTTATGCTGGGAAGTGTAAGAGAAGAGGGATTAGTACTCAAATCCTCCTTACATCTCATCCAGAAAGGCTTCCCATATGGCATCATCTTCTTAGGATTTATGGCATATGATTTAGTACTCAGTGATGCACGGCTGATGACTTTGTTCACCTTTTCATGTATTAATCCCACTCCTCCAAACAGATTCACTCAATGTGTGGGTGTGTTTTTAATTTATTTATTTATGCACATTGTGTTAGTTAGCTTTCCTTTGCTGTGAACAAAATATCCAACAAGAACAACTCAGAGGAGGAACAGTTTATTTTAGGCTCATAGTTTCACAGGTTCAGACCATAGTCCACCAGGTCCAAGGTGAGGCAGAACATCATGGCTGAAGGGTGTGGCAAAAGAACACTGCTTACCTCAGGGAGAGGAAGGGGAAAGGGAAGGAGCCACAGAGAAGATAAACCCTTCTAGGGCAGGCTCTGGTGACTTACCTTCTCAGCCATACCCCACCTGCCTACAGTTACCACCCAGTTAGTCTATTCAAACCAAAACAATCCAATTAGGTTACAGCTCTCATAATCTAATCATTTCACTTCCTGCATTAGTACAAGAGCTTTTGGGAGACACCTCATATACAAACACACATACATACACACACACACACACACACACACACATATATTTTGTGTGTGTATGTGTGTTACTGGGGATTGAACCCAGGATCCCGTACAAGCTCACTCAATGCATATATACTGAGCAAAAATCATGTAGCAGGCATTGAGTACACAAATATGAATTAATATACCGCTGGCCAAAGAAACAAGAAGACCATTAGGAGAGATTAGACACTGAGATGTGAAAATATCAATTCATTAAGTCATCTGTACGAATTATTATTCAATGAGAAATACTTCCCTTTCTTGGAAATGTTGATCAGTCTTCACCAGACTAATCACTTGGTGAAGTGAAAGCTCAGTGGAACTGACAAAGCCAGACTCTTGATTCTGCCACAGGAGAGCTGCAACACTACTCATAAAATCCTCCTTTCTGCCCCTTCATTATTCCACACAAACACCATATTACACGTGCCTCTATTTTAAGAAAATCCACTAGCTGAAACTGAACTTCTTAAAACAAAAGAGTGGATACCCTTTAATTTACTCCGCAAAAGCCTTCTTCACTTTTTAATGTTCTGTTTACTCATGACTCAACAGGGAGGCTGGGAGTTGAGAGACTGGAATGGGGCATGGAAGAGTGCTAGGCCACAGGCAGTCGCCATCCTACCCCTTATCACATCAACAGTCTGGATGTTCCTTTCATTTCTATGGATTTCAATTCCCTCTTCTGTAAAAGGAACAGAGTTGACTCAACCTAAACCTTAAAGGTGATTTCTGAGATTCCTTCCGACTCTAACTCTCTGTGTTTCTCTAGTTGATTCTTCCCACGGAAGCTGCAGGCCAGCCCTTTTCCCCAGAGAAGTCGCCTCCCATTTACTTCATGCCCACATACTGGTTGACAGATCAATTAGAGCAAACAGCCAGAACCCAGCAAGACTGCACTGGGCTCCATGTGCTCCTGGGCTGTGGAAAGTGCCCTCTGCCTTTGGGGTGGGGGAGGAGGGAACTTGTGATCTTCCTTCCCCTCAGTGTTCATCAACATGTGGCTCAAATGTAAGTCCATGTAAGCAAAATTGATCCATTACTTGTCTCTTGTGTTCTCAAATATTTACACCTTCTGCTGCTTCAAGGGAAAAGAAATTTTTTAAAATCTAAGTCAACAATTTGCATATTGTGGGGAAAATAAAGACTATGCCAACTGTGGGAAAACAGTGGCAATGGTGGCAGTCCCTACAAATAATAATAAATGAAGCAACCAAATAGCAAAATTAAAAAGTCATAGATAATAACAAAATTTGGTGACAAAGTATTCCCACATGTCCCAAATTACAAAAAGATGAGGACAAATCACCAGCATGATGTTGGTGTCAATGTGGGATAATAGAAAAGAAAGGAGGCTGAGGGTATAGCTCAGTGGCAGAACACTTGGGTAGCATGCACTGAGTCCTGGGTTCAATCCCCATTGCCACAAAAATAAATAAATAAATAAACAACAAACAAATAATGGGGCACATGACAGACCTAAAAGAGGAAAACCCCAAAGGAGCTAGGTGGGAGAACTAAGCTGCAACTGAAATTGTAAGTCCTGAGGGGCTACAGTGCTAGCCCACAGAAGCTCTAGAATTGACTCACCAGGACAGGACCCCTTGCTGAGGGACAGCAGGAAACAGAATCAAAATTGAGCCAGTCAGGCAACAAAGACAAAAAAAGAGAGAGAGAAAGTTCAGGAAAAAATGGGAGAAAGAAACAGGGTCACACTGGAAAGGGGCTCTGTGAAGTTAGAAAAGCTACCAAACCAATACTCCTTTTTAAACTTCAGAAAAACTAAATTTACATCATAAAAATGAAGAGATAAGCCAGGCACAGAGGTACAGGTCTGTATGCCCAGTAACTCGGGAGGCTGAGGCAGGAAAATCACAAATTAGAGGCCAGCCTGAACAATTTAGGGAGCCCCTGTCTCAAAATAAACAGGCTGGGGCTATAACTTAGTGATAGAGCACTGGCCTAGCATGTGCAAAGCTCCGGTTCAATCCTCAGTACTGCAAAAGAAAAAAAGAAAATAACAGTAATAAACTAACAAGTAACAAATTCATAGGCATTTCTATAAGAAAAAGAGAGAATAAGGGGCAAGATAACACCCTAATTATATAACAATGAAAGCATGCCAAAAAAGATACATTTTAAAAGCACATAAAATAGAGCATACTTTGAAAAAAGTATTTTACATATGCAAAGCACAAAAGAAAACCATAAATTAGAATCTGAAAATCTCAGAAATGAAGTGACAGAACTCAAGAAAAAACTAGAAGTAAGAAAAGGAAGTTATTTTAAATATGAAAATTAAGGGCTGGGAGCAAAGCTCAGTGGTAGAGAACTTGCAAGGTTCTAGGTTCGATCCCCAGCGCTGCGAAAAATAAAAAGGAAATGAAGATTTAACCAGAAGGAATATAAGAAAAAAATAAACCTAATGCCTGAAACTAAGGTAATCTTTTAAAATAAAAAAGAAATCTATAAAATGAAGAAAGGGATTTGAAAGTGATAGATTTGAAGACAGGCAAAGAAGAGCCAACATAAGGACAAGAGGGATTCCTGAAGAACAAAACTGAAGGAACCGACTTTTTAAGATAATAATTTGTAAAAGCTCTGTCTGAAAAGAAAACTATTTGAAGCCGGCAATGGTGATGCGTGCCAATAATCCCAGCAATTCAGAGGTTGAAGCAGAAAGATCACAAGGTCAAAGCCAGCTCAAAAGAGCTGGGGATATAGCTCAGTGGTAAAGCATCTCTGGGTTCAATCCCTGGTACAAAAAAAAAAAAAAAAAGATTTGAACACTTATCTTAAAAGAGTATATTGTATATCTCCAAATACAGACTCAAAAAACATCAAGATATACTCCGGTAGAATATAGGTACTGGAGTTTTTGAAAGTACGTGGATTATAAGAAAAATCAGATCATGAAATTTACAGCAAGCTTTATGCCAGAAGAAGAGGGAGCAACATTAACGAAAATGTTAACCAAGAATTTTATATCCAACAGACTTGAACTTCCACATACGAAGAGCAGAGATAAAACCAACACACAGACACAAATAATTTTTTTGAGAAGCATGAATACTGTGCCTATGAGCCCTTCCTATAGATAGTAGGGAAGAACTCTGGATAGGTAAAATGACTACAGACATGAATCTAAGTTCTGGCTGTAACTATTAAATATACAAGTGTTGAAGAGAAAAGCCTAAGTGGGGGTTAAAAGGGAGATATTTCAATGTGCCATCGCAACATGATTACAGACACACACACAACACACGCACACACACGCACACACACGCACACGACACATAGAGGCAACCACTGGCAAGTATCCCATCAAAATTTTGTCAAAGGGAAGAGTTTTGACCTACAGACTTTGAATATTCTGATTCCAATGGGGAAACCATCACCATTGCCTGGGTGGACCTTCAAGCCCCTCTGGCCTTCTGCCATTAAACATTCCCAAACAACCCTCTTTTCCTTTTTCTTTTTCAGTACTAGGGACTAAAACGAGGAGCACAATACCACTGAACTACATCCCCAGGCCTTTTAAAATTCCGTTCTAAGACAGTGTCTTACTAAATTGCCCAGCCTGGCCTTGAACTTGTAATCCTCCTGCCTCAGCCTTCTGAGTTGCTGAAATTACAGGTATGCACCACCATGCCCGGCCCACAGGTGACCTTCTAATAATGATCTGTCCCCCTCCCAACCATTATCCTCTTGCCTGCAGGGAGACAAGTGATGGTTTTACATCCACAAGTATATCCAGTAACTCATTCAATTACATACCTCATTGTAAGTCCATAAAAAGGCTCTTTGGTCTGAAAAGTCAGATATGACAACCTGAATAACCTGGGTCTGTCCATAATTGTCCCTACTCAGTGTGTACACCAGTTATCTAGCTGCACACTGCAATCACCCAGAAACTTCTGAAATTACAATGTTGGTGAGACCTCAGGCCAGATATATGAAATAAGAATCCCTAAGGGGCAGTGGGTATCCATATTTTTTAAAGTTCCCCAGATGACCCTCTGCTGCAGCTAGGTTACAAATACTATTATACAAGATTTGGTTTCTGAAACAACAAGATTAAGGTCAAGCCCTTGAACAGTAGGCAACAAACACCACCCAAGACCCTTGCTCCTGGGGCTGTCAAGCAGACAGACATACGCCTCTTCTTCCTTTTATTTCTCAAAATCCAAGATCAGAGCTCAGTCTTTTTTCTCCTTTGCTTTTCTACAATATTTGACCCTACAGAGTTCTGCTGCTTTTCAATGCTCTTCTTTTTTGGTTGCAATAGGACAAAATCAATGACTAAGGACTAAAATTTATTTTTTTTCATGGAGCAGCAAAAGGTATAAATACTTAAGAACAAAACAAGTAATGGATCAATTTTGCTTACATGGACTTACATTTGAGCCACATGTTGATGAACACTAAGGGGAAGGAGGATCACAAGTTCCCTCCTCCCCCACCCCAAAGGCAGAGGGCACTTTCCACAGCCCAGGAGCACATGGAGCCCAGTGCAGTCTTGCTGGGTTCTGGCTGTTTGCTCTAATTGATCTGTCAACCAGTATGTGGGCATGAAGTGAATGGGAGGTGACTTCTCTGGGCAAGGGAGCTGGCCTGCAGGGAAGAATCAAAATTGGAGTTGGGAGGGAGCTTAGAGAACATCTCCAAGATTGAGCCTCTGAGCTGGACACTGTGGTGCACATCTGTAATCCAGCAAGTCGGAAGGCTGAGGCAGGAATCACAAGTTTGAGGACAGCCTCAGCAATGTAGCAAGAGCCTGTCTCAAAATAAAGTAAAAAAGGCTGGGGGTGTTGTCCAGTGGTAAAGTGCTCACCTAACATGTGCAAGGCCCTGGGTTTAGTCCCCAGGCCTGGGGGGAAAAAATTAATTTCTGAGTCAGCTCCATCCTTTTGCAGAAGAAGGGATTGAAGTACAGAGATAAAAGGGACTTGCTCAAGGCTGCTGGTGCAACGAAGGGTAAGATGGGGACTACAGCCAGTCTAGAACCTTCCATGTCCCATTCCAGTCCCTCAGCCCAGCCCGGCCCACCCCACCTCCCTGAGAATAAAGACCAACTAAATCATTATGAAATGAAAAGAGAGTAAATTGAAATAGGGGCTGGGAGTGTGACTACATCCCTCTCACATGGCATATCCAGCCCACCAAGACTTCTCCCTAAGAGAAAGTGAGTCAGCAGCCACAAGTGGGTGCTTCAGACATATTTTTAACAAAAAATAACTTTAAGTTACTGCTGGAAAGAGGAAATAATCACTAAAAGGCATCACTTCATAAGAGGCTTGACATACACAGGGGTTTAAATAGGGCCACACTCTAACAGTCACCAAACACTTGCTGAATTCCAGCCATGCCTACATGTCTTTGCTGAGCAGCTACTATGCACCAACACTAGAGAAAATACAAAAGTTCAACCACATGTTTTTCAGTACAGAGGATTAAACCCAGGCCCTTGAACATGCTAGGTAAGTGCTCTACCACTGAGCTACATCTTCAGCCCTCCAACCACCTTTCATGGGCCTATCATACAGAAGTAACTCTAAGACTATAAACCTAATGCTGCATTCCCAACTCAAGAAAGAATGTATACTAGTTGGGAGAAGGGGAGAAACTAGAATTTGATGAGCTAAGCCTCATAAGTATGGAAGTAGTGTACCCATCATCCCAGGTCTACAAATTCAAAGCCAGATTCAGAATACAAACTAGTTTACCTTCAGTAAAATAAAATGAGACCCACATCACTAAAATCTTTATCATCTTGCCAAGGGAATGCCTGGGAGGGAAGAGTCATAAACATATTCTCTCCACAAACCTCTTTTTAAAAATGTAACCAACATGCTTTGGATTATAATTGAGCCAGACAGAGGAAACAGAATTATTACACTACATAAAAACCAGACTGGGACAGCTCAGAAGTCTGAGGCAGGAGGATCGTGAGTTCAAAGCCAGTCACAACAAAAGCATGGTGCTAAGTAACTCAGTGAGACCCTGTCTCTAATGTGGCTCAGTGGTTGAGTGCCCCTGAGTTCAACCCCACTACCCACCCACCCACCCACCCAAAAAAAAAAAAAACATGCTGGGCATCCCACTGCAGGAAAGGCACCCAGGTAATGTGGTGAGAAGTGAAGATATATACAGTCAATGATACCAACTTCATTCATTCTTTTGCTCATTTATCACCAACAGCACAACTACAGTATGTCAGGCAGCATACTATGCACTAGATATTCAAAAGTGCATTATATATGGTTTGTTTCAGGACCTTGCAGGCCACAAGGAACCACTGAGGGTAAGGTAGGGTGTAGAAGCCAATAACTGTCATTTTGCAGGGAAGTATTAAAAAGTCTAGGGATGCCAGATTTAGTAGCATACACCTGTAATCCCAGCTACTTGGGTGGCTGAAGCAAGAGGATCACAAGTTTAAAACCAACCTGGGCAACTTGACACCCTGTCTCAAAATTTTAAAAGTTTAAAAAGGGCTGATGATGTAGTTCAGTGGTAGAGCACTTGCACAGCATGTGCAAGATCCTCTGGAAAGAAAGAAAAGAAAAGAAAGCTAGCCAGCCTGCCCAGGAACACAAAAGAAGTTGCTATCTAATATCCCAAACAATCTCATTAGCCTCAGAAACCTATTATGGATTTGCCACCAGTGACTTATAGAATCCCTGCCTAAAGTTTTCATATTTCAGTAATTTCCACTTATAACAAGAGAGTGGGACAGAGCAAGGGACTTCCCAGTCCTAGCTAGTTAAGACTATGATCCACCTAAAGTCTATTCTGGTATCTCTCAGCCCTTTTATCCTAGAGGGGTTCATAGAAACGTATTCCATCTCATCATTTCAGCTACACAGACCTTAACTGTCAAATCTCAACAGTCTAATAATATGCTTGCTTAACTATCAAGACTGCTCTCAAAGCTGGACATAGTGGCCCCAACTATAATACCAGAAACTCAGGAGACTGAGGTAAGAGGAAGATTATAAATTTATAAAGAGGAAGATTATAAATTCAAGGTCAGCCTCAGCAACTTAGTGATACCCTGTCTCAAAAAGGGGGTGGAGGGCTGGGGATGTAGCTCAACGGTAGAGCACCCCGGTTTTAATCTCCAGAACCACCGAAAAGAAAAAAATTCTCAAAAGAACCCAGTACGTAACATGATGAGCCACTTAGGACAGATATAAAATAAGTTAAACTGCCTTTCAGGGCTCATATCATTCAGATATTAGAGTGTCCTGCAAATGAAAGGTACTTAAAGCTTTGTCACATGAGTTGTAACAACTCACTTGGATGCAAGTTCCTTGCAGATAAAGACTAAGTCCATACCTTTTCTACTTCTGATTCTTCTTCCCAACTACGGCCTGGTCATAAGAATATGAATAAGAATATGCAGCTGTAGCCAAGCTTTTCTTTGCCGTGTCTCTTATATCCATCCTTCATTTCCAAACCCTCCATTATCATTCTGGTTCAGGTCCTCACATTGGGATTTTAACTTAGGCCTCAGTGCTATTTTCCTTCCCCCTCCCCCAACCCCAGGTGGCACAAGGGATTGGCTTGAACCCAGGGGCACTGTACCACTGAGTTACATCCCTAACCCTTCTTATTTATTTATTTATTTTTATTTTGAGGCAGGTTTTCCCTAAGTTGCTGAGGCTGGCTTCAAACCTGTGATCCTCCTGCCTCAGCCTCCCAAGTCACTGGAATTACAGGCATGCACCATGGCACCCAGTTCTCTCAGTGCTCTTCTCCAATTCTGCATCAGCTCTTACCCATTTCCTCTAACACATTACTGTGAATATATATCATCTCCTATGAGCACACATTTTTGTTCCCCACTATTGACAAGATTAAGTCACATCTCTCAAGCTTGATATTTAAAATCTCCTAGGATAAGGTCTTCCTACTTCTTCATTATTTCTCCTTGATTATGTTAGTCAGCTTTGCATTGCTATGACCAAATACCTGACAAGAACAACTTAAGAGGAGGGAAAGGCTTTTTTGATTCCAGATTTCAAAGATTTAGTCCATGGTAGGCCAACTCCACTGACCCGGGCCCTGGGTGAGGCAGACCATCATGGCGGAAGGAAGATGAACTTTTCCAGGGCATACCCTCAGTGACCCACCTTCTCCAGCCATGCCCCACCTGCTTAGAGCTACACCCAATCAGTCCACTCCAACTGGGATGGACTGATTAGTTTACAGCTCATTTCACCTCCCAACATTATTTAATTAACACAGGAACTTTGGAGGGACACCCCATATCCAAGCCACAGTATTTATGTACGGCTTTCCTATTATACGTTTTCCCCTTTACAAATAAGAAAAGCCTTCTATATAAACCTCCTCTCATACTACCCACGCCACATGACCAGTCGTCTTCTCCTTTGGCTTTCTTACAAAACTATCCATTCCTTTCTTTACTTACAAATATGGTCTTCTCAATTCTTTCTCCCTCTTGGAAACTCCAGTGGGAAGAAAACCCTAATTCTAGCCACTGCTATCCTGAACTCCAAGAGTCTGAGTCTATTATTGCCCCTCCAATCCTCTTGCCACAGGGTTGCTACAGGTATTTTTAAACCTCAAGAATCATCATTTAAAGCCCTATCAGTGGGCATGAGGCCCTGGATTCAATTCCCAATACCACAAAAACACCAAAAAAACAAACAAACCCTTCATGACCCCTTCCAAAGCCACAGACTAAACCACTAACAATGGCTGCTTCAAAAATCTGCTCTGGGTCTGGGGTAGAATTTAGGAATATTCGGTGGATAAGCTCTACTCCAGCACAACTGTGCATCATGAACACACAAAAATACATACACACACACAAAAAAAAATCACGTGTCTGTCTTTCCATGTGCCAATATCTTCCCAGATAGCTGAGTCTCTTCAAGTCACCCTTTTATCTCATTACTCTGTAGCCTTCAATATCAATCACTGTGCCCTAGACACAGTAGAAGCACAATAAATGCTTCCTATGGGATGGAATCCATTTCTGCACTTGCATTTAGGAACACATATTGAGAAGTCCAAAAGGGGCAAAAGAGAGGGGGGAAAATCTTTTTAAAAAAGCAAGAGGAAAGTGAACATAAGTGAGAAAAAGGCTCTGTGAGGGAGTAAGCTCTGACTCACGAAGACCAACACCTGGGAAGGACCCAGGTCCTCTTGGTCTTCCCGCCAACACTTTCTGCCTGCCCCAGTGTTGTCACCCTGATTCTCAAATGTCCCTGCTTGATCTGATTTATTAGACTCCCCCAGGGAACTGTGTGTGGGGAACACCCACTTCCACGAATACAGAATAAACATATTTTTGCCTTTTCCTACTGCTGAACACCACCCCAAACCCCAGACATTTTATACATATGACAAGTATAAGGACAGCTGAAAGACGGAAGAAGGAAGCCCAGCTGGGGACCTCCGCACCCGAGGGACAACATGTGGAAGTGAGTCCCTGGGCTTTCTTTTGGCCTCATCATCCTAGACTGGCTGGCAGAGAAGCCAGAGTCCCAGAAAGCCAACAGACACAGACCAAAACAAGCCCGAAAAAGGCCTTCCCCTGTAGCAAAGGGGCAGCCCTGCCCGGCAGGAAACCTTTAGACAACAGCTCTACTGTTGTCAGCCAAGAACCATAAAAAAACCTGTGGCCTCAGCTCTGCTGACCATGTAGGGAAACTAGGTTTCTGCCCTCAGCAGGCCATAGTGAGATGCTCCAACCTCACCTCCTTCTTGGTGGCTTGAGAGAAGGCCAACCAGGAAGCCAGGATATCCACACCATGTGGCAATAAAGAGGCCTCCACACCTCCTTGCTGGGGTGCCAGAGGAGGCCTAGTGCAGAGTCCAGAACTTTCACCACCACCCAGTGGTAACAAAGCCACAGTGTCAGTAGCAGCCATGTGGGGAACAGAAACGAGACACCCTGCCCCCGACAACCAGGGTGGCTGGTATTAGTGGAAACCCAGAGGACAACCTAGATTTCTACCCCAACCTGAAAGCAATTAGGCAGGAACCCCCTCTTCTCCCCCACCAGTGCCTTGGCAAAGGAACCTTGCTAGAAGGAAGGGATGAAATACAATTTGGTCTCAGACAGGTACAGTGGAGCACACCTGCAATCTCAGTAGCTCCAGAGGCTGAGGCAGAAGGATCTCAAGTTCAAGGCCAGCCTGGGCAACTCAGCAAGACCATGCTTCAAAATTTAAAAAAAAAAAAAACTGGGGGTTTAATTCAGTGGGTACAATGCTCCTGGGTTCAATCCCCACTACCAAAAAAATAAAAAATAAATCAAAATAAATTTCATTTATTTATTTATTTTTATTGAATCCCAAAATGTCCGGGATTCAATAAAAATACATAATAAATAAAATTCATCATCCCAAGAACCAGCAAAATCTCATCACTAATGAGAAAAGACAACCAACAGAGATGTCAATTCAATGTCAAAATGGCAAATATATTAGAATTACTTGAAAAAGACTTTAAAACAGTCCTCATAAGAATGCTTCATGAGTTATTATGAATATTCTTGAAACAAATGAGAAAACATAAAGTCTCAGCAAAGAAATAGGAGCTATAACGGTCACAATGCCCAGGCTACAGCCTGCATTAGTTGAACCAAAATCACTACGAGTACTCAGCTATATTAGTCAGCTTTGTGCCACTGTGGCAAAATACCTGAGATAATAAATTTAAAAGGAAGAAAGGTTCACTGGGTTCATGTTTTCAGAGATTTCAGTCCCTGGTCACTTGGTTCTGTTGCTGTTGGTCTGAGGCAGCTCAGCACATCAAAACAGGAACAGGTTGCAGGGGAAGCCTGTTCACCTCCTGGTAGCCAGGAAGCAAACACAGATGGAAGGGGTACCTGGGGCCAGATACCCTTATAGGCACAGCCCCAGTGAACTAACTTCATTCCACCAGGCCCCATCTCCTAAACGGTCCCCCACCTCCTAACAGTGCTACAGGCTGGGGACCAATCCTTCATCATGTGGGTCTTTGTGGCAAACAGTCAAGACCCAAATATGGCATCAGCCATCAGTGGTGTTTTGTTTTGTTTTGTTGGGGGGGGGGGTTGTTTGTTTTGATGCTAGGAATTAAACCCAGGGGTGCTTAACCACTGAGTTATACCCCCAGCCCCTTTTAGTTTTTATATTGAGACAGGGTAGTTAGGGCTTCACTAAGTTAATTCTGATCCTCCTATCTCAGCCTCCCCAGTTGCTGAAATTACAGGCATGTGCCACCATGCCCAGCTTGCTTTGTTTTGGTTTTTTAAACTTCCCAGAGATTTCAATGAGTATCTGAGAACCAGGGCTATAAGGTCATGGGTCTCAAATCCATGTGTCTATCAGTAGCATCTGAAAACCTCAAAAAAGACTCAGTGATCCAGGCCCTATGTTATTTCAACAAACCTGGGCTTATAGCTTTATTTTTTATTGGTTTCCAGGTGATTCTGATTTATGCCAAAAATTGAAAACAACTACTTATTTAATCAAAGGCATCTGCAGGTGATTCTCTTCATTTGTACAAACAGTAAAAACTTTTAACCAGAAGGAAAGAGTTCCATTTAAGTGAACTTGAAGGAGGAGGCAGTTCCCCCTAAACTTTGGATATGGGTGCCGAGAATGTGTGTTTGACCTGGGCTGCCAAAATAAGAAAAAGAAAATTACACACATCAAAGAGCCAGTTTGAAAACGTAGTTGTGGTATAGGTTTGCCTGGCTATGGGAAATAGCATAGGAGCGAGATAATGTTATCTGTCACTTGATCTGTGGGAGACATTAATCTTCCTCTCTGCAAAAAAAAAGAAAAGAAAGAAAAAAACACTTCCCCATGAGTGCCTTCCATTCAAACAGGCTGAATCAGAAAAGGACAAGTTTATAGGCAAGATAACATGGTGGGCTATCTCCATGGTTCAAAAGGCAGTATTTCCTGGGATGAAAGTTTTTCAGCATTTATACTCTCCTGGAAGGCCCCTGAGGCCTCAGAAATGGAGCTGGGAAAGTTAAGGAAGAGGATGTGGAAGTTGAGGGGGACTGAATGCCACCATTAGACAGGAAGTGCACAGGAAGGAACCCAGCAAAGCATAACACTCCCCGGGAAGGAAGGGCTTCCAAAACTGCTCACTCTCTAGCTGTCCCATCACTCAAGAATATCCATTCCTATACCTAGATGTCACCAATATTTCCACTGGAAGTGTCTTTTCAGATGACCCATTGCTACTTAGCAGAGCAGGCCAGTCCCTGGGTCACAAACCTCAGTGGGAAGAACTAAAAACCACTACCTTTAACAGACCATTCACCCTTCAATCCAAACTTGGAAGATATGCCTCAGGATCCTCATCTGCAAAACTAAAATACTAACACACACCCTCATGGGGCCAATGGAGATTAGCTGTTTTTAGAATACTAAAAACAAGGCACAGAGTGGACTGGCAAATGTTAGCTCTTGGTATTTTGAAAGATACACAGCACAAGAGTGGAGAATGGACACCCTGAGCTAGTCTGCCTGGGTTGACTCTGGGACATAGCTGTTAATAGATATGGGCGCTGAGCAAGCTATCCTGCCTTGGCTTCCCCACCTATAAAACTCAGACAATGAAGTACCTTAACTTAAATGGTTATTGGCAGAATTCACTTAATCCTTTCATGGAAAGGGCTTGCCACAGTGCCTGGAACATATTAAGTACTTTTTAAATGGCATGATTATTTTGTGGTTTTGTTTGTTAATTGGTTTGTGTTTGTTTGGTTTTGGTACCAGGAATTGAACCCAGGGGTGCTTAACCACTGACTCACATCCCCAGCCCTTTTAACATTTTACTTTGAGACAAGTCTCGCTAAGTTGCTGAGGCTGCCTTTGAACTCACGATCCTCCTGCCTCAGCTTCCCAAGCCCCTGGGATTACAGGCGTGCACCACTGCGCCTGGCAAAATGGCATGATTATGATGTTAGTTTTCTAGGATGTGGCCAGGGCAGGTACACGGGGAGTCTTTCAGCCTTTCAGGGGCTCGTAGCCTGGATAGAAAGACAAGAAATGCATACATAGAACAATCATGGAAGAACAGCACACAACAGGCCACACATAATTCCATAAGCATGTGAACAGCTTTTCTGTCTGAGTTGTCCTCCTGTCTCCCCCAAACACACACATACACACAAACACACAAGGTAGAGAGTACAGAATGTTCTAATACAATGGGTAGCGAGTATCTCCTTCTTGACCACCACCTTACCCCTAAGGGCCTCTTGGTAGGGATTCACAATCTCATCCAACATTCAAGGCTGTTAATTTCCCAAGCACACTGGTGCACATCTGTAATGCCAGCTATTCAGGAGGCTGAGACAAAATGATCGCAAGTTCAAGGTCAGCCTAAATAGCTTAGCAAGACCCTATCTCAAAAAAATTTTTTTTGTTGTTTTAAAGGGCCAGGGGTACACTTCAATGGTAGAGCATTTGCTTATCCTGGGTGAAGCCCTGGGTTCAATCCCTACTATTGCAAAATAAATAAGTGGAAGGTAGCTACTGTCCTTAGCTCTCATGGACAGATGTTACGAATATAAGACACACAAGTCTCACTGCAAAAAACCAAATGCAGTGGGGGCAGGTAGAGGATTCTAAAATGTCCCAGCACTCTATGAACACTGAACTTGCTGGAAGTGACTTTTAAAATAACTTGAAAGCCAGCTGCACCAATACTGAAACATAAACATGATGCTGAACATAAAGATTGAAGAGGGAAATGTAAGCATCACAAGGTATTAATTAATCCCATGATGCAAGATTCCTTCTGCTTAGCTTACCCTGCTTAAAGAAATATTTATCCAAGAAATTCAGACAAGACATGTGAAGACAGACGACACACTGTACTTAAGATTCTGTGATTTTTAATCCTAACAAGGATTAAAAGGCTGGAACAAATGTAATTGGGGCATGCACCAGAACATAGTTAACCCCTTTTTACTCCATTCCAAAGAGGCTGACAACTATTTTAAGATCACAAAATATTCATGCTGTCTGATTTGCAACTTTAGGAATCAGAGTAATGCTGTAGCTAGATTTTTTCAAGCAGGCATGTGTAATGGAGATAATGTACTACCAAACCTCTGACATATAAAAGAACACTGTGTAGGACTCTTCTGTAGATTAAAACCATACCCAGATGAAACAAAGTACAATTAAATACAACAATAAAAATAGCAGCCCACTCTGTGCCAGGCACTGTGCTACATCACTTAAGGGATAACTCATTGAATCCTCTCATTAACCCTAGGAAGTATGTAAAGTTTGTAACCTGTTTTTTAAATGAGATTGCTATAGGAGAAATTTAAAGTAATTCAAACAAGGTTACATAACATGTAAGGGATAGAGCCAGGATGTGAACCCAATTATGGTAGCCCCTGAATTTACGCTATCCTATGCTGCCAACCAAATTCATGTCATAAAAATTATAAAACAGTCCGGCGCCGTGGCTCATGCCTATAATCTCAGCAACAAGGGAAGCTAAGGCCAGCCTGGTCAACTTAGCCAGGCCTTGTGTCAAAACTAAAATATTAAAAAGGGCTGGGGATATAGCTCAGTGATAAAACACTTACTAGCATAAATGAGGCTCTGAGTTCAATCCCCTGTACCATGTTTTTTAAAAAGGGACGGCCAGGCATGGTGGCACATGCTTGTAATCCCAACAGGTCAGGAGGCTGAGCAGTAAGTCACAAGTTCAAAATCAGCAAGTTAGTGAGGTCCTAAGCAAACTTAGCTAGACCCTGTCTCAAAATGAAAAATAAAAAGGGAGGCTGGGATTGTGGCTCCGTGGTAGGGCACTTGCCTGACATGGGTGAGACACCAGGGTTGATTCTCAGCACTGCAAATAAATAAATGAATAAAATAAAGGTTCATCAACGGGGCTGGGGATGTGGCTCAAGCAGTAGCGCGCTCGCCTGGCATGCGTGCGGCCCGGGTTCGATCCTCAGCACCACATACAAAGATGTTGTGTCCGCCGAGAACTAAAAACTAAATATTAAAAAAAATTCTCTCTCTCTCCTCTCTCTCCTCTCACTCTCTCTTTTTAAAAAAAAAAAGGTTCATCAACAACTAAAAAACATAAAAATAAAGTAAAAAGGGCTGGGGATGTGGTTCAGTGGTTAATTGCCTCTGGGTTCAATCCCTAGCACCAAAAAGAAAAGGGGGGATGGGAAGACAGTGAGGGGGATGGAGGCTGAGAATGTAGCTGAGAGGTAAAGTGCCCTGAGCTTTAAAAATAGCATCAATTCATTAATGAGAATGCAACAGGTTGAAAAGAGGTATTTCATATAAGTGACAATTAGTAAATGACAATTACCTACTCTTGAAATTGGGCATATGCTCTAAACTCAGATTCTGATTCCACTGGACATTCATCACTGGAATTTAATTTAGGAAAAAAACGCTTACTCGACACTTCTATGGGAAGGAAGTCGCACTCTGTGAGGTGGGGATGGAGAGAGATCAGAAAGATACATGGCAGCTGAGTGCACTGGGTCACCAGAGGCTAAGAGTTGCAGGATAAAAGCAAGAAAAATGGTCAGGAGAAGACTGGAGCCAACTGAGGTATCTTCCACTATGGGTGACTCAGGAAGGCTCTGGCCATCCTTACAGGCAACACTTTAGAAATTACATTCACTAATTTAAAAATAAATTTCCTGGCATGGGGGCAGAGCTCCATGGCAGACATTTGCTCAGCGTGCACAAGGCCCTGGGTTCAATTCTGGGCTCTAGGGAAAAAAGCAAGCACCATGCATTTTCTATATGCAAGGCACTCCACTTAGCACCACAGAAGACACAGGGGGTGGAGAGACAAGGACCCGGATCATGACCACATAGGGATGGAAACTGGACAGAGCCAAGCAGCTCTAATACAAGTAGAGTTTGGTCAGTCTCTCTAATTCAGAGGAGGGGACAGTGATATTCACTTCCTGAGTGACATGAACTGGGTGGGGAAACCTCACAGAGGGTTAAGGAATGGTGAGCATTCTGGAAGGGTTAAATAACTGTTCAACAACAGAAAGCCTTTAGTTTCATGCTAAGAATCTTGAAACTAATCCAGCAGGCTTAGGAACTTTTACAGTTTTGAGTGGAAAGATGACAACTCATTTTGAGGAACATTATTAGAGCAAAAGTTACTATGATGGAAGGGATAAGAGGAAAACTGGAGGTCTTCAGAAGGTGACAAGAGTCTCGCTGAAGAGTTAACTGAACCGGATCTGAGCAATCCTCCAAAGTGTCAGCCCTGCAAACCCAACAAGATGGTGGGGTGGTTAGAAGAAGGATAAAGTCAGAAGAAAGATTTGATTTCCAGCTGGTTGCGTGATGGGATCGGCAACAGGTCAGGGTAGCCAGCTAACAGACACCACAAGAGGTGAGGATGGGTGTGACCCAAAGGAGAAGGAGGTCCAAAGCGGGAGAAAGAGAGGCAGACACGGAAGTAGAGCAGGTACTGTCAGAGCAGCAGAGCCTCACCACCCACAAGCAGGTGCAGAGAGCTGAATCACAGGACAGGATGCTCAGGAAGGAAGGACAAAAAGACTGAGGACAGAGAAGGTGAGAATAGAACAATTTCCACATGGTACTCAGGACAGAGGTCAGCAGGGCACAGCCAAGGGAATAAATCAAGAAACTGCAGAAGGTAGACCATGGTCTCAAGAGGCTCCACTGTGAAAGGAAGAGAGCCAATACTTTCAACATAGAAGGAGGCAGAGAAAAGAGACTTTTCAGAGAGGGAAGGCCACAGCATATTCTTGGGCAAAAAGCAGTGAATCAGTAGGAGGCAGATATAAACCTGCCAAGGAGGGTGGGGGCGTGGACTAAGCCAATTAACAAAACAAAGACAGACTAGCCTGGCAAGGAGGGCAAATGAAGGAAGAGTCCCCAACCTGATGGCCAAGGCCTGTACTCCCAGCCACTGAGAAGGCTGAGCCCGGAGGATGCCAAGGTCTAGGCTTAGTGAGAACTTATCTCAAAATTAAAAAAAATACAAGGGCCTGCAGGTGTAGCTAAGTGAGAGAGCACTTGTGGGTTCAATACCCAGTAATGCAACAAGAAAAAGGATTTGTCAAAATTATAAAACTCTGTAATCTTTTTAAAAATATTTTTTGTAGTACCCGGGGATTGAACTCAGGACCTTGCACATGCTAAGCAAGTGCTCTAACACTGTGCTCCATTCCCAGCCATTTTTGGTTTTTCTTTCATTCTTTCTTTCTTGAGTTGATTTGTGATCCTCCCGCATCAGCCTCTGGAATAGCCAGGATTAGAGGTCTGTGCCGCAGCCCAACTGGCTGGGCAAAATAAGGGGGGGGGGGAATAACTTGTATACGTTGATACAGCAGGAGTAGGAGCCGTTTATAGCAGGACAACAGAGGTATTTATACATTTTGCACAGCTTATCTTAATTAGCATAAACTAGATACATCAGTCAACCAATAAGGAATCTCTATACTTAATGGCTCGCTTTTGTTACTTCTCAAACCACTCCCTCTGGCATTTTGCCAGGCACCATCCAGACTTGTTTACGAACTCTAACATTTCTCTGGCAAAATGCCAGGTGCCATCCTGACTTGTTTACAGACTCTAACAGGTCTGTGCCATTGCACATCTTTGTATTTCAAAGAACAATATCAAGAAAGTGAAAAGACTATTCAGAGAATGGGTGAAAAATATTTGTAAATCCATATAAGCCAGAACATATAAAGAACTCTCAGAACTCAACAATTAAAGGAGCCTGGACTAGGGGTGCATGCCTATAATCCAAGCAGCTCAAGAGACTGAGACAGGAGGATCACAAGTTCAAAGCCAGCCTCAGCAACTTGGCAGGGCCTTAAGGAAACTAGTGAGACCCTGCCTCAAAATAAAATATAAAAAGGCTGGGGATGTGGCCCCTGGGTTCAATCCCTTGTACTACTACTACTACTACTACTACTACTAATAATAATAATAATAATAATAATAGACAATCCAAGTTTTAAATGTCCAGGGGATCAGAATAGACATTTCTCTAAAGAAGAGACTCAAATGGTCACCAAAACATGAAAAAGATGTTTTATGTCATTATTCAACATAAAAATGCAAATCAGAACCACATGAGATACCACTTCATACCCACAAGTCCAGCTAGAATAAAAATCTCAGATAATAAGTGTTGGTGAGGATTTGGAGAAATCACACAGCTAATGAAAAACTAAAATGATGTACCACGCTGGAAAAGAAGTTAGCAGTTTCACAAACAGTTAAACATAGTTACCATTGGTTATCACCCAGCAATTTCACTCCTTACCCACCCAGGAGAAATGAAAACATATATCTGCACAAACACTTGTACAGGAATATTTATAGCACTGTTGATAACAGTCCAAAAAATGGAAGCAATCAAAATATCACAAACTGATGACCAAAATGTTTTATATCTGTACAATGGAATATTATATAGCCATAAAAAGGTACAAAGTACTGACATATATAACATTACATAAACATTACGCTAAGTGAAAGAAGTCAGATACAAAAGACCACACACTATATGATTACATTTATATGAAATGTCCAAAATAGGCAAATCTAGAAAAAGAAATTAAATTAGTGGTTGCTTAGGGCCGGAGTAAAGAGGAATACAAAGGAGTGATAGCTAAAGTGTACGGGGGAGGAGGTTGTTTTGTTTGTTTGTTGGAGTACAGAGGATTCAGGGATGCTTTACCATTGAGCTACTTCTCCAGCCCTTTTTATCTTTTGCCCAGATTGGTCTAGAACTTGAGATCCTCCTATTTCAGCCACCCGAGTCCCTGGGATTACAGGTGTGCACCTCTGCACCCAGCCAGGATTTCTTCTTGAGATGATGAAACTGTTCTAAAATTGACAGGGGAGTGGTGATCACACATGTCTGTGAATAAACTAAAAGCCAATGAATTATACATTTTAAATGGATAAATTATATGATATCTGAATTCTAACTCAATAAGGCTATTAGAAAGAAGAAAGGGCAGGAGCGAGGAAGCTCTTTTTCCAAATCAGGTAGGAAGAAGCAAAGTAGTAGGGCTCTAGTTTGCAGTGTAGGGCAGGAAAACAGAAAGGAAGTAAAAGGTCCAGACAGGGTCACCGGCTGCTCAGGCCAGCAGGATAAGGACAGTTTAAAGATCACCGAGGAGTTACAGACTGCCCGAAGGCAATAAAACTAAAGAGGAGGCAGGTAATTATAGACAAAGAAAGCACTGGAGTTCTTCAAGTTCTTGGAAGTAGCAGCGTTATGAGTGAGCAATAATACACACTGAGTCAAGTCCGATTAGGTTCCTGGATATAGATGACTGGCAGAGGGCATCATTTCAGATGGCTGCATGATTCTGATCACTAAAAAGGACTGGGATATTGTAGGCAAACGAGCCATGACTGAATGCCATAAAATCATGAAATGTATTGACTAAGGGAGAAATAGATCTGTTCATCAAATCCCAATAAATCAGCTATAGAGGAATACGCTGAGACACCTGAGAGCAATGTAAGGATAAATAAAAATAAGTGTCCCCAAAAGCCCACATTAAAGGGGCTGGGAAAGTAGCTCAGTGGTGGAGCAATTGTCTACCAAGCATGAGGCCCTGGCTGTGATTCCCCTGTAGCTCCACAGTAAAAAATGCTGGACTGAGTAGCGTACACACCTGTAATCCCAGCAAGAGGGGAGGCTGAAGCAGGAGGTTTGCAAGTTTAAGGCCAGCCTCAGGAACTTAAGGATTTAACAAGACTCTGTCTCAAAATCCAAAAGGCCTGGAGATGAGACTGAGTGGTTAAGTGCTTCTGGGTTCAGTCCCCAGTATCAAAAAAATAATGATAATAACAGGTGCCATCTCTGAGACTCATTGTCATTTTTATTGAGGAATAGGGATGTCCCTGAGTGGTACAGCACTTCCGTAGCAAGCAGGAGACCCTGGGGTTCAATCCCCAGTACCACTAAACATTTAAAAATAAACAGAAGTGCTATGAGCAGAAGATAAAAACGTGTTTTCAAAGTATCTGGACAAATAAGAAAGTGAAATGAACCTCCACTTTTTTTAACTTTTTTTTTTTTTAGTTGTAGATGGACACAATACTTTTTATTTGGGTGGTTGTTGTTGTTGTTATCATTATTATATTATTATTATGTGCCAGGGATCGATCACTGAGCCACAACCCCAGCCCCATTAATCTCCACTTTTAATGATGCCATCAAGCCATTCATCCGAATTGCTGCTAATCTAGATAGAACCCTTAATCTGGGTGAAGGGAAGGGATGAAGCATAAATACCCAGGGGATAGTAGAATGGCTCTGAGAACTCTTTACCATGCCCTGAAGCTCAGGTGACTCAGGGACATCCCATTTATGGTGCATGAACACATACAGCATCTTTAACTGTAAGCCCTCATGCCAGTGTGTCAAGAGGTATCCATCCACGGGTAGCCTGCCATGTGGATTATTGGAAACTCTAAATGCACATCATGGAGACCATTAACCAATGAAGTCATTTAGCAAGGAGAGAAATATGGCCAGAGAATTCAGTTCTGATCAGACCAAGTACTCACAAACCTCAAAAATCACTCCATTACATGACAATATATTTATTGCTTTCAGACTCTTTCAAATAAGTAACTTCTTCTACCTGTCAAATACTTTTTACTGCCAACTATGTATGTATCTATCTTTGGGACCTGAGTAAGGGGAGAGAGAGAGAGAAAAACCTGAGACAAAGTACTTAAAATACATTCTATATCATTAGAGAAGATATAGGCAGAGAGGAAAGAACAAAGTTTTGTGGTAGAGTGATCCGAAAATGGCTTCAGCAATAGCTCATCCCAGGTACAATTTTGCAATGTGAAATTGACATTCCCTCATCAAGAAGTGGATTGTTCCTCTTTCCCTTATAGCCTGCTTTGATCAATAGAATGTATCAGAAGTGCTTCCCTATAACTCAAAAGACCAGACCCTAAGAACTTCCTCCTTCCTGCTTGGCTCAGGAGAGCCAATGGCCAAACCAACCACCAAGAGGCCATGAGGAAACCCAAGGAAGCCAGTGGAGATAGACATGCAGAGGACCACTAAGTCACTCGCCATATAAGCAAAGCCTTCTAGAACTTTCCAGCCTAGACACAGGTAAATGCAGCTAAGGGAAAGATCACTACATGCAACAGCCTAACCTGTTTCTGACGCACAAATCATGAGCAAACTAAAGAGCTGTCAATTTAAGCTACTGGGTATTAACGTAGTTTGCTCTACAGCAATAGATACCTGAAACGAAATTGAAGTCCCAAAACAAGGGGAGAATCCTGGCAATGTTGTTATGTAGCTATGTGATCTGAGGTCAATGATTTCCCCTCTGGACCTCAATTTCCTCATCTGTAAAATGAAGAGGTTGTACCAAATGAGCTAAGGTGCCTCCCAGTTCTGACAATCTGAACCATTCATGTGGATATCAGCAAACAGTCCAGGCAACCAGAGTGCTAGGAATTCAGAGGGAGAAACTGCTTCAGTATCCAAGTCACTACTTCAGTATCCAAGTCACTACTTCAGGAGCGGAAAGAGAGGTATAGACCTGGGATGCGAGGCTCCAAAGAGGCAGCAACTACAACAATGCAGGCACATAGCACTTAATAAAAAATCATCATTATCTGATGAATCGAATCAGTTCCTTGATTCTGGATAAGTTAATCTCTCTAATCCCCAGTTTTTTTCATCTGCTTCTATAAATGAAAACATCTTTGTATGTGAAAGCTTCATAAAAATCAAAAATCATCTAGAAATCCAAAATATAACTATATTAGTAATACTTTTATTATTCTTTACATCATTGTCTTTAGAAGCCTCCTTTTCACCAAGCAAACAGAGAGAGCCAGTTGATGGCACTGGCCACCAAGAAATTGTATCAAAAGATGGAGAGGGGGGCTGGGGCTGTAACTCAGTGGCAGAGCACTTGCCTAGCATGTGTGAGGCACTGGGTTCGATCCTCAGCAAAAATAAATAAATAAAATAAAGACATTCTGTCCATCTACAACTATAAAAAATTTAAAAAAGAAAAAGATCAAGAGGCAGGTTCTAAGGGGCCACAAAATTTCAGCCACCTCCCAGCATTGGTCAGTGAGCCAGGTATCCATACTGAACACAGAGCCCTGGTATCCCTTACAAGAAGCTCTTAGCCCAAGGGGAAATCTGGAAACATCCCAGCATCTTAAAAGTGTGAATAATTGCCAGGTGTGGTGGTACACACCTATAATTCCAGTAATCCAGGAGGCTGAGGCAGGAGGATCATAGGGTCAAAGCCCACCTCAGCAACTTAGTGGGGTCCTAAGCAACTTAGCAAGATCCTGTCTCAAAATAAAAAGGACTAAGAGTGTAGATCAGTGAAAAAGTGTCTCTGGGTTCAATCCTCAGTACCAAAAAAAAAAATGCAAATAATTATGAATAATTTCCTACATCAGAATCCCAGAGATCAGCAACCTGAGGATACTGCTCCAGAGAGCTATGAATCAAACCCTGCCTGGCATAGAGTGAATACTCCACAAAAATCATTGAATAAGCAAGCACTGGATTTAGGAGTCTGAAGTCAAATCTCTAAGTTTAAACACTAGCTTTGGTGCACACAGCTGTGAGCAATGAGACAGGCAACAATCTCCCAGTTTATAACAGACATGGAGACTCATCTCGTAGAAAAGTGAATGAGAATTAAATGAAGTATTGAAGGTGAAAAACAATTAGGATTCTGCTTAATTAGTGTATATATAAGTGCACAGAACCTCTGCATAGAACCCAACCCTTTCAGCCTCAGCTGGGTGCAGTGGTGCACATCTGTAATACCAGCAACCCAGGAGGCTGAGATGGGAGGATCACAAATTCGAAGCAACTTAGCCTCTGTCTCAAAATTAAAAAGGAAAAGGGCTGGGGACACAGCTTAGTGGTAAAATGCCCCTGGGTCCAATCACAGTACAAAAAAAATTGTTTTTCATCAAAAAAAGAACCTTTCAGTCTCTGCAGACCCAGAAAATGAGAGGCATACATCCAAACAATCACTCCATCCAATGTTGATTCTGAAAAATTGCCAGCCCTTGAAGTCTTGGGCTCATTTTCCAAGGGTACCTGACAAGGCGATGATACATTTGTATTTTACAGCCTGTGTTTTCCCACAGCAAGGGAAGAGTGTGGTGTGGATTCAACTCTGAAATCCCAGTGATTGGGAAGTTTCATGGACACTGCTCTGTAGGAGATATGAAAACCAGCCAGAAGAAGCACTTACCAGGTACATGTGGGACAGAAAAGCTTCTTCTTCCACCTCTACTTGGGTCTTGACTGACACAATGAATGTGCCAGTGTCCAACATCAACTATAAAGAGCTGGGAGTTAAGACCCAAAGTCCTCACAATCAGCCTTTGCCCAAGGAAGCTCCACCACTGCCTGTACTGTGTGCCCTTGTCCTTTCTTCTCTCTCTTGCCCCTCTCAAAGCAGAATCACTGGTCCCCATGCCTCTGCGTTAGGAACACAGCTAAGATCAACTACGGCTATGCCTCCTCTTAATGACCACCACCGTCTGTCAATGCAGGGAAGTTACTATAGGAACTACATCACACAGCCCCCAGACATTTGCTTAGAAAAGAAACTGTATGTTTGGTGCTGGGAAAGGAAGAAAAAGATCCAGCAAGTGGGAGGCAAGCCCCAAGTTCAGTATTTCTCAAAGTCTGGTTGCAATCACATGAAATCACCTGGAATGCTTGTTAAAGGCTCACATTCCTTAGCTTCCCCCTAGATGTATCAAATTAAAATTGGGACATGGCAAGAACTGGACCTTTTAATGCCCTATGCACACCAAGTTTTAACACCTATATGAGACCAAATACACAGGACAGTAAGAAAAGAATAAAAAGACTTAAAGACGCTTTAAGTGTGACCTCCATTCTTACACTAATTCTTACAAAAGAGTGCACTGGTAAATCAAACAAGATAAAAGCCAACTTCCCAATTGATGTACTTCTGGATATCTAAAAAAATTAAATCATCACTATGATGAAAACTTTAACATCAAAAACCTGTTCACCAGCTGGGCTTGGTGGCGCATGCCTGTAATCCCAGTGGCTCAAAAGGCTGAGGCAGGAGGATCACGAGTTCAAAAGCCAGCCTTAGCAACTTGGTGAGGCCCAAAGTAACTCAGCTAGACTCTGTCTCTAAATAAAATATTTTTTAAAAAGTAAAGGGGTGGGGGCTAGGGATGTGACTCAGTAATTAAGTTTAATCACCAGTACCAAAAAGAAAACCTGGGGGCTGGGGATGTGGCTCAAGCGGTAGCGCGCTCGCCTGGCATGCTTGTGGCCCGGGTTCGATCCTCAGCACCACATGCAAACAAAGATGTTGTGTCTGCCGAGAACTAAAAAATAAAGATATTTAAAAAAAAAAAAAAAAGAAAACCTGGGTTTAAATCACCAAACCCTGGATTTAATCACC
Source organism: Ictidomys tridecemlineatus (assembly GCF_052094955.1). Classification (NCBI taxonomy): domain Eukaryota; kingdom Metazoa; phylum Chordata; class Mammalia; order Rodentia; family Sciuridae; genus Ictidomys; species Ictidomys tridecemlineatus. The sequence goes on from NC_135487.1 coordinate 115,956,021, forward strand.
AGTACTAAAAGAAAAAAGAGAAAGAAAAAGAAAGTCTGAGGTGATTCTGGGCAACTTGGTGAGATCCTGTCTCAAAATAAAAAATAAAAGAGCTGGTGATGTGGCTCAGAAGTGAAGAGATTTCTTAGCATGTATGAATCTCTGGGTTCAATCCCCAGTAAAACAAAATAAAAATGCTCACCAAACCAGCAAGCCACAATAAAAACTAACCCAAATATCCTATCTTAGAATCAGCCAGATCTACTCAAGAGATGAGAGAAGTGAGATAAGCTGCTGCTTGCAGCCCCACTCAAGTCTTAGACATACCCAGTAATTCAGCTCTGCATTCCATGGCAGGTTTGGTGACTAAGAAGTGGGATGTCTCCCCTAAGCTCTAGCCAATATGGTTTGGGAGGAACTTTTAAGGGGAGAAAAAAATTAAAACTAAGATTCCCCAATTCATCTCCTTAACAAATGAAAAAAAAACTTAAGATAATTGACTACACTAAACACATATCAGATGCTTAAAAAAATGCTTTGTGATTGAAATGATCCTTGCATGAGATTCTATCCTCCTGTATGCACAGTCATGAAAGAGAAAAAGGGAACAGAGTAAAACTGTCTTCACATAAAAAGTACTGTTTTCAAAACCATCAATACGCAACCTACCTAGAGGGGCAATACTTTATTTCATTTAGTGACCAGCACATTGTAGACGCTGAAAGTCTCTGAGCCTTTAAGTAACCAGAGAAGTCAAGTGGTATGAAGCAGGAGGAGAGAGTCCTTTTTCAACAGAAAAGCACTCTTTCTCAGTGATGAGCAGTGGAATCCTCCACTGCAATTTCACAAATCAGAACTCCGCACTGAAGGAGGTACATCACAGCGACCAGCCTTATATACACCTGATGGTCCATTATTGGCTTTGACCCCACCCCTGCCCAAAAATGGACCTAGGACTTTCCCCTGATGCTGAAAATTCTAATCATCCCAGCTAAATTCCTAGGCAGTCGATGCTAAAACTTAACATTACATACAAGGGTAGCAAACAGCTTTCACCCACCCACTCCCGAGGCCACCCTCAATTCAATGCCTGGTCATGATTTAGAAACTCACTTAACACCCACCCGGACCCGCTTACCTGGAATCATAAACAAACAAACAAACAAACAAACAAACTGTATTCTCTTCCTCAATCAGGAAGCAAGCATTCCTCTTTTAAAAGACATTCCTGAAAGCACCTCCCAAGGGAGCCCGGCAGGTAAATAACACCAGGGCTTCCTTAAACCGATTCTAAAGAACCAGGTGTCCACGCTGCGCTCATTCACCTGCCTCTCCTCCAAAGGAGGGTTCTGCGAAGTAACTCAATCCATTCCTAGGCCGGCAAGGATGGGGGAGACTGCAGGTGGAAAGGGTGGGGGGTGAAGCCATGCCGCTCAAACTTTGCAGTTGCTCTTTGGCAGTTCTGGGAGGGAGACCGTGGAATTTTATATTGAAAAGGGGGAGTCACCTTCCCTAACAGAAAGGTCCGCAAATTGGCCTAACCCACTTGCTCTGCGTCCAGGATGGTTGTGCATCCCATCCACTCAGACATAACCCCTCCTGGGCACTACCCTCCCCATAACCCCCTCACCTTGGCCTCAAAGCAGATGCCGTGCTGGAAGGCGTCCTCATTGTGCAAAGGGATCCTCAGGTCGTGCCCATCGTCCACAAGGTTGTACTTGGTTTTGCTGGGCATGGTGACCCACGATGGACACGCTCCTCCAGAGGCGACGCTGGCTGCAACGGCAGCAGGAAGGGGCTGTCTAGACCCCGAGGAGGAGAGATTGGGACCGAATGAAGCGGCGTTGGCGGGGACAGCGGGGCGCGGGGTGGGCAGCGCCCTGGCCGCGCGGCTGCTGGGCGGCAGCGGGAACCGGGACCCGGAGCTGTGCCTAGGGCCAAGCGGCAGCGGGCGGCGCGGATGCGGGCGACGCGAGCGGCGCTGTGGCCGCGCTATTCCTGCTGGCGAGGAGGGCGGCGGGGGAGGCGGTGGCGGGAGCGGGCGGTGCGGCGCCCCGGCCCGGAAAAGGGAGCGGTGGGCCCGCGGCCCAAAGCGGGAATGGGCGCGACGCCGGCCCCAGATCAGTGGCGCGGACAGCCCGGGACGAGGAAGAAAAGGCGGCGGCGGCGGTGGCGGCGGCGGCGGTGGCGGCGGCGGAGCGGGGTGCCTGTCACGGAGACGCCGGATCAGCCGCCAGCGAGCGGCTCCTCCTGCGGGGCGGGCCCGGGCCGACTCCTCCCGCCGGGCGCCGAGGCCCCGCCCGCCGCCGGGTCCGCCCCCGCGCGCCCCGCGCCGCCTGCGGAGCAGGTGAAAGTCCCCGGAGCGCAGCGCCGGGTCCTGCCAGTTGAGCCCGGCCCCGGGATCCCGGGAACTTCGCCCGGGCCCAGACCGCCTGGAAGCCAGCTCAGCCCGGTTTTCGCGTTTTACGGGCAATTTCTGAGCCGGGCGTAGTTATCAGCCACGTAGCCTAAGTTTTTTGTTTGTTCGTTTGTTTTTGATTTTGTTTTTGCTTCGTTTTTTACAGAGTGTAGAGTGTGGTGTGGTTTTGTTTGACCAGGAAGGCCCACGTCCTGTCCCATCTATCCCAATCTGCGTCCCGCTCATTCTCAGTTCTGCTCCTAGTGGAGGAGTAGGGGTAAGGGGGAGCAGTTGTCTTAGGCACTTTCTGTCCCTCGGGGCAGCGATATGTCACTTGTGTTTGGAGTTTAGGTAGGGTGCCTGTGGGGAGAATTTAAATATTTAAAAGTCATCACCATCCTTGAGGAAATGGGGTAGGCGGAAAAGGAGTACAAAGGACCAAAGGATCCAGAATGTTTTTATGTCCTTAAACAACCTTCTATAACTAGGTTGGACCAAATGAGCTTCCAGGTTATCTCTGATTGGCATATTATTGTTCCTTTCTTGAACAATGCTTGAGTTGTTAGATTTGCCTATTGTAAAGAAGGGGCTATTCATTTTTCTCCTTTATACCAAAAGTTTTTCAGAAAACTTGCCTAGTTATTTCCATCTCAGAAGAGATTGGATAATGGAAGGATTGTAAGATGAATGTCCAGTTTCCTAACTGTAAATTATGCAAATGATGGACCCATAGGAGACATTAATGACCAAATATTAAGTATCTGACAAAAGAGCATAGGTAGATACATATAACAGGTACAATATATGTGGCTTAATACTAATCCATAAATCCAGAAATAACCAATCAAACCAGTACCCAAGCCAGCCAAAGCTGAATTACTTAGACGAAAGGGTCAACACTTTCATGGAATTAATTGCCATAAACTTGCTTTCCCCCACCAGCCCTACTGGCTACTAGGGGTTGAACCCAAGTTCTTGTACATACTAGGCAAATAATAAGCTATATCCCTAATCCTTTTTATTTTATTCTCAGACAGGGTCTCACTTAATAGCCCAGACTGGCCTCAAATTTATGATCCTCCATGCCAGGGCCCATGGCACACACCTCTAATCCCAACCACTCAGGAGACTAAAACAGGACTAAGCAATTTAGGGACATTCTGTTTCAAAATAAAAATATAAAAACAACCGAGGATGTGGCTCAGTGGTTAAGCACCCCTGGGTATCCCCAATTTGGTATCCCCAATACCAAAAAAAAATTAAAAAGTATGCATATTAAATTTTATAAATCTCTGCATTCCTGTGATCCCAGTGACTCCAGAGGCTGAGACAGGAGGATCTTAAATTCACATCCAGGTTGGGACCAGGATGGGAAACTTGGTGAGACCCTGTCTCAAAATAAAAAAATAAAAAGAACTTGGAATATAACCAGTGGTAGAGTGTCCTTGGGTTCAATCCTCAATATCACAATTTCAAAACAAAACAAAACAAAACAAAACAAAAACTTGTGATTCTCCGATCTCAGCTTCCCAAATTGCTGGGATTACAGGAGTGTGCCACTGTCATGTGCAACTGTTAACCTGCTTTTAATGCCTGTGGGCACATCCATTGAAGGCCACTCATAGACCAGACATCACTGATCACTTTTTGTCTAGGCCAGCCTGGAAAATCACCAGGAAGTATCCTGATGAAACTTCCTGAACCATTTCATGATAAACTTACATAAGAGAATACATTATTACGGTAATTATATTTCTCATCTTGCCCCATAAAGCTAAAGTACAACTGCCCTTTCCTGTCTATTGCTATTCCCTATCTGCTGAAATCAGCGGTCAAGTTGTAGTAACTGCTGGAATAGTTCCCTAAACAAAAGCAAACTAATCCCTGGGACAAATTAATCACATACATTGTGCTGTAGATTTTATTATATTCGAAAATATTAGTAAGAACCAAAAATAATTTATAGTGAGGAAGTACACCACTAACCTTTTTATAAATACAGGACAAAAAAGTCTAATCAGCCATGTTTGACTCTTTGAATGTCACTGTGGTTTTAATATGCAGAAATGCACTCTATAAAACCTGGCACAGTAATTCAACAACTTAAAGGCAAAGCCTTAAGTAACAATTTCATTTACGTCTCATATTCCCTCTCAAATTAAAATGTCCTCTGACTCCAAGTGACATTTTTTTCTAGATTAACTTGTTTTGTTTTGATTTGTTTGCATTTCTGGGGATGAAATCCAAGCACACTCTACCACTGAACTACATGCTCAGTCTTTTTATGTTTTTTATTTTGAGACAGGCTGTCACCAAGTTGTTGAAGCTGGTCCTGAACTTGTCAACCTCCTACCTCAGTCTCCGGAGTAACTAGGATTATATGTATGCTCTGACCTGCCCAGCTTTAACACATTGTTTATAGACAAGAAACAAACAAAAACGTAGAGTCCCAGAGCTATTTCAGGGTTTGGTACAGAAACTACCACATAATAGACATCTAATAAATTATTTATAGAACTAAATAATAATAGTGGCTAATTCTCATTAGCTTTCTCTGTATCAGGCATTGTTCTTAGCATCCTATAGGTATTATCTCATTTAATATTCAAAACAACCATAAAGTAACTTCCATTTTACAAAGAAACTAAAGCACAGAGGAATTTGCATAACTTGCCCAAGGTTACCCTTACAAAGGAAAGGAGTCAGGATTTTAATCCAAGTCAATTCTATATCCACAGGTGGAAACTGGATGGCTGTGGCAAGCTTCATATTGAAAATAAAGTCAAATTCAAGGTCTATTTTATTTAGGTGTGTTTTGTAAGCTAAGCTATATTTATTATATTTCAGTTAGATGAAATGTTCCAAAAAGGAGAAGCCTTTTCTCTGCTTTGATTTCAACTAATATAATGTCAATGCACAAGGTATGTGTGTATCTTCCAGAAACAATGGACATCCAAAGTAATTTCCTTTTCCTTTTTTTTTTCCTAGCTACGATTTCAATCTTGCCTTTCATCATTAAATATAGGTGAACTTCAGCCTCAGAATTTCCACATTCATAAAAAATGAATTGAGTATTCTTATAGTGAATGACAGGTACCTATAACACTTTCTGTATCTATTTGTAGTATAGACATTGCATAATAAAAATTTAATTTGAAGTGCATTTAATTAAAATATAAGTTGTTGCCAGGCGTGGTGGCATATGCCTGTAATCCCAAGTACTGGGGAGGCTTAGGCAGAAAGATCACAAATTGGAGGTCAGCCTGGGCAATTTAGTAAGACTCTGTCTCAAAATAAAATAAAAAGGGCTGAGGTTACAGCTCAAAGGTAAAGTGCTTGCCTAGCATATGCAAGGCCCTGGGTTCAATGCCCAGTACCATAAAAAAAATGTGTGTGTATGTGTGTATTATATATACATACACACATATGTATAAAATATACATATATAAATAGATTTCAATCACATAATACTATAATACTTCCTATGTTAACTTTGTTTACATTTTAATTATAGATCTGGGGATGTGAATCTGTGGTAGAGTAGCTGCCTAGCATGCTCAATGCCCTAGGTTCAGAGATGTTTTAGCCTGCCTCCTTTATTATAAAGAAAAAGAGCCAGAAACTCAGAGAGATTAATTTGTCTAGTTAAAACTATGGACTAGAGCTCCTACCTCAGTAATCTTTTCATCACACAACGATAGGTTATAAATGAGTTGAGCATTGACAGCAAACTTTACTTTTAGTACATATTTGGCACTGAGAAAATTAATTTGCTTTTGCTCATTAATTCCTACTTTGTCATACAAAGCACTGCATATGCATTGTCTCACTTTTCCATATGACATAGTTACTATCCATATCTCCATTTTACATGAGAAAACAGGATGAGAGAGAGAAGAAATTTTTTAGGTTATAAAGCAATAAGTCTAGGAATCCTTGCCTGAATACAGCTTGCACAGATTAAAAATTATGTCAGCTTGCTCTAGATATGCAGAGAACTCACAAAAATCTTTGTATCAATAAAATATTAAACATGAACAACACATTATATAATTTCCTACTATTGGATAACATTTAGCTTCAAAAAGCTCAAATTAGCAGTGCACTGTGACACATGCCTATAATCCTAGGGGTTCATGGGACTGAAGCAGGAGGATCACAAATTCAAAGCCAGCTCAGAAATTTAGCAAGGCCCTAAGCAATTTGGACCTTGTCTCAAAATAAAAAGGGCTAGGGATGTAGCTCAGTGGTGCTACTCACTATGTTGCCCAGGCTGGCCTTGAATTCCTAGACTCAAGCAATAAGCAATCCTCCTGCCTCAGCCTCCTGAGTAGCTGGACTATAGGAATCACACCCAGCAGCCAAAATCTCTGATACAAAATATTGGTTTCTTGACTTTCAAGTCCAGAGATACGTGGACAAAGTGCTACAGGAGGAAGTAGCTCTAGCCAGGCACTGCTTCCCACTCAACTTGCTTTCACTCCTCTAATTGTGTCTCCATTGGTAAGCTGTTGAGGAACCTTAGAACCCAAAATCATTCTCTTCTGGAAACAGATTTGAAAGAATATTTGGAGTTCTGGGGTTTTTTGTTGTTACTTGTTTTTTCTAGTATTGGGAATTGAAACCAGGGTCATTTTACCACTGAGCTACATCCCCAGCCCTTTTCTTTTTTCTTTTCTTTTTTTTTTTTGAGACAAGATTTGAATTTAGGATCCTCCTGTCTCAGCCTCTAGAATCACTGGTATTATAGGCATGCAGAGATTTATAAAATTTAATATGCATACTTTTTTTATGGGGGGGGTACTGGGAACACCCAGGGGTGCTTAACCACTGAGCCACATCCTCGGTTGTTTTTATATTTTTATTTTGAAACAGAATCTCGCTAAATTGCTTAGGGATTCCATAAATTGATGAGGCTGGCTTTGAATTTGCAATTCTCCTGCTTCAGCCTCCCAAGCTGGGATTACAGACATGTGTTGCCAACTGGCTTAATATATATATATATACTTTTATAGAAAGAGAGACTTACTTTTAAAACAAAAATAAATGACTCAATGGGAAATATGCTTTGCTCTTGGATTAGTGGGTGGAGTCAACTTCAATTAAGGAGAAAAATATGCAGGCTAGCTTTATAGCATATGACACCTTTTAAAATAATCTTTCTTATGGGGAAAACATCACAAATTATTGCTTTATTGCTTCATAGTAAGAGATTATAATAAATCAAACCTGGATTAGAAAGCATTAGTGATAGTGCTATTTTTTTCTTGTTAAAGAGAAATCACTTAATATTTTTTTTCCCATGCTTTATAGTGGGTTAATTATGTCCAACTCTATGCCCAAACATGGTCAGGTAAAAAATGGTACCATGGTAGCTGGACATGGTGGCCCAGGCTCATATTCCCACCATGATGGGAATATGAGGATCTATTCTATTCTATTTATTTTATTCTAACTATTTTAGATCCTCTGAAGCCAGAGGATCTAACATTCCAGGTCAGCCTCTGCAACTCAGTGAGACCCTGTCTCCACATAAAAATTTAGGGCTGGGGATATAGCTCAGAAGTATATTGCCCCTGGGTTATATCCCTAGTATCACACACACACACACACACACACACACACACACACACACACACACACAAAGCCATTATCAGAGGGTCTTCCAAATACCTAACAACTTTTTTTTCTCTTGGAATAGTGGTGAGGATTTAAGAAAAAGGACAGAGAATTCTGAGTTGAATCTGGGTCCATTGGCACCCACCTATAATCCTAGCAACTCTGGATGCTGATGCAGGAATATCTCAAGTTCAAGGCCAGCCTCAACAATTTAGCAAAGGCCCTAAGCAACTTAGTGAGACCCTGCCTCAAAATAAAAAATTTAAAAGGCTGGAGATGTATTTCAGTGGCAGAGCATCATTGGGTTCAATCCCCAGTTCTGCTAAATAAATAAATAAGAATTCTGAATTGAAGAAAAAAGTTAGGATTCTGGCAGGGTTTGAATTTCCTTTTTCATGTAGGTTTGTCTAATAATCTCTCCTAGATGGTATAATCATTCCTTGCTTTTTCTAACTGAAAAGATTGTTCTTTAAGGTAAAGTTTATGTTTCATGGCCTTGCTTAATATTTCAGGTAAGAAATATTTATTGATTGAACTGCTTTTGGTTGAAGACAGTAAAAGCACATCTAAAAAATATTTCTGTTTTAATGGTTTCTCAAGGGTAGCAGGGGACATGAGAGGTTTACACTTTTAATGAGACAGGCACTTTGACATGGAGAAGGTAACATGTGATCTAAACATAAAAATGAGAGGCATTCATTCCTAAGTAGCATGAAGGGAAGGAAAGGAGAAAATCTTTGGGTTGGCAGGGTGAGTAAAGGTTTCATGAAGGTCGGACCTGACTTGCAGTTGAAAAAGGAAAGGATTTTGATAGAAAACTCCACAGAGGAGGGCAGACATGGAGACAGGGTCTTTAGAGACAGTAATCTGCAAAATCTCCTTAGGGGACAGTGAGAAGATAAGCTCACAGGCAGAAGCATTTGGTGATAAAACTGGCAACAAAGCCTGGAGACAGCCAGGGAGGCATTCAACACCTGGCTGAGATGACTGTGCTCCATGGGAAGTTTTTGAACTGGACTGTTCTCTGACCTTTTTATTTAAGCTATAATTGAAAAATGCTGGGCTGGGGATGTAGCCTAGAAATAGAGCACTTGCCTAATATGAATGAGTCCCTGGGTACCATCTCCAGTGCCATAATAAAATAAAATTTAAAAGTCTGGCATTAAAGTGGATGCTTGGATTTTCCATATTAGAAATATGAGTTTACCAGATAGTCCTTGTACTGATGTCCTGTCTAACAATAAAGGATATTGAGTTTACCAGATAGTCCTTGTACTGATGTCCTGTCTAACAATAAAGATATTGAAAACAAAACTACAAAGTACCTCTACATTGCTCATTTCCAGATGCTTTTTAATACTTGCTTCTAATCCATTTTAGCTTTGGCCCTTTTCACTGAGTGACAATTTGAAGGTGTTTTTTGGGGAAGGGTGTCAAGGATCAAACTCAGGACCTTGCACATGCTAGGCAAGAACTCTACCACTGAGCCACATCCCTAGCTCATGAGTATTATTTATTTGGTTCTTTGGTGTGTTTTAGTGCTTCTTAATAGGAAAACACACACAAACACACAATAACAAGAAAAAACTTGATGGATAACTTCCTTTAGTTTACTCTACTGAAAATTGATTTTAAGGCCTTCTCTCTTTCCTATCCAAACTTAGATCTCTGTTCATAAATCTGGGACTATTTTCATCAGTTATCTATTTAAAACACAAAGAAAGCCTAACTGTTAAATTTAGAATGTTGGTGCTTATCTGCTCAACTAAATCTATCCTGTGTCATTGTAATTGATCTTGGTTCCTCTTTATAAAACTCACATTCTTAAGATAAGATGACACAAGGATTGTAAAAATACTATGGAAACCATTGAAAATGCAACATAAATATCGCATATAACATTTTATTTTCAGATCTCTCTTTGGAGGTAAAAAGCTTTTAGGCAATTTGTCAATGCTTTAAAAAAGGGAGACTGAGGCAGGAGTGTCATAAATTCAAGGCCAACCTCAACAATTTATTGAGGATCTAAGCAATTTAGTGAGACTCGATCTCTCAAAATAAAAAATAATTAAAGCGGGGGTGGGGAGGGGAGTGGTTCTGGGGACACTGACATTGCTCAGTGATAAAGTGTCCCTGGGTTCAATTTCCAGTACTAAAAAAAAGGCCAGGATTTACGTCAGTGGTATAGGGGGGAGAATTCCTCCAGATTCTCCACTTGGGGGCTTTAAAAAAAAAAAAAACAAGGTAGACGCCAAGAGCTGAGACCCACATCTGTAATCCCAGCTAATAGGCTAAGGTAGAAGGATCACAAGTTCAAGGCCAGCTTGGGCAATTTAGTGAGACCTTGTCTCAAAATAAAAGCTTAGAGACAGAACTTGCCTAGCATACTTGAAGCCATGGGTCTTTACAAAATAATAATAATGATGATAAAGCAAGAAAGAAAAATACCCATGCTCACAGTGCACCCATGTGTGTTTGGGCATGAATTCTCCCTGCCAAGTTCAGAGTTCTGAACTTTGGGCTTTGTGTTCTGAGAGCTCAGCTCAGTTTCCCCAGACTTTGACTAGAATAACAGGTTCTGCTCAAGATATTCTAATGTTGTCTTTTGAACTCCACACAAAGGGACCGGCACAATATGTTTTTAAAAAGTTACAGACATTTCAGGATAACTAGCAAATGAAGTGTTCAAGCCTTATCCAGATCCAGCTTTAGCAGTTTTCCATCATTAGCAACTGCCTCGTTCCCTTAAAAGGTCTTGTAATCTCTTTTATAAATCCCTTGACATCACCAGCTGGCCCCTCTCCACACCACTCGGAGCATTTTTCTTGCAATAGTGCTAGAGGGGCCTCAGAATTTTCCACCTCCCTGAGCAGCCGTGCTGTGCCATTCACTGGCCAGAGGCAGCCTCTGTAATTTGAGCTCCAAGTGTATGATAACACTTTAACTGCAGCCAACTTTAATTCAGAACAAATGTTCCTTATGTTCGTACTTTTTTGGAAAAGCAGCCTAGTCTAACAACTAGAATAGCAAGGAGGTCAAGGTGAGGATGGAGATGGGGCAGGATTTCTAGAATGCAAATTTAATTGTCCATACTAGTGTTCTGAGCTATTATGATCCAGTCTCCTGGGGACCTGTGTCTATTTGTGAGATGGACACAAAACACTCCATCACACACACAATATTGTGCATCCACCATATACAGTATTCTAGGAAAAATCACTACCAAGTCTAATGGTGGAATGGAGTAGACCAATTGGTCAAATATTCTGGTTAGTGGAACTTTACCGTGGATATAGTGTTTGCTGGAGGGGATAAGAATTATATTATCATAAACCAGGTGCTGACTTGCATCCCTGTAATCCTAACTGCTTGGAAGGCTGAGGCAGGAGGATCACAAGTTGGAGAACAGACTAGGCAACTTAGAGAAACCCTGTCTCAAAATAAAAAATAAAAAGGGCAGAAGTAGCTAAGTGAGAGAGTACCCCTGTGTCCAATCCCCAGTATTGCAAAGAATAAAAAATAAAGTTAAGTAGTACTTACCAAGGACTGAGAGGAAGAAGGAATGGAGAGTTATAGTTTACTGGGTACAGAGTTTCTGCTTTGGGATGACGAAAAGGTTCTGGACATGTAGAGTAGTAATGGTCGTGCAACATAGCAAATGTACTTATGTCATTTAATTATATACTTTAAAATGGTTATGATAAATTTTGTTATAAATGTTTTATCATAATAGAAAAAAATTAACAGTTCTAAGCTGGGCACAACAGCTCATGTTTATAATCACAGTGACTTGGGAGGCCTAGGCAGGAGGATCATAAGTTGGAGGACAGCCTGGGTAATTAATTTATCAAGACCCTCAGCAACTTAGGAAGACCCTCTTTGCAATTTAAAAAATAAATAAATGAATGAATTAAAGGACTGTGGCTAAAGCTTAGTGGTAAAGCACCTGTGGGTTCAAAAAATTCTTAATTTAATTTAAAAAATAAAAGTTTTAAAACAATAAGATCTGTGGGGCATGGTAGTACATGCCTGTAATCCCAGTGATGCAGGAGGCTAAGGCAGGAGGATCCCAAGTTTGAGGCTAGCCTTAACTTAGCCTATTCAAAGTAAAAAATAAAAAGGACTGAGTATTTAGTTCAGTGGTAAAACATCCCTAGGTTCAATCCCCAAGAAAACAAAACAAACAAACAAAAATTGAGATCATACATGACGCATAAATGCTTAGTCCAGTTTCTGGCACCTTGTAAGCTCTCTCTTGATATTTTTAGAGCTAGGGATGTAGCTCGGTGGCAGAGCACTTGCTTAGTAGGCATAAGACCCTGTGTTCCATCCCTAGTACCAAAAAAAAAAAAAAAAAAATTAGTTCTAGCAAAACCTCGGGGAGGACCCAAAACACCATATCATCTCATCTAATACTTTTAAGAGCCTTCTGAGAGAGATGTGAGCTTAATTCCCATTGTGTCAACAAGGAAACTGAGGCTCAGAGAAGTTATGGGGTTTCCCCGAGATCTCACAGGCATAAAGTCTGGAAGGCAAGCCCTAAATGCCTACCCCACCCTCTCTGGACATTCCTGCTCTCTAGTCCTTGACTTCTGCAATATGTAAACCATTGAGGGAGGGGCTTTCTGCAAAGAAGCATGTATACAAAGCCAAGACCAAAGGTAATTTGCCTTCATTATGGCTTCTTGGGAGAGTGTGGTGAGCTGTATAATTGGGACAGCAATATCCTCTCAGAAGGGCTCCCAGGGATCCCACTGCCTAGATGTCCCTCTGAGTAATCTTCTGCCCCAGACTTCTACCATGATTTACTGATCCGTATCCCATGTGTCATCCCAACAAGACAAAGAGCCAAATTTGATGTTTCCTCAACATACGGAAACAGTGGTTTCTTCAGCATTCAGCTTGTGTTGTTGTTTTTGTTTTTACAGTACTGGGGATCGAACCCAGGGCCTCCTGCATGCTAGGCAAGCACTCTACCACTGAGTTACATCCTCCCACCTTTCTCCAGCATTCAAAACATCTCCTGCTGCCTCTACCTGTCTCCTGGCATTTACAACATACAAGACCACCTTTACTCCCATTCCCGACATTCCTTTAGAGTTCTTTGTGACATCCTGGTTTCTGAATCCATTTGGGATGGTGAACTAGACCCCACTGCTGTGCTACCAGGTTCTCTCTACTCAGGAATTAGAGACTTCCCCTTTTTCTACATGCGGTGTCGACACCAGAATTCCCTTTACTGTCTTAACAGCCAAGACCTCCACTCTGTACTTACTCGCTCTTTCATTTGTTGACTTATTTATTCACTTATTTAAGAATAGTGCTACATACCTGCAATTTCTCTTCCCACCTCAAGGAGTTGGCATTAGCTAAAATATATACATGCTCAGGTATGGAAATGAATTAACAAGGAAAGCTCACCTGTGCCTCACTATTGAAACAACAGCCCACACACTTTTTTTTTCTTCCAATATTGGGGATTGAACCCAAGGGTACTCTACCACTGAGCCACATCCTTTTTATTTTTATTTGAGATAGAGTCTCACCAAGTTGCCCAGGCTGGCCTTAAAGTCCCCCTGCCTCAGCTTCCTGAGTCTCTGAGATTACAGACTTGAGCCAACATACCTGTCTTTATTTTTATGTTTTTAAATTTTATATATTTATTTATTTATTGAAGTATTGGGGGTTAAGTCAGGGGCACTCTACCACTGAGCTACATCTCGAGCCTTTTTTATTTTGAGACTGAGTCTCACTAGATTGCTAAAGCTGGCCTCAGATTTGTGACCTCCTGCCTTAGCCTCCCAGGTCCCTGAAATTCCAGGCTTGTGCCACCATGCCTGGCTTCCTGCATCCTTTTAAATAGGAAGAAGCTGAAGCTGAGAAAAGTTAAGTCACTTGAAAGGCAACGCAGCTAGCTGATAGCAGAACCGAAGCTACAGCTCAGGCTTTGGGGACCTGTCATCACCTCACTAACTACTGGCTGCTATTTACAAGCCATGCAGACCTCTGCAGAGCTATGCCCATGGCAGGGCTTCCCGGGCTGGCCCAACACTCTGTTCTTCCTTCCCGCAGCTGACTGTGATCTGGTTTCCCTTTCAGCATGTTCTTTGGATGGCAGAGCAGTCTCTGGTGCCCTCCAGGGGCAGAATTGAATAGTGACAAAGTCTTACGAGTGAAGCTCCAGAAGCAGAGCCTGAAAAATGAAGCTTCCTCTGACCCACTCTCCCAGCACAATCTCACAGAACGCTTTGCACTCACCTTTTTACTTTAAAGATCCTGAAACATATTTAAGTTTATCAAAATATATTTGGGGACACACATGGCTTCTAATGCTCTCAAAAATGTAAACCAGACCAGACCCTGGAACACTGTGGGAACCAGGGAGGCCACAAGGCCAGACCAAGTGCCTCTTCCCCAGAGGGCCTCTCCAGAACCTGAACTAAGTGTGTAAGCATGAGGGGAGAGTGGGGGTGACCCTCACCTGGATAACAAGGCACTGGTGTCTGCCGCAGTCTGGCTGCAGCAGAATAGCGCGGGGTGGGGGGGGTGACAAATAACTTCTGTACTTTGATACAGCAGGAGTGGAAGCCCTTTATTGTAGGACAACAGAGCTATTTATACATTCCACGCGGCTTATCAGTCAACCAATAAGGAATCTCCACTCTTAATGGCTCACTTTTGTTACATCTCAAACCACTCCCTCTGGCATTTTGCCAGGCACCATCCAGACTTGTTTACGAACTCTAACATTCCCCTGGCAAAATACCAGGTGTTATTTTGACTTGTTTACAGACCTTAACAGGTGTCCTCTCTCTTGGCCATTTAAAAGCCACTGTGCTGTCTTCTCATCATAGAATGGAGAAGATTAGTACTGGGAACACAAGGCCCTGGGTGAACAGTGGGGACTGATAATCTAATGGGGGAAACAGGCCAGAACGTTTTCCTGGTGGTGATCAGAAATCCTGGCTTCCCTAGAACAGAGAAGGCAAGTGGGAAGACGCTGCAAGGCTAGGGATAGGAAGGGGAAACGGGAATCAGTAAAGAGGGATCTGAATGGGAAAAACCACTGGAGAGGAGTCAATACGCCCTGGAATTTCCCAGAGCAGCAGTGACAGGAGGTGAGGTCCAAGCAGTGGGATTTGTGCGCAGAATGCACCTTGGGCAGGAGAGACATCCAGAAACTATGGCCCTCTTTCTACTAAAAACTGACATATTCTCTCTGTGAGCAAAATTAATTGTTCAGTTGTACATTGCTATAGCCCTGTTTGGACATTGGTATTTTGTTTTATATCTGACACTCAAACTATACAATCTGAAAAACATGGATCAAGTGCTTCTCTTTAGCAGGCACTATGCTGTCACAAGAGACTTAAGGGAGCCTGTCTCATTTGTCTTTAAATTCCCTGTACTGCAGCATAGTGAAACTTGATTACTATTAGACTAAAGTATGGTATTTGGGGGTAGGACATATAAGAGATCCTGATTCCATTTGTGAAGTATGGAATTCTAGGCACTTGGGTTCCTAGTTCTATGTGGTGTTCTTATATACGTGACCCATGGAGACAGGCCTCTCTTTACACACTTTGGTCTTTTTTCAAAAGTCTTATCCTCACTCTAAGGAAGATAGTTGTATTAGTCAGAAAAATTAATTCTAGCTGCTATAACAAATAATCCCATGTCTCAGTAATTTAACACAATAAAAGTTTCTCACTCACACAAATTTGCAGGGGATGCTCCTAGTAAAGAAGCCAAAGAGATGACAACTCAGGATCCAAGTCCTTCTTATGTTTTGGCTTCACCCTTCCCAAGTCCTCCTTGTCATCTCCACTGAATCCTCTGAATTCATCCAGATGACAGAGATGGAAGGCCATGTACCTGGAACTTACCCACCTCAGCCCAGAGATGACACACCTCACCTCTGTTTAAGATTTTTTGACAAGGACTAGTCACATGATCCTTCCCACATGTATCAGAACCTGAGACTGGGGTTCCCTAGCTGGGTAACAGCTTGCCAGCAGTGATTCTTCATCTTAGAGAGAAGCACAAGTTTTTGGTGTAGTAATCTATGCCAAAAGAGTCTTTTAGGATAATTAGATACTAAAGTTCTGCTATGATGAAGAAATCAAAAGATTGTCAGGTAAATACTATATTCTGCAAAATGCGGAAAACAATCTTTTCCTAGTATGGGGAACATCTGGATATACTTTGTAAAGAAATTACAAGAATTGTCAGTGCACCTGGGTGCAGTGGCACACACTTGTAATCCCGGCAACTTGGGAGGCTGAGGCAGGAGAATGAGAAGTTTGAGTCCAGCCTCAGCATCTTAGTGATATAGTAGGGATATAGTTCAGTGATATAATAGGGATATAGTTCAGTGATAGAGTGGCCCTGGGTTCAATCCCCAATATTCCAAAGGAAAATAAAGAAAGAAAGGAAGGAAGGAAAGAAGGAAGAAAGAGCCCCAAGGAGTCTCTATACCCCTCCCAGGATCTCCACAGAACTGCTCCCCAGGGTCACCATCAAGTTGGAGCTGTAACAGATGTTACACATAAGGATAGAGAGGGTGGATCCAATTGCCCTTCAAGACGGACTGCAAACTAAAAGGAAGTCTTGCTTGATGGGAAAGGCAAAGAACCCTTTTGTGTTGTCCCCTGGGAAGAAGACTGTCTCCTTTCTTTTCTTTTGTGGTACTGGGGATTGAGCCTAGGGGCGCTCTACCACTGAGCTACGCCCCCAGCACTTTTTGTTTTTAATTTTGAGATGGGGGTCTCACTAAGTTGCCCAGGCTGGTTTTGAATTTGTGGTCCTCCTGCCTCAGTTTCCCAAGTAGATGGAATTATAGTTGTGCACCACTGCATTCAGCAAAATTAAAATTTAGAGATATCTCTGGATACAAGACTCCAAACAGCCTGTTTTGGGTAAAATGAATAATACTTCACTATTGCACCAGATCATAGTTATAAATATTTCCCAAGCCTAAAATCCTGCCCTACCAGCCCTTTACTGTGGAGCTTGGAATAAGAATAAAAGGGAAGGCTCAGTTTGGAGGATTTCAGATAAGCTTTAGAAAATAAACCAACCAAGCATGTGAGAAGTTGGGACCCCCTAGAGGTAAGGGGGATCCTCCAGCATGTTTCCTTTTCCCAGAGCTACCGAAATCAAAGAGGGTGAGGGATAGAGAGAAGAACAAGACATATTTCCCGCCTTGTGATGAGAATTGAACCCAGGGTTTCGTGCATGTCAGGCAAGTACTCTACCACTAAACTATATCCCCAGCCCCCAGAACAGATATCACTGTCACAGTGTCATCTCTCCTGCTGCAAAATGTTGAACACTGACCAGTATATATACATACTCTATGAATAAGTACAGGACTAATCCAGGAACCTAGGTGGAGGATAGCCTATAAGTAGGGACAAGTAGTCTAGCCACAAAGGAATTGGTAAGCACTACATTGTCATCAAAGTATGCAGTATAAAGTGACTCATGTGATTAACGGTGTTCAAACTAACATTAAAAAGGACATAGTTCTCACTAAGCATGATGGTGCACACCAATAATCCCAGTGACTTGAAAGGCTAAGGCAAGATTGCAAGTTTGAGGCCAGCCTGGGCAATTTGTCAAGATTCTGCCTATCAATCAATCAGTCAATAAATAGGACTAGGGATGCACTCAGTGGTAAAGTGCTCCTAGGTTCAATCCCTAGTACTATAAAAAAAAGAAAGACAAGATAAAAATCATGCATCACCACAGGGCTCTCTCTCTCGCTTTTTTTTTTTAAGAGAGAGAGAGAGAATTTTTAATATTTATTTGTTAGTTTTCGGCAGACACAACATCTTTGTCTGTATGTGGTGCTGAGGATCGAACCCGGGCTGCACACATGCCACAAGCACGCTACTAGCTTGAGCCACATCCCATCCCCAGTTTCATCTCTAAATCCTGGAAGCCACTATTCTATTCTTCTCTGTAATTTTGACATTTCAAGAATATTCCATAGGGCTGTATTGTGGATCACTGGTAGATTATTTTCCTAGCATGTAGAAGGCCCTGGGTTTGATCCCCAACACTGAAACACACACACACATAACACACACACACACACACACACACACGTGTATGAAATCAAATCATTTAATATGTGACTTTTATGGTACTAGGGATTAAATCTGGAGGCACTTTGCCACCAAGTTACACCCCTAGCACTTTTTTAAATTTTGAGAGAGGCTCTCACCAAATTGCCCAGGCTGTCTTTAAATTTATGATCCTCCTGCCTCAGCCTCACACGTAGCTGGGATTACAGGCATGCACCACTGCACCTGGCTTAGTGATACTTTGAGAATGAATGTTCTGTTCAACAATTTTGATATCATCCAAGTTGTTACATATAGCTCTTTTCCTTTATTGCTATATAGTACTCCATTGTATGGATGTACCACAGGTTGTTGAGCCATTGAAGAACATATTGAAGAACACTGTATTTATTTCCAGGTTTTGTTATTTGCTGCAGTCTGGCTGGGCACAAAATCACGAGCCTTGTAGATTCAGACAGCAATTCTTTATTCCCGAACTCTCACCGGTACTCTACATGCACGTTCTGGGGAAAATCCACACTTCCACTGGGCTCTGCATCCCAAAAATACTCTCTGAATCCTGCGAGAACTCAATGGGAACTCAAGGAGCCGGGCGGGGGCCTGAGGCAGCAGGATACACCCTATTCCCAGCAAGGTCCACCTTAAACCTGGAACCGCCCTAAACCCAAGGAGCGGGATACTCCCTATTCCCAGCAGGATACACCCTAAACCTGGACCCACCCTGGTCCTTGAGCAGGGTCACCTTACTCAAACACACATGCAATGTCACTGCAAATGACCTGGATCTAAGGCAAGCCCATTTCCACAATGGAGAGTCCTCCCTCTAAGCAACATGGGGTAGGCTGACAAAGAAATTGCCATGCATCATTCTTAGTTAGCTATGGCTCTCAGCAGTTATTTACACTTAAAACTGCTCTGAACAACAAGATGACACTTTTCCTGTCTTCTGAGCCAATGATTCAAGCAATGTACATAAGAATCATCCTAGGAGTGGGGAGGAAAGCATATTTAAGATGCTAATTTCGGGGCTGGAGACGTGGCTCAAAAGGTAGCGCGCTCACCTGGCATGCGTGCGGCCCAGGTTCGATCCTCAGCACCACATACAAGCAAAGATGTTGTGTCCGCCAAAAACTAAAAAAAATAAATATTTAAAAAAAGATGCTAATTTCCAGGGTCCCAACTGGAAAAGTAGTCTGAGACAAAATGAGACCTGCATTTTTTTTTAAGTAAGATCAAACAAAATTTAAAAAAAAAAATCATGACCAGGTAATTCTGTTTTATTTTGTTTTGTTTTGTTTTTCTACTGGAGATTTGACCCAGGGGCAATTTACCACTGAGCTACATTCCCAGCCCTTGTTATTTTTTTATTTAATTGTGAGACAGGGTCTAAGTTACTTAGAGTCTTTCTAAATTGCGGAGGCTGGCTTCAGATTTGCAATTCTCCTGCCTCAGCCTCTAAGTTGCTGAGATTACAAGTGTGGGCCACCACATCTGGCCCATGACCAGGTAATTTTAAAGTATGTGCTGGGAATATAGTTGAAAACAATTGTGGGTTGAGAATCTACAATCTTGTGTGTTTGATAGAAATAAAATAATTTCTAGTACCATCCAAGAAAAATTAAAATTTCTTTTTTTTTTCCTAAAAGGAAAATATTCTTGTTACTTCTCACATTCTTACCATGGAGCTTTCAAAAATTGAATATGTATATTTCAAATTTTGGCAATGCAAATATTGTGTTTTAAAGAAGTGAGCTTTTATATTTTTTCAGACTGACTTTGTGTCTTGTGAATGCTGAATGTTGAGTTGTTAATTTAGGCACAGATAAATGGAGTCATTGCAGGGGAATGTCTCTAACAAGGCAGGGAAACTATGGCTCCTTTTTGGTGGAGGAAGGACAACCACTAATCCTGTAAAATACAAAGTGTTATACCAAATTGTTCTCTGCAACTACAGGAAATGTATGAATTCTGAATATTTTTTATTCCAAGGCAGTGATGATTCTAATTAAGTTGGTCATTTTTTTACTGCTGTTTTCAATATGAAATATTTATTTATGAAGATTAGCATGAAATAATCCAAATATTAGCCTACCCATGTATGAGAAAATTCTACATATAATAAAATAAAATAACAAAAGATTCTCTGAGTTGATAGTTTTAGCAAACTATTTCAGACATTCTCTGATATGTGTCAGCCTGAGGGAGGAAAAAAATCTGTAGAACTTGAAGACATAAGACCTGTGTTTAGTTCCAGTTTTGCCACTTGGACAGCAGCTGTATAATCTTAGACATGTGTTTAAATTTTCTTGGCTTCAATTTCCTCACCTGTAAAATGGTTAAGATTGCCTGTGAATTGGGAGGCAGAGCCAGAGGATCCAAAGTTCAAGACCACCCACAGCAACTTATGACCTTAGAGAGACCCTAAGCAACTTCCTGAGGCCCTGTCTCAAAATATAAAAGGCTGGTGATGTAGTGTGGTGATAAAGTGCCCTTGGGTTCAATTTCCAGTACCAAAAAAAAAAAAAAAAAAAAGATAAAGGTTGTTGCCGTGGTGCATCTCTCTATCTCTCTCTCTCTCTCTCTCTCTCTCTCTCTCTCTCTCTCTCTCTCTCTCCCCTCTACCTCCCTCCTTCTCTTTTTCTCTTTCTTTCTGTATTGATTGTTAAATTTTTATTGGTATATGATAATTATACATAATAGTATACATAATAGTGGGATTTATTATGCCATATTTTTATATACACATAACATAATTTAATCAATGTCACCCCTCAACCACAGTCTTTTTCAGTATTAATCTTGAAAAAAATTTTTTTTTCAGTATTAGGGATTGAACCCACAGGTGTTCTACCACTGAGCCACATTACCAACTCTTTTTATCTTTTATTTGAAGACAGAGTCTAGCTAATGGCCTCGAACTTGCAACCCTCTTTTCTCAGCCTCCCAAGTAGCTGGGATTACAGGCATGCATCACAGTGCCCAGCAAACCTTCATATTAGTCATAACCCACAGAAAAAAAAAATGAGCTGATTTTCACATTGTAAATCATTCCTTAATTTGGAATGAATGAATTAGAACATGTAAATGTTCAAAGATAAAAAAAAACTAAACCTAAAATTAAAATGCCCTTATCTAAAATGCTTAAAATAATGAATAAATTAGCTCCCAAAAATTCAGAAAGAAAGAATATTCTCTGATATAATTCTTAAAGAAGACAATATCAATTACCAAACCAATGATGCTATTCCATAAGAAGAACGTATATTTAAGGCATAATTAATGTGCTCTTTGATACAGATAAATAGAGGTATCAAATACACAGTTGTCACAAATTGTCTTTGGAGACAAAAACTTATGCTTTAAGAACTAAAATGCAGCATCTCTTTGATGCGTAATGGGATGTGCCATCCTGATTGAGTATTACTATCATCAGTAAAGGGACTTCCTCTTATCTTTCAAAGTAATTTATACAGAACCTCTTGCAAACTCTTCTTGAAAGTTTACATGGGTTCTCTCTCTCTCTCTCTCCCTCCCTCCCTCCCTCCCTCCCTCTCTCCCTTCCTCCCTCCCTCCCTCTCCTCAGTGCTGGGATTTAATCCAGGGTCTCACAGATGTGAGACCATGAACTCTGCCATTGAGGGCTATACCATCAGCCCTCAATTTTTAAACTATTATTAATACAAATAATTTTGGTTCAGTGCTTTGCACTTTCAAAGCATAGCACACAGTATGAGCTTAATAATTGTTTGCTAAATAAATTATTTAAATAAAATAAAAGGTACCTAACTGGATCATTGATAGGGTTTAAAGAACACTGGCACTGGGGTCCTTTTTTTAGATCTTTATGATGACATATAGTAGTTTGGTTCATCCTGACAAACTCAAAGGCACCCAGGTCTTGACTGCCTCTTGCTAGCTACATGATTGTGGGCAATTTACATGATGTCTTTAAGCCTCAATATCCTTATCTGTAAATGGGGCTAATTCTACCTAAACATGAGACTTAATGGGAGAGTTGAAATAGCACGCACACGCACACACACACACACACACACACACACACACACACACACACACGGAAATCTATGAAAAACTTCAGCTTACCTTATTTATATGGTGAAAATCTGAGTGCTTTTCTCCCTAAGATTGGGAACAAATCCACTCTCACTTCCTTTCCACACAGGAATGCAATGAGACCGGAAAAAGAGAGATTAGAAAGGAAGAAGTAAAACTGTCTTCATTTGCAGACAATGCGATCACTTACATTAAAAGTCCTGGAGAAATAAATGAGTTTATTGTGATTGACAATTAAAATTGTGATTAACAATTTTAATAATTTTTGGTCCCCAAGCTGATATTACATGGGGTTTTTATAGGAAATTTGACATCATTTCTTAACTATTACAATAAATGGGCACCACAAGCCACAGGATACAAGGTAAATACACATGCAGAAAGCACAAGAAGAAACAATGGTATGGGTAACCTCAGAAATACAAAGAATATTTCCCTACGTACATATATATGAATGCACCATAGTAAACCCACCATCGTGCACATTCATAAGAATAGGGTCTTAATTAGAATAGGATATATCCCATGCTTGTATCAAAATGAAATTATATCAAAATTAATTCTACTGTCCTGTGTAACTAAAAAGAACAAAAAAACAAAGGAAAAGAAAGAAAGAAAAGAAATCCAAAGAATAGCCAGGCAACTTAGATAACAAGACAAATCTGAGGCCACACAATAATGGCAAGTATCCCATATACCGTAAGAATTGTGTTCTCTTAGATTTGCATATGGTGTGTGTGTGTGTGTGTGTGTGTGTGTTTCTGTACTAGGGATTCAACCCATAGGTACTTTACCATTAAGCTACTTCCCCATCTCTTTTTATTTTTTATTTTGAGACAAGATCACACTAAGTTGCTAAAGCTGACCTTCAGTTGTTGTGGAAATCACGTTCAGCAAGAGACCAAGCACCACTGAGGGTTGGAGAATTCAGGTTTATTTACACTGGTGGGCCCAGATGAACTAGTTATATAAAGTTTTGGGCCTCAAGCTGATATTACACAGGACTTTTGTAGGAAATTTGACATCATTTCTTAACCATTACAGCATTGGTGGGTCTGAATTCTTTTTTTTTTTTTGATTTTTCAAAAAGTACTTATTTTTTATTTTTCGGTAGCAAACCCATGTGATCAAGGGCCATGAGTGGGAATTCTTGCCATAAGCAGTTTATTGAAGCTGAACAAAGGCAAAGAAAAGTCTGCAAGTGATATGGGGAAGTGGCCTTTATCACAGGCAGGAGTTTCTAAAGATAACTGCAAACTTTTTTTTTTTTAAATCCTATACAATTTATTAAAGTATTTGGAGAAAATATAAAAATAATTTTTAACTCTAGGGGCAAGGAATGCTTTCTTAAGTCATACACAAAATTCATAAATAAGTGATAGTATTTTGGTAGAATTCATTCAGTACTTAAAATTTGTGGCACCATTGTTATCATATTATGAATTTTCCTTTTATGGATATTCCTTTTAGAACTCTCCGGGAACTGTATGTTAATGCCATAAATAACTCGTGTATCAGAATGAGCTGCATTTAGTCTTCAAAAGATTTTTCATCATGTTTTACGATATCCCTATAGGGATATTAATCAAATTCTAAAAATATACTAAAAATTAGAATTGGATTTAAGATGTTTTGTATTTCTTATAAGATCACCCTTTGTCTGCAGGAATTAAAGGAAAAATTCCAGATATTTATTATCACCCAAATTCTTATGTTCCCTGGCCTTTTTTATTCATAATTTAACCCTGACTCTTAAGCTCTACAAGTACCCAAATCCATTCTTTTTATTTTCTGAAACTTGTGATCTTTTACAGATTTATTAATGTTTACTTTTTTGCTTTTGTTTAAACCTACATAATTGTGAAGGATGTTTTATTTTATTTTATTTTATTTTTGTTACAATCACATTTTTAATTAATTAATTAATTAATTAATTATTTAGTAAGAACTTCTTTCTTTTTTTTATTGGTTGTTCACAACATTACAAAGCTCTTGACATATCATATTTCATACATTAGATTGAAGTGGGTTATGAACTCCCAATTTTTACCTCAAATTCAGATTACAGAATCATGTCGGTTACACATCCACAATTTTACATAATGCCCTATTAGTAACTGTTGTATTCTGCTACCTTTCCTATCCCCTACTATCCTCCCTCCCTTCCCCTCCCATCTTCTCTCTCTACCCCATCTACTGTAATTCATTTCTCTTCTTGGATAACTGCAAACTTACACTCCTAAGAGCTGTTATTCAAACCTACCATAGAAATGTTACAATTTGAACAAGTATATAAACAAGAAAAGTAAGACCAAAGCTATAAAATAATATTTCCCTCTTCAGAACTTGTGATCATCATTCTCCCAAGTTGCTGGGATCATAGGCATGTGCCATCACACCTGTCTCTAACACATGATATATTTTCATAAAACTCCCTTGAAGAGAAAATAAATAAATATTTTTGATAAATAAATCTACTTGTGAAATAAGTTAGTTTGCACAATCAATCTCAGTCATGTCCACGATTTTGCAGAGTTCCTTCTGGGAGTCCTGAAGTTCTTGCAAATTGAATAGAAAAGAGACAGCCTTTCTTGGATGATGTCAGGAAAACTTCTTTTGCTCCGTCTACTGATTCAAATGCTAATCTCTTCTAGAAACCTTTACAGACAATCCCAAAAATAATGCTTTGCCAGCTATTTGGGCATTCCTTCACCTAGTCAAGTGGATTCATAAAATTAAACACCACATTATAAATTTAATCATATCAGCAAGTATTGTATTGGTTTCCTAGAACTGATCTAACAAATGAACACAAAGCAGGTAGTTCAAAACAGAAGTTTATTTTCTCACGGTTCAAGTGGCCAGAAGTACAAAACAAAGGTATCCAGCTGCAGTGATTTCTTTTGGGCACCCTGAGGGAAAATCTGTCTCATGCCTGTCTCCTAGCTTCTGGTGACCACCAGCAGTTATTGGTGTTCCTCGGTTTGTTGATGTACCACCTGAATCTCTGTCTTTGCTTTCTCTTGTCTTTTCTCCATGTCTCTCTGTGTGTCATCTCCTTTTCTTATAAGGACACCAACTATGTATTTAAGGTCAATTGTAATTCAGTTTGATCTCCTCTTAATTACTTAACACCAGCAAATACCCAAACAAAGTTGTTCATTGCTCATAATTGCAAATCTATCCATTTGTTTTAGTTCAGGATTTGTATTTCATCAAAGTTACATTCCTCAGTATAAAAGAAGGTGGGGGGGGCTTTTTTTTTTCTTTTAATGAAAGCCACTGAACTAAGTATGGAACAAATATTGCTTCTGGTCATCATCTGAATAAATAAGGTCAAGAATTTCTTGGCCTACTTCTAATAATGTGATTGACAATTTTAATAGATTTGTTAAATATTCACATAATACTTGAGTGAAAAGGACTTCCCTGTATTCATATTAGCAAGTAAATTTTACTTATCACTACAATAGACTTTATATAAGCAATGAGTCTTTTTTTTTTTTTTTTTTGTAGTCAAGGAAAAGTTTATTTGGGAGCTCACAGGTCCTGAGGTCTCAATCCACAAAGAGCAGGCTCCATTCCTCAAGGCTCAATGTGAAGTACAACATCATGGTGGAAGAGTGTGGCAGAGGAAAGCAGTTCACATGATGATTGATAAGCAGAGAGACTCTGCTTACCAGATACAAAATATATACCCCAAAAACACATCACCAGTGCCTGCCTCCTCCAGCCACACTCTGCTTGCCTTTAGTTACTGCTCAGTTAATCCTGTCAGGGAAATAATTCACTGGTTGGGGGAAGGCTCTCATAACACAATCATGTCTCCTCTAAACCTTCTTGCATCGTCCCATACGTGAGCTTTAGGGGGCCGCTTCATATCCAAACCATAATATTCTGTCGCTGGCCCCCTAAAGCTTATGGCCATCTCCAGTGCAAAATACATTTTGTCTGTTTCCCAGAGTTCCCATTGTCTCAACAGTTCCAAGATCACTCAAAAGTTCAAGTCCATAGTCTCCTGTGAGACTCAGGGCAACCTCACATTGTAAGCTCTTGTAAAAATCAAAAGCAGGGCTGGGGTTGTGGCTCTGAGGTAGAGTGCTTGCCTAGCATGCATGAGGCACTGGGTTCAATCCTCAGAATCACATAAAAATAAAGATACTGTGTCCACCTATAATATATATATATATATATATATATATATATATATATATATATATATATATATATAAAATAATGTCAAAAGCACTTTACAAGTATCCAATACAGAAAGGCACAGAGTAAAAATTTCCATTCTGAAAAACAGGAGCATAGAAAGAAGGGATGGAACCAAAACAAGACTGAAATCCAGCTGGGCAAACAAGTCCGGCATCTGGGGCACATGGCATGGTGATGTTCTGGTCAAAGGGCTTATGTAGCTCTGCCTCATGACCTTGTTGGTTGCAGCCCAAGAGGCCTTTCTGTTGACTTGCCTGGACAATTCCTGTAGCCGTCCTCAGGGGACATTTCATGGTACTGACATTTCTTAAATTTGGGGTGTCTCCACTGCAGCTTTGGCTTCCTCCTCACATCTCCATGCATCGCCCTCTCAGGGGTCACCCACAGAGACTTGAGCCTGCTGCATTTTGCCTGGTCTCCCAGGCCTTCCTTTGAAATCTTGATGGAAGTCTCCATGACCCCCTAACTCCAGCATCCTGCATTCCTTCTGCACCTGCTCTGCGAGCGCCATGAGGTCTAAGGGGTCCCTGACCCGGTGGGTGTGATAGGGGCTCATCAAAGCCAGGCCGCTGGGGGTTGGGGTGAGCTCCACCAGGGATCCTGCAGCCGCCTGCTGCGCTCCTGGACTTTCAGGGCCTTTCTTTTCTGGCCCAGAGGCACAGCGTTCTCCTGGACGCCTGCTCTCCCTCCCTGGGCAGAAGAGCATGCGCACAAGGGCTTGTGGGCCAGCAATGAGTCTTATTATTGATCTTGAAAATAACTGGGAACTTATGAAAGAAAATCTTCAATATGTTAGTGAAAAGAATAAAGGCATTCAGAGTACGAGAAGTCATATAACTGATCCATCCTTTACATCAATAATTTTATATAACAGAAGGTTCAGCTATTGGAATTTGGAACAATCCATATACTTATCTGACCATATCCTGTTTTATGTGTCCTAAGATGAGTTTTTAAGGCGCTATCTACTTTAGCTCTGCCCTGTGCAAAAATCTGAGAAACCAAAGTTTTGATATATAATTAATTAGATTTTCTAACATACATTTTTAACTAGACTCCTGCTAAAATTAAAATGTTTGTCTGTTTGTCATCTAATATGATTAGATATATCATCAGTGGTATGCAAACTAGCTTGGGAAATACTGGTATGGTAGGAACCAGAATACATTCCAAGTATGGTTTGCTGCCTACTATATATGTGACTTTGGAAAATTGTTTAACATTTCTGAGCTTTTTTTTTTCACTTTACAAGAAAGATATGTGATAATAAAAAAAAAGTACTTGTAATTATCTGGAGCAACAGCCATAACCAAATACTGTCAGATATTTCAAGCTTTATCTCTGCATTTGCATCTACATATGAACCAAGTGGAATCCAACATGGTTTCAGTCCTTTTCTTAGTAGTTCAAATAGAGAAAAATGGGACCTGCAGTAGCACAGGCATACTGAACTCAAAATAATCTGTACTTTAGCATCAAAATTATATTCAGAAGCTTCATTTCTTTAAAAATATCAATAAGGAGCCAGGTTTGCAATCTTAGCTACTCGAGAAGCTGAGGCAGGAGGATTGAAAGTATGCTTCCAACCTGGGAATTTACCAAGACCCTACCTCAAAAATAAAATAAAAAGAACTAGAGATGTAGCTCGGTGGTAAAGCACTTGCCAATACTCAAAAAACGTACAAAAAAAGTGTGTGTGTGTGTGTGTGTGTGTGTGTGTGTATAATGAATCCAGGCTTAAGTAAAGCTAAATGATATTTCAGCATGAATTATTAATGCAAAAGAAAAATGTTATCCTTAAACAATTAAAATAATTCAATATGATTATAATAATAGCCATGGGTCATTTGTCATTTTATCATTAGGACATGCCAGACTTTACTACCAATATGTTAAAAAGCAAGTACTATCACTTGGGATATCACTAGGTACCAACACAATCATAAGCTCAAGTGTAAATGTGAGTCCTGAAATCTCACAATAGTATTCCTTCCATATGTCCTAGAATACCGTATATCTGACGTAAGAATATTTTCAAGTTAAAGACTTTTTATCTGACTTAGAATGTTTTCAAATTAAAACACTTTTTTTTCAAATTCAATTTTCAAATTAAATACCTTATTTCTGATGTAGAATATTTCCAAGATGAAAAATTCTGATGGGGAGATTTAAATGTGATTGAATTTTTCCTTAACATCACATCAATATTATTACACTGTCAGAGTTACACTCATCTTACTCTTTCACATATACATGTATTATGTATAGGCTGATCATTTGTAGGATGTTTTGGTAAGACATTTATACACTAATATGTATGATTAATACATTCACCAGCATTATAGATAAGGTGTAGGCTCAGTATGTAAACAAGAAAAAGAAAATTAATATAGAAAATCACAGCCAGAGATCAGTTCTGCTAGATAATATTAATTAAATGTAGACAATCTGCAATTTATGTCAGTAGAAATTTTCTGGATCATTTCATTTTTCTTCTTAAGGTGTGGGGGCCACATATAGGAGGCAAGTGTGGCAAGCACTCTACCACTGAGCTATATCACCAGCCCTTTTTACTTTTTATTTTGAGATAGGATTCCACTGAGTTGCCCAGGATGGTCTTGAACTTGTGATCCTCCTGCCTCAGACTCCTGAATACCTGGGATTATAAGCGGGCGCCATTCTTGGTCCTTGAAAGATACACAATTATAGTCCTAGATTGGGATGCATGACCCATTCATACAGTTGTGATTAATAAAAATCTGGGCTCATTCACCTAGACCTTGTGCAGATTCACTTCATTGATTAGAATACTTTTAACAGCAGGTAACAGAAAATCCTCACTTGTTTTGTCTTTAACAAAAAGAACTGTGTTTTTTCCTGTAATAAGATGTCCAGAAGTTCCATGAGTGGTGCACCAGGTTCAACACTTCTCTGTGGTTTTGCTGCTAGCAAGACACCTGCAAGAGTTCTAAGCATGACCCTCAAACATGATTTTCTGACACAGAAAAGGAATTGTTCCTCCTAGTGTATATTTCTTGGAGTAAGAAAACCTTACCCCAGAGAAATCTCAGTAGCATCTACCATATTTCATTAGTGAGGATAGCATTATTACATGCTGACACCTACACAAATGACAGGCAAGGAAACAGGAGCACTGCAAGTGATTTAAATAGATCACTCTGAGCAGTGGACAGGGTTACTATCTGATGAGCCACTTGGGCAACAGATGAATCACTGTAAGCAAGAAAAAAGAATCACATTTCCCAAAATTCATAATTGCAGAAACTCAGAACGTGATTTTATTCTAAAATAAGGTCTTTGTAGATATAATTAGTTAAAATGAGGTCATACTGGATTTGAATGGGGCCTAATCCACTGACTAGTGTACTTGTCAGAAGAGAAAACAGACATAGAATGCCACGAGAGGGAGGCAGAGATTGGAGTGATGCATCCATAAACCAGGGAATGCCAAAGATCACTGGCAAAAGCCAGAAGCTAGAAAGGAGGATTCTTTCCTAGACCTTTGAATTTGCTTGACTCTGCTAACACTTTGACTGCAGGTTTCTAGCTTCTGAAACTGTAAAAGGATAAATTTCTGCTGTCTGAGCCACCCAGTTGTGATAACTTGTAGGGCAGCTCTAGGAAGCTAAGATATTAGTTTTATCTCTTGGTCTTACTTTTTAGGGTTCATAACATTTTAAATTCATCATAGTCTACTTTCTTTTTTAAAAATAAATGACAGTGGAATGCACTACAATTCTTATTACACATATACAGCACAATTTTTTCATATCTCTGGTTGTATATAAAGTATGGGGACACCAATTCGTGTCTTCATACATGTACTTTGGATAATGATGTCTATCAGATTTCAGCATCCTTGCTAACCCCCTGCCCTCTCCCTTACCTTCCCACCCCTCTGGACTATCTAGAGTTCATCTGTTCCTCCCATGCTCCTCCTCCCTACCCCACTATGAATCAGCCTCTTTATATCAGAGAAAATATTCAGCATTTGTTTCTTTGGGATTGGCTAACTTCACTTGGCATTATCTTCTCCAATGTCATCCATTTACCTGCAAATGCCATGATTTTATTCTCTTTAATTGCTGAGTAAAATTCCATTGTGTATATATGCCACATTTTTTTTATCCATTCATCTACTGAAGGGCATCTAGGTTGGCTCCACAGTTTAGCTATTGTGAATTGTGCTGCTAAACTAAAAAGTTTCTTCTCAGCAAAATAAACAATATGTGAGGTGAACAGAGAGCCTACATCCTGGAAGCAAAGTTTTACCCCTCACACATCAGATAGAGCACTAATCTCTAGGGTACATAAAGAACTAGAAAAGCTAAGCACCAAAAAAAAAAAAAAAGCAAATAACCCAATCAATAAATAGGCCAGGGACCTGAATAAATAATTCTCAAAAGAGGATATACAATCAATCAACAAACATGAAAAAATGCTCATCATCTCTAGCAATCAGAGAAATGCAAATCAAAACTACTCTAAGATATCATCTCATTCCAGTCAGAATGGCAGTTATTATGAAGACAAACAACAATAAGTGTCGCGGCGAGGATGTGGGGAAAAAGGCACACTCATACATTGCTGGTGGGACTGCAAATATGGAAAGCGGTATGGAGATTACTTGGAAATCTGGGAATGGAACCACCATTTGACCCAGCTATCACTCTCCTCAGTCTATACCCAAAGACTTAAAATCAGCATACTACAGGAATACAGCCATATCATAGTCTACTTTCAAAATATGCAACTTCAGAAATAATCTAAAAAAAATATGTAACAGTATACTTAAAATCCCCACTCTCCAATTCTTGTAATTTCTACTGACATGCATGTGTGTGTGTGTGTGTGTGTGTGTGTGTGTGTATGTGTACATATAAATATGTGTTTTTTCATTAGTATACTGAAATACCTGAAACTGGGTACCCATAAAGGGAAGAGATTTATGTAGCTCACATAAAGTTTTAGAGACTGACAGTCCAAACAGCATAGTGTCAGCTCTGGTGAGGACACCACTAGGCTGCATCACTTCATGGCGGACAGCACTATCTTGGCAGGAATGCATGCAAGAGGGAATGATCACACAGTAAGACAGGAAGGCACAGTTTTGGGTGGCGCCCGGCCTCCTTTTTTTTTTTTATTAAATAAAATCTCACGATAACTCAGGTGTCCCACAGAAACTACATTCATACTTCCAAGGGCAGTCCCCAGTGACCTAAACGCCTCCCATGGGCCCCACTTCTTAAAGGTGTCACCACCTCTTATATTGCCACACTGAAACCAAGCATTCAACTCATGAACTCTCAAGGAACAAACCATATCCAAACCATAACACATCATAAACACTGGCATACATTGTATTTTTTCAAGTTTTTGCCATAAACAATTCTATTTAGAGAGATTTTTAAATGAAGGGGAAAGTGTCATATATTTCCAAATGTTTACCGTGTCTTGGTCTCTTAATTCCTTTTTGTCTATCTTTACTTTCCATCTGTCTTTATTTTTCTTCAGTCTGAAGAACTTCCTTTAACATTTATTTTAGAGCAGGTCTGCTGATGACAAATTTTTCTCAGCTTCTGCTTATCTAAAAATGTCTTGATTTTGCCTTATCTCTGAAAAATAGTTTTGCCAATATAGAATCATACATTGATAGGCTTCTTTTTTCTTTCAGCACTTTAAAATAGTTGTGCCATTATCTCCTGGTTTGCATCATTTCTGATAAGAAGTTAAGAATTCTTATCTTTGAATGACTGTATATAAAATCTTTTTTGTTGCTTTTGCTTTTAAGATTTTCTCTGGGCTGGGGATGTGGCTCAAGCGGTGGCGCGCTCACCTGGCATTCGTGCAGCCCGGGTTCGATCCTCAGCACCACATACCAACAAAGATGTTGTGTCCACCAAAAAATAAAAAATAAATATTAAAATTCTCAAAAATAAAACAAACAAAGCATTACACTCTTAGCTATATGTGCATTGAAATCTTATAAAAAAAGATTTTCTCTTTGTTACTGATTGTCATCAATTTAATTATTTTACGTGTGTGTGTGTGTGTGTGTGTTCATTCCAATAGGAGCTCATTTAGGTCCTTAGATGATTGAATTTATAATTTTCATTGAAATGGAAAAATTTCAGTTATTATACTTTGAGGTGTTTTCTTCCCCCAGCCTTGACTCCAATTCAGCCTCTTGATGTCCCACAAGTCACTGTGTGTGGCACAGTACATTAGGTTTTTCCATGTTTTTTCTCTGTCTGATGCTCATTTTAAATAGTTTCTATTGTTGTCTTCAAATTGACTAATTTTTTCTATAGTTTCTAATTGCTAAAACCACTCAACACATTGTTCACTTCAGATACTGTTTATTTGTTTATTTATTTATTTACTACAGTACTGGGGATTAAACTACGGAGTGCTCTACCACTGAGTTACATCCCCAGTTCTTTTTATTTTGTATTTTGAAACAAGTCTCACTAAGTTGTCCTGGCTGGCCTTGAACTGGCAATCCTCCTGCCTCTTGAGTTGCAGGGATTACATGGGTGCACAACTGCACTTGGCTTCAGTCACTGTATTTTTAAGTGCTAGAAATTCATTTTATTTATTTTTTGTTTATTTATTTTCTTTTCTCATATTCATATTTCCATCTGTCAGAGGACAAAATTCGGTTTGTTTGTTTTTTTAATTTTTAAAAATTTTGTT
This sequence comes from Ictidomys tridecemlineatus, assembly GCF_052094955.1. NCBI lineage: Eukaryota > Metazoa > Chordata > Mammalia > Rodentia > Sciuridae > Ictidomys > Ictidomys tridecemlineatus. Next base: position 115,989,117 of record NC_135487.1, read on the forward strand.
ACTGGTGATTGAACTCAGGGTGTCAAACAAGATAGACAAGAGCTCTTCCACTGAGTTACATCCCAGCCCTTTTTTTTTTTTAATTAGTTATACATGACAGTACAAAGACCTTGACACATCATGCATTTGAATCAGATGGGATATAATTTCTCATTATTCTGAGTGTACAGGTGGCAGAATCACATTGGTCATGCAGTCACGTATATACACACAGCAATAATAATGTCTATTTCATTCTACAGTCCTTCTTTACCCCCCTCCCCTTCCTTCCCCTCCCATCACTTCTTTCTATTCAATCTAAGGTGACGCAGTTCTTTTTTTTTCCCCCTCACATCTTCATACGTGTATTCTGTATAACGATGAGGGTCTCCTTCCATCTTCCATGCAATTCCCTTTCTTCCTTCCTTTCCCCCCCCCCACCTCTCTTCCCTATCTAGAGGGAATCTTCTTCTCATGCTCTTCCTCCCTACCCCATTTTGAGTCACCCTCATTATATCAGAGAAGACATTTGCCAGCCCTTTTTTAAATGTTATTTTGACCCTCAGGTTTATACAAAATTACATACAAGAGGAAGTGAGGGGAAAGGGAAAAATAATACAAGGGGGAGGAATGAATTGCAGTAGTGGGGGTAGAGAGAGAAGAGGGGAGGGGAGGGGAGGGGAGGGGAGGGGGGATAGTAGAGGATAGGAAAGGCAGCAGAATACAACAGACACTAGGATGGCAATATGTAAAGCAATGGAAGTGAAACTGATGTGAATCTGCAATCTGTATAAGGGGCAATATGGGAGTGCATAACCCACTTGAATCAAAATGTGAAATATGATATATCAAGAACTATGTAATGGAGGGGTAAGACAAGATAATACAAATGGAAGAAATGATTTACAGTAGAAGGGGTAGAGAGAAAAGGGGAGGGGAGGGGAGGGGAGGGGGGAGAGTAGAGAATAGGACTGACAGCAGAATACATCAGACACTAGAAAGGCAATATGTGAATCAATGGAAGGGTAACTGATGTGATACAGCAATCTGTATACGGGGTAAAGTTGGGAGTTCATAACCCGCTTGAATCAAACTCTGAAATATGATGTATTAAGAACTGTGTAAGGTTTTGAACGACCAACAATAAAAAAAAAAAAAAAAAGAAAAAAAAATGTTATTTTGAGACAGGGTCACTAAGTTGCCCAGGTTGGCCTCAAACTCAAGGTCCTCCTGCCTCAGCCTCCTGAGTCACTGGGATTACAGGTGTGAGCCACTGTACCAGCCTAATTTAAACACCTCCATTGGCTTTATTTTCAATTTTATTCTTTAAAATAGAATTAGGGGTTGGGGTTGTGGCTCAGTGATTGAGCACTCACCTAGCACTTTCGAGGCCCTGGGTTTGATCCTCAGCACCACATATAAATAAATAAAATAAAGGTATTGTGTCCAACTACAGCTAAAAAATATTTTCAAAAAATAGAATTATTAGTGTTTTGACAAGGGAAATAACTTGGATTTACAGATAGAAAAAAGCTGAAGAAAGCAAAAACAAAAGTGCAGATTGAAGAGCTGCAGTGTAGTTCAGTGGTAGCCTGTGGCCCTGTGTTCAACCCTGGCACCTAAATAATAATTTTTTTTTGGTCTTTTTAGATATACATGACAGTAGAGTGTATTTTTGACATATTATACATAAATTAATTTATTTTTAAAAAGCAGATTGGCCAGGTTTGATGATGGCACATGCCTGTAATCCCAGTGACTCTGAAGGCTAAGGCAGGAGGGTTACAAATTTGAGCACAGCCTGAGAGATTTAGTGAGATCCTGTCTCAAAATAAAAGAGAAAAAGGGTTGGGGCATGGCTCAGCAGATTAGTTATTTCTAAGTTATTTTTCCTAGTAAGGTAGGGACAGAGAGACAGAACAATACCAAAATAATTAATTAGTTATAACATCAGATTAAGTTTGTTATGTAAGAAGGCAGAAGGAATTTCATCATAAAATAAATTAAAACTGGCCTATTTAGGAAATTTGACTATAAACCTCTAATCCTGGTTTCTAGAAAGTTTAGATAAACAACTTAGTTTAGCAGGAAGGACTGCATTTTTACTTTTAGCCTCGTCTCCTGGGGCCTAGTGTAGGAGTTTAGAAGAAAACAATGACCTCTTTGAAACATTAGATACATTGAACCTTTTAAAGATTCACTTTATTTGTCTGTTTATTTAATGTGACAATAGTTTTCAATTAAATCTTGACCATATTTATGTGTTTTAAATTTTTCTCTACTAATTCACCTAGGTCAGTTTCTCTATTGACAGTTTTTCTTTTTCCTTTGGAGGATCAGCTGCATTTCTTGATTTTTCATATGTTTAATTTTTTATTAGATGTTTTACAGCTTTCATGGAGTTTTAATTTACGTATGTACAGCTTAGTGTTCAGTTAAGGATTCGGGAAAAAAGCTTATGGGCTGGGATGTAGCTCAGTGGTACAGCACTGGCTTAGCATGTGCAGAGTCCTGGGTTCAGTTTCCTAGGGCTGAAGAAAAAGCAAAAAGGAAACCTTCTTTCTGTCATGCTTCCTTGCTACCTTGTACTTTCAAGCTCCCTTGGCCTTCCTGAATGCTGATGTCTGTCTCCCCAATTCAGCGAGACTGCTATGGTCTTGGATTTTCCCACCCCTGCATTACATTCCTACAACGTCCTCCTGGAGATCCTTGTAGGTCTCACCTTGTTTATTTCCTGTCTTTGGGGGATCATAGTTCGGCTCTCCCTGTTGTGCAGTGTCTGAAATAATTGTCTCATATACTTTGACCAGTTTTCTCATGAGAGTGTTACCAGAAGCTCAGTTCTTGTTCCTGCTGCCAATTCTCTTTAAACTCTCCCTCTTCTTCCCTGATGGGGAGAATCACAGCCTCTGGGACAGGAGTCCCCTCTGCTTCTCCTTTGCTAACAAAGCAATAAAACTTCTTTTCCTTTTTCACAAAACCATGTCCTCATTATTGGCTTGGCACTGGGGATAAGGACTAAGCTTTCCATAAAGGAGGATCTCAAGTTTGATACCAGTCTGGGCAATTTAGGGAGACTCATCAAAATAAAACAAACAGGACTGAGGTGTGACTCAGTGGTGGAGTACCGCTGGGTTCAACCCCTGTTACCATTGGGGGTGGGGGAGTAATCTGAAAGAGGAGCCATTCATATCTGATTACTCTCTCTGATAACAGAACCTTGACTGATATACCCATATAGGGTTCATTGGATCCAGAATTATCCATAACAATATCTGGATAACAATATTCTATACCTCAGGGAATTAAGAAACAATGTAAGGGTTAATTGATAGTAACTGAACTCATTATCAACAAATAAGAATAAGCTACAATTTATTACACGTTAAACATAAAATGACAAGTGGGTTTTTTGGTTTTGCTTTTGCAGTGCTGAGGATGGAATTTGACACCTTGCCATGCGGTAGCTCTACCACTGAGCTATGCATTGGGTCAGTAGATTTTTAAAAATATTGACTTCAAATTCTTCCTTATAAAGAAACGGGGAAAACATTTAGCCAAGTATGCCTAAAAGCCCAAGTTTATTCTAGAACAATTAAGATTTTTCCTTTTTTTTTTTTTTTCATTTTCTGGGGTTGGCAGATTTTTTGAAAGTCCCATGACATTTTTTTCTCAAGTCATTATTGATTCATAAGCCTGTACTGGGAGAAAGTTATCTATTTACCAGTTACTTTTTTTTTTTTTTGTATCAGAGATTGAACCCAGCATCACTAAGCCATGTCCCCAGCCCCCCCGCCCCCGCCTTAATTATTATTTTTATTTAGAGACAGGGTCTTTCTAAGTTGCTTAAGGCTTCACTAAATTGCTGAGGCTGGGTTTGAGCTTGTGATTCTCCTGCTTCAGCCTCTTGAGCTGCTGGGATTGCAGAAGTTTGCCACCGTGCCCTGCTTACCGGTGCCTTTCTTACCCAATGCATGACTATTTCTTTTTTCATCCTGAACGGAAATTGCTTGGAAAATCAGGGTCTGTAATGGTTAAAGTGTTTTCCCTTCTCTACCTGAGAATCTAATCCAGAGCTTTGCACATATTGGCAAGTGCTTCACAACTGAGCTACATGTCCAGTCTTGTGTGGTTAATTTTAAGTGTCAACTTGACTGGGTTAAGGGATATCAACATAGCTGTAAAGCACGACTTGTGAGTGTGTTTGTAAGGGTGTTTCCTAAAGATGCTAGCATTTTTTTTTTAATTTTATTGTTGGTTGTTCAAAACATTACATGGTTCTTGACATATCTTATTTCACACTTTGATTCAAGTGGGTTATGAACTCCATTTTTACTCCATTTATACAGATTGCAGAATCACATTGGTTACACATCCACTGTTTTACATATTGCCATACTAGTGTCTGTTGTATTCTGCTGCCTTTCCTATCCTCTAAGATGCTAGCATTTGAATCAGTGAATGAGTAAGGAAGACCTCCTCTCATGCAATGTGACACTATCTAATCATACAAGGGCAGGGATAGAGCAAAAAGCAGAAGAAAGGAGAATTTTCTCTCACATTTAGAGCTGGCATACATTATTAGAACCCCAGGTTCTCAGACCTTTGGCCTCAGACCGAAAGTTATACCATCATGCCAGGTGTGGTATTGCACATCTGTAATCCCAATGATCCAAGAGTCTGAGGCAGGTGAATCTCAAGTTCAATGCTAGCTTGAGAAACTCAGTGAGACCCTGTCTCAAAATAAAAAGGGCTGGGGATGTAGCTCAACAGTAGAGTGCCCCTGGGTTCAATCCTCAGTTTAAAAAAAAAAAAGTGATACCATCAATCCCTTGGTTCTCAAGTTTTTGCACTTCCCCTGTTCCATAAATTGTAGATGACATATCCTGGGACTTCTTAGCCACAATAATCATATAAGCAAATTCCCCCCAATGAATCCCCTCTTATCTATCTATTCATCTATCTATCTATCTACCCATCTATCTATCTATCTATTTGTTTTGCTAGAAAACCCTGATTTTGGTACCAGGAATCGTTCTAAAGATTAGAATTATAAGCAAAACATCAATGACATTCTTCATAGAACTAGAAAAAATAGTCATAAAATTCATTTGAAAAAATACAAGACTCAGAATATCCAAAGCAATTTTGAACCAAAAAAGCATCACAATACCTGACTTCAAATTATACTACAGAGCTAGAGTAACAAAAACTGCATGGTACTGGCATAAAAACAGACAAATAGACCAATGGTACATAATAGAAGACCCAGAAACAACCCACACATCTACAGTCATCTGACCCTTGACAAAGGTGCCAAAAACACACATTGGAGAAAATACAGCCTCTTTAATAAATGGTGCTTGGGACAACTGGCTATCCATATGGAAAAGAATGAAATTAGACCCTTATCTCTCACCCTGCACAAAAAAAATCAACTCAAAATGGATCAAAGCCCTCAGAATTAGACCAGAAACAATGCAACTCCTAGAAGAAAAAGTAGGGTCAACCCTCCAGCTTTTAGGCACAGACATTGACTTTCTCAGTAGGACCTCTAAGCTCAGGAAATAATGCCAAAAGTTAATGGAACAGGGCTGGGGCTGTAGTTCAGTGGTAGAGTGCTTGCCTTGCATGTGTGAGGCACTGGGTTTGATCCTCAGCCCCACATAAAAATAAATTAATAAACAAAAATATTTTTTAAAAAGTTAATGGAACAGCAACAAATTAAAAAGCTTCTGCTCAGCAAAGGAAATAATTAGGAATACGAAGAGAGAACCTACAGAATAAGAGAAAATCTTTGCTAGCTATTCAGCTGACAGAGATTAATATCTGGAATATATAAAGAACTCAAAAAACTTTACACCAAAAAATTGAATAGCACAATTAATAAATGGGCAAATGAAATAAGCAGACACTTCTCAAAAGACGAAATACAAAATGGCTAACAAATACATGAAAAAATGTTCAACATTATTAGCAATTAGGGAATGCAAATCAAAACTACACTGAGATTTGTCGTCTCACACCGGTCAGAATGGCAGTTATCAAGAATGCAAATAATAATAAATGCTGGAAAGGATGTGCAGAAAAAGGAATACTTTCACTTTGTTGGTGGGATTGTAAATTCATACAACTGCTAGGGATATCAATATGAAGGCATTTCAAAAGACTAGGCATGGAACCATCCTATGACCCAGCTGTTCCACTTCTCAGTAATTACCCTGAAGAATTAAAGTCATCTTATCACAGTGATAGATGCATACCCATGTTTATAACAGCACATTATAACAGCATCATTATAACCAAACTAGGGAACCAGCCTAGGTGTCCATCAACAAACAAATGAATAAAGAAAATGTGGTATACAAAGGAATTTTATTCAGCCATAAAGAAAAATGAAATTATGTCGTTTGCAGGAAAATGGATGGAGCTAGATACTATCACATTAAATAAGTCAAACTCAGAAGGTTAAAGGTCATATGTTTCCTCTCTTATACAGAAGCTAGCAAGGAAAAACAAAAACAGAGATGGAGATGGATCTCCTAAATATCAAAGGTAGATCATTAGAGGAAAGGGACCAAGGGGTAGGAGATAAGGAGGAAGGGAAAAATGCTGGGGAGTGATATAGGCCAAATTATATTCTGTGCATATACAAATATGTAGCAACAAATCCCATCAATACGAACAATTATAATGCACTAATAAAATGAAAAAAATAGAATTATAAAAATGAGAGGGGGTTGTTTTGTATTTGTTGTTGTTGTTGTTTGGTACCAGGGATTGAACTCAGGGGCACTCAATCACTGAGCCACACCCTCAGTCCTATTTTTTTCTTTTTTTATTTAGCAACAGGGTCTCAATGAGTTGCCTAGCACCTCACTTTTGCTGAGGCTGGCTTTGAACTTGCGATTCTCTTGTCTCAGCCTCCGGAGCTGCTGGGATTACTTACAGACGTGCATCACCACGCCGAGCAAAAATGAGTTTCTTAAATTGGTGTTAAGTTTTCTGGAACTGGTTCCCTAATCTGATTAGATTTAAAATTTCTAGAACTTTATTTCCAATAATATAGAGAGCAATGATAGTCCATTGCGTGAACTACTTATAGAGATCCACAAAATATCTGCATTGAATCCTATCTTAAGTCAGTTTTTCTGGTGGGGTACAGGGGATTGAACTCAGGAGCACTCAACCACTGAGCCATATCCTCAGCCCTATTTTGTATTTTATTAGAGACAGGGTCTCGCTGAGTCACTAAACCTTAAGTCAGCTTTGTGTCCCTATAACACAATACCATAGACTGGGCAATTTACAAACAGTAAAACATTTTTTGTCTCATAGTTCTGCTGTCTGGGAAGTCCCAGATAAAGGGTTGAACTTGGTGAGGGCCTTTTTTTTTTGCTGCATTATCACATGGTGAAAGATATCACATGATGAAAGAGCAAGAGAGGGCAAAATATTTCTTTGTAATAAATCCTCTCTTACAGTAACCAACTCGTTCCCAGTAATGACATTCCTCCATTCATGAAGTCAGAGCTCTTATGACCTAATAATCTGTTATAGTTCCCATCTCTAAACATTGCTGCATTAGGGATTCAGTTCCCGATACATGATCTTTGGAAGACACATTCAAACCCTAGCAGATACTCCTAATTGACCACTTATAAAAGTCAAGGAGCTAGCTGCATGCAGTGGTACACACCTGTAATCCCAGCAGCCTGGGAGGCTGAGGCAGGAAGATTGTGAGTTCAAAGCCAGCCTCATCAACTTAGTGAGGTCCTAAGCAACTGAGCAAGACCCTATCTCTAAATAAAATATTTTTTTTAAAAAAGGGCTGGGGATGTTGCTCAGTGGTTAAGCCCCTCTGGGTTCAATCCCCAGTACCAAAAAAAAAAAAAAAAAAGAGTCAAAGAGTTTAGAGACTACATGTGATACTTTTGAACATTTGTTAGGACTAAGGAATATAATGATGTGGGTTGGTTGCTTCTAATGGTATTGAACAAAGTGATGAAAGAAAAAGATGAGCCCAAGGATTTGTATTCCTGGGCTCAGGCAATACATTTATGAACTAAAAATTTCTAGATAAGCCCTGAGTGATAATCTTATGTCCCATAGCCACAGGGTTGAAACTGTTGAAAATCAAGCACAAGACTTCATCATGTGATTGCATGAATTAGAATGAAAGTTGAACTCTCAGCCTTTCAGCAAAGGCATGGACTGGGAAAGAATTGAATCTTGTAATTTGAGTTAAGAATCAAATAATTAAATGAGAGAAAACACTGATAGAGCAGAAACCTAGGACTGAGGGCTGAGGCAGAAGGATCTCAAATTCATCAAGAGCCTGTCTCTTTTGTTTTTAAATTTTTAAAAATTGTTTGTGGTGCTGGGGTGTTGTGGGGGGCTCGGACCCAGGCAGCCAAGGTTTGAGGCTCCTGCTGTTATAAGAAGATGCAAGGCACAGTCGAGAGTAGACAGGTTTTATTTGGAGGCAGCAGCATTGCTCAACCAGCCCCCAGCTTCAGCCCTGCACCCCCAGCCATTTTCATAGACCCTGTTTATTGCAGACCAAACAAAGAAGGCACATTGCCAAGAGGTTGCATAAGTGAATACATGCTCCCAAACAAATGTTTATGACCTTGAGTATAAAACACTGAATCAGGGTGTTTATGACCTTGACTACATATTAAAACACAGCTGGCTAGAGCCTAATTACAGTCATCTTGGGCCTGCCCAACATGGCTTATGTATGCCAGGCAAGCACTCTACTACTGAGCCACATCCCCAGCTGCCCTCTGTACTGCCCACCACCCCCATCTCAAAATAAAGAATAAAATGGACAGGGATGTAGCTCAGTGGTAGATTGTCCCTGAATTCAATCCCCAGTTTTTTTAAAAACAAAAAATAAAATCAAATAAAACAAACAACAACAAAACAAAGCAGAAATCTGGGAAATGTGTGGGGATGGATATTTTAAATGGATATTCTGAACAACAACAGAAGGAACAAAGTTAATCAGAGCAAAGTTATTGAGATGGGCCCGCTGAGCAGAGAAATTCTGCATTTAATGCTGCATCTCAGGAAGTTAGAAAAGTCTCCCACAGGGCTGGACACGGTGGTGCATGCCTGTAAATCCAGCCACTCAGGAGGCTGAGGCAGCTGATCACTAGTTTAAGTCCAGTATCCGAAATCTAGCAAGACATAGTCTCAAAATAAAAAACCACATTGGGCTGGGGATATAGTTCAGTGGTAAAGCATCCTTGAGTTCAATCCCCAAAACTTGGGGAGAAAAGAGAAAAGAAAGAAAATCCTCCCACAGTTTGTTTGGTTGATTGAAGCGTGATCAGAAGATGATCATGAAGAACAAACTGGAGATTCCTGATCTCCCCTGGCTTAATGTAGAGCAGGGGATTCAAAACCTCAGGGATAGTGGAATAGGAGAGAGGATTTGTCACTTAAGACCAACCCACTCACCTACCCTGGGAGGGTCCAGAAGACACACCTCTCATCAACACTTTGAGAAATCGATTTGTGAGGGGAACCCAGCTTTCCTGTGATGATCTTCTGTGTAGGCTGGACCTTTACTGGGAACTATGATCACTGGATTGGAAAACTTAAAGGCAACAAGAGTAATTGGACCATGGAGTGGCATGGTATTAAGCCATTCAAGGCAAGGTGGGCATTGTTATCATAATGGACAGCAGAGGCAAAGCAATAATCAGAATAATCTGTCAGACGATGGCGTTGGCTAGTTGACCTTGGTATTTTTAGAGGTGAAATAGATAGAAAGCCTACTAAACAAATGGTGTGGGAATGGATATTTTGAATGGAGGCAGCAGCATTGCCCAACCAGCCCCCAGCTTCAGCCCTGCACCCCCAGCCATTTTCATTTGTTTGGCCTGTTTTTAATGCAGGCTAACAAAGAAGGCACATTGCCAAGAGGTTGCAACCAACAAACCAACCTTCTGTGGTACTGGAAATTGAACCCAGGAACCTTTGTATTTATTATTTTGAGACAGGATCTCACAAAGTTTCCCAGGCTGGCCTTGAACCTGCAATCTTCCTGCCTCAGCCTTCCTAGTAACTGAGATGAGAGGCATGTACCACTTCACCCAATGAGCCTACCAAATTCTTACTTGATCTGTATCAACAGAAAGTTTTTAGCTACTTGAGCTGAAATTTAATTCTCACCTGAGAAAAAAATAATAATTTAAATCATAGAAACAGTAAGTCATGGTCCCTTGACCAATCTCCAGACTTGAATCAATTTACAGATACAGAACACTTTGAATGACAGGAATGCCAGGTCCCCTTAAGGAAGGACCCAAGTACACTACCAAAAAAAAAAAATCTATTCTGTTAATCTTCCTTCCAGTCTTCCCCAAAGGAACTTATGGGTTACCAGGTGTAACAGTGTTGGGTGAAAGGAAATAATGAGACCTTTCAAGTACTACTGGACACTGGCTTTGAGCTGACATTGAATCCAGAAAACCCCAATCATCCAGTCAGTATAGAGGCCTATGGAAGTCAGGGGATCAATGGAGTATTAGCTAAGGTTCAATTTACAGTGGGTCCAGGAGGCCTTAGGGGCCATCCTATGGTAATTTCCTCCAGTTCTGAAGTGTTTAATTGGAATAGACATACTTAGCAGCTGGCAGAACTTTCATATTTGTTCCCTAACCTGTGGAATGAGAGACATTATATAGGAAAAGCTATATGGAAGCCATTAGAGCTGCCTCTATCTAGCAAAATAGTAAATAAAAAGCAATGTCACATCCTTGGAGAGATTACAGAGCCACTCTCAAGAACTTGAGGGGCTGGGGATATAGGTCAGTTAACATGCACAAGGCCCTAGATTCAATCCCCAACACCACCAAACAACAACAACAATAACAACTTGAAAAATTTAGGGGTGGTAATTCCCACCATATCCTCCTCCAACTCTCCCATTGGCCTATGTGGAAGACAAATCTTGGAGAATAACAATGGATTATCATAAGCTTAACCAAGGGCTGAATCTAACTGCAGCTGGTATATCACATGTGATTTCATTGCTTAAGCAATTTAACACATTTCCTGGCACCTGGTAACCAGTTATTGATCTAGCAAATGGCTTTTCCTCCATATCTGTCCACAAGACTCACCAGAAGCATTTGTTTTTAGCTGTCATGACCAGTAATACACCGTCACTGTCCTATCTCAGGATATAACTCTCTAGCCCTGTGTCATAATTGAAATCTGAAGGGATCTTAATTGCCTTTCCTTCCCACAATGTATCATAATGGTTTATGACATTATGCTGATTGAACTTGGTAAGCAAATTCTCTTGTATTGCTGGAAAAACATTTGTGTGGCAGAGTGTTAGAAATATATCAGATTAAAATTCAGGTACCTCTAACACAGTGAAATATCTAGGAGGTTCAGCAGTGTGGGGCATATTGAGATACCACTTCTAAGGTGAAGGATAAGTCCTTGCATCTGTTTCTCCTACAACAAAGAATGAGGCACAATGTCTAGTGGGCTTATTTGGATTTTGGAGTAGCACACTCCTATCTGAGTGTGTTATTCTGGCTCTTTATTGAGTAACTTGAAAAACTGCCAATTCTGAGTTGGGTCCAGAATAGAAATCTTTGTGATCTGGGTGTCCTGATTGCAAAAGTGTCCTAGGACCCTTGGACTCCAAAAGTTGCGCCCCAGGTTTTCAGGCCTTTGACCTAGGACAGAGCTGTAATACCAGCTCCCCTTGTTCTCCAGCTTAGAGATGTGATAGCATGGGACTTCTCAGTTTCCATAATGTGTGAGCCAATTCCATAATAAATCCCCTCTCAGATTTCTCTAAGTCATATGCAACTAATATTTTAATCAATGATAAAGAAAATATACAATGGTGGTACCATAAAATTATAATAGACCTAAAAAATTCCTATCTCAGGGCTGAGATGCAGCTCAGTGGTAGAGTCTTGTATAGCATGTACAAGGCCCTGGGTTTGATTCTCAACATTGAAAAAAAAAAGTTCCATTGCTTAGTGACATCTTAAGTCATTGTAATGTCATTGTGCAATGCATTACTGACATGCTCATAATAATGTTGATATAAATAAACGTCCTATTGTCAGATATATAAAAGCATAGCACATATAACATATACAGCACATATTTGAGAATTATAATAAATGAAGTACAAGTTTATTTATGTACTGCACTCCTCTCACTGTTCTGGAGATTGAACCCAGAAGTGCTTTATCACTGAGCCACATCTGCAGCCCTTTTTATTTTTTTATTTTTTGACAGGATTTCACTAAGTTGCCCAGGCTGGCCTTGAATTTGAAATCCTCCTGCCTCACCCTCCCATGTAGCCGTGACTGAAGGTGTGCACCATCATGCCAGGACATATTACACTTATTGTTTTAGGGTGTACCCGCTCACCTTTAAAAAAAATTACTATGAAACAGTTTGCCATGTTACACCAGCAGCGACTTCAGATATCTCATGTTGCTGTCTTGATTTTATCAAGAGGCTGCAACCAGTGATTAGGTTTGTGCCAGAACATCTGATAAAGTTTGCACAATGATGAAATTGTCTAACATATTTCTCTTTGTTAAGTAATGCATGACTATATGTCTTTGGGATTTTGTTTCTCTGAAGAAGCCTACTATGGGGTTTTTAACAACTAAAATAAAAATGAGATTTCTCTTTCTTCCAACATGTTCCATAAAATACCTCCCAGCGGTTGCCTGTCATCAGGAAATGGTTTGTCTTTTTTTGTGTGATGTGGCATATTAGTTTCCTGTGGCTACAATAACAAAGTACCACCTACCTGGTAACTAACTAACTTCCTTCCTTCCTTCTTTCCTTCCTTCCTTCTTTTTCTTTGTACTGGGGATTAAACCCAGGGTTGCTTAACCACTGAGCCCCATTCATAGCCCTTATTTTTATGTTTTGTTTTGAGACAGGTCTTGCTAAGTTCTTAGGGCCTTACTAAGTTGCTGAGGTTGGTCTCAAACTTGCAATCTTTCTGCTTCAGCCTCCTGAGATGCTGGGATTACAGGTGTGCATGTCTGCACCCATCTACCTGGTAACTTTAAACAATGAAAATTTCTTCTCCCCTGATTTTGGAGGCAAAAAGTCCAAAATCAGTTTCACTGAACTAAAATAACTAAAATGAATGTTATTTCACTCTTTCTCACCCCTCCCTCCCTCCTTTCCTCCCTTTCTCCTTCCCTCTTCCTCTCTCTCCTTCTTTCTTTCTTTAACCAGGGATTGAACCCAGGGGCACTTAAACACTGAGCCACATCTCCAGTCCTTTCTATATTTTTATTTTGAGAAAGGGTCTCACTAAGTTGCTGACGCTGGCTTTGAACTGTGATCCTCTTACCTCAGCCTCCTGAGCCACTGGGATTACAGGCATGCGCTGTCTCACTTGGTTTTCTCTAATTCTTACTAGCATCTTCAAATCTTTCTCTCTGCTTGTTTTTTGATGGGGGGAGCGGGAAGAGGAGTTGAACCCAAGGGAGCTGTGCCACTGCGCTACATCCTAATCCTGTTACATTTTTATTTCGAGATAGAATCTCATTAACTTGCTGAGGCTGCCCTTAATTTGCAATTCTCCTGCCTCAACCTCCTGAGTTGCTGGGATTTCAGGCCTGTGCCACCATGTCTGGCTAAATCTCTAGATTCCTTCTTCACACTGCTTTCTTCTCTGTAGCAAATTTTTCTCTCTTTCCTATAAAGACATTTGTGATAAAATTGAAGGTCCACCTGGATAATTCAGGAAAAATCTCAAGAATCTTGAATCATGGCTGCAAAGACTCTTTTTCCAAATAAGATAACATTTATGGGTTCCAGAGATTAGTATTTAGATATGGGGGGCATTTTTCAGCCTACCACATATTACATCATATCTATGCACATTTCCGCAATTACTGCTGAATTTTGTACAACAAGTTTTCTGGGCATATTGTAGCATTTTGAGGATAACAACTAAAGCCCATAAAAAATAGACTAAGTAGGAAAATGGATTTTTAAGGGCTCCCTGTACCAGTATTAAATTAAATACTTATTCTCTCTAGTAAGTAAAGCTTTTTTTCTTTTTGTCTGCTTGAGGCTCACACTAGTCAAGTTTTCCCTATTTCTGCAAGTACATTGACATATATCAGAGGGTGTACAGATGACACTACTTTCTCTACTCATTATGTAAGCTTCATTTATTGCAGAACTGTGCTGCATAGCCTTTTAGCCTCAAGAGAACCTATATTGCCAAGGCAATGCCCAGAGCCACAAGTAATGACCTAAGAGCTTAAGAAGACAGAAAAGGTATATAAAGCAAAAAAGAAGATTCTGAGACACAGACAGGCAGTAAGAGATAAAAGAGGGAATAAATAGAAAGAAATAGCTCTATCTGGAAGGGAAATGTCAACCAATAAATATCAATCAATTAATGAACAATTATAATACAATGTAATATACTAGATCCTGGTGAAGGAAAGAAAACAGGTAGAACCTTGTCCTTCCATAGCGAGCCTTCAATGTAGGAAGAGAGGAATGTACAAGTCTAACGAAAATATAGGGTTTATTAATGTAAGGACCAAATAAAAGGGTCCAAATGATATGGGAATTTCAGGTCCAATGGCACATTCCTGTAATCCCAGTGACTCAGGAGGCTGAGGCAGGAGGATAGCAAGTTCAAAATCAGCCTGGGCAATTTAGCAAGGCCCTCAGCAACTTAGGGAGACTGTTTAAAAATAAGAAGGGCTAGGGATGTAGCTCAGTGGTAGATCACCCTTGGGTTCAATACCCAGTGCTGAAAAATGGAAGAATAAAATATGTGGGACTTAAAGAAAAATCTACACCTAGCAAAAGGGATCAGGGAAGTTTCCATGAAGGACACAAAGTATGTGTGATACTAGAATTAGTACATAAGAGACAAAAGAGGTCACGCAGCTTTGGGGCAGAGTATTTTACAAATCCATGGTCTATAACCTCAGCGGAGCAAAGCTTCAATATGAGGCAGATTTTCTCTAGGTCCTTACAAGTCTATCCTTCCCACATGGCAACTATTTTAGACCCTCTGCACCTTCCCTACTCCCATTCTTCCCCTAATTCTTATTGAGAACTCTTAGGTTGTCCAAAGAACATGTGAGCCTAACTGCATAGCCCTCATCCACCCTGCTTCTCTTCAGCTCACAGAAGAGGTGGAAGGCATGGATAACCACCCCACCTTGTGCTTGGAATTATGCCTCATTTGACCTCTTGCTGGACTTTGCTCTGCTTGGTATTTCCTTTCTCTTACGGGAAGTGGTTAAGAGAGCAGTCTTGACGTGGACAGTTGGGCTCAAATCTCCACTCTGCTTCCTCCTAGCTGTGACATGAATATTACCCCTTTCTGGAGTTTGTTTTAATTTACCTAAGTGGCCAGGTGCAATGTTGCGTACCTGTAATCCCAGGGGCTTGGGAGGCTGAGGCAGGAGAATTGCAAGTTCAAAGCCAGCCTCAGCAATGTAATGAGGTCCTAAGAAACTTAGTGAGACCCTGTCTCAAAATTAAAAATAAACTGGGGATGTGACTCAGTGGTTAAGCACCCCGGGTTCAATACTTGGTACAAAAAAAAAAAATAGTTACCTATGTGTAAAATGGGAACGACAAAAGGACTTATTTTGGAGGGTCCAGGGGAAAACATGAGCTATTCCTTGTAAAAAAAAAAAAAATCTAGTTACTGACCTTGAGAAGTTGTTCAATGAGTCCCTGTATGTATCTTTAACCTCCCCATCACTGGGCTCTTTAATTTCTGTCTCAGATCATGCTGAAGTCACTTCTGTCTTTAGAAACAAATTCTCACCTCCTTTACCATTTGCTTTTTTTTTTCCTTTTTGCCATGCTGAGACTTGAACACAGGACGACACCATGCTAGACAAGCACCCTACCACTGAGTAGGCCCCGAGGCCTTTTAAAATTTCATTCTGAGACACTGTCTCAGTAAGTTGCCCAGGCTGGCCTCGAACTTGTCATCCTCCTGCTTCAGCCTCCTGAGTAGCTGGGATTACAGGCATGCGCCACCATGCCTAGCACCATTTGCTCTTTATCCCATATCTCTTCATAACCCAAACTCCTGAAAGAATGATCCATACAGGTAGAAGCTGCTGAGTTTCAAGAAAGCCTGGAGCATGACTGAAGAATACAGACAGGGATGGAAGAGAGTGACTGAAGGTGGTGTGGGGCAAATCATGGGCAAGCTGGGGTGTTGAACTTTGACCTGAAAGTCATGGGGAGCTACTGACCTCTGGCAGGGAAGTGATCCATTGGAATGCAGTTTTTTTAATCAGATAGCAGTGTGCAGATGAGAACAGATTTGGTCCATTTTTTTCTTGCTATACCTGAATACCACAGACCAGGGAATGTACAAAGAATAAAAGTTTATTCAGCTCACAGTTCTGGAGAATGGGAGGTCCAAGGTCAAGCGGCAACATATGGTAAAGAACTTCTTGCTGTAGGGACTCTCTGCAGAACCCCATGAGGGCACATGGTGTCACATGGCGAGAGGGGCATCTTTTAAAACAAACCACTAATGGATTAATCCACTCAGGAGGGCAGAACCCTCTTTAATGTCCCACCTGCTCCCACTTCTAATACCTCACAAGGGAGATTAAATTTCAACACAAGTTCTGGTGGGGACATTCAAACTACAGCAAAACTTAAAGTTGTTTAAGATGAGCTCATGAGTCCAAAAGAGGCAGCAGCAAGTAGAGGCAAGATATATGAAACTGATGCCAATCGTACTGATAGACCTTGGCAAAGGAGAGCAGCGAGAGTAAGTTATTCATGATGTGTGTCAGGTTTCCTACCTGGTGGTTGTTTGCACCCAAACAGAGGCGTGATGGGGAAGAGGAGAAGCTGGTTTGGGGACAGAGATGATAAACTCAAATTGGAACTTGCTGAGTTTAAAAAAATGGCACCAGACACCAGGTGTCACTATACTCCCACTATGAAAATCGCAAAGCAGCCACAGCTACCAAAGGATCGCACTAAGCTGTGTCCACTGCCATCTCTTGTCAGGATCCTGTCTTGACTTCCCTTCCCCTGCAGGGCTGGCACAGAAGCTCCACAAGCACTAGAGATTTGAGATGTGTTAGCTATTCCATATTGTCTGTGGCTCGCTAGGAGCTCTGAGCTCTGTGCTCTGAAGTTCCATGATTGAAAAACCAGTCCTTGGGGCTTTTAAAGATTTTTGATTTGGGGAACACTAAACTCATGGTACTGAGGATTTAACCTAGAGGTACTTTAGCACTCCACAATATCCCCAGCCCTCTTTATTTTTTATTTTGAGACAGGGTCTTGCTAAATTGCCCAGACTGGCCTTGAACTTGCAATCCTCCTGCCTCAGCCTCCCAGATCTCTGGGATTACAGTAATGTACCACCACAACCAGCTTGATTCTGACGAGACCAGTCAATTCTGGCAGCAGACCCTGGGGCAGCCCTCCTGCTCCTCTCTTCTCTCCCACCTGCCTTCAAGCTGTAGGTGGCACAAGTTAGCTATGTAGTCACTATGTTATAATTTAAGGAAACACAGGATGCACAGGTGTTGGGGAATGTGTCATGAAAACCACGAAATGCCTACTTTTCTCATATCTCAAATATTCAACATTTCCTATAGGGACTGTTGGCCTTACAGAAATGTACAAAACAAGTGATTTTTGTGGAAAGCTGCATTCAAGCCAGCTGTATTTCAGCTCATACAACAGAAGGACCAATAAATCAAATTACTTGGTTTTACCCAAGAATTCAAAATCTTAGGGTTGAAGGGGACCACCCTGGAAAGCACTGGGTATAACCAATTTTCTTGGCAAATAGACAAAATTGAGGCCTCTGTCTTCCCAAAGAGGCCAGTAGCTTCCCAAGTACACACAGCTGTAGTGGCAGTGGTGAGGCCAGGTGCCAGGTCTCCTAGACTGGGACAGCTCACCACCCACTGCTTCTGCAGTCAGTTATTTTTTGCATAATTTTGCCCCTTGCATGTAGTGGTTAAAGAACCTTAAGTCCAGAATTTTAGAGAGAAGGTATGTGGGTAAGGAGCTAAATTCAGGGTCTTTCTTTCTCTCTCTCTCTCTCTCTCTCTCTCTCTCTCTTTCTCTCTCTCCTTCCCTCCCTCCCCCCTCTCTCCCCCCCCCCCAGAGTGTTCTACTGAGCTGCATCTCAGCCCTTTTTATTTTTTGAGACAGAATCTTACTAAGTTGCTGAGGCTGGCCTTGAACTTGTGATCCTCCTGCACCTCCCAAGTCTCTGGGATTACAGGTGTGTGCTCCTAGGCCAGGCTAAAGTTAGGTTTTAAAAGTCTAAATGTTCCAGGATAGGATGTGATAAACAGCATAAACTTAGGATAAGATAGACCTGGAATCAAAGTTAGCTTGAGAGATGGGTAAGATAGAAAGATACAAAAAGAACACCAAAAATTCAAAACGTGAGGATGAATAGAACGCACATACAGGTTTTTATTATTTATCTCTTTCTGTGTTCCTTGTTTTTATGATCATCTAATGTTGCTATCATTTCAAAACAGCTTGTTATCATTTAGGCATAATCAAAAAGGCACTTTTCTTGTAAACCTCATGACAACCCCCAAATAAAAATAATAGACAAACCAAAAATAATAAGCCACGAATTAAAACACAATACTAGAGCCACGTGTGCTGGCACATGCCTATAATCCCAGCAGCTCAGGAGGCTGGGGCAGAAGGATGGTTCAAGGCCAGCCTCAAATCTTAGTAAGGCCTTGTCTCAAAATAAAAATTTAGAACGGCTGGGGATGTAGCCCAGTGTCAGAGCACCCTGGGCTCAATCACCAGTACCGGACGGGGGTGGGGGCAGGGACTAAGTACCAAGTGCTAAAATTCTTACTGTTTAGCAGATCCATACACACCTCATGGGTGCAGCTTGGTTTAGAAAGAGAAGTAGTCTGTGGAATCACAGTGTCTGTATCACTCAGTCTTGCCCCACTGTGACAAATGCCTTAGAAAATCAACTTATAGAGAGAAATGTTTCTTTTACTTAATTATTCAAAACGTCACAGTTTTGAAGATTCCAGTCCATGATTATGGGGACCCATTGGTTTTAGGCCTCTGGTTGCAGGGAGCACAGCACATCTCGGCAGGAACATACAGTGGAGCAAAACCATTTACCTCATGGCCAGAACTCAAAAGAAGGGAAGAGGAAAGAACAGGTTTTTATTATCCCTTTCAAGGGCATGCTCCCAATGACCTGAAGACCTCCCACTAAGCCTCAGCTCTTAAAGGTTCCACCACCTCCCCATGGTGCCTGGTCACAAGCTTCAACATATAGGCCTTTGAGGAACATTCTACATCCAAACTATAACAGCAAATCTGAGCAGAACTTAAATCAGGAATCTGGTGTTGGGTGCACCTGCCTGAATAGTGAGTCTCTGAGGGTCTTTGAGCTCACAGACTTACAGAATGTCAACAGCAAAATACATCAATAAGCTGGGTGCAGTGGCACACGCCTGTAATCCTAGTGGCTTGGGAGGCTGAGGCAGGAGGATCAAGAATTCAAAGCCAGCCTCAGCAAAAGCTAGGCACTAAGCAACTCAGTGAGATCCTGTCTCTAAATAAAATACAACATAGGGCTGGGGATGTGGCTCAGTGGTCGGGTGCCCCTGAGTTCCATCCCTGGTACCAAAGTGGGGAAAATACATCAATAAAAGCCTTAGGTTACTATAAGATTTTTAGAGGGGCACTTGATAGCAAAATTAAACTCTTTCAAACATTATAAGGGATAAATTACACACAGCAAGATGCAAAAGTCTTTTTTTTATGCAAAAGTCTTAAGCCTGTTAATTTCTAGCTAGATGTACTTTGTGTAAACACCACCCATATCACAATACACAATGTTCCTAAACCCAGAAAATTTTCTTCTGTTCCTTCCCAGTCAATACCAACATTTCCAAAGAGACACCTATTCCAATTTCTAGCACCATACATTAGTTTTATATGTTCTTATTTTTTTACATATTACAGCCTCATAGAGTATATGGTGATTTGTCTATTTTTTTTTTTAGCTCAGTGCAGTACTTTCTACTTTTATTTCTGTTATTGCATGTATCCATAGTTAATTAGTACCTTTTTTACTGTGTATTCAGTTACTTGAATATATCATTTTTTAAAAAATCTGTTCTCCAATTCATATATATTCGTATTGCTTCCAGTTTGGAGTTGTTACAAATAAAGCATATATATGTATGTATTTGTTGTTTTTGTTGGGGTACTGAGGATTGACCACAGGTATGCTCTACCACTGAGCTACATCTTCAGCCCTTTTTGTTTTTATTTTATCTTATTTTTTTGAGACAGAGTCTTGCTAAGTTGCTGAGGATCTCACTAGGTTGCCCAAACTGACTTCCAACTTATAATCCTCCTGCCTTAGCTTTCTGAGTTGCTAGTTGCACCACCACCTGCCTGTGGTTATAAACATTCTTGTTTGTTTTTTCAATTTTGCCTACGACTTGCCAGTTGTTTAGTCTTGTCCTTTGTCAAGTGCAGCTTTCTGCCTCGGTCTCCTCATCTGCAGTCTGAGGTTAACAGTATCTGCACTGCAGGATGATTGTGAAATGAAATAGAATGCTCAGAAGGGACCATATGAGGTCTGCAAAGCTTCATTAACCCCAGGGGACACAATTCATCTTGAAGGGTCCCCTCTGAAGGCACAAAAAGGCAGTGTGTTTTAGAGTAAGACACTAAAAACTCTTGTGAAAGAATAGAGAATTCAAACAGCACATAGCTGTTTAGAAACACACCTACCATTTTCAGAAAATAGAGTTCCAAATATTTTTTTTCTTGCAAGAAGTGAGGAGAGAAGAGAGAATAAAAGAAACCCAGATAAAATCAACAAGGAGAAGGAAGTTTAGAAATGAAGGGACTTCCAAAATTAATTGGAACAAGCTTAAGGTGAGGTTATAAGGTTTTTTAAAAAATATTTATTTTTTAGTTATAGGCGGACACAATATCCTCATTTTAATGTGGTACTGAGGATCAAAACCAGTGCCTCACACATGCTAGGCAAGCGTTCTACCTCTGAGCCACAACCCCAGCCCAAGGTTATATGGTTTTTTGTTTGGTTTTGCTCCATTTTGGGGTGTGTGTGTGTGTGTGTGTGTGTGCACGCGCACACACATGTACATGATGGGGATTGAACCCAGGGGAGCTCTACCACTGAGCTACATCCCCAGACGTTTTTTTATTTTTTTTAAATTTTGAGACAGGGTCTCTCGAAGTTGCCAGACCTGCCACAAACCTGTGATCCTCCTGCGTCAGCCACCCAAGTTGCTGGGATTATAGGCATGTGTCATCATGCCTGGATCCAGGTTAAGTTTTCAAAAGGAAGAAAAACATTTTTTAGAGGAAGAGGAAGAAGAAATGTCAACAGGAGTTGGAACTTGACTCAGTGACATCTGACTTGATTGTGTTGCTGCTATTTAGGTAACTCTCTCCTGGGATGGGATCTTTGGCTCTTAGGGCTCAGAGCTGGGTTTCCTCTTGTCTGGCATGAGATGTCCCTTAGGTTTTCAGTGTCAGGCCAGGGATACCTATGCCAGCCTCACTCTGCTTACCATCTTGCTTCAGGTGGTGCTATCTGCTCTCCCACAGAAGTCCTCCCCAGGCCCCAGGCCTGCAGGCAGCACTTCCGTACACAGTGGCAGCTGGTGAATGTGACTGGCCACTCTGCCAACAAAAGCAGGAGCTGGCCCCACAGCCCAGTCTCTGAGATCATTTCAGGAATAACCCAAACTTTACAAAGTTACGTAATAGTTAGTTCCTAGAACAAAGTAAACCAGAAAATGGGAAAAACTCATCTACCTAAATCACAATCACCTTCACCTATCTAAATCACAATTGCCAGACCGGTTGTACACAGTGGTGCACACCTGTAATCCCAGCAACTCAGGAGGCCGGGGCAGGAGGATCACAAGTTCAAGGCCAGCCTGGACAATTTAGGGAGATGCTGATTCAAAATAAAAAATACAAAGGGCTGGGAATGTAGCTCAATGGAAAAGTGCCCCTGGGTTCAATTCCTTGCATGAAACAACAGCAACCACAACAAAACTTACCACTGAAGGCAGGAGCTGCTGACCCCATCACAGGGATATGAGGTATCTGTGAAAAGGCAGGAGAGTTACCTGAAGGGCCCAGAAAAGCACACCACGCAAAGAGCTCAGGGTGTGTAGGGGCTACCCTGAGTGAGCATGGAGGTCTCCCAGAACTAGAGAGAGGGAAAGAAAGAAAGAGGTCCTGGTGTGTGGAGAGCCACAGGCTGTATGTGGTGCTCTCAACCTGTCCCAGGACGGGGATCAGTGGTTGCCAGATGTGCCTTACTGGGCTCCATTCCCATGAACTGTGATATGAATGGCGTTCCCTGGAGTGTTGTCATGTAGCAGCACTACATAATTCTCTGCAAAGGTAAATTGCCTCTATCTTTCCCTCCTTTGGTCACCAGAAGTCACAGAAGCAAGGAAGCTTCCTTTTGAATCAGAGCTGTGACCCATCCAGTGCAGGACTCTGGCTCAGGCAAACCCATTGCCGAGTGTTCTGCAAAAAGAGAATTATGGCCCTCACTTTGTCTTTCCCTGTGCAGCCTATTCATTGCCCCAGGGTGATTTGGCTAATTTGCCTAGAGCACTCATGGCTCCTCATTGCCTGGAAGACATAGTCCCAGCTCTCTGGCATGGGGCCCTGCTTGCCAGCTTCATTTCCCATCGCTCCTTGCTTTGTATTTTACACTCCAGCCTCTGCCCACGTCACATTGCTCATGTATTGCCACCGTAGCTCCTGGCCTTCCACTTGACCTGGAAAGTCCTTCTCTCCTTGCTCCACACCTGCTTCCCCTGGTCCTACCTGCTTGTTCTCCTGCCTTCAGCATCACTGTCCTTGATCTGGCCAACTCTTGTCCCCCACTGAAAGGCTCTGCATAGGCATCCTTCCCCTTAGTAGGTTCCCTGGGACACCCTGACACTGCCCTGCTGGGTTGGCTAGCCATGACTGGAGCATCCTGTTAGTGCTTCCAAGCTGTCTGGCATTTATCTCTTTCTGTATCTTTCTCAGGAGGCTGTGAGATACCAAAAAACAAATGCCGAATGTTTTCTCTGATATAAGGAGGCTGACTCATAGTGGGATAGAGAGGGGGGAGCATGGGAGGAATGGATGAACTCTAGATAGGGCAGAGGGGTGGGAAGGAAAGGGAGGGGGCAGGGGATCAGCAAGGATGGTGGAATGTGATAGACATCATTATCCAAAGTATATGTATGAAGACACAAATCGATGTCAACATAGTTTATACACAACCAGAGATATGAAAAATTGTACTGTATGTGTGTAATAAGAATTGTAAACTGTCATTTGTTTTTTTAAAAAATCAATTAAAAAAAGAAAAATGAAGAAATTTTAAAAAGAGAGATTGTTGAATTAATTATTATCTTGAATTAATGTCACATGCGTTCATGTCTCGTTAGTATCTCAGTACCTGGCACACAGATATTATGCTTTATACTTGCTGAATAAATGCTGAATGGGTGAACAGGCCATGCATGATTCCAAATGTGTCTGAGGCCCATCTCAGTGCAAATGGTATTTTCAAATTCTAGTTACTTATACATTACCTAGGTAAGAATAAGAATATATATAGCCACTGAGACATGAAGATTGAAAGTTTAAGGCTAGCCTGAGCAACTCAGGGAGATTCTATCTCAAAATAAATAAAAAGGGATGGGAATTTGGCTCAAGTAGTAGAGCACCCTTGAGTTGAATCATCAGTCTCTCTCTCTCTCTCTCTCTCTCTCTCTCTCTCTCTCTCTCTCATACATATCTGGACACATTGAAGTCATTTCAGGGAGAGGCAGGAACAATGACTTTTTGTGGAATGCATAGAAACTGTGAGCAGATAGAAATGCTCAGAATCCAGAAACCTAAACAACATGTCTTTACTGAACCTATGTGATTGATAGCTACATGTTGATTTTACTTTAATTGCCTTGAAATCTAAATTTAATTATGTAAAGTTTGATTTACTAGGAAGAAATCTCCAGCCGGGCATGGTGACCCAGGCTTGTAATCCCAGTAACTCAGGAAGCTGAGACAGGAGGATCACAAGTTCAAAGCCAGCCTCAGCAAGTTAGCAAAACCCTGTCTCAAAACAAAAAATAAAATAAAAAGGGCTGGGAGTATGGTATGGCTCAATGGTTAAGTGTCCCTGGGTTCAATCACTGCTACCCAAATAAAAAGGTTTCCATAGTTGGTTGGCACAGTAAATAGCATAGTAAAAAAATTAAATTAAAATTTTAAAAAACCCCTGGACTGGGGATGTGGCTCAAGCGGTAGCGCGCTCGCCTGGCATGCGTGCGACCCGGGTTCCATCCTCAGCACCACATACCAACAGAGATGTTGTGTCCGCCAAGAACTGAAAAAAAATAAATATTAAAAACTCTCTCTCTCTCTCTCTCTCTCTCTCTCTCTTTCTCTCTCTCTCTCTCTCTCTTTCTCACTCTCTTTAAAAAAAAAAAGAATTTAAAAAAAATTTTAAAAAAACCCTGAGAAAATCCAGAGGGGAAAAAAAAATCATTTTTTCTTTACTAAAATATCTTGGGGGGAAATGCTCTTTGTACCCCTTCCCAGGGTCACACATTTCTAATCTTTATGACATAAGCTCCCGAAGGCAGAGGTCTTGTCGTCTTCATTCCTTTATGCTCAGCAGGTCCCAGAGTGACTGACTGCTCATAATATATGATCAGCAACTGAGTTAAACCGAACTAAAGGAGAGAAAGAGGGTAGAAGATCAAAGGCAAAATAAGAAGCTGGAAAAGCAGCAAAGCAGAGTGAACAGGGAAGAAAGAGCTCATTTTTGGGCTGTGCTTTCCATCATCCCTTTCCAGCATTTTATGGCAGTTCCCTGGCACAGCTCCCACTCTCCAGCCGGCCAGAGAAGGGAGATGGCAGAATGATGTTGCTCCTGGGACTTTGCTCCGCTCTTTGATTCTACGGCTAAGGGGCAGGTGCATTTTCTAAATTACACACTGAGGTGGCAGGTCATTTCTAGCTCCCCCAGCCCCACCTGGCAAATGAAGACTCGATTGGCGACAGACAGACATTTCAGAGCAAAGCCCGGAGACTCCTGGGTCAACTGGAAAACAGCTGCTCACGTCAGAAGTGGACGTGGCTGGGGAGGGATGGTGGATGTGCAGGCTGAGGGATCCCCAGCATTCAGCAACCTGCCGGCTGAACAAAACTGGAGAGGGTCCTGGGTCCTAAAGAGGCACCTTGTGGCTTTCTGAGACTCTGGTTCTTTGAGCATTCCTCTCTAAACCCACTTCCTCATTCAAAAAGAAAATGATTCCACCAACTCTGGGGTTCTGGCTGTCAAATGATGCACAGCACGTGGTGAGCATTAAATGCAGAATCGTTATCACACATGTCATGGTCTTGGTGCCTCAGGGACTCCATCTGTTAACAAAGAGAGTGATACTTATTTCACACTAATATGCTGAGGATCCAGTGAACTGGAATCTGTGGGCTCTCAGCAAAGGATGCGGGGAACTTACAATATGTCAACTTGGGTGTTCTAACGCCAAACCAAACCCAACTCAGGATCTTCCAGCCAGGTCACCAGACTGGCAGGTGGGAGAAATGCCACGGACAGTGTATCTTGATTTCAAAAAGTAGGTGACACATCTCTAGATACACCTGTATACAGAGTGAATACATGTGGTCTCAGCACCAGCACCTCTGCCTGGTCACACACAGAAAACGTTAACATCAATAAAGGGAAGGACTGGAGATGTGGCTCAGTGGTAGACAGCACGAGATCCTCAGCACATATGAGGTTCTGTGTTTTATTTTCTCCACCACCAACAACAACAACAGAAAAGAAAAAAAAAAAAAAAAACAAAGGAGAGACTTTCCCTATGATGAATGTAAAGTTCTAGAATCTGGGCCTATTTGAATAAATAGGGGTTTGTTCGTTTGTTTAATTTGGGTGCTGGAGATTGAACCCAGGTTTCTTAACCACTGAGCAACATCCCCAACACTTTGTTTAAATTAGACAGGGTCTCTCTAAATTGCTTAGAGCCTCACTAAGTTGCTGAGGCTGGTTTTGAACTTGGAATCCTCCTGCCTCAGGCTTTCGAGTCTGCTGGGGATTATAGGCATGTGCCACCACAATCCACTAGTTTTTTTTTCTCTTAATTTATGATTGGAATTAAGACAGAAACTATGCTTATTGAATTTGGAAATTACCCAAAACTGGGATAAAAGCAAAAATATCAAGATTGCAACAGGATTAAAAAATGAGCCAAAACCACCATACTATTCAGTGGGTAAAAATGTATAAGCCTGTATTTGGGTTAAATAGAGAACATAGCTGGAAAAAACAGGATAGAGGAAACCAGCTTAACATTCATATGTTATTTTTTAAAAAGTACATTTAAAAAATAAATCAATATGAATCACTGGTGCAATGTGGCTGCCAAAAAAGCTAAGGCAATCTTGGGTTGCATTAATAAAAGAACAGTGCACAGAAAGAAATAAGAAATGATCTCAATATGCTGTAACCTCTATTCTAACTGGAGTCTTTCTAGTGAGAAAATGATCAGAATAATGGAGAATCTGGGAGGCCATATGGTCTGAAAAATGGGTGAATAAAATGGAGATAGAAGACGAAGAAAGTGAACATAGTTAACTTAAGAAACAGATTTGGAAGGTACTGATTTTCTATCTTTAAGTGAAAGAAAAGTCCTGTTGTATATTTTAGACTAGTTTTAGTATAGACCATAGGACTGAACATTAAAAGGAGACTTTAAAAGTGAGCTTTAAAAGAAAATATAAATTTCACTTCAATATGAGAAGGGACTCATGGTCATGATATGATTGCAACAGCTCCAGACATCATGACCATAAGAAAAGACTATTAGTGAGAGAAGGACCATATGGTATCAGAAAGCTCTACTCTCCTATTTATTTCTTTTATCAGGAAACAATGTATTATTTCCAGAAACTCCCTGAACATCTATTTTATTTTATTGGCTAGAACTAATAAGGCTACCCCTATCTTAAAAAGACTGTGAAATTGAATGGTAATAAGGTAATTGAGACAATCTTAAATCGATTATGATTAGGTCAAAATTAAGAATAATGAGATGGAGCCAGGAGCCAGGCATGGTAGCAGATGCCTGTAATTCCAGTGGCTCAGAAGACTAAGCAGGAGGATCACAAGTTCAAAGTCAGCCTCAGCAATTTAGCGAGGCCCTAAGAAACTTAGCAAGACCCTGTCTCAAAATAGAAAATCAAAAAAGGGCTGGACATATGGTTCAGTGTTTAAGCACCCCTGCGTTCAATCCCTGATAAAAAGAAAAGAAGGAGGAGGAGGAGGAAGAGGAGAGAAAGAAAAATGGAATGGAAAATGGAAAGAGTTTGGGTCCTTGATGATATCATTGAGATACTCAACAGCCAATTTTCAGTCTTCTTAGAGAAAATAAATGTGTATTTAATTAAGCCATTGTGAGGAGTCTCTTGTACTTGCAGTTAAATGCACCCTAACAGCTACAAAGACACTTTTTATGAGGGTAATTGGGAATATATTCAACATATTTGTAGTTCCCATTCATTCAATCATTTATTTAGTGTCCACTAGGTCACAGAGATGGGTGAAACTGAGGATGTAATGGTGAGCAAAACAGACAAACTTCCTGTCCTAGTGGAGTTTTGTTAGAGTCTGTAAACAAGTCAAAATAACACCTGGTATTTTGCCAGGGGAATGTTAGAGTTCCTAAACAAGTCTGGATGGTGCCTGGCAAAATGCCAGAGGGAGTGGTTTGAGAAGTAACAAGTAGAGATTCCTTATTGGTTGACTGATGTATCTAGTTTATGCTAATTAAGATAAGCTGTGCAAAATGTATAAATAGCTCTGTTGTCCTACAATAAAGGGCTTCCACTCCTGCTGTATCAACTGTCCACCCCCCCCCCTTATTTTGCTGCAGCCAGCCGGACTGAGGCAGAGTTTACAGTCTATGCAGGGAAGAGAGGCACCACTGAAAAAACCCACTATGTATACAAATACCTACCTCCCATGAATCTGTAAAGAAGAGGTACATGGCATATGGGAGCATGCAACAGAGGAAGTCAGATGGAGTCAGGGAAGTCTTTCCTGAGAAGGGAGCACCAGTTTGAGAACTGAATATGTATATTCAGACTAATGTCTCTACCCAGAATGGCTTCTGTCTCTTGCCTACATCTTGTTGACTTATCTACCACCATGTTGAAATCTCCCAACCCAGTTGTCTTTAGTATCACTCTTTCAAGAAATCCTTTCTGACCTTTCAACTGAAGTGACCTATTCCTTTTAAGCCCTACTGGATACATTCAAATCTGCCTCACAATTCCAGGACTGTTTCAAGTGCTTCCTCATCCTCACCCCCACTCCTTCTGTAAGAAATGCTCTCATGCTCCCAGCAAATGCCTAGCAACCTAGCTTGTTGCTTTGGACTTAGCCAACATTCAAATTATATTATGATGATTACTGTGGTACTGGGGATTGAATCCAGTGGTGCTCTACCACTGAGCTATACCCCCAGCCCTTTTTATTTTATTTTTATTTTGCCCAGGCTGACCTTGAACTTGTGATCCTTCTGCCTCAGCCTTTTAATCCCAGTAGTTGGGATTAAAAGTACATGCCTCCACATTCAGCTAAACATTTATTTCAATCGAGCCTTTAAATTACATCTTATAGACGTTTACTTCCATCTTGTTTCAGAAAAGATTTGATAACTTACATAGAAAGGTGTTTATTGTGTGACATTTTCGTAAACCCCAATCTTCACAAATCCCGAACCTTGGATTTTCCCCCATAAACTGTTTTTTTTTTTTAAAAAATACCAAAATTTATTAATGTTTATTATTGGGGCTGGGCATGAGCTTGGCTGTAGACTCTGAGTTGGATCCCCAACATGGCAAAACAAAAACAAACAAACAAACAAAAACCACAATAATGATTATAATTATCCTGTCCGCTATCATTATGTATAGAAGTCGTCTCCTTGGTTACCTGGATTATGAAAACCTTTATTCCTTAGCATAAGGGTAGAGTGCTTGGACTTCTCAAGGTCGTGACCTACTTTTTACGTCTTGGAAGTGACCTGGCTCTTCAATATTTTCAGGGTGACAGCTGTTCTGGAAGGACAAGACCCTTAAACCCACAAACTGTTAATCTTCACAGCGGGTTTATGAGAGGGACCCTAATTAAAGGACCTAGCAACATAATCGAACACTGAAAAGCAGGTGCCCTTGTAGAGATCATCTGGTGACAGAAACCCCGATACTTCCAACCTAGGCGAGGGTAAAAGGTGTTGTCTTTCGCGATCACCCGAATATGCGAGACTCCCAGTCACTCTCCTTATTCCTAACACTG
The DNA here is from genome assembly GCF_052094955.1 of Ictidomys tridecemlineatus. Classification (NCBI taxonomy): domain Eukaryota; kingdom Metazoa; phylum Chordata; class Mammalia; order Rodentia; family Sciuridae; genus Ictidomys; species Ictidomys tridecemlineatus. The sequence continues at coordinate 116,018,539 of NC_135487.1, forward strand.
AAGACGCACTCCAGCCGGGAGTTCCGCAGCCATCCTCTGGGTGGAGGTAGTACTGGGTTCTAAAACCGTGGCGAGCCATCAAACTACCAATGGCGCTAAGTTCAAAGCTACAAGAGATCACGCCCAGAGTCAGGTCCAGAGAGAAGAAACACCCAGAAGAACCAACGCGCCTTCTTTCCGGCCCCAGGTTCCGCATGAAGGGAGAGAGCCGAGTCTTCGCACCGGCGCTCGGTGCCTGCCTCCCACCCCTTAGGAAGAGTCGCTCTTCTGCGAGCGGAGAAAATGGGTACAAGGAGTCCCCAAACTTCAGAGGCCCTGCTCGGGGTCCTCTCCGTTCATCGTTTGCAGTCTGACGAAGGAAAGCGAACTTGCAGCCTCGGCCCTCGCCAGTGCGCCGCAGCCGAGCTGCAGTCGGGGGCGGGGTCGGCGGGCGCCCCTCCGCCGGAGCCCCGTGCGCTTCCCGGTCCTCCTCCTCCGCGCCGTCACTGGCTGCATCTCCGCGGCCCCGGCACAATAGAGGCTCCGCCCTCTCCCCCGCGCCCTCCCTTCGCTGCGCCCTCGCCTCCCGCGCCGCCGCCGCCGCTCTCCTCCCGGCGCCCAGTCCCCGTGCGCCCCGAGGATCCCTGCAGACCGCGTCTGCCTGGACGCCCGCCTTCCACCTGAGCGCGCTTGGCTAGCCTGTGCCGGCCTCCACCTTCGGGTCACCTCCTCTTCCCTGCTCACGCCTCTTTAGTCTTGGCTAGAGTCTGGAAGGCAGGAGATGCCCAGAGTCTCCGGGGCGCACCCTCCAGCCCCGCTTAGCTGCACCCATCTTTAGAAGGTGCGCGGGGCAGCCACTCTCGGGCTCCTGCTAAAACATTCTGTAGCCTCAGTCTTTGCTGAGATCCCTGACCCAAGCCGTTCTCCGTAGGGGCGAAGGTCTCTGTGGTCTTGTCCCTCATGGCCAAGGCTCTGCTGCTAGTTCTTTGCTTCTCTCTGATTGCGGCACGGGTCTGGGGTTCCAGCACTGTCCCCACAGGGACCAGCGAGCCTCCAGATGAGCAGACGGTGGCTCCCACAGAGGATGAGATTCTGCAGAATGAGGCGGACAACCAAGAGAACGTTTTATCTCAGGTAGGATGTCCCGCACACCTTGTCCTGGGTGGTGGCAAGGGCCAAAGGATGGTTCTGGATGAAGCGTTTGGAGGGAGAAGTTTTTCTTTCCATTACTAATAGGAAGGACATTTGGTTTTCGTTTATCAGAATATTTTCTTAAAGGGAAATCAGGGGTCCTATTCCCAAACTCATGAGGTTTTTCAAAGTTACCAAATCTGGATAAAGGAGAGGAGAGGAAAGGGAGGACTTCACAGGACTCTCTGAGAAGGAAGAAAAGGGGTTTTTTTTTTTGGTGTGTTTTGTTTTTTGGGTTGTGAAGAATACTTCTTGTCTATGTAGCTGTTTGTCAGATTTGGAATGGGTAAAAAGGAGGAGTCAGATGGCATAATTCATGAGAGAGATTTTATGGCCTAGGGTGAACCACCCAGGCAGAGACATGAGGTGTAGACGGAGCTACAACATGTGTAATTCATGCGAGGTACCCCCAGAATAGAGGAATTGACAAGACCCAGGGTATTGCAAGGATACAGTGGAAATTTATATCCACAGTCTGGCCTGCTTCTCAGTGGAGGCTGAGCCACAGATTATAGTGATGAGCTTTGAAATATGTCCATTTGTGAACCTGAATCAATCCCCAAAACATCCTGATACCCATTCTATAGATAAGGACCAGAAAGCTAAAGAGTGCTGGGAGTGGTAAGAATCAAACCATCGGGCAATTCTCAGCCCAGAGCTCGTGACTGTAAAAGAAACTTCTCTCTGGTGTTGTAAACTCTCCAGAGCTGGCGTGATGGTATGCAGTGGGTGACACCATGATCCTCAGGACCAGAGATATCAGGGGAAGGATCCCTAGAGCAAGCCCGGATCTCCATTAAGCCCTTAGACTGGGTCTTGTCTCCTTCCTGTAGAGGGAGCGATCAGCTCTGCTTTGAGATTTCTCAAACACTGTTCTCCTCATTCTTCTTTCATAATTATGCTAATATATGCTTTGTGCCCACCCATAACCTCATACTGACCCATAAATCGAAAAGACACAAAAATCCTTCACATTGGGACTCTGGAATATCATAAACAAAAGCTTTCCTGAAACCCGAGCCTCCAGAAAGGAAGGAACCCACCCAGGGTTCTCAGAGCAGGGTTGCGTAGGAATCTAGGATAAGTTTCAGAAAATAGACAGCCATGATTTACTGTCAGCCCAGAAAAAAAAACAGCTGCTTAAGTCACCCCGAACTACACCTCCTTCTTCCACTGACCCATTCTGTATTTGACAACAACACTTAAGCAAATATTAGTCTTAGAAGAAACCCAACCTTGGCAGGGGAAACTCCCCCTACACAGCATCCCAAAGAACATTTCTACTCAAACAAGTTTTATGCCTGCCTGCTGGGATCCTAAGTCAAATGAATTGAACACTCTGGCTGTCTAGGAAGGGAGTCCTGGCTTTTAGTATTTAGGGCATGCTGGAAAGCAACTTGGGGTGGGGGAACCTTTTTCCCCACTAAGTGCCCAGGGTGAGGGCTCTATAAAGTCTGCTCTTGCAAGTGTTTTCTTGTTTGGGGGAAGATGGTAGAAGCAAGAACACAGAAGGAAGTGTTTGTATTGTAGAAAGAAGCAGATGTAGCCAGTTTCCTGGTTTTGGCCCTGGGTTTGGGTTCAGAAACTGCTCTAGGAGCCAAATGAACCCTTACACTGAATAAACCTTACTGACTTCTGGACCTGTCTCTCTCTTCCCAACTCCCTTTCTCCAACTATATTCTCTTTTTTGTTTTCTTGGTACTGGGGATTGAACCCAGAGGTGCTCTACCTACATTCCTACCCCTTTAGTTTTTACTTTTTTGAGACAGGGTCTTGCTAAATTGCCAAGATTGGCCTCAGCCATCTGAGTATCTGGGATTACAGGTGTGTGCCACCATCTGGCTCCCTTTCTCCAATTCTAACCCATCATCCCAGGCTCAGATCAAATACCATTTCCTCCAGGAAATCTTCCCTGGTACCCAATTGGAGCCTCTGTTGACTTCAAATTATACTTTATCCCTGCTCTTCAGGGCACTTATCCCTGTCTAATCTGTGCTATTTTTTATTTGCCTCTTGCACTGTAGGCTCCTTGAAAGCAGGCTGTCTGTCTGACCCATCTCTACCTTTAACTGCACTTCCCCCAGTCCCTAGGAGGTACTCAATAAGTGTCAAATGATGAATCAGGAAAGATGCCCCAGTAGTCCTCAAATCTGAATGCCAACTTTCCAATCATCTCTTCTTCAACTCTTTCTTCCTTTCCTTTTCACATCCAAAACTGGATTCTAGCTGAAGGCAAGACTATTGGAAGAAGGATGGAGCTCATTTTTTTTTTCTTTTAAATGATTAAAGACAAAGGCCCCCTGAAAATCCACAGCCTTCCAAGATAAACGAAGAGAGCTGAACTCCGAGTGCCTTCCCGGAAATGTCCAAGTCAGCAAATTGCTTTGTGATGACCTATTCATTCCATGGTTCAGTGTTGTTTGAGGTGTCTGGCTGGTGTAGGACATTTTTTAGGTGTATTTTATTTGCATATGTACTTATTGCTTTGACTTTTGAATTTTTTTTTACATAAAACTAATTGTTCTCTATATATGGATCTATAACTTGAGTGGCTTAACAATAATTCCTGGAGATTTTTTCCATGTCGATATATATTGTTTTCTCCTAGAGTAGTACATTTGACTAAGTTCATCGACAGACTCTTTGAGGAACCATATATTTGTATAACCCCAACTCATTTGCTCTGTGTGTGTCTAGTTGCTGGGGGACTATGACAAGGTGAAAGCCGTGTCCGAGGGCTCAGACTGTCAGTGCAAGTGTGTGGTGAGACCGCTGGGCCGAGATGCCTGCCAGAGGATCAATGAGGGAGCATCCAGGAGGGAAGACTTTTACACTGTGGAAACCATCACTTCAGGCTCCTCCTGCAAGTGTGCCTGTGTTGCACCCCCATCTGCCCTCAATCCCTGCGAGGGAGACTTCAGGCTCCAGAAGCTACGGGAAGCAGACAGCCGAGACTTGAAGGTAGGAGCTGGTGGGGGGCGGTGCCACAGATGAGAAGCTCTCCTGGGAACCCATGAGCCCACGGGGCCATGGCTGGGGATTGTAAGGCCTTTGAAGGAGGCCAGGCCTAGTCCCTGGAGTCTTGTGTGTGGAGATAAGGCTGTTGTTTTGACAAAATGGTCAATTTCAGCTCTGGAGTCTGAGGGAGATGTGAGAGCAAAGAACACTGGCCCCTCCTCATAGAGACTAGGAGGCCAGGCCTGGGATCCGCTGCCAGGCCCAGCTGGCCAAAAGAACTCAGTGTTCTCCAGGAAAATTGCTGTCACCGTTTCCCGTCAGCCCAGGGTGGATGTTGAAGAGGTAAAAGACAGAGAAGTGAGCCTCTCAGTCCTTGGCACCATTGTTGAAGTGACCCGGGGATGAGAGGCCTGGGGCCTCTCATCAAAACTGATGCTGTGGTCATACCTTATAGGGTGGGGAAGCTCAGGCCCTACCTGGGCATCTTTACTGGCTGACTTCATGTGATACCCCAGCTTTGCTCATGATGTGGGGTAGTAGAATAAGCTTGTTTTTGGAGTCAGGCAAACCTGGGTTTAAATCAGCACTGCATGAACTTGCTGAAGTTACTTAATTTGTCTGACCTCGGTTTCCTTGAATAAAATGTGGGAATAATATCTACTATGAGAATTGATGAGATGACAACTACTGAGTACAGAGCACAATGCCTGATATTCAGTGAGGCATGTCTGTGTAAATGGATGAATGAATGCTCATGTAATGCACTCCTGCTGGTACCTGATACTCAGGGACTAGTAGTCATTGGTATCTCTTAAAGCAGTCGTGTTTATCAGAACAAGGAATGCCCCAGGATTTGGCCATATTACTCAGAGCTGCAGTTCTTCCATGAAACTACTTTCTGAACCATGTGCCGCACTCACTTAGTTCTAGAATGGGACTCTGGGGGAACTTCTGGAACTATATCAGGCAAAATTTCTATTAGGAATCAGAAAATCATCCCATGGCAAACTAATCAGCTATGGCCCTTACCCAGGATACAGCTGTCTTCCTCTGATGCAAAAGAAAAAAAACTTCTAGCCAGGTGCAGTGACACACTCCAATAATCCCAGCAGCTTTGGAGGCTGAGGCAGGGATGATCACAAGTTCAAAGCCAGCCTTAGCAACTTAGCAAGGCCCTAAGCAACTTAGTGAGACCCTGTCTTGAAATAAAATATAAAAAGGGCTGGGATGTGGCTCAGTGGTTAAGTACCCCTGGGTTCAATCGTCAGCACCCACCCCCCGCCAAAAAAAAAAAAAAAAAAAAAAAGAGAGAGAGAAAGAGAACTTCAAAAAACGAGTATTTCTATGGAATGTTTTATCTGGAAGCAAGGCTAGGAAGTGAGTGGGGAATAGAGAGATTGCAATGGATCACCCAGCCAACTCTTCCAGGGTCTGGTTCTTGGTAGGGAGGCTCCATTTAAGCATATCTCATCTGCTTCCATTCCTGTATCCTCACCCGCTAAATGCTATCTGAGCCTCAGCCACCTTCCTCCTAGTGGCACTATACTGGCAGGGGATCATATTGAAAAAAAAAAAAAGTGACAAGTTTAGGTGCCCGATGACCAGGAGCTACCTCAGACATGGGCTATCCGGCCTCCCTCTTGTTATTTTTTTTGGAGGGGATGATACTAGGGATTGAACCCCAAAGTGCTTTGCTACTAGACTACATTCCCAGCCATTTTATCTTATTTTGAGAAAGGTTCTTGCTCAGTTGCCCAGGCTGGCCTTGAACTTGCCATCTTCCTGCCTCGGCCTCCTGAGTTGTTGAGATTATAGGCATGTGCCACCATGCCCACCACACCACTGGGTCTCTCTTACATCAGGATTGGTTAAGCTGTTCCCACTCCCTGCCCAGGGCCTGTACATGCTAGGCAAATCCTCTTACACTAAGCCATTTTCTCAGACTAGCTGAATTTTTTGAGATGGGTTCCTGTTATGGTCTCCAGCCTGTTCTGGAACTACTGGGCTCAATTGAGTCTCTTGAGTTGGTTTTCTGAATAGATGCAACTATGCTTTTGATGCTAAGAAATCATCTCTTGATATCTTCCAGGACCTTTAGTAGACAATGAAGTTGAGGGAGGGTTTCATAACCATATCCTGAAGGTACTTATGTTACAATCACTTTGTTGAGCATTTATAGATTACCTGTTATGGGCCAGGTACTCTGCTAGATATCTTGAGGAAACCGAGATGAAGAAGCTTTGAAGGAGTTATAGTCTAATAGGAGAGATGCTGATGACTGATGGATTCATAAAAGAGTCCTAAACAGTTTGTGAAGATGTTCAGACCTTGGATTTACTTGTTCTTGTAGGATTCTTCTATTTTTTTTTTTTACCCAAATATTTCAGAAGGCAGAATACATCATTTGGCTTGTCCCTACAAATGTGCTTCTAGGGCTACCTTTCAATTCCTGGCTAGTGGCTTCCCTGTTGAGCCTACAACATGGAAATCTGAAGGAAACTTCTCCCACTGTGCTCTCTCTATCCCAACCCTGGACTAACCCCTGGCTCTTGTTTCATAGCTCTCCACCATCATAGATATGCTGGAAGGAGCTTTCTATGGCCTGGATCTCCTGAAGCTGCATTCGGTCACCACCAAATTGGTGGGGCGAGTGGATAAACTGGAGGAGGTAAGGAATATTCTGATTTCCCTTCCCCTCCCTTCCCTTCCCTTCCCCTCTCTTTTCTCTTCTTTTTTGCAGTCCTGGGAATTGAACCAGAGTATGTCACATGCTAGGCAAGTGCTTTTCCACTGAGCTACATCTTTATCTACATTTTTTATATTTTATTTTGAGTCAGGGTCTCACTGTTGACCACACTGGCCCCTAAGTTGCAGTCCTCCTGCTCCAGCCTTCTGGGTAGCTGGGATTACAGGTGTGCACCACTGTGCCTGGCTTCTCATGATATTTTTTTACAGAAAGCATGTGTCCTAACTAAACCCATTCTCTGTTAAGGTCTGTAAACAAGTCAAAATAACACCTGGTATTTTGCCAGGGGAATGTTAGAGTTCGTAAACAAGTCTGGATGGTGCCTGGCAAAATGCCAGAGAGAGTGGTTTGAGAAGTAACAAAAGTGAGCCATTAAATGTGGAGATTCCTTATTGGTTGACTGATGTATCTAGTTTATGCTAATTAAGATAAGCTGTGCAAAATGTATAAATACCTCTGTTGTCCTACAATTAACGCTTCCACTCCTGCTGTATCCATCGTCACCCCCTAGTTATTTTGCCCAGCCAGCCAGGCTGCGGCAATTCTCTTCTTTGGAAAGAGAAAAATATATTTTAAAAAATAAAAATGTAAAGACTTTATTCTTTTTCTCTATAAGAACTGTATAAATAATCTGTTTTAATTTTTATTTTGACTTCCAGGGAACTCAAAGCTAAGTGATATGTAAAATTACAATAAACATCTTACTTCATTTTTAAGGTAGAGTTGTCACCTCCTGGGAATGTGGTTATTGATTTGTTCTTTTTTTTTTTTTTAACTGTTCTAGTGCACATATCTCTGTGTGTGTATGTGTTGTATGTGTGAGAATGTGTGTGTATCTCATCCACTTAAGAGAAAGAAAACATAAAAGTGATCATTTTATTTTATTATTATAATCATTAACACATATTGATTGTACAAATAGTGGGTTCCACTGTGACATTTAAATATATGCGTATATCCCCCCTTGATCATGTCCATCTTCCCTTCTGTCCTTTCTTGCCATACCCTCTCTCCTCTGATTACTATTCCCATTCCCTTCTTTGAAAGCCCTCTTCCACTTTGAGGTCGTCTTTTTCAATTTTTTTTTTGTTTGTTTCCACATAATGAGAGAAAACATATGATATTTGTCTTTCTGTTTCTGGTTTATTTCACTCAACATGATGCCTTTCATTTCCATCTGTTTTTCTGCAAATGACATGATTTTATTTTTATGGATGAATAATAACTCAGTTGTATATATATATGTATCCTGTTTTCTTTATCCATTCATCTGTGGATGGGCCCCTGGGCTGATTTCATATCTTATGTATGGTAAAGAGTGCTACAGTAAATGTGTGCGCATCTTTTGAATGATGACTTTGTTTCCTTTGGATATATATACCCAGGAGTCATATGGCTGGATCATATGGTAGTTGTATTTTCAGTTTTTTGAGGAACCTTCATGCTGATTTCCATAGTGGCTGTTGGATTACCTATTTCTTGGTTGTTATGATTTTTTAAATTCTTTGTATATTCTGGACATTATTCCTCTGTCAGATGAATAGCAGGCAAAGATTTTCTCCCATTCTGTCGGTTGTCTTTTTCACTCTTGATTGTTTCCTTTGCTGTGCAGAAGCTTTTGAATTTGATGTAATCTTATTTGTCAATTCTTGCTTTCGGAAGTCCTATTCAGGAAATTGTTGGCTGTTCCAATATCTAGGGGTGTTTCCCTATTTTCTTGTAGTAGTTTCAACATTTCAGGTCTGATTTTTGTACAGGGTAGAGGGGTCTACTTTCAGTCTTATACACATGGATTTCCAGTTTTCCCAGAACCAACTACTTGTGAAAAGGCTGTCTTCTCTAATGTGTTTTTGTGTTCTTGTTGAGAATCTGTCAGCTGCAAATGAATAGGTTTATTTCTGGGTCTTCTATTCTGTTCAATTGGTCAGTATCTCTGTTTTTATGCTAACACATGCTGTTTTTATTACTATGGCTCTATAGTGTATTTGGATGCTTCTAGCATTGGTTTTTTTTTTGTTGTTGTTTGTTTGTTTGTTTTGTTTTTGCTCAGGATAGCTTTGGGTATTCACGGTCTTGTATGCTTTCATATGAACTTTAGGATTATTGTTTCTAGTTTTGTGAAGAATGGGTATTTTGATGGAGATTGTACTGAGTATGCAGAGAGTTTGGATATTTTAACAATATGAATTCTCCTACTCTAAGAACATGGGAGATCTTTCCATCTTCTAGTGTCTTCTTCAATTTCTTCAGTGTTTTGTAATTTTCAAAGCAGTCTTTCAGGGCTGGGGATGTGGCTCAAGCGGTAACGTGCTCGCCTGGCATGCGTGCGGCCCGGGTTCGATCCTCAGCACCACATACCAACAAAGATGTTGTGTCCGCCGAGAACTAAAAAATAAATATTAAAAATTCTCTCTCTCTCTCTCTCTCTCTCTCCCCCCTCACTCTCTCTTTAAAAAAAAAAAAAGCAGTCTTTCATCTCCTCAGTTAAGTTTATTCTTAGATTTATTTTTTTTGAAGCTATTTGGAATGGAATTGTTTTCTTGCTCTCTTTTCCAACAATTTTATTATTGGTATACAGAAAAGATATTGATTTTATATGTATGTTGATTTTGTACTTTGCTGTATTTTGCTTATCAATTCCAAGAGTTTTCTTGTAGCTAGAATCATATCATCCAGAGGGATATTTTGGCTTCCTCCTTTCCTATTTGTATCCCTTTCATTTTTTCTCTTTCCTAATTGTTCTAGCTAAAAATTCAAGTACAATTTTGAATAAGAGTGTTCAGAATGGATACCCTTGTCTTGTTCCTATTTTTGGAGGAAATGCTTTCATGTTTTCCCTATTCAGTATGATGTTGGATATGGGTATGTCATGTATAGTCTTTATTATGTTTTGGTATGATCCTTCTATACTTAATTTATTCAGGATTTTAATCATTAAAGGGTGTTAACTTTTATCTAATGATTCTTCTGCATCTACTGAGATGATAATGTGACATAAAAGTAATTTATAATCAATAATGTTCCTACATTGGACATTCAGGCTGTTCATGCCCAGGATGAATACCAGTCCATAATACCAGTAATATAATGTTCACAGTCAAAGTCACCACATCACTTTGGGTATGGAGGAATACACAACTGGTGCCATGGTTTTCATTTAATGGTATGTGATGTGATGTAAGAGTTATAAATAGTTATAGACATAACAATAATGGAGACATTGTTTTGTGGTTGTAATGCTTTATTTATAAATAAGAAAGTCTAGTCACCAGAAAAGTAATATTCATCATTCAACCCTACTGGTAAGAGGCTTATGGATATGTTTTATGGACTGGCATCTAGTTTTTGGACTGATATTTGAAATAGTTACCAAAGAGCTGCTACTTCAAATAGAAATCTATTCTTTAATTTTCATAATGTTACTTATAAGTGATAAATTTAATAAAGGAATAACTGTAAACATATCAGTATTCCTCATGGGGAAAAATGGACTTTTGAGGGTCTTTTTCGGGGTTCCCTGATAAGTGTTTAGTAGATATGGGATGTAAAAAAAATATAAGAATCTCTAGTTTGTAGCTGAAAGAGTACCTGACTGAGTCAAGACAGAGAAAGCTACTCTTTGCCTGCTATTCCCAAGCAACCATATCTTAGGTTCTCCATATGTAAAGTGGGAATGGAACCCTACCTACTCCATATGATTCCCGAGGGAATAAAATGCACACTAATTATTATGAAAATATTTTGAAATGATTAAACGTGGCACTTGAGTTATGACCAAGGAGAGATTGGGGCACACATTCCTACATTCCTTTGCCAAGAGAGCTAAGACAGAGGTGAAAAACATTGAAGTTAAAAGGATCATTCTAGCATGTTCCTTCTATTCCTAAAAGTAGTCTCAAAAATGTAAACCCAGCTCCTTCTCTACCCACCCTTAAGCTTGGCCCCTTCAGCTCTGAATGTTGCCATTTTGTTCTTGGTGGGGTGGCAGGTCCACGGTCACTTCAGTTATAAACTCTTAAGAAAAAGGGTGAGGGCACTGGAGTCAGAGCTTTGTAGACAGGTTGATGTGGCCAAGAGGATCATATCAGCCTCCTGAAATATCTGCCCATTCTCCCCAAAAGGGGCTACCTTAGAGACCTAGGACACAAGCCATCTTGAATCTCTCCTTCCCCAAGCATTACATTGAGAGCTGGAATGATGAGACTGGAAATAGTCAACACCGTCCTGCTCCCAGGGGACTTCATGCAAAACTTCTGTCTGATCCTTCCAGAATGGTTCAAAAGGAATTGAACCAGGGTCCGATATTGGACAGTATCTATGTTTCCTGAGCCTCCCCTGAGATATGCCCCTTTAAGAAAAGGACTGTATTTCTATGGATCAAGGGGCATTGGCAACATCTGCTTTTACCTGACTTTGGTAAACATGTGGTTTTAGTCTGTCTAGAGAATACAGATTGGGAAAGTTAGCTGTAGGGGAAGAGCAGATGGCTTGGGAGGCCAAGGTCAGGGACCCAGCCTCTGAGGGGGCCAATGGGCTGGGTTCTGATCAAGGGCTACAGTTCATCCCCAACCTTATCTAGCAGCAGAGCCTCCTCCTTACTGGCCAAGGGTAGGAGTGTGGATGAATTTGGTGCAGTGCCAGCTCAAATGTGTGGTATCCTGTGTATAGGAGCACAGTAACTGGGGCTTGGCCAAAATGAACTTTGTGTTTTTTTTTTTATTTTGATACTGGGGATTGAACCCAGGGATGCTTAATCACTGAGCTACATCTCCAGTACTTTTTATATTTTATTTTGAGACAGGGTCTTGCTAAATAGCCTCACTAAATTGCCAAGGCTGTCTTTGAACTTAAGATCATCCTGCCTCAGCTTCCTGAGCCACTGGGATTATAGGCATGCAGCACTACACCCAATGAACTTTATTTATTTATTTAGTTAGTTAGTTAGTTGTAGGTGGGCACAGTACCTTCATTTCATTCATTTATATGTGGTGCTGAGGACTGAACCCCGGGCCTCACACATGCTACATGAGCGCTCTACTGCTGAGCCACAACCCTAACCCCAAAACAAATATTTTTATATGGATGGTAATATCTCTTCTTTCAAAACTGTGGTATTTAGTAGCAAACACTGGACTTTTATAATAACGATCCCTTATATTTGTATAACATTTTACAGTTTCTAACATTTCATATACACTTAGTCCACTTGTTCCTGTGAGCTGGGCAGGATGTGAGATCTAAGGAAATTAGATGAATCCCCTGAGATCACCGTGCAAAGACATATAGGGTTGGAGCTCAGGCCTTTTGGCTCATCGTCCAGGGCTCTTTCTAATCAACTGCGTCAGTTTCTTCGAATCATTCTTGTCTGCCCTGTAAGCATCAGTTTTTCCTAACCAGAACTTGAAAATAACAGTTCTTCCAAGGGAGTTTCTAGGCAGGACTGTGGCTGCATCTCATAAGCCTCATTAAACAGAATTAAAGTTGAGTTGGGGAAGGTCCCACCCAATGGGAGTTTTCCCAAAACCACAGTCCAAGAGACAGGGTGCTGTGGTATGACAGGAGGGTCTTTGGTTGGGCCCAGCAGCCATGGAATGGAATACTGTATCTTGGATTAAGGTTGTCTCCTGGCTTGTGCCGGCTGTCTGGAGTGTACAGTAATTGAAAAGGCAGAATGTTGGGTAAATGGATAAAACATTCCCTCTCCAGCCTGGCTCTGCAGAAGGAATGGAAGTGAAATTCTGCTCTGGGTCCTTGGATATTCTTAAATCCCAAAGGGAGTTCTTTGAAAGTCAGACAGGACAACGGGGGTCAGATTGGAAGGGCTTTTTGCCCAGAGTCAGATCAGTGCTTGGCAGTATAAATGGGCACATGTGTGTACATCCACCTTGGGTACATAGGAGGATGTAGGAATGGAAACTTCATTTGCAGAGGAAAGGGGAAGGAAGGAGAGAGAAATGGAATCTGAACTGTTCAGAGCCTCACACTCAGGAAAATCAGCTCTGGGAGCTCTGCCTAGTGGGATGATTTGGTTTAAACTTTTGTCTTAAATTGTGAAAAATAACAGCACAGATAAGTGCACAATGAGTATACAGCTTGATAACCTATTATAAAGCAAACACCCCTGTCATCATTATCCAGCTTCAGAAATAGGTTAATATTAACATCCCCCAAGCCCTCCCTACAACATGTCTTCTACTCACACCCCCTTCCTGCGGGGAACCTCTCTTTTCAGAGCCTTATATTTTAGTTATCTTTCTTGATTTTTTTATAGTATTCACAAATAAGAATACATCCCCCAAATCTCCCAAAATAATTCATCCTCCAATATAATATTTTTGCCTGCCTGCTTGCCTTCCTTCCTCCCTTCTTTCCTTCCTTATTTTCTTTCTTTACCAGAGATCAAACCCAGGGGTGCTTTCACACTGAGCTATATCACCAGCCATTTCTTATTTTTGAGACAAAGTCTCACTAAGTTTCTGTGGCTGGCCTAGAACTTGCAATCCTCCTGCCTCAGCCCCTCAAGTTGCTGCAATTATAGACCTGTACCAGCATGTCCAGCAGTCTAATTTTGCCTCTTTTCTTTCTTTTTAAAGGGAATTTATAATTTATTATTTTTATTTTTAAATTTAAAAAAATTTTAATTATTGATGAAGGTTTATTTTTATTTATTTATACACGGTGCTGAGAATTGAATTCAGTGCCTTACACATTCGATGCAAGCACTCTGCCACTGAGCTACAAACCCAGCCCTATTTTAAAATTTTTTATTGGTGCATTAAATTTAATAGTGGGATTCATTGCACATAACATAATTTGGTCAACTTCATTCCTCCTCTTTCCTGCTCCTCCTCCTTCCCAGGAACCATTTTGCCTGTTTTGGAATTTTAAATGTACAGAATTCTACAGAATTGTGTGTGTGTTAGTGATGTGTGTGTATGAGTGTGTGTGTGCATGTATTGGGCTTCTCTTATTCAATTTCATGTTTTTGATATTTACCTATATTGTTTTTGTGTCTTGCTCATTCATTTTTATTGCTATGTATTATTCTATTGTATGACTATGCCACAACATATTTACCCATCTCCTAATGATAGATATGTGGATTGTTTTCAAGTTCAGAATTCATAGTGGCCCACGAACAGCCCTGTGAACATCTGAAAAGGGAAAGAAGATGTAGGAAGTGGGGGGTACAGTGTTAGATTGGGGGTACAGTAATTGGGCACAGAGCATAGGATCTAGGGAAGATGGGAAATAGAAGTCTACAAGGAAAACCTGTAGCTTCCAAAGACATAAACCCTGTTCATTGCACATAGACCCAAGTTTGGCATTGATTCAACTGGAGAAAAGACTTTCATCTGAACTCCCAGAGACTTATAGGCTGCCCAGACCTAAAAATGGATTTGTGAGGCAGCAGGACTAGAAGCATGGGATAGTATCATGTACTGCTTCCATGAGCAGATTTATTTTCAAAGTGGTAGAAAAAGACAGGGACAGAGTATAATCTCTAGCATTAAAGTACTAACTGAATTAACGTATTCCCATAAAAGTTGAAAATCTTTGTGGTAAACCCTCCTTCACGGTCTAGCTGCAGTATACCTGTAAACATTTATAAATTCTTGGTATGCTCATGACTGTGTGCATATAGACCTTCATATCCCTATAAGCTTCCACGGTGTGATATTTGTAATGGAAGCTCTGCCCCGTGTGGTGTGTGTGATTCTTCTCCTTCTTTCTCACCTCCCCGCTGGAGTTTGTGGACTCCATCCATGGGCACAGATAGGCACCAGGGAACTTGGTGTGTCAGTTGAAGGCTTCACTCCTCATTATGTTGCCCTCATGGAAGATCTGAAATCTGTTATGGGTTTAGCAGACCCAGAACTGGCCCGCATCTCAGAATGTGGGAGCTTCTCTCCCAAACCTAAAAGTTTGGTGGCTTTTGGGTTTTCCAGCATACAATGCAAGATCAAAGGAGGATTCCTGCCCCTTGGGGATGTATCTTTTTATCATTAGTAGAAAAATGTAATTTTCATCTGTGCATTCCTGGCAGAGACTTAGGGGAGCTGTGTCTTTCCAAGTCTCCTCTTTCCCAGCCTCCTTGTGCTCCCATCAAGACACCCCAACTTGTCACTGTCTCCTGATTGAATCTACTTCTGCAGAAGGTTCACAGTCGGCCATTTTACTCTTTCCTCAAGTGCAGACTTGGAGAGGAGTGTCACTCACCCTGTCCTCCTGAAGAGAAAGAAGGCAGAGGGCTGGAGGTGATGTCGCTAAGATACATTTTGATGTTAAGGTTATTTAATTCAATTTACATCTTAATATGAGTTCAACCTCTCTTGGGGTTGTATATCCTTAAAATCGAATTTGCCACCATGGATTGTGAGCTTTTTTCTTCTTGGCTTATGGTGTAAGAGTCAGCCCTCCATCTGCTGGCTTAGGAATAGCTGATAGCTGCCAGGATGTGAGGAGTGCGTGGTTATTGCAGAGGATAAGGTTCCCCCTCATGCAGAAATTCATCATCAGAGGCCTGGGACTTCTGCTCTGCACGTGTTGACTCTCCTTCCAAGCTTGGGGTCTTTTGAGGGCAGCCAGGGTCTAAGTCCTCTCTTTGTGTCTCCAGTCCTAGCCTAGCACCTGCCGTGGAATGGAAGCTGAGCAGCTGTTTGGATGGATGGGGGATTAAGGCAGCAGCTGGTGTCTCCCTTACCTCAGGCCTGCCTGCCTGTCTCCACCAGCTGTGCTTGAGGGATTGGACCCCTGCTGCCTTTTCCGACATTAGGAGACGGCTGTTTCCAGCTGCTCTTCCCCTCTATTTCTCTTACAGGGGCTGGGGGGCAGCTGTCAGCTGGGTGGCTGATCCAGGCCATCTGGTCCTTGTTGGGTCCTGGAGGGCTCAGAGGGGGAAGGGCAGGGTGAGCTAATGAAAACCCAGAGCCCTCCTTGGATATAGTGGCACAGGCCTGCTATGTGATTTGGGGGACAAAGTTTGTCCCACCTGCAGTCTAGCCCAGTCTCCTCCAACAGGTGTCTTGTGCCTCTCTCCCACATACCAGCCTTGGGTCCTCTCTTCCTCCCTGGCCTAGTCATACCAACCTTAGCTGTTCCTCCTTTCACACCTAGGTATGTCCACAGTCCTCTTTGATGCCAGGCACTCATCCATTCTCAAAACTAAGATCGTCAATGTAGATACCATCATCACTTCTTTTTTTTTCTTTTCCATTTTTTCCTTCTTTTCTTCCTCCTCCTCCTCCTCCTCTTCCTCCTCTTTGTCTTCCTCTTGTCATCCCCCTCTTCCTCTTTTCCCTCACTATACCCCCAGTCCTTTATTAAAATTTTTGAGACAAAGTCTCACTAAGTTGCCCAGGTTGGCCTCAAACTTGCAATCTTCCTACCTTAAACTCCCAAGTTGGCTGGGATTACAGGTGTCCATCATAGTCCCTGGCTTATTCTTTCTTTTCCCAAGGGTCCTAGAGAGATTTCATCACTTCTGTCCTATGGTTACATTACCAGGCTATGACTATGGAGCGGATTTCACACCTTATCTCCAGAGCCAGCATTTTTCCTCCTGTGTCCTCCCATTCACAGGGAATGGCCAGAGTCCTGCAGCATGGTCATCTTTCCCCCTAGCTTAAGCCACTGCATGATCACACTTGTCTAAGAGCTGGACAAGTCGAGTCCATAGCCAGGGCACAGCCTTTCCAATGCCATTCCATCAATCTGCACATCTGGTTGTGTTAGCCCACCCACAGCTCACTCAAGCTGTGGTTTTTTGTTTGTTAGTTTGTTTTTGGCGTGCTGGGGATTGAACCCAGGGCCTTGTGCATGCTAAGCAAGCACTCTACCAACTGAACCATATTCTCAGCCCCTTAGCAAGCTGTGTCGACCAGCTGTGCTCACCAATGATAGCCAGCTGTACCTCAGACTCCATCTACGTTCTGATCCCCCTTGCCAAGGGACCCTTTCCAGTTTACTTGCTTCCTATTCCCTGCTCTCTGTGTGTCTGACTGAGACCTGTCCCCATCTGTCCATGTGGCCTTGCTCTCAGAAGACAATCTCCTGTTTCCAAACTGCATAGCCCTTCAGCATGCCCCTCCTGCAGGGTGACATTTGTTCTGTGAACCCTCTCAGTTCAAGCTTTTCAGAACACCTCTCTAGCTGAAGGAGTCATGACAGAGTTCCCAGATCTTAATTGTATCCATCCTTCTGTCCTAGTCCTCTAGCTGCCTCTCCCCCCCCCCCACCTTCCCTCTTCACAGCGCCAGCGTCCTTGGGAGGGACCATGTGGCACACTGGCACCCTTCCCATCTCCTCTGCCACCTTGCTAGCCCTGCCCACAAGCCAAGTTGCCTGCACCATAAATGTCACAGTTGCAGCTGTCCCAGAGGGGAAGAGCCTGAGGCATGAGGTCATGGGGTTCAGTTGTCTGCCAGGGTAGGATCTAGAGCACTCTGCATTAGGAGCGTCCCCTGCCCTGCCTAAAAGAACCCACAAAATGCTCTTGGTGTGAGGGAAGCAGAGCCCTAGGGAGGAGTAGGGAACAAGGCAAGGTCAGCAGCTCCGGGTTGGGGTGGGGGTGTCCAAGGAAGGGCAGCTGCTGCTGCTGCCCTAGGGACACCAGCTGGCTTAGCCCAGCAGGCCAATGGGGTGATGCCACTTCTAGCCCCGTGTTTATTCAGGCGACTGGCGGGCTTTGCTGTTCCCACGAGGGGAATAAACTATACTGCTCCTCTGGGTTCTCAGAGCCAGGCTGGCCTCAAACCCTCCTCTGTGGAAATCTAGAATAATGGCTTCTACTGAAAGCAGAAGAGATTGGAGATTATAAATCAGTGAGCAGGGGTCCCTCTGGGGATCAGGAGGCAGGAGCTACATTTGTGGGGCTGCCCCTTGCCTCACTTAGGGCCAGTTTCAAGGTATTCGGGAGTCAGGTGAGAACTTATTTCAAATAAAAAAAGATATTCTGTCCACATAGAGTTGCCAAAACTTTTCATAGAGTCCTGTATCCACCACAGGGAACCAGAACACAGGGCGACAGGTATGGATTACGTTAGTCCCACCCTTAGTATAGGGGCCAAGATTGTAAGGTGTTAGTTCTCAAGGTAGTCTATTATCAAGGTGGCTAAGGGGTCAGTACCTTTGTCTGTCAGATTGCCCTGACGTAGGGCAGCACTTTTCACTAGTTAGGATCTTCTTGTTTGTTTATTGCTTCCTGCCTGCTTTCGGAGGGTGATCTTCACCAGGGCACCAGGTTCATTGGTCTTGCTCACACTTGATCCCTCAGCACTGGACACATTCATGAAAGAACAACACACTGGACCTAGAGGGCTCTGTTATCTTAGGACAGAGAACTACAGCAGGGACATCCACAGTCCTGCTCTTGACAGGTGCTTATGGATTATGGAAATGCTTGAACCCCATTAAGATACCAGAATCTCAGCCTGAGGAAGACCTGCCCCTCTCAGAGCCTCTCACACAGTTCTGCCCCCTTTTCCAGCAGCCATACTTAAGGTGGCACTTTTCATGCTTGTTTTGTTTTTTGGTAAGATACTGGGGATGGACTCCAGGGGCCCTTCACCACTGACTGAAGTACATTCCCAACCTGCTCCACTTTTATTTTGAGTTTGTTGAAGCTGGCCCCAACCTGTGATTCTCCTGCCTCTTCCTCCAGAGTTGCTGGGATTACAGGCAGGCCTGCACCCATACCAGTTTGAAAATCTGCATTTCTATAAATTCCTGTATGATGCTGATGCTGTTGGTCTCTACCTACCAGGACCAGGGCCAGGAGGCTGGGTGCGGATTCAGCTCAGCAGCTTTTAGGGGGCAGGGGAATACTGGGGATTCCATAAAGGGCCTCACACATAGTAGGCAAGTGCACTACCACTGAGCTATACCCTGAGCCCTTTTTAAAATTTTATTTTGAAACCCTCTCATTAAATAGCCCAGGCTGGCCTTGAACTTGCAATCCTCCTCCCTCAGCCTCCCAAACTGCTGGGATTACAGAAGTGTACCACCATACCTGGCAAGCTCTGCCACTTTTTAAAATGACTTTCAGCTATTAAGGTAGCTTAATAATAAAGCTTTTGCCTAGCATGTGCAAGGCCCTGAGTTCAATCCCCAGTATACTGCAAAAAAAAAAAAAAAAAAAAAGAAAGAAAAATTATAAAATGACTTTCAGCAAATCATAGCCTTATTCAGGGCCTCAGGATTCTTTCTATGAAAGGTTAGGCTTGAGTTCTGGGGTCTGTTCCAGTTGTGACAGTCTATGAAAAATAACCACTTAACATATTCCATGCACATCTCTGTGTATTAACTCACTCAGTCCTTATAACAATGCATAGGGAAAGTGCTAGTACTATACTATCCCCATTTTTACAGATAGGAGACTGAAGCAGAGGGAGTTTGAGTAATTTGCCTGAGATCCCAGATCTAGGAATAGAAGTAATGAGGTATGAACCAGTTTTCTCCAGAACTCATGCTGTTAACCATTGCTCTTGACTGTCCTTAACAGCCTCCATGAAGAATGACTGCACACCCAATAAGACCACTCACTCTGGGAATTCTCAAAACAAGACCTCTTTCTCATGCACTTTTGCTCTTACAGTTAATTCTGTGCAATTTACAGAGGCTGGTCTGGCTTAAGCCCCATAGAACACAGTGAGTCCTTCCAGGGCTTAAAATCTGGCATGCATTGAGATGTCCTGAGAATGGCATGGCCAATGTTTCTGGAGTCTGGTTAGTTTAACAAGCATCTACTGGGCTTCTCTGGGCAGCCTCCGTAAGAGCCATTGGAGCCACAGTGTCTGGGTGTCACGGTCTGCCTGGATATATACACGTTGCCCTGGCTCTGAGCCACCAAGGCTTCCCTCTGGGACATTAGTAACATCTTACCAGGCTGCAGATCTGTGGCTGGCCATGTCTGAACTTTACACTTCCCATGTCTATCTGTTAAGGATGATGAAAAGCAAACACATCCTGTATTTTGCATAGTTGCTTCCTCTACCAACCTCATAAACAGGGCCCAGAGAGCATCACATCAAACATTTTAGATGCTCATGGAAACCTTAGTATAGGGGCCAAGATTGGAAGGTATTAGATCTCAAGGTGGTCAAACTTCTCTAAAAATAACTCCAGGAGACAGGAGTTGACAGCTTTCCTATGATTCAGATCCTATTCAGTGTTTAACTTCGGCTGGATGCTGCCTCTGCTGCCCCCAGCCCACTCTTGCCCTGCTCTGAACTCACTAAACCTCACTCATAGAGTATAGGTAGTCTGTAATCCAGGACAAGAACCCCATGAGCATTTAGGTCCTTTTTCTCTGCCATACTGCATTTTAGACACTTGGAAGACACTCGCCAGAGTTGGTTGACGGAAATGTAGCTTTGGCCCTTTATGGTATAAACCAGGTCTGAATAGGGCTGATATGCCAAGGAGGGGTGGTGTAGGGAAACTTCCCACTGGTGATAGAAAGGTTTGAAGTTAGCCTATCAATTGTCTACGTAAATGATACTAAAGCTAGAAAATAGTTTGTGCTCATTAGAATAGCAAACGGAGTTGATTTTTTTGGCCCCTCTTCTAAAATTGCTTGGAAAATCTTTAACTGAGCAACTGATTTACATGTGCAGATGAATAGAGGTTTGTTATAGTGTTCTTCATCACTGGGTAAGGCAGACTCTACAAATGACAGGAAAGGAGCCAGGTCTCCTAGGAGTGGCAATGCTATTATTAGAAAAACAATGATGGTTTGGGCAATATTTCCAACAGTTGGACATCCTGTGCCCTGCCTGGGGCTGGGCACACTCTTGGGCTGCAGTCACTTATTGGCCAATTCCTCAGGAGTGTTCTCAGGAGTCTCCATGTCTATTGTGTATCTAGGCTCCGTGGCTGCTGGCTGCCTCCTGCATGTCTTAAAACACTGTAACAGATTCTCTTTTTGAATCTTCTCTCTTCCCAGGAAGTTTCTAAAAACCTCACCAAGGAAAACGAGCAAATCAAAGAGGACATGGAAGAAATCCGAACTGAGATGAATAAGCGAGGCAAAGAGAACTGCTCTGATAACATCTTAGACAGCATGCCAGACATCCGCTCAGCTCTGCAGAGGGATGCAGCGGCAGCCTACGCCCACCCAGAGGTACAGCCCCAGCCCCTAAGGTCCTCTTCTTACAGCAGTGGGGGTATGATGCTGGTATCTCTCATTTGCATAGAGCTTTTCAGGGTTCAGTCCTTTAGCAGTCATGGTCTCATTTCATCTGTACTTAGTTCTGTAAGTGCACTAGGCAGGGGATGATCCCATTTACTTAACCCTGAAGCCCAGAGAAGTTCAGTGAGTAAGTGTCGAAGCCAAGACTCAGATCAGGATCCCTCCAGTCCCAGCCTCATTCTTTTCATTATACCCATCATGCATTTGTGATCACTGACAGAAAAGGAGGACATACGTGTTGCCTAGCATGGGACCATACAGGCTCATTCCGCTGTCCTGGCATCATTAATAACATCTTTTTTTTCTCAGAAATGTCCCTGCTTGAAAATGATAAATTACATGGTTCCCCCATTTGCAAAGGGTTTAGTTATTTACTACATACTTTCACCACTAACTGTGTGGTCTTCACCGCAGCTCTGGAAAGTAGGCCAGGCAGAGGTCAATACCCCACTATCTTGCAGACGACACAGATCCAGCAATGTTCCTTATCTCCCTGGCTCAGTTGGAAAGCAAAGGCAGAGCCTCAAACCTCTATTTCTTCCCATCCAGTTCTGTCGCTAATATGAAGCTACACTTTTGGGAAATAGAGCACTGTCTAAGATAATTTGAGTGATGCCAAAAGATCTGCTTGCTTAAAAGTGCCTCTACATTTAATGCCTGTTTCTTTTGGCTCCGGTTACTACCAACTTATGTTTATGTGCTAATGATTAAATGCAATGTACTGAGTTATATACTAAATTCATTGCCAAGGAACAGGCATTAATTTGGAAGATAACCTGAAAGTGTGGAAGAGGAAACAAGTAAATTTTGGTGGCAGGACTGGAAGAGTCCTGTAAGACATGCTGTTAGCAAAGCTGGTCTGGACAAAGTTTTATAAAAGGGTCTCAGGGACAGAAACACTTCAGGGAAGCCTTGCTTACTGACTTAAACTGGACACCAAGAATCAGTGGTGGATGCACATTGGTGCCTTGGGGATAGGTGTGTCATTGAAAAAATCCCTCTGTGGAAAGTAGGTATGGGGGGGCTGGGGATGTGGCTCAAGCGGTAGCGCACTCGCCTGGCATGTGTGTGGCCCGGGTTCAATCCTCAGCACCACATACTAACAAATGTTGTGTCTGCCGAAAAACTAAAAAATTCTCTCTCTCTCTCTCTCTCTCAAAAAAAAAAAAAAAAAAAAAAGAAAAGAAAGAAAGAAAGAGCGTAGGTATGGGTATGGGTTGAGCAGGGTCTGGGTCAGTTAGATTCCCTGAGCCAGTTCCTCTGTGTGTTGTGACGTGAACAAGGTTGGGAAGTGTGTTAGCTTTCTGTTAATGCAACAAAACACCTGAGATAATTGACTGAAAAAGAGAAAAGATTTAATGTGGCTCACAGTTTCAGAGGTTTCAGTCCATGGTTGGTTAATCTCATTGCTTTTGGTAGGGCGTATGTGGTACCCCAAAGCCAGTCACCTCATAGTGGCTAGGAAGCAAAAGAGAAGATGAGAAAGAGGCTCGGGGTCCCTGCACCTCCTCCAAGGGCATGCCTTCAATGATCTACCTTCTTCCCATCTCTCAAAAACACCATGGGCTGAGCCAACCCTTTAACACATGGTCCTTTGGGGGACACTTAAGGTTTGAACTATTGTTTTGCAGAACTTTATGAGTTGAGAGGGAAGGAAGGCTGGGTATGTGGCTCAGAACTTTAGGATAAAGAAACTCATCACAGAGCTTCCAAGCAGGCCACAGCAAAGGGTTTAGGGAATCTTGGTCACATGTGTACTGGAGGCGGGACAGCAGGCAGATTAGGTCTCTGAGGCAATAAGCCCTGAAAAAGAATGGTGCCTGCACCTCCCCGATATATAACCAAAGTACAAACAATCCCAGACCATAGAATAATTATAAGGCAGGGCAATAAGTCTTGCTTTGCCCATGATGACTACTTTGGTGATTTTTTGGAAATATCATATTCCTTCAGAAATTATTTTTATTCTCATTTTGGGGTGTCCCCAACATGCTGCCCACTAAGCATGTGTTTAGTCTGCTCGGTGGGTCACCCCTGAGTGGGCCTGAACTTGTAACGGAAGAGCCACGGAAGAGCCAGGGGACTTTTGACAAGAAGGGGAATGGAAGGCACCTGCTGATCACATGTGGAGCCAGAACCTTATCCCAGTTCATCTGGCCTCCCCAGCCACCAGCTGCCCAGGGGAGCCAGCATTCCTGACCATCTCTAGCTTCCAGTTTCCCAGTCGGCTAGGCTGGAGGATTTATCTGTTGTCTTGATGACACAGTATGTGGTATGCTCAAGGAACCCAGCTCAGATTTCCTGAGGGCAAACAGCAAACCAAACCAAACACACTAAACTCTTTTTCTCCTTGCTCAGCAAAGTCCTTCCCCTCCCCAAATTCCCATTCAGCACAGTGCTGCAGTTAGCACAATCCACCCAAACCAGACGGGCGGGGTGGTCAGGGGAAGTGGTAAAGAAGACCCTAAGGTAGGATCTTCCTCTCCCTTTGCAACCCTGTCTCTTTAGTGAACCCCATGCCGAAAAGGGGGTCGATGGACATGGTTGTTCATTTTCAGGGTTCTTGCAGATGACGTCAGGGGTTTCTTGGAATGGTGAGTGGTCAATTTGTAGGAGGCCTCTCTTCAACCTGGCCCCTGCCTAGAGGGTTGGCAAGGGGCTGGGGGACTGGAGTGGAGAGGGCAGGGTGGGAATGGGAACATCAGTGCCAGGAGTTGAAGTCATACAACAGCCTCTTGGATTAACAGAGAGGAAATCAAAGCTTGGTCGGAGCAGCTGCCGCCCAGTGCAGCCTGTCGCCAGTGAATCCAGGGAAATTATATGTTCCCTGGCAAAGGCTGTCCATGGTCTTGCTCCATCTCCTTGGCTGGAACAAAAAAAAACTGAAGTTCCCACCCTTGCCTGGGAGCCTGGAACTAAAGACAGTTGCTAGGGTTTGCCACGAAGAAATGACAACCTCCTTTTGCAATGCAGAGGAAAACCAGGGCTCGGCAATTAGGTGCCTCTCTGGGTCTGAGTCAGGGGATGTGGCCGGGGGGCCTCTTGTCAGCCTCCCAGACAGCTCTTTCCACTGGGAAATGAGGGATCTCCCAAGTCTGCTGGGCAGTAGCCAGACCGTGGCCCTGAGGTCACGGGGATGTAAGGGAGTTTTGGGATGGCAAACAAATGGTCCTGTGGTCACAGCTGTGGGTAGTGTGGCTCAGAAAAAGAAAGAGTGCAGACCCCAAAGTATGGGCCTGTTTGTTGGTCATGTGATTAGATAAGCACCACTTCCTCAGCCCCTTCAATTAAACGATTTTCAACTAAACTGCTAAATGACTCTGAGCCTCGGTTTCCTCATCTGTAAAATGTGGATAGCAATAACTACTCTGCCCCGTGATGGTGGAAGGGTTAGAAATAATATGAAGGGTCATAGCCGTAATAAGTGCTTAGTAAAATATCATTATCAATGACCAGGTGTCCACCACACCTCTGGATAAGGTCACTTCATCATCAAGAACAGGGACTTCAGGGAGGGACAGGTAGCTGGAGTAGGGGCTGCCGAGGGCATGGTCAGCATGTGGGCCTCCTTCTTCGGGGAAGCTCTTTGGCCCCAGCCAGGGAAGGCTGGCAGAGAGGTGTCTCTTGCATTCCAGGAGTCTGTCGCCACTGCGTGCCAGGAGAGAGAGATACAGGCGTGTTTGGGAACTGCCATATCTCTTGCACCATCTGAGTAAACTCTTGTCACAGGAAAACAAGAACAGACTTGGAGGTGTGGTTGGGAATAAGGACTCTGGGTTTCTCCAGGCAAAAATTTAAAGGTCAAAACAGACTGTTTTTTTTTTTTTTTTTCCTCCTGTGCAAAGTGAAGAAATTGGCTGTGGTGGTGGGTCCCTGCAGTTAAGGTGAAGTGGCCGAGGCCCTATTCTGCCTCCAGGCCTTTGCCGTCTGGGACATAGGTTTTATTTCTTCATGGGCTCTGTGGTCAAGGAGGATTTTGCCAGGACCCAGAATTACAGAGTCTGCCTCCTCCTGGTAAAAAGGGGGAGGTTTTGATGGCTCAAGTGACAGCAGGAAGCTACCTCTTCTTTATTACCTGTTGGAGGCCTTGTGACAAAAGATCTGGACCACATTCCTCTCAGTTTCCACACTCTCCTGAAGGAGCCGTGCCTCTCAGAAGCTGGACTACCTGAAGTGTGGCCCTGACTTTGAGCCCAGCTGGATCACCAGCCTTGTGCCCATTGTCCTTTGCTTTTTAAATTTAAGGGAGCATACTCTATGGGAAGGGAATATGACTGAACAGCCTAGTGCAGGACTGAGACCCTGCCCTACTGTGGACACAAGAGGTCAGTTCTTGCCAACTGCAGTGGCTCACACCTGTAATCCCAGTGACTCAGGAGGCTGAGGCAAGAGATCACAAGTTTGAGGCCAGCCTGGGCAGCTAAACGAGACCCTGTCTCAAAATCAAAATTTTAAAAAGGCTGAGTGTGTGGATCAGAGGCAGAAGCACTTGCTTAGAATGTGCAAGGCTCTAGGTGCTATCCCTAGGACCACACAAAAAAGAAAGCAAACAAAAATAATAGAAAGGTTTGTTGTCGTTTCACAAAGAAGAGCTCTGGAGTCAGACAGTCCACAGCTGGTATGGTTAGCTCCAAGACACAGTGATTTCCGTCCTCCAGAATACCCTCGGGATCCACAAGGGGATGGCTGCTCAGCTCCAGCCATCTTGTTCACATTTTAATCCAGGAAAACGAGGAAGAAAGCAAAAGATGCCTCCCTACTTAGTTGGCACTCCCTTTTAGCAACTCTTCCGAAAGCTCCTCCAACCAGCTTCTTCTGCCTATACCCCACTAGTGAGAATGTCCATGTCCATAATATCGGGTGTCTG
The DNA here is from genome assembly GCF_052094955.1 of Ictidomys tridecemlineatus. NCBI lineage: Eukaryota > Metazoa > Chordata > Mammalia > Rodentia > Sciuridae > Ictidomys > Ictidomys tridecemlineatus. Next base: position 116,044,471 of record NC_135487.1, read on the forward strand.
TTAGGATTTGGATAATCAATTAGAAATCTCTGCCACAAGGAGTGAAGTGGGGTCAGAGAGAAAAGATTAATTCTGTATGAGAAGGTGTGGGCTATTTCCTGGGAGGCCTGGGATTTTAGATGTCTTTAGAAGTGGGTAGATTTTCGTAAGTGGCTATATGTGGAGGGACATGGAGAGGAGTTGGTAATAACTTTCCAGATAGGAAGTAAAAAATAGTCTGAGCAAAGATCCAGCTGCTCAGAAGAGCTTAGGAGTTCGTTAACTGACTAACCTAGAGTGTGGGTATTGATGGAGTAGGCAAGAGAAGAAGTCAAGGACTTTGGACATTGTTCTGTATGCAGTAGGAAGTGTTTGGGGCTGGGGAGTGACAGAGTTGTCGGGTACCCATTCTGATAGCTATAAAACCAATCAGGCTTCATCTGGAGACAGTGTGCCTGATGGTCTTCAGGCTTCATGTCCCATCTGGGCACCCTCCCCTCACATTTGTCTCTCTGGAAGCAACTTAGGGCTAAGTTACCTAGGCCAGAGCTGAGAGTAGAACTGGGTTCTCTGGGCAGAGTAGCACTGAGGTCAGAGACATCAATTCCGCAGCCTCACTGCCTGGGTTCAAATCCTGCTTCTGCTACTTACTTGTTGTGGGATCTTGGGCAATTTTAATGACTTCTCTGTGCCTCTGTTTCCTAATCTGTAAATGAGCATGATAAAAATGGGACCCTACCTCTCAGGGCTAATGGGAAGATTTACTTATTTAATGTTTCTAAACACACATGAAGTAGCTAAAACAGGACACGGCTCTTGGGGAGTGTTACTGTTATCTCTCTGGCTTTGCCCCCACCTAACCACTCTCTCTCTGACCAGTGACCTGACCTTCCCTTGTGTCCCCTCTGAGGAGCAGTATGAAGAGCGGTTTCTGCAGGAAGAAACTGTGTCCCAGCAGATCAACTCCATTGAGCTCCTGCAGACTCGACCCCTGGCCCCACCTGAGGTGGTGAAGCGGCAGCGACCCCTTCACAGGCAGGTCCATCTGAGGGGCCGGCCGGCTTCCAAGCCCACCGTCATCCGGGGCATCACCTATTATAAAGCCAAAGTCTCTGAGGAAGAGAATGACATCGAAGAGCAGCGTGAGTTGGGGCCAGCAGGGAGGGAGTGGCCATTTGGACCATGTGAGATGGAGCCACACACACCTCCCACAGTCCGGATGACTGTTGTAGCCCCCACGCTGCAGGGTTACAAGTTATCCAGAATTGTGGTGCAGTTCTTTATAATTTACTAAGTGGTCTTGATGCAAGTTACTTAACTTCTCTGGGCTTGCAGAAGACCACATGACAGAATGTGGCTGAGCTGGAAGGGACTTCAGTGCCCTCTAGCTCAGTCCTCCCTGTTTGCAGATTTGAGAGAAACAGTTTGGGGGAAAGATGCCTTAGAACCACATGGTAGGCTTCTACCACCTGTTTCTCCCTCCAGGGCCTTTGAGCTTACTATCTGAGCCTCCAGAACCTCCCCCTTTGGATCTCATCCTTATTATTTATTTATTTATTTTAACAGAAAATAGCTTATCCCTCTCCTCATCATTTTAATCTTGTTTCCTTAACACTTCCTCTGCCTGTGCTCTTCCTGGTCTCCTGCCTCCTCCCGTCCTTCTCTTGTCCCCTTTCTATTCCTTGTCCCGGAGTCCCCCAAAGGCCCCCATTCTTTTCCTCTCCCCAGGCGAGCTCCTTCCACTACCTGATCTAAGCAGCGGCCTCCTGGGTATGCTCCCTCTTTTGGTCTTTTCCTCCATCCAGTTTATTCTCAGCAGCTGGCAGTCATTTGGCTCATTCTGAACTGTGTTTTGGTCTTTTTATTCTTGTTGGTGTCCTTATTGATTTGGGGGAGCTCTTGAACATATTCTGGATTCAGATCCTTTGCCAGCGTATGCATTGCAAATATTTGCTCCCCACCTGGCTTGCATTTTCAGTTCCTCTTTCCTTTTCTTTCTTTTTTCCCAGTGATAGGGAGCAAACCCTGGGCCGAATGCCTGCAGGCCAGGCAAGTAGTTGACCACTGACCTGTGTGCCCTCAGCCCTGCTTTTAGAGTCCATGAAGTCTGATTTACTAATGATCTTTTTGCAGTCTTTGTAGCCTCTCTAAGAAATCTTTGCCCTCCCATGTTTTGCTTCTGCTTAAAACCCTTCAGCCTATTCTGTTTTACTTACAATAAAAATGAAAGTTTAGGCCGGATGTGGCAGCATGTACCTGTAATCCCAGCTGCTCAAGAGACTAAGGCGGGAGGACTGTGAGTTGGAGGCCAGCCGGGGAAACTTAACAAGACCCTGTCTCAAAAGAGAAAAGAAAAAGGACTGGTGATGTCATCAGTGGTAGAATGCCCCTGAGTTCAATCCCCAGCACCAAAAACACACAAACAGACTGGAGTCCGAGCACAACCCAAGCCCCATGTGACCTGGCTCCTGATTCCCTCTGACCTTGCTGCCCTGTTAGTCTCCCCTCCACCCCTTCTGCCTCATTCTGTCTGTCTATCTTGCTGCTCCTGCACTTCCACAGGCATGTTCTACCCTCAGGATCTTTGCACTACTGTTTTTTTCCCCCCTGGAATGCTTGGCCGGGCTATCTCCTTTTTCTCCAGAATTCTGCTCATCCCTTCATCTCAGTGAGCCCCATCTGACCACTGTATTCACAACTGCAGATTCATTCCCAGTATACTTGAGCCACCTTACCCTGCTCCCCCTCACAGCACCTTTAAACTGCAATCGATCCATTTATTTAGTGTCTCCACTAGTAGACAGCAGAAGCTCATGAGGTCAAGGGTCTTTATCTCGCTCAGTGTTGTTGGATGTGCCCTTTAAACACTTGTTGAATGAATGGACTGGATAAATAATGTCCTGCTGGTTATCAGGGTTCATAGCCTCCACCAGGGACCTCTGAGTTCTGGGTGGAGTTTAGCTGCAGTCTGTTCAGAAATACTCTCCAGGAAATACAGTGTCCCTTATCACCTTCGTCTAAAATCCCAGCTAGGGTCCATCTCCAACCAAGCCACCATGTTGAGAAAAGGAGTCCCTAATTCACTGGTGGGTTTCACTTGCTTTTGGCCAGGTTGTTTCTTACCCCAGGGACCAAATTGACCTTATGTCTGTTCCATAGAAGATGAACTTTTCAGTGGTGACAGTGGCGTGGATTTGCTGATTGAAGATCAACTCCTGAGACACGATGACCTACTGGCCAGTGCCACCCGGAGACCGGCAGCTACCAGTCATGCCGCTCTTGTAACAACTGACCTGAGCACCCAGACCGCACCCCTGTTCTCAGCACTGCCACAGGCCTCGACCTCAGCACCTGGCCTCACGGAGCCCACTCTCCAGGCCTCCTCTGAACAACTCTCAACCACTCTCCAGGCCACCTCAGTGTTTCCAGACCACATGGGGGAGCTACCTCCTACTCAGGTGCCACCCACCACTGTGGCCCACACGGCCACCCAGCAGCCTCCAGTCTCGGCTTCTCTGGCCATGGCTCCGGGAGACATGTTTGTGGAAGGGATGCACACAGTCCCAGTGCTTCCCACTACAGTCAGGACAAACTTCCTGGAGAAAGATGTAACTGCTGGGCAGGGCGCAACCCCAGCCAGCCCCACCCTGAGCCCTGAAGAAGAAGATGACATTCGGAACGTCATAGGTGAGTTCCTCCAGGTAAAAGACTGAGCATGGAAATAGGTTGAAAGAAGAGTAAGAAGCCAGATGGTCAAAGATCTTCATAAAGAAAGGCAAATGGGGGGGCTGGGGTTGTGGCTCAGTGGTAGAGCGCTTGCCTAGCATGTGTGAGGCACTGGGTTCAATTCTCAGCATGACATAAAGAAATAAATAAAGGGCCACCAACAACGAATAAAATTTTAAAAAAAAAGAAAGGCAAGTGGGGTGTTAGGGGTGTAGTTCAATGGTAAAGAACCCCTGTGTCAACCCTTGTACCCCAAATAAATAATCAAACAAACAAACAAACAAACGAAAAACAGATCACCAGATTTGCAAAAACAAATCCAAAAGGGAAGTGGAATTATGTCTTTGGCAAATAATTAATTTTAACATCCAGGGTTTATGAATTTAAAATGTGCCAGTGACAAGTTCATAATCTCCTTTCCAAAATATATGTATAAATGAATACAGACGATATCTCGTCTTTATTTGTCAGTTTTATAGACATTTATCAAGTAGACTTTGTGATGAGTATTAAAGTACATGCAATTAGTGAGTAAAGTTTTCTACAGTAATTTTACTTTATTTTATGTATTTGGGACTAAAGATGAACCAAGGGGTTCTTTACCTCTGAGTTACATCCCTAGTCCTTTTTACTTTTTATTTTGAGACAAGGTCTCACTAAATTATCCAGGCTGGCCTCCTGAGTCACTGGGATTACAGTGCACCACCACGACCTGGCATCTATAGTAATTTTATCAGGCCTCATTATGAAATAGCATGAGGGCAGGTCCCAGAATCATAGCAGAGTGGGAGCAAGAGAATGATCAGTACAATGGGCCCTAGTGCAAAATCCTATGAACCCTATCCCTTGAGAACATGGAAACATTGTGGTATCATGTGACAAATGCTATAACAGAGAAATAGGAGAAATGAAAAAAAATGAAATAGGAGACACTTATTGGTCTGGCTGCTAGGAAGACCAGGGCATGTTTCTAAAGGAGACATTATTTGAACTGGGTTTTGAAGGATGAGTAGAAGCTTTTGATGCAAAAAAGGGAAGTCTTCTGATATTAGATCTAAAGGAGCTAGGTGTGTTCCAGAAGCATGGAAGTTCCATGGCTACAAGATGGCTATGAAAACAGGGAAACAGGAGAGTGAGGTAGGAGAAGGAAAATGGAGCAGTTACACATATGTCTTCCAAAAAGACCTAAACCAAATATTTATTAAGTCACCACCGAGAATCACTAAAAACTGCTAACGGATAATAATGTTGTCCAGATACTTGTGGAGCAGGGTGCAGTGGAGTACATCTATAATTCCAGGGACTCAGGAGGCTGAGGCAGGAAGATTGCAAGGTCAAGGCTAGCCTGGGCAATTTAACAAATCCTGTCTCAGAATAAGGCCAGGGATTCACCCTGGGTTCAATTCACAGTATCTCTCTCTCTCTCTCTCTCTCTCTCTCTCTCACACACACACACACACACACACACACACACACACACACCAAACTTGTTGAAAATACACAGTTTGCCTTATACATCTGTTTTCCTTCTCCCCAATTTCCATTTACTTGGCAGCCTTGTTCCCAACCTGTCTTCAGAATAAGATGTGAAGATATCAGCTTCTTGTAGACCCAACGTAGTGGAAGGAGCACCCACCGGGAGACACACCCCTGGAAAGGCCTGGTCCCTGCCATTGTGTAACCCTGTTTACATCCCTGCCTTTTGTTCAGAACCATCATTTACATCATTATCCTGGTGTTCTGCTAAAGTTCACCACACCCTGATATAGAAGGGATTCTTATTGGGTAAAAATCCCAAAGTCCTGGCAGAAACAAGGACACAGCCATTAAGAATAGACCCCAGGGCAAACCCTCATAAATGCTGGCCTGGAGAACACTGAGCAAGAAAGCAGTGCTGGACCATAGAGGCTGGAGTGGGAGCAGGAGAGAGTGGTTTTTTTGCTTGTTTGTTTGTTTTTAATTTTCCTTCCATGGTAGGAGCAGCTAACGAGAGCAGAAGGCTGATTCTCCACTGCATGGATAAGTTTTGTTGCTCTGGGTGCCGCTTAATTTCTGCAGAATGCCTTGGGGTCTGAACAGAGGCTCCTACTTCTACACAGGCTCTAGGCAGCCTGGATTTCAAGCTTCTGGAACCACAGTCCTTTAGTCTAGCACACCACCCCTACTTTGCCATGGAGTGAGCTCTGCTGGGCACCGGTACCTCTACTCTTGAGCTTTCTATCAACCTTGGGCAGGAGGGCAGTTCCTGCTGGTATTTAGAAATCTGCTCTCATGGCCCCTCCACACGTAGACTGGACACTCATGGTATGGACAGGCTACAGGTGGGACTCACACACCTGTCTGTTCTCAAGCCATGGGTTTGAGCCTGGGAGCCTCTTCCTTTGGAGACACACTAGCCAGGAGAGGCATTCCCCATTATCTCAATAACCAGCCTCCATCCTGGCTCCCAGCTTCCACCCTTTCCCTGTCTGTTTTTTCTAGGTTTTGTCACCAGTGGGCTTTTCCAGTGTGAATTCTGACTTGTACCTTTCTGGGGTTCTTAAGACTCTGCCCCCTCCTGATGGGGATGCTGATGCCCCCAAAGAAAAACCCTTATCTTAGCAGCTATTTACTTGGGAGCTGGGGACTAGGGACACATATTCTCTTTTAACTAGAATAACTGTCAGACGGAGAGGATTTTAGGCTCATTAGCCAGCAGTATTTCCCAGAATAGCTGGGGTTTTTGCCTCTGTGTTTACTCAGAAAAAACTTGGATGTGACCCAGGCATGGTGACACATGCCTATAATTCCAGTGACTCTAGAGGCTGAAGCAGGAGGATCACAAGTTTGAGGCTGGCTTGGGAAACACAGTGATATGCTGTCTCAAAATTAAAAAATAAGAAGGTCTGGGTATGTAACTCAATGGTAGGGCACCTCTGGGTTCAGTCCCTACTATCACTATATCATTTGGCTGAAACAGACACAGGCCACTGACTTCCTGCTGGGGGAAAGCTGTTTGATGGCAGTTTTGATTTTTGAGCTGCTTAAGATGTGGTTTTAAACTGGGCTGCTTTTAAAAGGCACGTCTTATCCCAGGGTTTCCAAACCTGATTTTGTGATGTTGTAAAACGCCTACCATTATCCTCAGAAGAGTTGTAAGATTTTAGAAGAATGTCAAGCATAAGGAAATAAGAAATTATTCTTGGCTGAGCAAATAAGCCTTTGGTGGTAGCATTGCTCAAGAACAGGGAGAAGAAAGATGCTGTCAGTGACAGGAGCCAGGGCTGTGGGAAGGAGCGATGACCTTGGAGGTGGTGCCCTGCTCACAGCCTGGCTTGGAGTGGATTGCTTCAGCTGCTGCAGAGGAATAGAACAGTTGAACCATGTGGCCATGACTTTGCACGTCCTAGGCCTCATCGAAGATGGTTCCTGATGTGTTTTTTAGAAGGAACTGGTTTGGACAGGGAGCAGGGAGTGGGAAGGAGCAGACAAAGAGGATAGTCATCTTAGGACAATACAGGCAAGAGACTTTCTCATATTTGCATCTAGGAAAAATCATGATCTGTAAAGAATGTCTCCCCCACAAAGCACATAGCCTTAACAATTCCCAAGCCTTGGCCAGCCACTCTGGCTGCAGTGTGAGATGGCCAGGCCTGCTGGCCTCGGGTCATGGAAGCTGCTCCGTGGCAGCTGGAGAGGGGATGCTGATGTGGACTAGGGAAAGTGCTTTCCAGAGACTCCAACTGTGGAGGCTTTTTCCTAATCATTTCTTTAAGTCCTTGACAGGCAGGTCCCTTCTGAATCCACAGGCACCCTGAAGGCTCCCCTAGTCTCACCCCTCAAACTTCTGGAAGCTTCAGTCATCTTAGAACACAGGGGCTACTAACCCTAGAAGTAAGATGAGAGCCAGGCATGGTAACACATGCCTGTAATTCCAGCAACTTGGTAGGCAAAGTCAGGAGGATTACAAGTTCAAATCCAGCCTCAGCAACCTAGTGAGACTCTGTCTCAAAATAAAAAATAAAAAGGCTGGGAATGTAGCTCAGTGGTGGAGCATACCTGAGTTCAATTCCCAATACCTCAAAAAAAAAAAAAAATAGAAAGTGGGGCTATTCTTTATAAATGAATACGGATCAAAGTCTAAGCCTCTGGACAAGGATAAGGAGTCTACTCGTAATGTCTTCTGCCCATGCCAGGCCAGGCTAGAAAGATCCAGAGGGAGTGAAACATGATCCCTTCCATAGAGGAGCTAACTGCATGGGAAAGGCCACAGATGGCTAAAGGGGCAGAAAGCAAGTGGCCAATGCATGCTCTCAGGTTCCCTCTCCAAGGGTAGCCATGAACTTACCCACTCACAGGACAGAGAGGAACCTGAGGCAGAGGTAACCGTGGGAGTCGCGGGTGGGCAGGGCAAAGTGAAGGCAGCCAGGTATATGCTCACAGCCTGGGATGACAGGGAGAAGGGTGAGATTCCTGGATAGGGAACCAGGGCCAGAGGATGAGGGGGCATAAGAAGTTAGGATTTCATTCTAAAAGTGGTAGGGAGGGGTCTGAGCATGGAAGCAATGTGCAGATTTGATCAGTTGTTATAATGAGCACTGACGATTGTGTGTCAAGATACCAAGAAACATTCTGCCCTAGAGGCCGCACCCAGACTTGAGTATGGACCAACAGAGAAACATGATTTTAGCTGAACTTAGTAGTGCACACCTGTAATCCAAGTGACTGAGGATGCTGAGACAGGAGGATCTCAAGTTTGAGGCCAGCTTCAGCAACCTAATAAGACCCTGTCTCAAAAAAAAATAAAAAGGGCTGGGGATGTAGCTTATGGTTAGAGTGCCCTGGGCTCAAACCCACCTCCCTGCCCCAATGCTGATACATGCAAGTAGGAATGGGCAAGAGATTTACTTTAAGCTGGTAATCTGAGGATCAAATTTACCCCATAACGTACTTTTACCGTGTTAAGTTTGAATGCTTTTGGGACAGCTGCTCTTCCAGTTCTCCTTTGTCTATTGCTGCAAGTTGGTCTCACGCTCTAATTGGCTCAGTTCTGCCTGGACCCTGGAGGCAGCTGAGTTTGAGATCTCTGAATAGAGGCAGATGGCAGGAAGTAAGAATGGCACTGCCAGAGGGGCTGATATGCTAGGGTAGGGACCTTGGACTTCACAGATTGTTTGGAAATGGTGAGTTATTAAAGGTTTAAGCAGATGTCCACCAGAACAGCAGCTCAGGGATTATGGGTAGAATATGTCAGAAGAAGGCAGAGATGAGCTAGAGATCAACTAGTATAAATGGAGTGAGCCAGGCCAAAGTCAATGAGGCCCAAACTAAGTCCCAGAGGTGGAGGGGAAAGGCCAAGAAGTGAAGAGGAGAGAGAAAGGATGCCAATCATTGACCACTAGGAATGTGGGTGGAGAAGAAGGGGACATCAGAATGACCTATACTTCTGGCTTGGCTAGTGTGTAGCATACCGGGCCTTTCTAGGACAGGACACATAGGCAGAGCAAGCTACGAATGGAAGCAAGTTGATTCCCACTATAATGCATTATTAAGTTTGAAGAACCAGGAGGACACCTGGGGAAAACAGAGTAGGCCATTGGATGTCTGATGCTCAGAAACAAGACCTGGTCTGAGAGTCATCAATAAGAACTGAGCTTAGCCAATGAGGGCACAGGGCTGAGAGGAGAGGAGGCTGGCAGTGGAACTTGGAGATTGAAGGAATAACATCTGGAAGGTGGGCAGAGCCAGCCCAAGAGCTGGAGATGGGATGGTCAGGGAAATGGGTGGCCCCAGGAGAGAGTGGGGTATGGAAAACTAATGGGGTATGGAGAGATAACTCTTGGGCTGGGTAGGGGGACTGGAGGCAGCCTCTGACCTGAAGAGAGGCTTGACAAGAACCAGAGGATTCGAGAGCTTTCCTGAGGGACAGTGCCAGGTGTATAGGGCAATAGGCTAATTGAGCTGAGGAACACGCAGGTATCATGGGTGACAAGGGGATATACCCTGCAGAGAGGCTTGTCAGGGGGGCTCACAGCTGGGGGCAGGGAGGGGAGGAATGGTTCTTGTTTGCTGATGTACTTTTTTAGGATACTGAGATTCAAGTGGGTTTATATGCTGAAGGGAGAGTTTCTTCATCTCAGACCTTGGTAACATTTGAAGTAGGGCCAGCTGCTTCACAGGACTATGATGGGTAAGCGAGTTAATACACAGAAAGTTTGTGGTCAACGTTATCCATCACCATCACCATTATCTTTGGCAGCTCTGCTTTGGGAAACCTAAGATGAGTCACAAGACAGCACCATCCTTTCTCTGAAATTCCTTTGAACTGCTTCCCATGTTTCTGACATTAACCTTGAAAAGGCGTCAACATACAGTTGTCTTCTTTCCAAGGCTGACAATCTCTTGTCAAGAGTAGGAGCTTCTGCACTGCCCCAGCCTCTCACAGAATGGTGATGTGGCTGACCTCCTTCTCCCTGGATTCTGTCTTCAAATCCTCTGAAGCTGCATCAGTGCTGTCATTCCTGCCTGGGCTCGTCCATCCCAAGTGCTGGCTGGTGTTTGCTGTAGTTCAAAGCATGTGGAAGTGTGTTCTATGCTCCCAGGTATTAGAACTATGAGGCTGTAACCTCTTCCTTCAGAAATCAGGTTACCTCCTCAGGGTAAGTTGACTCCATTTGTATTAGTTTCCTGGGCCTCTGAATTATAACAAGTTTTAGTGGCTGAAAAACAACAGAAATTTATTCTCTAACAGATCTGGAGGCCAGAAGTCCAAAATTAGTTTTATAGAGCTAAAATCCTGGTGTCAAAGGGCTGTTTCCTTCCAGAGGCTCCAGGGGAGAATTCGTTCCTTGTCCTTTCCAGCTTCTGATGGCTGCCAGCCATCCTTGGCTTGTGGCCACAAAACTCCAATCTTTGCTTCCACTTATCACATTGCCCTCTCCCTTTTGGTTGTCAAATCTCCCTGTGACTCTGTTAGAAGGATCCTGTGATGGCGTTTACATATCCAAGCTAATCTTTTCAAGATTCATAACTTAGTCATAGCTACAAAGTTCCTTTTGCCATCTAAGGTCATCTAAGGTCACCTTCACAGGTTCCAGGGATTACAGCCATATCTAGGGGGACATCTCTCAGCCTGCCATACCTTTATCAGGACAGATTCTCCAAGCACTCTGGTAAAGTAGGCAGAGCACATATTATACGCGTTTCACTGCTGAAAAGGTTAAATCTCTGTAACGTTATGGAGGCAACACCAACTTTGGAGTTAGTGGCAGGGCTAAGACAAAAGCCAGGCCATTGACTCCAAGCCTGGGCACATCTATAGCTCCACATGAGCCCATGAGAGTCTTGGTGCTAGCCAGGTGCAATGGTGCACACCTGTAACCTCAGGAATCAGGAGGATCACAAGTTTGGGGCCAGCCTGGGCAACTTAGGGAGACCCTGAACCCGCTCAAAATAAAAAATAAAAAAGGGCTGGAGATGTAACTCAGTAAAACATCCTGAGTTCAATTCCAAATACTCTCTTCCCCCTACCTCCCCGCCCCCCAAAAAAAGAGGGAGAGCCTCATTCTGAGACAGGATCTTGAAGGGATTTGAGGGGATGCCCAGAGTGGTTCAGGACATTAAAAAACAAAACAAACAACAACAACAACAAAACAGGCTTTCCGAGCCCATTAACGTTTTCTTTGTCTGGTCAGAGAGGTAGCATGGCTGTGGCCACCCCAACAGAAATACCTCACCTCACGTAGCTGTTTGTGGGGCTTTGGGACATGGCTGGCAGGCACCTCTGAGACAGGGAATCCATGTTTTACTGGACTCTGCCAGGAAGGGGCACATGAAAGTGCCCTTCCTGGCAACGGCATGCAAGGGCTTACCTCAGTGCAGGGAGCACAGCGTCTCCACGGGCAGCCAGGGCCTCACTTAGCGCCAGAGAATGAGATATTTTTCCATCAGGCGCCACAGGCAGGGCTCGGCCAGAGACTTCTGTTTTATTGTCTTGAACAGATGAGCTCAGTTGTGGGGGGATGAGGCATTGGCGGGTAGGTCCTGTTGTTTGTCATGTGGAGACTGAATCTCTCCTCTCTCTGTCAGAGTAGGACTCCATAAACCCCACACTAAGCTGCTAAACCCTGCCAAGTGCACCCAGCTGTGGGGGCTGCCTGGAAAACAATGTTCATCTCATTTCTACCCCCTGGCTGCCCTGGACCCCGTGCCAAGGGCACAGCTGCCTGCCCCCATCCTGCCAGCTGGATGCCTTGGGCTCCTTCCTCACATCACTTTTGGATGAACAGATTGGAGCAATTTGGAAATGGGGTGGCTTGGACTCTAGAGAACCCCGAATTCAAACTATAGGCCTGTGGTACTTTTATCCCAGGTGAGTGTCAAGAACCGGTTAATTGCTGGGTGCAGTGACACACACCCATAATCTCAGTGACACCAGAGGCTGAGGCAGGAGGATTGTGAGTTAGAGTCCAGGCTGAACAACTTAGTGAGAACCTGTCTCAAAATAAAAAAATAGAAAGGTCTAGGGATGTGGTTTAGTGGTAGAGCATTTGTCTAGCATGTAGAAAGCTCTGGATTTAATCCCCAGCGTTGCCAAATAAATCAATTAGCAAAAGAACCAATCACTCTCCTCACTATTGATCTTCTGGTCTTCCAGTCTTGATGGCCTGTAGTCTTGCTGGTCCCCGCTGTTAGAAGGGGCTGAGGAAGCTTTGAGCATTCATCTGCTTCTCCTGCTGCCCTCTTGTGCTGTCTCCTCCACTGCTCACTTGTGTGGGTATGGAAAGATCGATATGCCCTTAATCTCATGTGGGATTTCAGTCTCATTCAAGGATATGTTAAAAACTAGTATTACATATTAAGCATCGTAGGCTGTCAACTTGGTCTGGAACCCAGTATAGTTTTAGTGACTTTTTAAAGTCTATCCTGGATCCTAAGCCACTCTAAAGAGTCATTAAGAAGGTTATTGCTGAGTTCCTGTTTCATTAAGGCAGACTTGAACTGTGTGTGTGTGTGTGTGTGTGTGTGTGTGTGTGTGTGTGTGTGTGTGTGTCTCGCACGCACATGTGTATATGTGTGTGAGATACTGGGGATTGAATACAGGAGGTTCCTACATCCACAGTAAGCACTTTGTGTGGGGACTTGGTGCTCTTCCCCTCCAATTCCCAAGCAAGGGGCCCTGGCATCCTGCTGCCAGAGTGACAGACATGGATTGGGGATAATGCTCTAGGATCTGGTGGGTGAGCCTCAGGAATGTGAATACCCACGTGTGGGGACTGGTCCCGGGCAGCTTGGCAACCTAAAGAGCTGATGTTCCTTGTTCCAGTGTTCCTGGTTACACCCAGCAGAGTCCTCTCCTCTTCTCACATTTCTCATGTGATGCAGTAACAGTGTTACTGTGTTAACGTGATGCTGTTACTGAGTCACTGTGGTGCACTCACTCAACTATCAGCCCATCCACTGGTGTCTGTGAAGTGACAGGTGCTGTGTGTTCTGGGTACCAAGAATACAAAAGGAAAGACCACAGCCCCTGCTCCCTTGGTGCTTACACTCTGATTGAGGTGGGTGTTGTGGGAGGAGAAAGATGCATAGGCATTGTGGAGATGAAGATGGCAAATCACACTGAAAGGTACATTCATGCTGGGCATGGTGGTACACTGTTGAAATCCCAGTGACTCAGGAGGCTGAGGCAGGAGGATCACAATTTCAAGGCCAGCCTGGGCAACTTGCAAGATCCTATATCAAAATAAAAAATAAAAATGGCTGGAGATGTAGCTCAGTAGTAGGGCACCCTGTTTGATCCCCTGAACCACAGAGAAAGACACATTCGTGGCTCTGTGGGAGCAGTATGGAATAGAGGGATAGAATGGCTTTTCAGAGGATGGTGTAGAGCCAGAAAAGGACTTTGGATATTAGGTCCTTGAAGAATAGGATCAAAAATTGAGAAAATAATAGGAGCAAAGCCTGGTGGCATGATAGTGGCCCAGGATGGGGAGAGTGGATGGTTTTGTAGGAGAGTGTAGGATAGATAAGGGGAATAGCAGCAGATGCCTAGGGTTAGGTCATACAGGGCTGTTAAAGGCTGCCAAAGAATTTAGATCTGGGTGGAAGAGCCAACCAAGACTTCTGGGGTGGGGCATTATTAGGTGGTCTCAACCCTTCCATCCACCTCTCATCCACCAGGAAGGTGCAAAGACACCCTGTCCACAATCACGGGGCCGACCACTCAGAACACATATGGGCGGAATGAAGGAGCTTGGATGAAGGACCCTCTGGCCAAGGACGAGCGGATTTATGTCACCAACTATTACTACGGCAATACCCTGGTAGAGTTCCGGAACCTGGAAAACTTCAAACAAGGTACATGTGATGGGTCCAACTCAGGTACCTCTTCCTTGTTTCACTGTCCTCTGTTTTAATCACAGCCAGACCTCTTTGAATGAGAATGGTGACATCTTCTGATGGCAGAAGGGCCTGTCCCAGGAGGTGGTCTCCCACACTGCCTCACAAGCTCTACTGTCTCTCTCAGCTCAGCTCAGCTGCTCCTTCCTAGCTTCTGTAACACAGGATGACCTTGAGTCTAGTCCAGGAAACAGTAGCGAAATAATTTCCCTTTCCTATTGTCCTTGAGAGTTTACAAATCTCACTGAAATATGTTAAGCACCCTGGATTCTTGATATAATCCAGTAAGGCAAGGGGAATTTGCTCTTTCCACATGACAGATGAGGATGATCATCAGATGAGATAATGTTCAGGATATTTAAGCAGCTTTCTATACAACACTAGAAAGGGGCAGACCCAAGATAGCAACCCAGGTCTAAAGACCCCTAGTTGATAACTTATCCCATCACAGAAGTTGACCTGTCCCTCTGCAATACTGCCCTGAAGCCTCCGCCTTCTTGCTACCCACAGGTCGCTGGAGCAATTCCTACAAGCTCCCATACAGCTGGATCGGCACGGGCCATGTGGTGTACAATGGCTCCTTCTACTACAACCGGGCCTTCACCCGCAACATCATCAAGTACGATCTGAAACAGCGCTATGTGGCTGCCTGGGCCATGCTCCATGATGTGGCCTATGAGGAGGCCACCCCCTGGCGGTGGCAGGGCCACTCAGACGTGGACTTTGCTGTGGACGAGAATGGCCTGTGGCTCATCTACCCAGCCCTGGATGACGAGGGCTTCAGCCAGGAGGTCATTGTCCTGAGCAAGCTCAATGCTGTGGACCTGAGCACACAGAAGGAGACCACATGGCGCACAGGACTGCGGAGGAATTTCTATGGCAACTGCTTTGTCATCTGTGGGGTGCTGTACGCCGTGGACAGCTATAACCAGCGGAATGCCAACATCTCCTATGCTTTCGACACCCACACTAACACACAGATCGTCCCCAGGCTGCTGTTTGAGAATGAGTATTCCTACACTACCCAGATAGACTACAACCCCAAGGATCGCCTCCTCTACGCCTGGGACAATGGCCATCAGGTTACCTACCATGTCATCTTTGCCTACTGACACCTTTGTCCCTGCAAAAAGAAGCACAGAGGGGCCACTTGCACCGTGTGTGTGTGTGTGTGTGTGTGTGTGTGTGTGTGTGTGAGCACGTGGACGGGTGTTGTTTAAAAATCTATATTATTTTGTATAATATTACAAATGTAAAATGACAGTTTGGGTCTATTTTTTTTTATATGGATTGTAGATCGATCCATACGTGTATGTGCTGGTCTCATCTTCCACAGTTTATATTTTTGTGCAAATGAACTTCTCCTTTTGACCAGTAACCACCTTCCTTCCTGCCCTCCACCCCTCCAGCTCCCAGATCCCAACAGTCGAAAGGTCTCTTAGTCTGGCTCTTGTGGACAGACTACCAGGAGTAGGAATGAAGGAGGCAAGAAAGAAGTGCTCAGTGGCGGGAAAAAAGTTTTATGTATTGGAGAAGTTTTAAAAACACAGAAAAATGCTTTTTTTTTTTTTTTTAATAAAGAAGATTTTAAAATCCTCCCCCGGTGTGTTTTTGTTTAGCAGGAATGTGTCTTGACAGGTGTTGGATCCCTCTCCCAGGAGGAGGTGCTACTTGGTGTAATCCACAAATGTTTTCTTGCTGAATGGACTGTGTCCAAGTTCAGGTCCAAGGACTCCCTCTCCCCTCTGGATGGGGGTTTTTCTCATGGGGGATTTGGAACGAAGTGACCTGTGTTCTCTTCAATTTTGCAACACTGATTCCTTCATTTCTCTTCTGCAGTCTCACCAGATTTTTTGCTCTTACTGTACTGCTTTTTTTTTTTTTTCCTGGTCATTTTACCCAAGATGTGGGAACCTCTTTGTTCCTTAGTCATTTTTCACATTGTCTGGCACTGTCAAAAGTGTAAAGCTGGGTGTCCTCACCATACCTTAAGAAGCTTTTAATCAGTCAGTCTCTCTTTGTCTCCATAATCCTGTCCTCTGCCTCATTTAAAAAATTCCATTAGCCAGGGTTTTCCTTTCCACCTTTCCATCCAGGAAAATGACCCATTTCTGAAACAAGTCCTCTGAGCAGAAGAGAGAACCACAGCCCCTCCCAGTGCAAGGCTAAGCTCTGTCTAGCCCTGGGGGTGGGCTTTTTCCTCCCCAGTACACCCAGCAGGAGACAGGACACCTGAAGATGCTTTGACCAGCATGGCCTGAGGTGTGTGTGGGAGGAGGACAGAGCTTGGGCATGAGGCAGGGAGACAAGCGCATCTCTGTGCTCACTGCCTCTGCCCTAACTTTGGGGAGCAGCTGCTACCTATCCTTCACAGACCTCAGACCTTCTCCCTCCACCTGCCTGCCAATGCTTGTGCTGCTCAAGTCTCCCCAAAGGGTAGATGGCTTCCCATTCCACCCCCCCATTTTCAAATGATAAATATGCAAATGAATATACTTTGTCTTGAGGCTGTTTGGGTCAAATTTGACTTAGCAAATGCAAGCAATGGTCTGGTTTGGTGGCAAAAGAAGGGTTAGAGGGAGGGAAATGGTAGGTTCAGGGTTCAGAAAGCATTTGATGGATACTGAGGTAGTGGAGCATCTCATGTCCAGAAGTCTTACCCTCCTGAAGCCCTGGACTTTCTGTTGGGACCTGGGTTGGAAACTATAGCAGAGATCCAAGCCCCAGCCTGGCAGTGCTGCTCAGGGGAGTGAATGAGGCTCCCTGGGGAGTTGCTGGGAGGCAGGGGTGGGAATTGCATCAAATGAAGATGTTATCTACACTTACTTACTTACTATATATCTAAGATGATATATTTATAATTGCCAAACTCCCAGACTGGACTATCCACCCCTCCTGAGGACCTCATTGTCTGGTTGCCCAGAGGCCAGCCCAGCATATTCTGCTCTCTGCCACCTGTGTCTGACCTCCAGCTTAGGTGATTCATACAATCCCAGGGCATCTGATCTGCCCATTCTTTGGGTCTCTGCATTAACCCTCTGTCAAGCAGAGCTGGCCTACACTGTCCAGAGTAGCCTCAGATCTCAGGGTGCCTGGGCAGGTGGATTTCAAGGATGGGCCTAAGAAGAAAACAATCAGGGTCCATGGCAAGAGGTCAAGGGCTTGGTGAGGGCACAGCTAACATGTTAAATAATTGACAGGCTCAGGCTGGATCCAGACTGAGAAGCCTCAAGTGGGAAGGAGTAGTGTAGGGACCAGGCAGGCATAGCCCCTGAGCCAAAGGGAGCAGTCTGCGGACTACCATGGCCAGGATCTGCTGGCCCAGGTCAGAGGCCTTACTAGTCACCCCTTTAGTGAAAGTCATCAGGCTCCCACCTGTCACTCTCTTATTGTGGAGCCTCTAAATCTCCTTTAACCCTCTTTGTAGGGGTCCTCATTTCCTGACCCCTAGTTAGGGAGTCTGCCGAAGTCTGGCTTGGCACAAATCAGGAGCCACTTGTCAAAAGAAACTAACTTTATTTTTAGAACTACAAACGCCAAACAAAACAGCTCCTCAGGGAAAAAACCCTCAGAGCCCAACTGCCACCACCGGCTTCCACACGCCTCTCACCCCCACACCAGCCTCTCAACCTCCCACAATCCTCCTGCTCTTGAGGCCGATTGGCTGGGTTGCGTGGGCAGAGCCAAAGAAACAGCCCAATGAACATCACCGCAGAGGAGCCAATCAGCTAGATGTTGCTGGGGCCACTGTGAGCCAATCATCAGCCAGCAGCTGGAAGCTGGAAGTTTGCTGGGGCCCCTTTGGCTGTGGCTCTCAACAGGAGTCATATCAAGGAACTCCTGCAACTTGGAGATCAATTGACTATACTTTGTCTTGGGGCTGTTTGGGTCAAATAAACCCAAACTGGGGGAAGTCACCCCAGTTTGACTGGGTGAATTCATTGTCTTCAGACCAAACCACCTGCTTAAGATAGGTGAGGAAACTTCCGGTGCACCACAGGCTAGAGGGAGAAAGATGAGGGAGTATTATGGTTTGGATATGAGGTGTCCCCCCAAAATCTCCTGTGTTGATGCAGGAGATAAAATGATTGGATTGTGGGAGTGATGACCTAAACGATGAATTGGTCCATTTGATGGAGTGATGATTTGAATGGACTAACTTGGTGAGTCACAGAGGTCATGCCCCTCCCCCTTTCTTCTTCCCACCACTATGACCTGAGCAGTTTTTCTATCATCTCTCCTCTGCTATGATGTTCTGTCACTTTGAGCCCAAAGCAAAGGATTTGTCTGACCCTGGTTGCAACCTCTAAAACTGTGCCCCCCACCAAAATACTTTTCCTCTTCCAGGCTGTGACCAGGGCCTGAAGCTGGGTGGTCAGAAAGTTTTCCCTGAACAAATCCAGGACTTCTCCAAGCAGCTTTCTCACTTAAACTAAACTTGGAAAACATCAAGACTCAGAGAATGAGTTTCAGAAGACTGAAGCATTCCACGCTGGGCCAGGTTGTATTCCGCATGCTACTATGTGTGGCAGGCCTGAGGCATGGCCTCTCCTTCCACAACTCTGTCCTCACCTCTAAAATGAGGGGATATTTCCCAACTCTCAGACCTCTAACTAAGCCTTTTTCAACTTTGTAACCCTCTATGTAACTAGGACATTTTAGTTGCCCAACACTGATGGAAAAGTATACTAGTAAAGTACCCCAACAGTATAATTTCAAAAGTGGAAAAAACATTATGAACCATTAAGCCTTTCCTCCTTCTTCTCCTCCTCCTCCTTCCCCTCTTCTTCCTCCTCCTCCTGCTTCTCTTCTAAACCTTATACACACTGAGTCTCTATCCCTGAGCCTCCACCTTTTAAAAAAAATTTTTGAGGGTATCATTTAGTTGCCCAGGTTGGCCTTGAACATGCCATCCTCCTGCCTCAGCCTCCTGTATAACTGGGATTACAGGTGTGTGTCACTGCACCCTGTAGTCAACTCAGTTTTATATTTATTTTTTCATTCAACAAATAATCATGGAATCATGGGATTACTGAGCGAAAAGACAGACTCTTTGCCCTCATGAGCTTTTGCGCATGCCCACAAGTGGGGTGGGGGAATACATTATGCGTGACATGACAGGTAGCAGTGACATAAAGCAGGGAAAGGACACAGGGACTCAGAGAAAGATGGGAAGGGAGTGTGCTATTAATGTAGGTCAAAGAAAACCTGCGTGATAAAGGACTTTTGGGCAGAAACAGAGCACAATGATGGAGGGACTGGTGAGAAGAAGAGCATGCAGACCCAAAGGCTGACAGCATGTGGAACAGCAAAAAGAAGGAACCCCAAACCTGCAGAATCCCAGAAATCCTGCAGGCAAATGGTGAGGCTGGTGGAAGCACCTGCGACCAACCAGCACATGGGCCTTCTTCCACTGTGAAGAGAGATATAGAAAAAGATGTTTGCTACAGAGATGTCTCCTGGCACTTAGTTCTCCCACTTGGCATTCGTGCAAACTTGGATAAATCCCTTAACTTCTCCGAGTCTGGTTGTCATTCATAAATGGACCTCACTCTGCCTATAAGGAGGGTCAATTCATGAAAGATTTGAGTAAGGGGCACAAGTAAAAATAAATGAAAAGCAATGGCCATTATTATTGCCTAAAGCTGAATTGCTTTTTTTTGTCTTTTTTTTTTTTTGTATTAGGATTGAACCCAGGGGTGCCCAGGGGTGCTCTGCCATTGAAATATATTCCTTGCTAAGTTGCTGAGGCTGGCTATGAACTTGTAATCCTCCTTCCTCAGCCTCCTCAGCAGCAGGAATTTTATGGTCATGCACCACTGTACCTAGCCAAATTGCTTATCTTAATTTCCCCAAACAGCTCCTCCTCTGGACTTCCTTAATCATCTCCTGGTCCCCTGAGATTCAAGATAACAAGCCCTCTCTTTATTTCCCTCTCCCTGGGTCTCCATAACAGCATTGTGGGAGTTGGTATGCCCTTGTGGACAATTTCCAGCTCTCCTCTGTTCTGGCTGTGTGATCTTGGACAAGACCTTGAACTTTCTCTGAGGCTCGTTTTCTTTCTCTTTAAAATGTGAGTAATGGTAATGCTGAGATGATTAGATTATTATTATTTTTTAGATCTTTTGACTGAGGATTTTAGATTTTCATTCAATGTAGATGTTTTGGGTACATTAATTCACCTGTTCATTCTTTCTATTGTATAAACTTAACTGGAAAAAAATAAAGTAAGCAATGTGGGGGGCCACCCCTGAGCTATTTGAATGGCCTCTATTCCTCCTTGGAGCCAAGGAGCTTTTGGTCTAGCATTGCAGGTCCTTCTGTGGCGTATCACACAAAGCATGTGACCTCAGCTAGAGAGGCTGCTCTGTAGCTACAGACTTGGGCATTACCCATTGGGCTTGGATAGCTCCCTGCCTACCTTATTTGGCAAAAGAACATTCCATTGAAATCCTCTGAAGCCCTCTTTGTATAAATAAAGCAAATGTGGGCTCTTCTCTCTCTCCTTCCAGTGTGGAAGCAGGTCATAGAGCCGTCCTACCCCCTCTTTCTAAAATAACTACTTCTGTGTCGTATGATTTTTCACCGTATTTCTCAGCCACCACACCTCCTGCAGAGGGGAAACTCAAGAATTATAGCCCGAGTCAGGACGCGGGCCAGAGAGCAATGGATCTTAGATGGCTTTTAGGGGACATAATGAAACAACATCTGAAGTACAAGGCAAAATAGGCACTCCACCGCTTATTTTATTTTGTGTGATTTTTCAATTACACGAAAAAATAGATGAAATGGCACCCCCTTTCTCCACAGAAAAGCCGTCTTCACCATGGCTGATTTTAGGATTGTCAGCAAAAGAGTCTCTGCAAAAGAGTCCAATGTAGGTAGGTTTCCTATTTTCATGTCACCCTGTTTACTTGGCCACTGGCTGAGAAGATACCAGCACTCCGGGTGCTGGACACCCCCTTACTAGTTTTTCACAAACATATCCAGTATAGCTGTTTGTAGAAATGTGCAAACAAGGCCTCTGGCCTTGAGCTGGGCTTCACAGAGATGTCTACATTTTTAAGATAAGTTTCAATTGGGCTCCATGGTAACAGCTGGCAGGGGAGGAAAGAAAGGGGAGAAGAAGCTCCCCCCTTCTCAGGTGTTGTCCTTGAAGAGTTAACTTGCCCAAAATAGTGAAAGAAAAAGCTGCTTTTACGTGAACTTCTGCAGACTGTGAACTTCTGAGCCCCTCCCCTTACATGCTGGGTATAAAACTCTGAAACTCCCTGAACTCAGGGTTCAGGGGATTGATTGATTACAGCAAAAGCTGTGCCCTCTGAACCTGGCTACAGCCAAATAAAACTGTTTCCTGCTGTCTTTGGTGCCTTGCCTTGTTTATCCCTACAACATAGAGAGTATAACAAACCCCATATTCTTACCACCAAGAAACAATAATCACCAATATTTTGTTATATTTGCTCACATCCTTTTGAAAATTTTTGCTGATATGTTTTAAGTTCAGTAGGCATCAAACACTTCAGTAAACTTCTCTTAAAAGAAAGATATTTTCCTACAGAACCTCAAACGTAATTTGTTTAACAATGATTCCTTAAAAATCAATAACTCTCAACCCATTAAATTTCTCCAGTGGTCTCAAAAATGTCTTGTAAAATGGGTCTTTGAACTAGGATGAATGAATATCCACACATTGTATTTATGGTTTTTGTAGCTTGACTCTTTTCTCTTACTCTGATAATTTTTTTTTATTATGGAGTAATTTTAGATGAACAGAAAAGTTGCCAAGCTACTAGTGTGTTCCCGAATACTCTGTACCCAGTTCCTCCACTATTACATCTTAAATAATAACTGTATTTGTCAAAGCTAAGACACCAGAATTGGTAAATTACTCTCAGTTTAGTCTCTTTAGTCTAGATTGGCTCCCCTCACTCTTTTTAAATGACACAATTCCATTCTGCTTTATGGATGACTGAAATTCCATTGTGTGTGTGTATATATATATATATATATATATATATATATATATATATATATATATCACACTTTCTTTCTCCATTCATACATGGATGGACACTTAGGCTGGTTCCATACTTTGGCTATTGTGAATTGTGCTGCTCTGGCAAGGTCCTGGTGGCGCAGCTCTCCTGAGAAATAATGTTTAAAATATTCTCTTGAAGTTACGAGTGGTGGTACATGCCTGTAATCCCAACAACTAAGAAGGCTGAAGCAGGAGGATCGCAAATTCAAGGCCAGCCTCAGCAACTTAGTGGACCCTGTCAGAATAAAAAATAAAAAGAGCTGAGGATGTATAGCTCAGTGATAGAGTGATTGCCTAGCATTTGTGAGGCTCTGAGTTCTACCCTCAGCACCTCCAAAATAAGATCCACTTAAAGCTCTCTTTCCTTAGCATTGCATGAACGGCAGGCACCCCCTCCCCCAGGGGGAGGGTGGAAAGTAGGTAGCTCTTTCCTAAGGAATCCTCTTCAAACATCTTCTTAAATTTTTTTTCTAACTCTCAAATACTTTTATGCTCTTACTATGGGTGAAGAGTTTAAAAGTCTCTGATTAGCTTTTGGACACCTCTCTGGTGAATATTGCGTGTGGTGTGGGCCGTCTTTTGGAATGTGAGATCCTGGGTCTCCTTGGCACATGAAACTCCTACTTTTACATCCTAATACTTTGACAGTCCCTCATCCCCTCACCCAGATACCTTCCTGTTACCATCTCCTGCTCTTCTTGACACCTCAGACTATCAGGTGCAGTCCAAGTGAAGTCCTGTCCAGTGTCCAAGCCAGAGCAAGAGTAGCCCTTAACATGTACACAGTACCAAGCACATTTGCCTTTTCTTGCATTTATTTGTGACCAGATCTCCTCTTCTCACTGAGACTAGTCCTTCTTCCTCCAGGACTCCTCCCAGCTCTGAGCAGAGTCTAGTCTACATTGCCTATTACTTATGGATCTGCTGAATGAATGAGGGATTTATTTGGGTCACATAAATTCAAGGTCAAATAAGTGACTCCCCAAACTGTAATTTGACATAGGTTTTCCTACTACATATATCCAGGGAGTCATTCTCTTGCATTTTCTTCAAGGTTCTCCTGCCAATAGTCTTATTGTCAATGCTCAACAGACCAAGGGGAATGTAATGTGGCCATGTTGAAACTTGGGGAAGTTAAGACTTGAGTAGAGCAGACTCTTGGACTTACTAAGAAAGAGGATTCCTACAAAGTACAACAATCCACTCAGTGGTCATCCATGAGCCCAGCATATGTCCTCATTGCCTAGGCCTCAGTGAGGGTGATGGGCTGCTTCCCCCACTCAAAATCAGTTACACCCAGTTGCTTGACCAGCTAACCAATTAACAGGAAATATGGCCACTTGGGGTGTCCACTGAGCACAGATGGGCAATATTCAATCTCTAAAGCGTTGATCCTAGGGTAGGTTGGTGAGCGACCTTAGCTTTCCTGACCATGGAATTTCCTATGACTTGCCACACACACTCCCTCTGGAACATTCTCCCCACCTTTTTCCTTAACTGCTTGATGTTCTCAACATATCCTGCCCTCTCATGAAATCACAAATCAGCACCAATAAAAGGTCTTGAGTTGTGACTTTCTAAGAAGTCAATGCAGAATAAATATTTACTTTTTGAGAGTATTCTCACATTCTACATAAATCTGTTAGCATATCTTTAAGAGACCTTGATTGTAAGCCACAGAAATAGACCTGTGCTAGCTTAAGTGAAAACAAATTTATTGGAAAGATACTGGGAAATTTATAGACTCAAAGACAAATCTGGACAATTTGGCCATGGGAGGACAGAACCAGGCCAGTTCTGGGTAAGAGAACATTGTGATTTGTCCTTTGATGATACTTTGTTGTGAAAATCTCTGTTTTAGAGACCTATAGTCTTCCAGGTGTCTCCACTCAAGATGTAAATTTCCAGGAGAGGGTCAGATTGGTGAGTTCTCATCATCTGTGATTGACAGTCCCTCTCTAACCATGCCAACTAGGGGGAGCCAGTTCCACCAGGAAGGGCTGCTGAGCAAAAACAAAACCAAATCAAACCAGATGTCCATAACAAAGGTTTTCTTTAATAGCAACCTCCACTAATATAGTTGAAATATGATTCAATTTTCCAAAGTTCAGTTTATACACAACTCTTTAAGCAAATTTTTCTTTTCACATTAGCTGCTGGAAAGCTGAAGCCTTATAGCAAGCCCGGAGGACTTTTATGGTTTTCACATTGGCTTTGCCTTTCTGTTGGTTCTATTTCGTTTTTGATGTTCACTTTTCTTTTCCTGTGGTTTGCCATCTTGGTGTGTACTGTGATTTGTTTTTTAAAAAGGCAGAATATAAATGAGTAGATTATCTGTGACTCTTCAAGAATGTGTTATGCTGCAAAGCAAGGTTTGTCTGTACTGAAAATTTTCCCACTGGACATGCTGGGAGTCTAGAAGCCAACAGTTACAAAGATGTTGTGAGTCATTAGATATAAACAAGTTGTGTCAATCTTTTACTGTATAGTACTCCTATGTTTAGGGACATGCAATTTGACCTGTGGCAATATAGGCCAGATTAATATGAGAGAGGGAGAGGAAGAGAGAGAGAGAAAGAGAAAGAGGGAGAGGGAGAGGGAAAGAGAGAGAAGGAGGGAGGGAGGGAGAGGGAGAAAAGAGAAGAGAAGAGAAGAGAAGAAAGGGAGAGAGAAAGAGGGACATTGAGAACAAACACAACAAAAGTTGGATAAAGCAGAAGCTTGGGGCAGAGCCCTGGTCTAGGGTAATTGTCCAAGTGATCTCAGCTGAGCTCTCTCTGGAAGAGGCTGGCTGGCTCAAGAGCACCAAGGAAAATTTGGCAGCAGGTGCCAAGAATGGCCAAAGAATGGTGGTGAAATTCCCAGAGTCCCATAGCAACTCCAGCTATGGTTTGGAGAAGCAAGACTGGGGTTGGAGAGAAAAATGGGAGGTCTACCCAGTGCCCTCACAAGAACCCCAGGTCCACCCTCCAGCCTAGGTGATAAGCTGGCATTTCCCACCAAGAGAGGCCTGGGGGGGGGATGTGTTCTCATCAAAGATATTTTGGTTGCAGATATCAGAAACCCACTCAGTCTGGCTCAAATAGAAGACAGCTGGTTGGTAAGATACAATAGGCAGCCTGATCGTTATCTGGTGACATTATTCTTATCCTCTCAGGAACAAGAACAGAGAATTCAGAAACTGTGTCTGTCTTCTCCATCCCTCAGGGCCCTCCGAGAGCCTCCTACTTCTGCTCACTCCTCTCACATGTGGCCCAACATGGTGGCAGTACAAGGAGCTCAGCCAGCTCTCTGAGCTTGAGTACCCATGGTTCTATCCCTATGTCTCCTATTCAAACTCCCTTATTGGCCTCATTTATCTTCGTGTTTAGCATGTGGATTGACCACATCCACCCCTCATCCAGCCAGCCATGCCTAGTTGAGTCAGTCATTTAGTCCCTTAGGATCATAGGAGGGCTCCAAAAATATCAACTCCGTTGTGGCATGTCAGTGCTGACTTTTCCTCGAGTTGAAGGCCTCAAGAGATGGATCCAGATGGACTTCTGTCAGGAATGTTGCTAAGGGATTCCTGTACCTTGGCCACTGGGCTCAATGACTCTGAGGACAGGAGGCGTTATGGCCCCTGGAGAAGAGCAGTGCTCTGTGACTTTCAAAAAAAAAAAAATAGATTTACTTTTGCAGGTTGACACCTCTGTGGTTTCTCCTAGAAAGATAACTCCTCAGAGCGTGTCTCTCTTGAGACAGCACTATCCAAGCTCAAGGAACTATTTGAACCCTTTGTAATGATCTAAGACCACTTTCAGCATCTAAGTGGTCCTCTGAGATGCAGAACACTACCTACCAGCCAGTTGTACTCTTTCCTAGGCAAAACAGGCCTTGACCCCCAAAGACTGCACTGGCCCTTGTGTGCCTTCCCTGCCTTTGCCCAGCTGTCCCTCCCAGTTGCCACCTGATTGAATTCCCCCCTTCCTTTAAGACCTCAAACAAAGCCCACCTCCCACATGAAGACCCCTCCCTCCATCTTCCTCTCTCCCCATCCTTTGTGCTTCTGTGTCTTAGCACATGCATGTCTGGCCCCCTCAGAGCTTGTGTTAGTGAGCTTTTCATTTCTGTGAGCCAAATACTTGACAAGACAAACTTAGAGAAGGAAAAGTTTTTTGGGGGCTCAACATCTCAGAGGTTCGGTCCCTGGCTAGCCAATTCCCTTGCTCTGAGCTTGAGGTGAGGCAGAACAATGGGGCGGGGGGAAGACATGGCAGAGGAAAGCTACTCAGTTCATGGCGACCAGGAGGCAGAGAGGGAGGGAAGGAGAGAGAGAGGAGGAGGAGGAGGAGAGGAAGAAGGAGGGAGGAAGAGAAGAGGAGGAAGAGGAAGAGAAGCCAGGGACAAGTTATATTGTTCAAGGGTCACTCCCAGTGACTTAACTCCTCCAGCTACATCCTACCTGCCTATAGTTATCACCCAGTAGTCCATTCAAATTATTAATCTATCAAATGGATTAATCCTTCAGTTAGGTTATAGCTCTCACCATCTAATCATTTCACCTCTGAACATTCCTGCATTGCCTAACTCATGAGCTTTTCAGGGGACATTAAAGATCCAAACCATAACAGAGCAGCTCCTGCTTGTGGGTGTCTTCCTCCCTAGGCTGGTTGTCCCTGGAGATCACCTCTGATTCCCTATCAGTGTCCACCCAGGAGAGTTGGTGGGTTGATGTGTTGACTTACAGGCTGCCACCAAAGATCTCTTGTTCACCCAGAAGGACTATTGATCCTCCCCAAAGCCCCTGGAAGCTGCCAGGCTCCAGTGGTCCCTAAGTTGCTGTGCCCTTCTAGCCTGCTGTGCTAGCAGTGGCATTTTGTTCCTCCCCTTTAGACCTTAGCCCTGCACTGACGTCTTCACCCAACAATAGCCACTTCTGTTACAGAGGGGTCATTTCCCTCCATGGTGCATTTTCAGAATAGAAAGGACCTTTGCTGGGATTCTCAAGTAGTTACAGAATTTCTGTAGGACAGACTGTCCTACCCTTTATAGCTCTGCTGGGGACAGGCCCTTGATCCTGAGGTGCCAAGGTACCCACCGAGCTGCCCCTCACCTTTTTTCTTCTCTTCTGAAATAAAAGGGCTAGAGGCTGGCTCTGGCTCCCAGGCTTTGCTGCCTTGACTCTGAGGAAGCCAATCCACTTTTGGTTCCTCTGTGATCCCAGGCCAGTGGCCAGGACAGATGGGAGGCAGAGCAGAGATCAGGGAGGCCTGCCAGAAGTAGAACAAGAGGTTGGACTGCTCTTCCACAGCAAACTGCTGACTGGAAACTGCAGGGCTCCGAGTATTGTTATTGTGTGAATTTGAACCTGGCCGGTAGGCCAGGCCAGAGCCAGGGTGCAGCCTAAGAAAAGGCACAGAGGGGCCTGTTGTGCCCGGGGGTGAGCAACACTGGGTGGTAGAGACTTCCAACATCTTGAAGTACTTGATGTTAACATGAGTTTCCCATAACCCCACAGGGTTCCTTGAGCCCAACCAGCATCTCTCTGGACACTCCCAAGAAACAGCTCCCGTGGCAGAGAGCACTGAGCCCAGAATGGGATGAGGTGGGGGAGAATCATGCCGGCCCTCTCCCAAGGTATGCTGGGAACCCTGTGACATGCAGGTAGGTCACAGCAGGTAGGCTACAAGCACTCCAGTCATGAGGAGTCTCCCCATTTTGCACAAAGAAGGTATAAAATCTGTCCTCCAGGAATTGAAGAGCTTGTATAATTTTTTCTTGGTGTTAAGTTTTCTTTCTTTTTTTTTCTTTCTATGACTCAGTATTTGGATGGATGTCCCTGAAAGAAGTCATTAGAATGAGATCTAAGAATCAGTGGCTGGTGCCAGGTTAGGAAAGGGGCACTGCCTCTCCCTTACCCCCAATAAACACAGTTGGGAACCAGAGGCCTGCACAGAGCTCACCTGTCTATCCCCCAGGCACTGCCCGTTGGCCGCCCCTGAGTGCCAGCTCTGTCTCCCAGGGAGACTCCTGAGGAGGAGGGGTTGCCCTTCCAAGTTCAGGCCTGGCACTCCTTCCTCAGGAGCAGGAGGAGAAAGGGAAGGGAGTAAAGGCATTGTTGAGTCTGGTCCTTTCCCTGGAGAGCTGTTGTGGCCAGAATCTGCATGCTCAGCCTCATCCTGGGAAACCCTCCAGCTAGCTCCGGAGCCTGAAGCTGGGTGGATTTGGGTCACCCACCACATTGGGGTGTTTTTATTTTCTTAGCAGTTGATTCCTTCTCTCCCTCCTGGCTTCTCTCTTTCTGTGTTGCTTCAGGGTTCTTCGGGGTCAGCGGTTGTCCTCTTTCACCCATTCTTCATGCCAACCCAAACCTTCTCCTTTCTGCTCATCTTTTCATAGCTTCATGCTTTTTCCACAATTTGCCAAAGGCCTGGGAGCAGAGTCTCCCCCATTTGTTCTCTCTGGCCTGGGGTCTCCCCTCCTCCTCTCCTTTTTCCCTTTTCTTCTTGCCCTTTCCTCCTTTCCTGCTCCCTCTCCTTCCAAGAATATGCCATTTCACAGAAAGTTCCATTTTCACAGCTATGGTTATTTTCATGTTTCCCCAGTTCTGACATCTCAGAGGAATGTCTGACGTCATTCCCACAAATGGATCCAATGGCCACCAGCCCCCACTTCTACCTCTCTTCTCTCCCTGCCCTTTTTTTAAACCAGCTATTTGCTTAGTCTTAACTGTCTGATTATTTAAACACAACTTTTCTTGTCCCTGGAACCCTGCTCCACCCTCAACCTCTAGGATTGTGTTGCTCCATAAACATCAGAGCTAGTCCTCAAAAAGACGTAGTTCATTGGTTCCTGAACCTTTCTGCACATTAGAGTCAGCTGGGAAAATTTTAACACATGTCAGCTCAGGGCACACCCTATGCCAATTAAGTCAGAACATCTGGGGGGTGGGAGCCAGGAACCAGCAGTTTTTAATGATCTCCAGGTGATTCCAATGTATAAGAAATGTTGGGAATCACCAGCATAGAGCTGTACTAAAGGCAGTTGGAGTTTATAGCCAGATGAATAAAGCCTGTGGAGCCTGGGCCATGGCCCTTGTCTTTCAAGACTGTGAAGGAAAGAGAAGAGGGCCCAGAAGCCCTGCCAGGAGTACAGGGTCCTCCCAGCCCTGCAGAGAAGCCCTGCTGCAGGGAGGGCTGATAGCTGGCCCAGGAGAGCTCCTCCCTCCACAGCAGAAGGTGCTGATTAAAAGCAGGTCCTCCCAGGAGACAAGTGCTCAGTAGCATCTCGGATCTGTGGAGCAGCAAGTGCTGTGTGCTTCTTGGATGACGATCCTGAGACGTGGTGGCTTGCTGACTTGGCTGAGCACACACATCTGCCCGGCAATGACTCTGCCCCTCAGCTGGGAGTGTAGCCATTCTGGTCAACAGAGGCTAGTTGATGCAACAAACGGTGGGAGGCTGAAGGCAGTCACAAAAAGAATTTTTTGGGGGTGGGCTTTAAACGCAGGGTGCTCTACCCACTGAGCTCTATCCCCAACACTTTATATGTATTTATTTATTTTGAGACAGAGTCTCCCTAAGTTGCCAAGGCTAGCCTTGAATTTGTGATCCTCCTGCCTCAGCCTCCCCAGTGGCTGGGATTATAGGCATGCACCATCACACTCAGCTAAAAAAAGAAACCTCTTTATTGACATTTTCCTAAATCCCCAGTAATGGCACCCCTGGGAAGGTTCACCTGTGATGGGAGTCTAAATATTCCCATGCTCCAGTCTCTCTGACAGGTATCTACCTGGGTGCTTCTCAAAATTCTATGAGAGTTCTGTGGGGGGGAGTGTTGGAACAGGTTGCAGGACCCAGCCTCAGAGTCTGACTCAATAGATCTGTGTTCCAGCCAGGGAAGGATTCTAGAACTTCCCCTTTCTGTGAAGTTCTGAGGTGCTGCCGCAGTCTGAGGGCTGTACTTGCAGACCCACTGGTCTCCATCCTCTTTCTGAATCCACTTTTAATTTGCCATAGACTGAAGCCAGAGAGGAGAGGGAGTTACTGATGCCTCACCTATTGAGGGAAGTCAGGGCTATTCTTTTGTTTTTAATATTTATTCTTAAGCTTTAGGTGGACACAATATCTTTATTTTACATTTATGTGGTGCTGAGGATCGAACCCAGTGCCTCGTGCATGCTAGGCGAGCGCTCTACCACTGAGCCACAACCCCAGCCCTCAGGGCTATTATTATTTCCCCACTGTCTTGTCTCATTTCTAGCACCCTATGAATATTTGAATATGTTGACGTGGAAACACATGTGATAAATGCCAGTCTATTGCACAATGTAGATTTGTGACCTTCCAAATGCTCAAAAATTCAACTCAAAATACTGATCTAGTCTAACAGGCCTAAAGCACTGTGTCCCAAGCACATGGCCCACTAAGTAACTGGGCTCATATAGTCAATGAGACCCTGCTAGGGTCCCTGCCCTTCTGGAAATTATTGTCCTTTAGGGATGACAAATATTTAACAAGTAACTGCAGAGGTAATAAGGGAAGGAGAGGAAAAGAAATCAATGGGAGGGAAAACAACTGTGTGAGTATGGTTTTCTTCCTTGTATTGTTATTGCCCTGCTTATAACTGCACCAGGTTATAACTCTTGAAGAGATGAATTAGCCCCACCTGTACTGCACGTAGCAATGTGCTTCTGGCACTGTGCACCTGGGTGGTAACCCAAAGAGCCGTTTACAACAAGTGCTAAATGTTTCAGCATCTTTTCTGCTCAGGCTGTTTAATCAAGATGAATTTCCAGTCCCGCCCCCACAGCTGGCGATTTGATGGATACAGTCTTGCTGGTTCTGTGGGGGTCCCTGTAATTCTGTCTTCCTAGAAGCTGCCAGGCAACAGGGGGCAATGTATTGGTCTGATGTGAACAAGTCACTTAGCAGAGAAGGATTCCAGAAACTGCAGGAAAAACCAGAGGCAATTTGGTGAAGTGCACCATTTTATGTCCTGGGACCGGAAGCCAAGTGAGTGGGTGAGCTCTGTGGCCATGATAAAGACACTGGCTAATGAACCTCTAGTCCCAAAGCTCCCCTGAGAATAGCTTGTGTCTAACTGAGCTTTATTGTATCAGGCTTAACCAGAAATCTTATCCTCTTCTGGAATTTATCTTTACTCTTCTGTGGAGACAGAGGGTGACCACATAGACCCAGGGAAAAGACATTATTCAAATGTCTTGGAAGACAAGAGCATTGTTTAGTTTATCTGTAGTTTCCCACAGCTCAGTGGTAGATGTCTGGCTTTAGTACAGCACTTAAGAGTCTGTGTGCTGTGAGCAAGCTATGCCATCAAGACAGAACAAACATGTTTGCCATCTTTCCAGTGACAGAATGTATTGAATAGCAGTAAATTACACTTTCCTCAGTGGTAATTCTCCAAATACTCACCTGATAGTCATAACCCAAGGAAATACAAAATCTTTTATTCCAATCTTAATTTCTAATATCTATAACACTCACGTCACACATTAGACTTCACATAATGATATACCCGCAGGGCAGATGGTGAAGGTTTACCTGTATAAGCAAGTTGTGGAGTTATTCTACCTTGGCTCTTGTTCTCAAAATGGAGTCACTTAAATATACATATATAACAGAAGGGCTAAGAAAGGGTAAATATTGCCATAAGGTTATAGGATGCTGAACCAAGAGCACAGGCAGAGAGAGGCATAAGTGCAGAGTCAAAGAGTAACGGTAGGTGGTCAGATAAGGATATATATATATATATATATTTTTTTTTTTTTGGTACTGGGGATCCAACCCAGAGGCACTTAACCACTGAACCACATCCTTGGCCTTTTAAAAATGTTTTATTTAGAGATAGGGAGGGTCTCGCTGAATTGCTTAGGGCCTTGCTAAATTGCTGAAGCTGCTTTGAACTTGCGATCCTCCTGCTTCAGCCACCAAGCCCTGCCTGATAAGGATTTTAACTAACCAGTTCCACAGAGTGGTCAAAGGAGAGAGTTCGGTCAGAAGACAGTTTCAGATTCAGAGTGTCAGCTCCAGGTGTTAGCACGGAGTTTCAGTTTGAGATGTCAGCTTGGAGTGGGCTGAGCACTATCATCACTGGCAGGAAAAACCATACCGTTGAAGCCTTACAAGGACAGGATATTGGAGGAATATCCTGGACAAGGCTCATGATGAGAATGAATAGGTGATGTGGTCAGAGTGCAATTGTGTCCAGTCTTGGGGGGGCTCCTCCTTTGAGGGGGGTTGCATCTGGTGAGGTTGGTAAGTTCTCATGTCTGTTCCTGGTAGGATTTGGAAGATGCACATGTCCAGGTACTACTTGATTTATTTTGATAAGTTGGCATGGACAAGTTATCAATTTGTGCCTTATGGTTGTGCAGGGCAGATGGTGATGGTTTACCTGTGTAAGTAAGGTGTGCAGTCATTCTATCTTATTCTCAAAATGAACTCACTTAGGTTTAGACACAACCTGAAAACTGTTCTACACATCATGGAGTAACTCAGGAGGGCACAGCCTGCTCTTCACATACAGTAAAGGTTTAAATTTCAGGGTCAATTCTTCTAACCCATAGTCTGTGAAGAAATGCATCCTAAGAGTCCAGGTTCCACTTGGTTGGATATGAGGAGTCCCCCCAAAAGCTATGTGTTAGACCATGCAAGAATGCTCAGAGGTGAACTGATTAGACTATCTTAGCTGTAATCTAATTTGTGCATTAATTCATAAGCATTAATAATTTGAATGGACTACTGGGTAGTAACTGTAGGGAGGTAGGGTATGGCTAAAGGAAGTAGGTCACCGGGGAGTGTACCTTTGGGGATTATATTTTGTAAATGGCTCCTTAATTACTGTCCTTGCTTCTGGGCTGCCATGACCTGAGTAGCCAGCCATGCCCTTCACCATGAAGTTCTGCCTCACCTCAGGCTCAGCACAATGGAGTTGGCCAACAACGGACTGAACCTCTGAAACCATGGTTGAAATAAAAAGTTTCCTTTTCTATGTTGTTCTTGTCATGTGTTTTGATCACAGTAACAAAAAAGTGACTAAAACATCAGATAATGGGGATGACCCTGGAGGTTTTGGAAGTTGAGCAGAACACTTGGGGAATGAGAATCTGAGATACCAATTGAGGTCTCAGTTCTTCCCTTGTATCAGCTGACTTTTCACAGAAAAATGAGACATGCCTGTAAACAAATGAAAGCAATATTTTTTGTTTGCCTCTCAAGTACCCTCCCCCATCTAAATGAGCATGGAGTGATAATGCTGCAAATAGTCACTCTTACAAGATAATCTATTTATTAATATGGTATGTTGTGTTCATGTTAAAGGTATGTCCTTGAGTTCTGGACCAATGCATTTCAATTTTGGATTTGAAGATTAGTGATCTCTTACATAAGTATCTTTCATCATCTTATAATCTAGCTCCCTCCTTAGCAGTTAATTCTTCAGGGAAAACTCTCTAAAGTCAGAATTTGTCATCATAGGTGTGGGTGCATCCTGGGATGGGCTCACATGTCACACTTGGACTCCTGAACATGAGCAGCATGGGATTGTTGGCAGAGACTGGAGCCTTCAATTATGGAAGAACCCATCTTGCCCATGCACCACCAGGTAACTCATCCAACATGGGGACCACAAACGCTGAGGTCCAGAAGAAATACAGCAGGCAGGTGGCACTGAACTAAAGAGGGAATGAACAGTTCATAGTAAACTCTCTGGCCATGTTGGACCTTGCCTCTTAGCTTAATTCCTCTTTCCAGAACATCCTCAGCACTGTGTTTGTCCATGTTGTGTGACTTGGTATCTTCCTTTCTTCTTGGTCTCCTGTTGTCCTTTATGTCTTTGAAGGACAAATGGTAATGTAGTGTAAATAGGATGTGACTTTAAAATCACGATAGACTAGTACCAGCTCTTCTAGTTGTAAGATCTTGAGTGAGTTACTTGATCTTTTGTGCCTATTTCTTCTCTGGCTGGGTACATAATGATATCTTTGTCTATGATTAAGGATTCTGTAAAGCTTATGTTAATGTTTGGGAAGGCACAATGTCTGTCAGAAGGTTGTCTTCAATAAACATCAGCCATTACCATTAATGGAACTAAGAGAAGGATTCTCTATGGGCATTGTCCAGATCACACCAAATGAATGTGATGGCATGAAACATGCTATAGATTCCTGTGGTAAGCAAAACATTGGAAGTCATCTGAATATGTGTACCCAAAGAGGAACAGAAAAATTGCAGGGTATATGCTAGAAGAGCCCTCTGTTTATGATACCATGTATTGTGTAACCAAATGTCATTTGTGGTCACACTTTGAGACCCATGAGAAGTCCCAGGGGACAATTCCATAAGGATTTGGTGGTGATGGTGGGTAGTTGGGTGGAGGGAGTTCAATTTCCCTTATTTATCTGTTGTTTCCACTGACTCTTCAGTGTATGGCTGAACTGGACTGTCTGCATGCTTTCTTCTTTATTAGTTATACCATGTTGAACCTGAGCCCTGTCCTCCACTCCTCAAATAACGTGGATATAATACAGTATTTTAGCTTTTACTAAAGAATCAGAACCAAAAAGATTTACAGTTTAGCATTGCTAGTTGTATAAATCATTTGCCCTCTTGCTATGGAGTCTTCTCATGACACTCTGGAGGCTCTAGATCCCAGCCTTGTTCTTCGGTTCCAATTTCTCTTTTCTGCTAGTCAACCCTCCACCCTGTAATCTCCACTAACTTCTGCAGAAGAGGTGATTTGAGGTCAGTCCTCTAGATGGGAGAGGGCTCTCACTTTCTAAATAAGTCTATTAAGGTGTCTTTTGAAACAAAAGCAATTTTGCCTCTGATACAGTTTGGATCTGGAAAGTCCCCTAAAAGTGCATGCATTGAAGGCTTGGTTCCTGGCCTGTGGTACTGTTAGGAGGTGATGAAACCTTAGGAGTTGGGGTCTTATGAAAGGAAGTTAGGTTTTAGGGGTGTACACTTGAAGAAGATATTGGGACTCTGGTCCCTTCCTGTCTCTTTGCTTTCTGGCTGCAATGAAATGAACAGCTCCTTGGCCATATGTTCCTGCCACGATGTGCTGCCTCACCACAGGCCCAAAGACAATCATGAACTGAAACCTCTGAAACTGTGAGCCAAAATAAACCTTTCCTCTTTATAAGTTGTTTATCTCAGGTATTTTGTCACAGCAACAGTAAACTAACACAGCCTCTAAGAGAACACTGATGTTATCATATTTTTACATTTTTTTGTATTGGACTCCATAATCTGTAAATTTGTTTAGGGCTAGAACCTATGCCAGATCTAATCTCAGGAGGTGGAACAATATAGTAATTAATAATCTATGTGTTGGAGCTAAATTGCCATGGTCTAAATATTGGTTCTATTAACTAATTCTGTAACTATCTTAAGAAATAGGTTATAGAGAGGATTGAAATAAGATAATAGTTAATGAACATAAGCCATATATGTAGTATGCACTGGGTGCTCAATAAATGCCTGCATTCATTATTCCTAGATAGATCAGCTCCTGTTATCTGCAGTGACTAGCTTCGGTATGGTGGCATCTGCCATTCCAAGCTGGGAAGAGGCTTTTGGTGAAGACTGAATGTAATTGAATAACACAATTTCCTGATGACACAGAAGGATAAAGAATGGGTTCTAGGCATTTTTCTTTTTTTCCTCGATGAGACCGAAGTTTAAATATTTGGACACAAAAAAGAAAATTTTTACATAACCAGGCATGGGAGAAGAGTGGAAAAGAATCTTAACAGTTTCATCTAAAAAGTAACACAAGCCACAAAACCTTTTTAGGCTTCCTAACTACTTGACTTCAAAGATTATTTTTTTTCTTTCTACATACAGAACAAAACAAAGCAAGTTTAAAAATTCTTTATTTGAACTTTAGAGAAAGAACAGGTTTCACATTATAAAGACTTGCTTAAAAGTATGAAATAGTCTGCTGTCATTTCTTTATGTATTTGTAAAACAACATAATTATTAAGGGAGATATTGGTTTATCTTTCCAGCTCATTTTCAACCCGTCCTTACTTTAGCACAATATAGCCTTAGGAAGAAAACCGTGGTGAAATAGGATTTCTAACGCTCTCCTCTGGTTCTAATGAGTCCATGGATGCAGCATTACTGGTCTTAGCCCAAACATAATTGTCAACATGATGAGGGAAATAAACTGGTATCTCTCAGGCTAGTTGTTTTCATCTAAAGTTAGTTGTTTTCCCAGCATCTCCTCTATCCTGACGACTGGACCAGGAATTATGGCTGAGTATGAATTAAAACAGTTCAACCAATAAACATTTGCTGTGAAAGTCAACCTTCTAATTCTTATCTGAGATTAGCACACGAAAGGATATGCTAAGCCTCCTGATTCATTTAACTAATGGTCACCAATTTCATTGAAGGCAAACAGCATAACAGCGTGGTGTTTGTTGATCTTGACAAATGATAAACTTGATTTATCATTTCTCATTTATCAGTTCTCAAGCTTAATATAATTAAAAGTCTTTTAATGTGCTAAATCCTTAATGCTTAATGTTAGTTAAGAATGATGTTCATTATGTGACACTGGCTAGCCATGACATGATTCATATGTAAAATTAAACTTTCTAATCACATACTTTTATTATTCTTTTTCATAAATTCTTTTGCACCTGACAGATAACACAGATATTACAACTGCTGCAAGTTCTAGTCTTATCCAAAATAAACTCTGCCATAAGCTTAGTCATTAAAAATATAAGTTAACAGAATACGCTCTGATTTTTTTTTTTTTCCTTCAGGAGAAAACTCCATTTCTTTTATGGGCATAGGTCCTTTTGGACTCTGGCAACATCTTTTTTGGACAGTCCAATATTCTGCTTCCTTAAAAATCGACCACAATCCCTGCAAGGGGGTGGGGATAGGGAAGACAGGAATTTCCCCTTCCAAATGTTATTAGGACAGGAATGAATTCTAATATTTCATTCTCTTTTTTTAGGCTTTCTTGCTTTTATGGTATAACTTATAATTGGGTATTCATATTAGCAGCAAAGATCCTAAATTATGTACATTAAAATACCTAAGACTAAGGAAAATAACATTCTGGTAAGGAGTATGGAGGCTGTAGGTTGTGATAAGCTTCTATGCATTCTGGCAAGAAACAATCTTATTTGAGAGGTTAATTCCTATGACACAGCCAATAGCATGACAATGGGCTCATTTGAAGTTCAGCTCCTATGGGTTTGTTGAGGGAAGCTGAGTCAGCCTGTTGGTATGCAGTGGAAAGAAGACTTTCATGGGTGGAAATTTCCAGGCTGTTAGACTGAAAGAGGCTATCAGATCAGACTGGCTCTTCAGGTTATGAAAGTAAAAGTGGCTGCTTCTAATATGTTATTGAAAGTGGAAGTTGCTTTGAAACTCTTCAATGCATAAGTTGAATACAAGGACAAGTTTTTTCCTGTGGTACATTTCTGTCAAGTTTTACAACCTGAGCTTAGTTAAATAGCAAGAATCAAATAATAGTCTGAACACTGGGAGAGCTTGAGAGTTCTCCAGTTTTAAACACTAAACGCTACAGCAATGGTATCTAACCAGCACCTGCTGCTGTGACTACTGGGGAGGAAGATTCGGGCCAACAAAAATTAGTCAGGGTAGTATCTCTTTAAACATGATAGGAAAACCAGTTTGAATTCCAAGTTCCTTCTCTCTTTCTAAGGAATGTTTATTGGGAATACTTAAGAATGACTCATATAATCTCCTTGCTTTCAAATACCTTCTATCTACTTCTGGCTAACAAGAAAAGGCACAGAGGTGCCAATTTTGTGCTAAAACTTGAAGTCATAAAAAAAAAAATCAGAAGATGCTCTGAGCTTTTATATCATGGGGGACTTTTTATTTCTGAAAACATAAATTCCACCTATAAATCTGATGTAAAGTTGCTGTACTACAAGCATGGCAAATGATAGATTTACCTTGAGAATGATCCATCCTTTCACATTAACCCCTACCTGGAGCGTTGGTTTATCTTCACAGTCTAGTGAAGTTGTTCCTGTGCTATTGGTGTACAGAGAAGCCTGCTCCAAACACCTTCAGTAGATAGCATGAGGAAACACTCACTTACTTCCATTAAGCCTAAAAATTCAGGACTTGCAACAGATGGAAAGACTGCCCCTATTAGTCTCCACTGTCACTTCCCCCACATTATAGTATTATTGGCCCAAGAGCTCAAAACCACCTTAATAATAGATGGACTTTCTTCTTCTATGAATTTGTTTAATTTTCTCACAGCTTGCAAAGCCTCACTTCAGACTTTAATAAATAATAATAAAAAGATAATAGAGATAGATAGATACATATATCTTTCATACTTCCTGGGTACAACCCCCAACAGGCAACCCCACCAAAATACTTAGCCCAAATATCTGCTCAATTTATTAACTTGGCATAGCAACTTTCTATTTCCTAAAAAGCCTAGTGCTAGCACACAAACATTAAAGTGAAAACTGCTACTGTGCTTAGGGTTTTATAATAGTTCTTTCAGTACTTTAAAAAGTAGAATATTTCTTTGTGCTTGTCAGTAACCTTTTACTTGTTTTTTGAAACTCTACCATGAGGAGGATTCTGTTCCCTCATTCTCAAAAGATCAATTCAAGCACAGCTGATGACAAGAAGCTATAGGGGCAGAGCGTGAAAAGAGGAGGTAAAGCTCCCAGATTGCTTTTCGGAATCACTTCTCAGGTGCCCCGCTCTGTGACTGGAGCTTCTGGCCTCCTAACATCAGTCTGCTCTTTGACTGTGACTCCCTCCTAACCACCATCTGCATTGTCACCCAGAAGAGAGGAATTAATCTTGGTGTTCATGACATATTGAAGTCTTCAGTCTGATGAGTTGATAGAATGAACATAAGAAAAGCTGGGAAGAAATGAAGTGAAAATGAAGTGCTAAACACAAGGAAATCATGTGATGGTTTCTTTTTGTGTGATTTGGTGCCAGGAAGAGGAGAGAGGCTCCACCTACAATCATTTCAGATGCACTGAATCTGC
This sequence comes from Ictidomys tridecemlineatus, assembly GCF_052094955.1. Taxonomy (NCBI): domain Eukaryota; kingdom Metazoa; phylum Chordata; class Mammalia; order Rodentia; family Sciuridae; genus Ictidomys; species Ictidomys tridecemlineatus. The sequence continues at coordinate 116,083,623 of NC_135487.1, forward strand.
TGGAAATGACAGTTTCAGCAGATCAGCAGCTTGGGAATAAAGTAAAAAGGGAAGGCCACCCATTCAGGTATAAACCACAAATGCTAAGTACAAATAAACTTTACCAACTGGGGATATTTCCTTTTTACCCAAAGATCCAAACTGTTTTGATTCTTTGTGAAGTGTATGCTGCCACTGCCTACTAGCCACAGTCCCAGTCCCTTATTGGGCTAATTCACATCGCAGAATGGAAAGGAGTGGGGCTGGAGGTTACCCTATAGGTTACTTGCCTAGTAACCTAGAGGTCTTCTAGACATTCATTTTATATTCATTGGTACCCATTAGAAGAAAAGTCTCCAGAGAAATGGTTCTTGTCTGGCAAATCACACAGAAGCCAAATCAGAGAGTGCTCCATTGACTTAAAATAGTTTTAAATGTGGAAAAAGATGAGAGGTAGCTAATACTCCTCCATCTCCAGATTCTCAGGTAAAAGAGCAATAGAGGCCTCCATCCCTACAAAATGAAACTGATTTCCTTAGAAAGCATCTAGTAGCCTGAGAGATCACTATCTAGAGAGTTAGAAGTACCGGTGATTCTTTAAAATTATTTATTACTGCAAGTCTAATAGGTTTGAAGGCAGAAAATGAACTGACTACATGTAATCCTTGAGGGATTGATAAAAATTTTCTTCTCTTGCAGGGAGGAAGAGGAATTAGTTGATACAGTGTGGAATGGAAAGAAAGGAATCTCACAAAGGCAAATTTCTGGAGGTGAGAAGCAGTGTTTGTAGAATGAGTTTTATCAAGAAGTTGAAAAGTTTTAGGAAGGAGAGGGAGAAAGAGTTCCATTAGAAAACTGAAGGCGTTAGAACATCTGAGTGGAGATCACTACCTGAGATCCATTTTTGAGAATTCACCAAATGAAAAAAAAGTAGTCAAAGTACAGTAAAATATAAGAATATATTTTTTTTTAAAGCCATGGGACAAGAAAAGAGTTAATTTCTTCACTGTTCACTGGAGAAACTGAAGATTATTGCCATATTATGGGTTGCATCCAGCAAGAATACAAGCTTGCTTGTCTGCTTTGTATTAAATAATACTTGTCAATCCCCGAAAGCTCTTGTCTTGCTTACGACACCTCCATGTTCCTTAACTCAATTTGGTATTATATAGAGAGTAGTATGTGTGTAGTGGGTGGAGATTCACCATGAAATATAAGGAACTGCCCTGTAGTCCTTGAGGATTGCACAGGTTAGTTAAGAAGACATAAATCTGGGGCTGGGGATATAGCTCAGTTGGTAGAGTGCTTGTCTTGCATGCACAAGGTTCTGGGTTCAATCCCCAGTACCACAAAGAAAAAAAAAAACACATAAATCTGCATGCTATCACTTGGGGACCTTGAATCCCAAAAATAAAAAGTAGCTATGGCTTTAATCTTAAACTGCAGTCACATCAAATTTTCAATGTTTTAACACATGTATCAATTAATTAAACTCCCTTCCATTCTCTCAAATATGTAGTTTACCTCTGACCCCAACACAGCCACCCATTCAGGTGTGAACCATGAATGCTAAGTAAAAATAAACTTTACTAAATGGGTATATTCCCTTTTTAGCCAAAGCTCCAAATTGTTTTGATTCTTTGTGAAGTGTATTATTGGCTGATCTGGTTTTGAAATTTGCACAATTTCCAGAATGGGTGTTCATTAAAGGAATGAGAAACTCGGTAAGTGGGAACCATCTGAACAACCATGTGCTACAGCTTTAAAGAAAAATCACTTTACTGTATCAATAAGTGAAATGGCAGAAAGGGGAACTGGATCTTACTTGAAAGAAGATGACTAAATATAAAACAAATACAGCAGGGAAAGCATTTAAGAAAAGTATGGGGAAAAAAATCCACACAAGGTAACACTGGAGGATGCAGGCCACATTTGCCACTAAAGAAATGTTCCCTTGCATATAATTTCCAGTGCTTTGCAAATAGATGGATGGATGGTGGAAACAGCAGCTTCTTTTTCAATCTCTCCCCATCCTTGAGCTACAGCATGAGACAGTTGTCTGCTTGCCACAAAGGAGGCAGAGAACACCATTTCTCTCACCACTCTTCAGTTTGGCAGGGTCTCATTCTTAGTCTTCCAATGTAGCTGCAGGGTACTACTGTAATGATTCAGGGATGGTGCTGACAACATGGGTCGCCTTGGTGGCTGCTGGAGGGGAACCAAAGTAAGTGTTGGTTTGATTCCTCTGCTGATCTCGGAGGTAAGGAGGGACGGAGGAGCTTTTGATGTGGAGGATCCTGGTGTCCATCACCTGACAGTCAATTTGCATCATCACTTCGTAATCCTGCCCGTTGATCACGTTTTCTGTAGAAAGGAATATACACAGGTGTAAATGTTCAACAGAATGTGCATCTCTGCTAGGAGCTTTAATCCCAGAAGGACATGAATGTGCTTTAAGGGTAAGAACTACTGATACATTTTCAAGGATGCAAAGGAACTTCACCAGTAGCAGAGCTGCAGCAGGGCTCAGTGCCAAGAGGGCCTGTCCTCTCTCAATTTTAATTCCCAAACAACATTTATTAGCTCATAAGGGCTGGACCCACTGTCAGAGATAATACCACAGAATATCTACCCGTAGACATTGTATGTCTTGTATGCTTTCCATGCAGTAAATTATCATAACTGGAACAATTAGAACAGAAAGGGATTTTAATAAGGAGCAGAAAGGTTATTTAAGCCCTTCTCCTTCCCTTCAACAATGGGAAAGAACAACTAACTATCCAAAGAACCAATGATATGAATGTAAGGAGACCTTTGGCCTAGACTGCTTGGCTCCTATTCATCAATCTAATTTCATTAAGATACTCCCAACTGGGAATTTAAGGGTTTGCATTAAAAGAATAAAGTACAGTGAAAACTGACAAGAACTCAAGGGTATTTGACAATTATACTCTTGCCCAGAGATCATTATCACATCCCTTCCATATCAAGGTAATTTTTATTCCCACAGTTTCTGATTTCAGGTACAAAGAATCAATACAGTTACAATTTGAGATTAAAGGAAGTGTTCTAAGGTTTGCAGGGACACTAGAGGGTGTTTGCAGAAGGGAACAGGAAACCCAGGTAGAGTCATGCTTACCATACATAAGGTTAGCTCATTAACATGAGTTCAAAATACACAGATACAAACTATATTCCCTTCTTAATTCCTAAGAGGATGAAAGTTCTTCATTTTAGGGAGAGGGCCAAATTACTCTCTGATTCATAATCCTGGGTGATCATTTTCCAATTTGTAGTCAACTAAAATTGTGCATAAAACTGATGAGAGAATTATAGACAAAACATTTTTCAAGCCCAGCTGAATAACCACAGCATTATGGTTAGAAGCAGTGTGAACTTGGAATAATATTGAGTAGTCAATGTGGTGTCTGATTTTGCATTTTCTTCTGTGAATTTGGAGTTGGGTGTGCAGGTGGCCTTGTCCTATACTGTCTTTCTACGAAGATGATACAAAATCAACCACTGATTTTTAAACTTTAAACATTTGGCTTCTCTACAATAATTGAATATACAAAAGTAGAATTTCTTTCTATTCCATTATGCTTTATTTTTACTTTGACACCATACATATCAAGTATTATAAATCTAGAGAAAGAAACTCCAAAGTTTGACATCTGATCTTCAGATTCCTTGTTATGTTTGAGAAAATTGAATCATACAGCTTATCATTTAGGAAGCTAGCAAAGACTTCTGGAGACCATCTATTCTGGAGTGTCATAAATTGGGGTCTAATTTACAGACTTTAGGGTCTCTAAATTCCCTGAAATTGTATGAAATTTGTGTGTGTATTGAAATAGGGTCCATCAGATTCTCAATGAGCTTTGTGACCCCCCCAAAGAAGTTAAAAATTACTAGACAAATCTAATGATCTATCAATATTAAGTGTTTTGAATATATGATATATTCTACTTTAAATCCAACAGAAAATATCATTCCTCCACTTCTATTGGTCGGTTCCATTGTTCCATTGTTTAAAATAGTCTCCAACAATGATAAATTTCCCATTACAAGTCATATAAATCTCTTCTATTACAGTTGAGGTTAATTACTTACCAGAGATTAAAAAAAAAAATAACTTGTTGCTGCTGTATATGAACAAACGCTACCTATTTTTAAGACTATTGTTAGGAAGTTTAAGTCTAATTTTACAAGTCTTGCCTCTTTGCAATGACTATCAAATCATTTTCTTATCTTTAGAGAATTAAATTTTAATGACTATAAGTTAGTCAATGTTTCTCACTGAAGTATTTTCCAAAAAAGTAGGAGATGGAAGAAAGATATTCTGCAAATGTATTTGGAGTTATTTCATTCAGAACATGTGATCAAGTTCAAATTTCAAGGCACAACACCAGTCATTTCCTTTTGGAACAGAAATCGTGTGTGTGTGTGTGTGTGTGTGTGTGTGTGTGTGTACACATTCGTGTAGTATGCAGGCACTGTGGCATAGAAGACCAAATAATGGAAAACATATGCATCAGAGACATGCAATACACATTATTAATTTTTACTGCTTTCCAGAATTAACTCAGAATCCAGATGACAGTTTAAGATCAAGACTAGGTTCTCTAATACAGCCCAAACCACCTGCAGAAGTCATTAGAGCCTATGTGTCTGCTATGATTTTAACTGATAACTGGAGTTCTTTAATACTTTAAATATCAAGAAGAGGTGGAAACCCTAGAAATAAAAGTTCGAATGCTTTAAGGGAAAACTAAAGTCCCAATATCAAGAAGAGGTGGAAACCCTGGAAATAAAAGTTCGAATGCTTTAAGGGAAAACTAAAGTCCCAATATCATTCCAAAACCTTGGAGTTCCTAGTCGTGTTGAAATGGCATTGTCATCTTAAGCCCAACCAGATGGAAACTCAAGGTTGGTTAGGTCAGGGTGGTTTTAAAATGGGTTCTGGTCTTCACTGCCTTCTTCTGGGCCAAGGAAACTATTAACATTGCTAGAAGATGACTTTTCCAGGTAGTATGTAAATGTCTGAGGCTGGATTTAGGAAGCCCCTCTTAAAGACAAGCTGGATACTTTCATGTTTGGAGTGATGTGCCATTAAAGCCCTGAAATTCTAATACCTCTAAAGACCAGTTAAAGTGATGATAACAACACTGGTCCACTCTGTGAGACCTTTGGGGATTTCATACGAACCCCTGTGGAACCCCGTGATAATTAATGAAGCAGTCTAATAATTACTGATGAGGTTTGAAGTATTTTAATTAGAAGAGGTCAGAGTGGGAAATGGCACATGATAACTCATGATCTTTTAAGTCCCTCCCTGGACTGTATGACATTTGTATAGTGTACACATTATATACATCCAGGAACAGGACAGAGTTTCCAAAACTCACATTAGGGGCACACAAGGCCTCCATTAACCCTAAATTTAAGGTTATGATTTTTATTTCCACCATTGGAAAGGAAAGAATCTCAACTGAAGCCTACAATTTGGCCCTGTGTGAATAAAAAATATGAGAACAGGTTCTAAATGGGGAGATAGAGCCAGAAAACTGGTGACTTAGATGGGAAAAGGAGGCCTTGAAGGGAATCCCAGGCAGAGGTGTGAGGGACTGAGAATGGATCACACATTTTTATTTTTTATTTGTTCTAATTAGTTATACCTGACAGCAGAGTGCACTTCAATTCATTGTACACAAATAGAGCACAACTTTTCATTTCTCTGTTGTGCACGATGTAGAGTCACACAATTCATGAAATCATACGTGTACTACATTAAGACCAGGTCTTCACTGTTAATGTGCAGGGGTCTAGTAAAGGGAAATGTGTAAGTGTTTAAATGTGTTAAGTATGAGTACTTCAAATTCAAAATTAATCAGGCAAAAAAAAAAAAGAAGAAATTAACAGCTTCAAACATGAGCACTTAAATGTGATTCTGAATTTTCAGAAGGATAGGGGAAGCCAGAAAAAGTGTCTGGACATTGAAGGTGGAAAAATTCTGGGCGAGGTGGAATTTTGAACTGCCTGTAAACACACAATAACTGAATCAAGCACAGCTTGCCAAGAGGCTGTTAGCTGGGAGATGACTAACACAAAAGCCAGAACCTTGACCAAAGGCAGAACTAAATATTCAAAAATTTACAGAAAGCTTAATTTTTAAAAAGTGGACAAGACTTCACCAGTACTTAGCAAAGAAGCATATGTAATAAAAACAGATTTCTCATTAGAATCAAACACCAACTCTAACAAGGTAGTTTGCTCTGTGCAAGCCAGGCTGGTGACACGCCATGATCTTGACTTCTGCACCTAAATCTACTGAAATATAGGATACATGTGCTGGCGGTGGGGTGGGCATAAAGATGGATAGATATTCACCCATTCATGGACCACAAGAGATAACTTGTACCCACTAAAGAAACAAATGGAAAAAAAGGGAATGGGTGGGTGTGTGGTTGGGTAGGAATACAAATGAACAACGAAGTGGTAAAAATGTCACATTTCCATAATTTCCATAAGCGAAACTCTACTATGCCAATCTTCTCTTCAATTTCCAACACAAGTCCTGGTTTTGACATTCCAACATGCCATGCATCACTACTATTTTTTTTTTTTCCTCTGACTGGGGAGGGGAAAAAACTCTTTTCTACTCAAACTCTCTATCTAGCCCCATTCTGTTAATCCTTCAAGACCAATTTGAGTCCCATTTCTAAGAAATCTTCTATGAGAACTCCAATATTGACATTTTCCCTTATAGCCGATGTATAAATATTCTATTTCCCCGAACAGTACTAAAATAGTTAGAGAAAAAGGTTTGGTTTCCTTAAGAAATGCCTGGCAAAGCTGAGGCAGGGTGAAATTGAAGTGGGTAAGGGTAATAAAACTAGGACCTGTCACTTATTGGCTGGGAGGAACATGGAGTGAATCAAGTAACTGTCACTCTGTAGATGGAAACACAGAAAGTTGCTTTCAACCTCAAGAACCTGGAGACGTAAGAACACAGGCAGGGCAAAGTACTCCTAAGCAAATGCCATGTATGCCCGAAGCTGTACTCCTGGCCCCTTGTGAGAGCACTTTTAACTGAAAAGCTGAACTCAATTTGTAACATTTATTCATCCATTCAACAATTATGTGAGCACTGATACTGTGAGAGGCACTCTTACATAAGACTCTTGTCTAAATAAGCATTTAGATCCCATCTTCTGTACTCAAATTAGATAGAAATTATCCAAAGGAAAATGAACACCATATATCTAAAAAACTGTCAGTCAACATTTACTTAGTGATTTAAGAAACTATGAGAAAGTATAAAAGAAAATGGGGTTTCCTCATTTCCACAGCTTACCTAAGTGCTGTGAAAGCAGCAACAGAATAACATTTTAAATATTGCTACAAACATTGACATGGCTTTTTCACAGTAGTATTGTGATTTTAAGTACTTTGAGTATAAATGGAGGAGGGGGGATAGCTGGGTCAAATGGTGGTTCCATTCCAAGTTTTCTGAGGAATCTCCATACTGCTTTCCAGAGTGGTAACACTAATTTGCAGTCCCACCAGCAATGTATGAGTGTGCCTTTTCCCCCACTCCTCGCCAACATTTATTGTTGCCTTGGATATTTGCCATTCTTGAAAATTTTCATTCTGACTGGAGTAAGATGAAATCTCAGTGTAGTTTTAATTTGCATTTCTTTAATTGCTAGAGATGTTGAACAATTTTAAATATATTTGTTGATCAATTGTATTTCTTCTTCAGTGAAATGTCTGTTCAGTTCCTTAGCTCATTTATTGATTGGGTTATTTGGTTTTTTTGATGTTAAGTTTTTTGAGCTCTTTATATTCCTAGAGATTACTACTTTATCTGAGGTGCATGTGGTATATATATTTGATGGAATATTACTCAGCCTTAAAGAAGAATGAAATTATGGCATTTGCTGGTAAATGGAGTGGAGAATATCATGCTAAGCAAAATAAGCTAATCCCAAAAAACCAAAGGCCAAATGTTTTCTCTGATATGAGGATGCTAATTCACAATGAGCAGGGGAGCGCTAGGGAATAATAGAATTACTTTAGATTAGGTGGAGGGGAGTCAAGGGTGTGTGGGGATAAGAAGGACAGCAGAATGAAACAGACATTATTACCTTGTGTGCATACATGCCCACATGACTAATATGATTCCACAACATGTACAATCAGAAAAATGAGAAATTATACCCCATTTTTGTGTGATATGTCAAAGTGCATAAATGCATTCTACTGCCATGCATAACTAAATAAAACAAATTAAAAATTTGAAAAAATATTGCTACAACATCAAATAAATACATTGGCTTTCTCCTACTACCAAAGCTCAACAGTATTCCTGTATGGTCTCTAAAGAAAAGAGAAACAGTAAAACACCTGTCTCTGAATGTTTCCCCCTGTTCCCCCAAACCTAGCCAAGTGAAGAGAAAAATGAAAGCAAGCTTGGGACAGTAAGTCCAGATACATATTATCTTGAAGGACACTGGCTTTCTTTTTAGGCTTACTGGGAAGTAGAGCAAGTTAGTGTCATCAAATTTCTTTTACACACACTAGGATAGTTATTGTTGGGATGCTTATTACATAAAAAGCCATGCTGAAAATGTCACTGTTTTTACAACATATAAAACCTCTTTCTGAATAGAAAGTGAACTGGTCCTGGGATCAGATTCACTGTCCTAGAACACAGTATGGAGTTTTAGCCTCAAGTCATAGACCAAAGCTGGGAATATACAATAACTCTCCTGCATCTAATAAATAAATCACTGGCACCAAGTACTAGAAAACTATTTTAGATCAGGATCTGAAAAGCTGAACCAATGTTCTGAAGCACTTTACTTTAACATCTAGGACCTGCAGAGTAATTACCCAAAGGCCGTAATCACCCCAAACCAAATCTCTGCAGTTATGAATATGGGTTATAGAAAATTATGGCTCTTTTATTATATTTAAAAATTGATGCATGGGAATGATATATTCTTCTCTGAGCACCAAATATGGCTTTCTCTGAAGTATTTCTGTGTTGGGAAGGCTTAGCAGCTACAAGATTGCTGAATGGAAATTCTAGACCATGGTGGAACTCTGAAGGATAATGAAGCCTGATAGACCAAATTACTCTCAGCCCATTAAAAATCCTGTGACACATTGCCCCCGCCCCCATAATGGAGATTGAACTCAGGATCGTTCTATCACTGAGCACATACATCTCTAGTCGTTTTTAATTTTTATTTTGAGACAGGGTCTTGTAAATTGCGAGGGTTGGCCTCCCACCTGACACCCATTCCTGCTTCAGCCTTCTGAGATGCTGGGATTACAGGCATGTACTACCACACCTGGCTTGGCATAATTTTTTCTTCATACTATGGAATCTTAAAAATATTTTGAATAATAGTCACATGGTTTCAAGTATATTCAGAAAAATTCACATAAAAGCTAGAAACAATTGCCAACAGATTTAAATGAATGATATTGGTCATGGCATTGCAATTTTAGATTTAAAAAAAAAATCCAATACACTGAATTTTCTTACACATTACAATCAGAAAGTAGTCTGTATAACACTGGATTTACAGGCATGCACTACTGAAGGCAATTCATTATTATTATTATTATTTTAACAGATGGCCTGTTAGACAACATAAAAACAGGTTAGGGGGCCTTGCAAATTGCTGAGGCTTCTCAGACATAGTCACTCTTGAAGCTCAATTCCATATAAGACATGACCCTAGGAGGAACCACACTAGAATGTCAGCTCCCTGAGGGCAGACATTTTTATTTGTTCACTGCTGAATCCCTATTACTTGGCTCAGAAAAGATATTCAACAAATTCTTTTTAAATAAATAAACAAATGAAGGTTTGGTGATATAGAAATGGCCCCAGAGAATGCTAACTTAAAGAGGGATGAGTTGAGGTGTTCTGGGCTACACTCAGGGATCTGAACTAAACAAGAATTAGAGAAAGGCAGCTGCCTCAGAACTGATATACTGTTCTATACATTTAGTTTTTAAGAAAATTCTTTCATCTTCAAAAGGGCAGGAGTGGGATTAGGAGCAGGGTAGAGACCAGGCTCACAAGAACACTATTTGCCATTCTGGATCTCATTTTTACTGACATGTCAGCAGTTCACAGTCTGCATTAAACTTGGATGCTTTTTAATCATACAATGTTCAGAAAAACTTAGGCCTTTGAGTACATTCATTATTTCTCTCCATTCCTTACAAATGAGTTTTGAAAGGCTTACCTAAGTGAAACCAAGGAAACAGATTTGCATAAAGGCCTCTGGGTTTATAAATAGTTTTATTGCTCCATTTAAACTTCACAGTATACAACCCTCCTTGTAGGCAAGTCTCTTTAACTAAAAAGAGGTAATTATGTTGAGATATCTGAGATAGATAAGTATGTTGAGAATCTGAGATGGCTAATTCAGTCTCAACCTCAACTAAAGTCTAACCAAGTACTGAGTCACTTAAGATTTTACTTTTAAAAACTTTTTTTTTAATTTTAAGTTTAATCTAGCTGTTAGACATAGAAGCCTTTGATAATAAGTAGGATTTTGAAAAAAATCTTAAAAGTTAAGAGACTAAAGCAGGTACTACTTTCAGCCAATTAAACACACACGCGCGTGGACACACACACACACACACACAAAAAAAAACCCTAATGACTCTTCTCCCCTACCCCCAGGGGTAGAGCACCCCGAGCTCCATTCCCATACCCTTCCATTTTTTTTTAAACCTGGAGAAAGAGTTTTATTAAGTTACTAAGGTTGATCTTGAACTTGCCATTCTCCTGCCTCAGCCTCCTAACGCTCTGGGATTACAGGTGTACATGCTATCATACTCAGTTTATGATTGTCTTATTTAGATATTGCTAAAAATTACTTTTGCTACTACTGGAAATAAATTTAGAAAAGCTTTTTAACAAAGATCTAAGAAAAGTATTTCTATATTATTCAGATAAGAAGTACTGGAGGATATATGATTGAATAGCTAGTAGAGGTCACTACCAAATGTAATCAAGGCACTACTCTCCTGAGTTCTTATATCCCCAAGCCAAACAAACTAGGACTATACTAGCTATTTGCCTTCTCTTAGATTCTCAAAAACAAAAATGGCTTAAAGATTACAGAATATTTTTTATATCCATAATAAAAAATAATTTATAATATAGTATTCTACACATTGAATACTTTTTCTATGAATTTAGATATAAAATTATGTAAATTTACAAATAGTATTACTTATAACTTTAAGAAATGCTACTTTCTCAAGAAAGTATCACATTTTTCTTTTTCTGGTCCTGGGGACTGAATTGAGGGGTGCTCTACTACTAAGGTACTCACCCAGTCCTTTTTATATCTTATTTTTGAGGCAGGGTCTTGCTAAGTTTCCTAGGCTATTCTCAAACTTGTGATACCTCTGCCTCAACCTCTCCAGTAGCTGGGACTACAGATGTGAGCTACCATACCAAATTGTCATTATGATCTTTGAATTATTATTGTAAAATGACAAGCCATCTGTTTTGATATAGTGATCCATTATTTGAGCCATCGAAAGTGATTTTTCTTTTAGCAGGTGACAAAGACTCTTTTCTTTAATTAGGGTATTCTTAGCCCTCTGTTCAAAGGGACTCAACATTGGGCTTCCCTCTGTCTGTATAGTCAAGTTTGAGCAAGAATTCCACTATGTGAGTTTAGCAAAAATCCTCTACTCAACTTGGGATATAAACACCTTCCATATCTGATCACTCGGGCCTGCCCTCAGTATAAATTCTTTTGAGTCTAGAAAGGATTCCTCTTAACTCCGTGTTTTCTCTTAGTAATTTTCCATCTACTGACCCTCACCTTGTTCCTTGTTGCTAAATCTCCCCTTCCCTTGCTGGAATCTTAGTCAAGCCCTACCTTTCTCCCCTACTACAAGACCTGATGGCATTGGTCCATCCTATACTTATTGTCGTGGCCCCCTTGTATGAAATCCATCTTATCAACTTCAACAAGTGTCATATTTTTTTTTTTAAACAATAGGAGTCATTCCTCTCAGTCCTTTTTCTATTTCTTTCAGAAAATGGGAGTAGTCATGTTTACAAAACTGCATCCTGGCACCTAACTCTGTAAGCAAGAAGCAAAAAGGCATTTTTGGAGATTAAAAAGTGAATTATTCATAAAATACTCTGATTAATAAATGTTATATCTGAGTTAATGAGGAAAGAGTAAAATAGGAGTTTAGTGAAGGATAACACCCTGGAATGAAGTCCAATAGAGAGAAATTTCTTGCTTCTATTTGTTTTACAAACTCAATTAACAAAACCAAAGAGGTTTTTTTTCTTCTTTTTTTAGTATTAAGACCTGTTACAGTGAAGAAAAATTATAAATATTGAATGAAAAATGGGAATAATTGGGTAAATGTCACATTCCAGTTCCATTCAACTGTGAAGAAGACAAACACGGCTGAAAACCAAAAAACTAAGCCTGTGCCGTTCCCCAAGGCCCTTGTGGAATGTATGCAACACACGGTCTGAGAATAGCTTGGAGACCAAATTCCCAGAGATTCCTGATTGCAGCTACGGGATTCAAACCATAAAGAGATTTTTTATCAAGGATGTCATTTGAATTTTTTTGAACTCCAGACAGTTTCTCATGCTCTCTCATGCAACAACTCCCAATAGGTGTCACAGATAGAGGAAAAACATAATCTTTCTAGAGGCTCCACAGTTATCTCACAGGAGTGTTAGTAACAGGACTAAAATGAATGAGAATCTGCCTTATGTTCTTCCTAATATTTTCCTTGTTTGGCAATGCCTGCAGGTGTAAAGTCAGGCACTTTGTGGCATCTCATGCAAATATGTAAGTGGGAGACAGGGAATATGCTCATAAAAGCATGTGGCTGAAGGCTGAAGGGTGAAATCAGGGCAGGGACTATTTTTGGCTGAGATGTCTCACCAAATTTCCAATTATTTGTGATCACTCATAGAACTAGGAGGTATTCTGCTCCAAATGCTTGAACAAGACAGGTTCAATCTGTATGCAATTTACAATCAAATTGTTATGCAAAATACACACTGGGAAGTAAAGCTAATAACAGTTCACAAGATATGAAAAACTGCAGAGAAATATAACAGGGTGCTTATATCTTAAAAAGTTAACAAAGAGAAAACCTGCCATTAGAATCCTATTTGTAGCTCTGTTGTAAAGGATAATTATAATATCTCCCAGTGAAAAGTCATTCAAGAATAAACAGTAAGGGGGATGGCGTTTTGGAAACTTTAAGACTCAATTTGTGGAGTCCAAACACAGATATCTGGTACAGTGACAAGAGTAATGGTTATAATAAATTAAGGAAACTTATGTCTAAACAGAAATCCACAGAGCTGCCTTTGACCCATGTACGGATATATAAAAGTGCTCAGGGATAAGAGAAAGATTAATTCCTTCTGGAGCAATGAAAATAGAGTCTGAGAAGAGCAGCTGAGGGTGCTGATGTTTTATTTTATTTTCAAATAAAAGTTTTGGATTTAATTACTAATCAAATCCCAACCTCAGTAATTAACTTGCTATTCTTACTTTTTCAAACTTGTTCTTGTTGCCAAGGTTTTGCAGATTCACTTTGTCATAAGCCATTGTGTAACAGCATAATACGAGGGAGAATTACAAACTTTACTCAAGTTACACATTTACCAAAAATGTTCCTAAAGATACTTGGGAAGCTACCTCCTGTTCATATATTAATACACCACCTAAGTGCATTTTACTCTATAGAGGGGATTTTTGTCAAAGAAATGTACCAGGCTGAGACACAATGCCAAAACTTGCACAAAGTTGGACAACTAATGGCCTGATTTATTGGTGTGTTTCTTTAAGTCAGACTGGCAAAGAGTGCAAGACCAGGCTGTCTACATACTTCCTTTACTGACCCAGAGGTCACCATTACTGATTTAGTTCCTTGACTTTGAGTGGGCCTTGCCTTCTGATTCGCCTGCCCCTTGGAGAACTCAGAGGAAGCAGCCTTTAAAGTTTTCCTGCATGAGCTCAGGGGTTGATGAGATCATCAGCCTGCTTGCTGATCCTGCAGTGTAACACAGGAAAACAAAAAGCCTACATTTTCCACAAATGTAGCAGAAAGAATCAAGCATATGGTAATCTTTGACAAAAGGGAATTTACAGAAATAACCACTCATGGTTAATCTCCCAAACAAACTGAATACCTCTGTGTATAAAATTGAACAAATTACAAAGAAAACTAGGGATTTTATCCATTCTTTGTGATGGATTCAAGATAAGTTAGGGCTTGTGGGGCTTTGAAATGATATGGTCCATCATTTTAATTCTCTTTCTCTCTCTTTTTTTCAATGCTGAGGATGAAACCCAGGGGTGTTTTACCACTGAGCTATATCCTCAACCCTTTTTATTTTGAGTCAGGGTCTTGCTAAATTGCCCAGGCTGGCCTCAAACTTGTGCCTCAGCCTACTGAGTAGCTTGGATTACAGGTATGTGCCATGATGCCTGGCTCTAGTCCTTCATTTCAGATGTTAGAAATCTGAGGTCCAGGTATACCTAAGTTTATTATGGGTTCTACAATTTATTCTCATTATTTCTGCTTCTTAGAGACATTCCCCATGATATAGTAATTATGAAACAATTATTTTAAAATGCATAAATAACAAATATTTATAACAAACTGAGTTTTATTTATATCATTACTTTAAACTTTGTCTGGACTTTGGAACAGTGAGGCTCCAAACTAAAGAAGCATGAAATATGGACAGAAGACCAGGGTCAATTTTAGCTCTGAAACTTCTGGGCCACATTATTCTAAGGAAAAACACTTAACTTCTTTGATCTTTCATTTTCTAGTCTATTTTCATTCACCAAATATTTACTGGATCAAAACTATGTGCTAAGTCTGTTATAGGTGTTGGAGTTGAGAAAGAAACAAAATAGGCAAGCCCTACTCTATTTACATTCTAGCATTCTAGTGAGAAGGAGAAGGCAGACAGGAAACAAGAAGTTAAAAAATATATATATTTGAAAATGATGAAGTCTAAAGATGAAACAAGCTCTAGATAGGGCAGAGGGATTGGAGGGGAAGGGAGGGGGCATGGGGTTAAAAATGATGGTGGAATGTGATGATCATTATTATCCAAAGTACATGTATGAAGACACAAATTGGTGTGGATATACTTTGTATACAACCAGAGATATGAAAAATTGTGCTCTGTATGTGTAATAAGAATTGTAATGCATTCTGCTGTCATATATAAGTAAAAAAATAAAAAAGATAAAAAACTAGAATTTTAGAAAAAGTGATCTGGAAATGGTTTGGCCAGCAAGATTATTTTTGGGGGTGGTGGTGGTGGTGAAGGTAACTTTTTGGTCAAGATCTGATAGAAATGAGCTAGTAATGCAAGTATGTGAGGAACCGGCATTAGAGAGAAAGGGAACTGCCATTATGAAGGCCTTGAGGCAGTGATGTGCCCATGTATTTGAGGAACAGAAGGAGGCCAGTGTGGCTGGGGCAGAGAAAATATGGGAAAGAGTAAGAGGAGATGAAGCCAGAGAGAGAACCAAGGGGCCAAACTCTTGATAGCCAAATAGACTTGGGTCTTAACTCTGGTTAGATTGGGAAACCTGTTTATTTATTTCAAAGTGTATGATTACCACTCACATCTCCAAAGTTCCTAAGGATTAAATACTATGATATTTGTGGAGAGCTTTTGGGATGTCAAGAGATACAAAATGTGAGAATTGTTATTGTGTGAAGTCTTTGTGGCACAGTGGAGAGACCTCAGGCTTGAGAACCATAGACGTGGATCTGAAGGCTAGCTATTTTAATCACCTGCCATAAGTTTTTGTAACTTCATCTATAACATAACAAAACTAATTCCTAGCCTGTATTGTCATATCAAGAGTCAAACTTAGTTATGTTAAATCCTTATCACAGCATGGAACATAGACCTTTCAATACAGCAAGAACTGAAAGGTGTCACTGCATCTGGAGCACAGGGAGTAGGAATTATCAATCCTGGGGTCTAACCTGACCTTCCACTGCTTCATGGTCTTGTGGAGAAGAAACCAATTTCATTATACACAGTTCATTCAGTTTCTCCAATGGATGTGCATTACAATGACTGCTGTTTTCCTGTACTGGTGTGGGGGTTGAGGAGCTAAGGCTTATAACACCTCTGCATGAAAAGAAACACTGCAGAGTGTTTTTGCTGTTAACACAAGTGTGACTAAGACTTATGTTAAGGAGACAGTGAAAAAATCCAGAGGAAGCTGCTGTTCTAAAAACAACCTGTAATTTATCTGTTTGCCCTAAAAACAGTCTCCAGAGTCTTTTGAATTCCAAGACTTAGTATAAGAAATATGAGGAGGAGGAGGAAGAAGGACAAACGTAGGATGAAGAGGAGAGGCAGCTTATAGCAGCATAACTCTATCAAACAGTGAAAACAGTTACAGAGAACAAAATTTGGCAAGTTCTGATTTAGTGTTAAGAAAGTCCTAGAAAATCTGGCAAGTTTCCTATCTCTCTATTTTTAAGATAATTTTTTTTTCAATCAGCTTCTTGTAACTTAGTACTTATCACCAGAGTCCTTGACACTTCTTCTTTCTAGACTTTTCAATGAAAATCTTGGGGACTTTCCTGAGTAAAAGCAACTGGAACCACCACACAGTTTATATGGGTTACTGTTCGTCTCCACAGAAGCCAAGCTAAAAGCTGAAAACTAGTTTGGTTTATGACTTAGAAAAACATAGGCCATAAATTTCTTAGGAGAAACCACCTTTCTTGAGATTTTTACAAACCAAGACTTTAAAGCAGAGAAGGCAAGTGTAAGTGCACCTAACTTCTTCCACAAACCAACACTGACTTTTTATATTATTAGCTCATCTAGTCAAAATACCTCCAAAACCTACAAAGGCACCTTAGACTGCAGCTGGGCATCACAAACTCCAAACAACTGTAAAGTGCAGTTACCACCTATGTTTTTGCATTAACAGGCATTATGTAATCTGAACAGAGCTATGAATATGCTCAATTTAATCTTTATTTTTAAAGCAGAGACTAAAATTCCCAATTTAATATATAACAGCAAATTCAATTAATACAGTATCATAAACAAGGGTTTTCCTCAAATATATAAGGCGTGGCTGATGTTCTCCCAAGGGGAGTTTGTTCCTAGGATCAATATGATTCAGTTACACAAATATTTACTTAGCAGCTGTTATGTGCTGAGCAGAGGGCTGGGTGCTAGAGAAACAGAGATGAGTAAGACCTGGCCCCTGATCAAGGCATTTGCCATCTAGTAAAAAAGGCAGCTATGTAAACCCTCATAACTGGCATAAGTGTGAGATGGGCAGGCATATGGTGCAGTAAGAATGAAGTGGAGGGGTGCCTACCCTAACCAGTGGGCGGGGTGGAGTATGACAAGGAAAGCTTTCTGAAGGATGTGACTCTTGAGCCCAATTCTGAAGGACTCTTCAGCCAGGTCTCAGCTGGAGAAAATTCTGGAGAGGGATAAGCAATATTAAATACATCAAGTCCCAAAGCAATGGTGCTGTGCAAGGTGTTGATGAAGAACAAAATGTGAAGTGGAAAGTGGTAATATGAGGTTGGCGGAGGGAGAAGGGGCAGTTCACATAGAATGCAGAATGTATCCCAGTAGCTGAGTGTGTTGAGGCAAACCCAAGGCCAGGGTGGACAGCTCAGTTAGGTCCTTTCTCAAAATAAAAATAAAAAGGGCTGGGATACAGCTCCGTAGTAGAGTGCCCCTGGATTCAAGCCCCAGTACTAGGGCAGGGGAAAATATACCCCAATGGCAATGGGGAGCCAGTGAAGAATTGTAAGGAAGTGAGACACAGGATCATAAATGTATTTTATGGAAACAGATTATTCCAATGGTAATGTGGAAGAAAGGTCTAGTGGAAAATGGAGACAACAATAAATGGATGATTCAATCTTAAATTTTACACATTCTGATTTATTTCCTCAGGAGCTAAGAGGTCTGTTAGTTTTGTCTTACATCTATCAGTTAAGATAAAAGTATAGAGAAAATAGTTTTGATGTATGCCCAGTATTCTAAAGCATATCTCACTTGATGCACGAATCACACCCTGCCATTGTTAAGTTTGGTTTGTCTCTGATATAGAAGCCCAATGTAAAAGGAAGATACTGGAAAGTACAATATGGCATTTAGGCCCAGAGTGACCTCTCTTCTTTTGGTAACAAAGTAGCACAACCCACTGCATCACCTCTTTAAGGAGAATTTTCAGGAATAGTCTGTTCAAAAAGGATCTGGAGAGATACGGAATTACTAAGGGATTACTGAAGAATTTGCTACATTTCCTACATTGCTTTCAACTCATCACTGATTCCTATTTAAACTAACTTTGGTTACATGATTAAAGAGCAGACATACATACTTCTGTGGCTATGTCTGCTGAGACATTAGCACAATTAAATAGTACAACAGTAGTAAAATACTTTTGTGAGGAAGGAACAAGGTGGGTTAGAGTAATGAGGAATGGGAAAGGTTATAGAAACTAGAAGGGAAAAGCATACCTTATTTCATTTAATCCTTAAGACACCCGTATTTATGGTGGCTGTTATATTCCTCATATTAATACTTAAGAAATCTGAGTCTCAGAGATTTATATAAATTGTCACAAAGCATAGAGCTAGTGAAGTGACAGAATCAGATTTGAATTTAGGTTTGATGACAGAGTTTGGATATTTTTCCATAAGAGCAAACTATGTGCTTTCTCAAGAAGAATAATTCAAACATTACCAATACTGATCAACTTTTGGGTCAGAAAGACCTTGTAGGTTGATTAAAATTCCCCTATTGCAGGGTATGGTGCCATACACCTGTAATCCCAGTGACTTGGGAGACTGAGGCAGGAGGATTACAAATTTGAGATAAGTGTGGGCAACTTAGTGAGACTCTGTCTCAAAATTAAAAAATATAAAAAGGCCTAGAGATTAGGTCAGTAGTAGAGTTCAATCCCTAGTACTGCAAAAATACATATATGCATACATTGGTATACATAATTTCCCATATTTATAAATGTCCCCATTATGTCCATTTCTTTTCTTCTCATTCTTTTTCCACCCCCTCTATTTATTTCTTTTTAAAAGAAGAAAAGGCATGGCAAAGATTTCTGTGACAATCTTATCACAGGAAAAAGAAATATAAAAACAGAATCCCTTAGCGTAGTTGAGATTTGAAAAAAAAAATAAAAAAAAAAAAGAGATTTGATTTCCAAATCTGAGACTGGTTGGGTCTAATATTTTAGCTGACTCAAAGTACAAAAGAAATTCTGCCCATCTCTATTCTGCATATCTAATCATGCTACAAACACTGAATTCTTACTTCACCTATTCCATGGTGGTCGGGTCTCTTCATTATAATAGCCTATTTATTTACCATGGTGAAATACAAAGAAATACTTGAATATTCAATAAATATTAAGCACCTACTAAGTAACAGACACTATTTTGGGGGCTAGAGAGATCAATAAAGAAATCTAAATTCCCGCCCTCGTGGTACTTATATACCAGTGGAGAAATCAGATTAAAAACAAAGGTACAGTTTCAGACAGAGACAGTGCTGTGAAGAAACCAAAGCAGGGTAACTATCCAGAGAAGAAAGGAAGGAGAGAGAGGGAGAGAAAGAAAGATCTCTCAGAGGATATCCTCTTTAGTTGAGATCTGAGGAATGGGCAGGAGAGAACCAGGGAAGATCAGACCAAGAGTGTTACAGGCAGAGGAACCACAAGTGTAAAGGCCCCACAGAAGAAAGGAGCTTCACATGTTCCAGAAAGCCCCAAACCAGGGAAGTTAGGGTGTGGTGGGTGAAGAAGAAAAATACAGTCAAAGAAGATGGCAGCGACCAAATCAGGCAGGAATCTGTAAGCCAGGAAAGGGAATTAGAGTTTTTTTTTTCTCCTAATTGTGACAGGAAGCTATAGGACTTTGTGCACAAGAGGGATATGATTTGATTTAGATTTTAAAAATTCACCCTGGGCTGCTGTGTGCAGAATAGAAAGGTATTCAGTCACCCTGCTGAGAGATAATGGTGGCTTAGAATGACCGGTGGAGATGGAGAGAAGTGCTAGTGCTTAGGTCTTTTCTGAAAGTAAAGTTGCAAATGGGTTAGATGTTGGGAGAAAGAGAAAGAGATAAATAAAGGTTGTCCTAAGTTCCTGGCATGAGCAGTGGGGAGAACTAAGATGAGGAAGGGGTTTGGGGACAAAAGTCAAAGGGTTCAGTTTGGACATGCAGGAATGTGGGGATGTTGGACAGGCAGCTGGATACAGAAACTGTGACTTAGGGAATAGGTCTAGGCTAGAATATCTCTAGCTGGGAGACATCAGTACACAATATTTAAAGCCATGTGTGGCAGAAATTGGCCTCTATGCCCCCAAATCCATTATCCTCTTTTTCCTTTAGTCAAATAATTGCCAAACTGTAGCTGGAATTCATAGCTACATGACCAAAGATTATAAGAGATATGTGTTTAACTTCTAACTGTGTCCTAAAGGGAAGTGCTATGTCCTTCACTTCAATTTTCTTCTTCCTGCTGGTTAGAATACAGATATGATTGAGGAATGGAGCAACCATTTGGGTAAAGGAGCTGGGGATTGCATGTTGAGAACATCAGAGAAACAGGAAAGAGTGAGCCTGGGTCCCCAATACTAACAAGCCATCCTATCAGCCCTGGACTACCTCCTCCATTTTCACAGGGAAGGAAAATCAACTTTCATCTTGTTTAAACACCTGTGTTCTGTGGTCTCCTTGTCACAGCAGCCTAAACTATATTGTAACTTACATACTGTAGATCATCAAGGCAAACTTAACTTACATATTATAGATCATCAAAGCAAACTTAATTTACATACTGTAGATCATCAAGGCAAAGATTATAGGAGATATGTATTTAGATAAGCTCTAAGTTCTGGGATATTCCAATATTTAGGGCTTAGGAGAAAACAAAGGCTTAACAAATAACATGGAGACAAAGTAGCTAATTAAATAAGATGAAAAACAAAACAGGAAGGCATAGTAGAACTCAAGTAAAATATTACAACATGGTGTCAAATGATGTTGAGAGTATGGTGAGGACAGAGAAGAGAATGTGGAAGGAGGAAAGTGATGAAAACTTTGACAAGTAGTTTCAGTGGAGTGATAAGATAGAACCTTATTTTAAGTAGGTTAAACAGAAATGATAGGACAGCAAATTGGTACAACTACTTTGGAAAAACAGAATGGAGATTCTGCAAAAGACTAGGAACGGAACCACTTTAAGAACTAGCTATCCCACTCCTAGGTATTTATCCAAAAGAACTAAAATCAGCATGCTATAGTGATATCTGCATACCAATGTGTTACAGCAGCATAATTCACAATAGCCATGTTACGAAAGCAGTCTAGGTATCTGTCGACAGACAAATGGATAAGAAAATGTGGCATACATACACAATTAAGTTGTATTTAGCTGTAAAGAAGAGTGAAATTATGTCATTTTCTGGTAAATGGATGGAACTGGAGAACATCATGCTAAATGAAATAAGTCAGACTCAGTCAAGGGTTGAATGGATCAGAGAGAGAGAGAGAGAGAGAGAGAGAGAGAGAGAGAGAGAGAGAGAGATGAAATTTTAAAAGGGAGGATCTCATGAAAATAGAAGGGAGACCAACAGAGTAGAGGAAGGAGGTTGAGAAGGAGGAGAGCATGGGGAACAAATTTACCAAATTATGCTATGTCTGTGTACAAATATACAACAGTGAATCCTGCTTCTATCCTACATATAATGCACTAATTAAAATAATAATAATAATAGAAGGGAGATCAGCATAGTATATCAGTAGACAAGGGGAAGAACAGGGAAGGTACAATGTGCAGGTACAAATATGGCATAATAAATTTCATTATTATGTATAATTACAATGTACCAATAATAATAATAATAATAATAATAATAATAATAATAATAATAATAAAAAGAACAGAAAGAAATAAGGAGGAAATGGCACATACAGACAAGTCTTTCAAGGATTTTTGCTGAAGAAGATTAAGAGAGGAATAGGGTGGTAACCTGAGGAAAGATTTTTTTTTTTAAATGAGCACTATTATCCAAATCACTAAGATTATAAGTTTTATTTTAAAAGCAAGAGCTCTGAAATATAGTAAAATGCAGTTAAATTTTTATAAAAGAGTGATGCTTTCTTTGAAAAGATAATCTAAACTCACTTTCTTATAGAAAAGGCAGGTTCCTTCATAATAAATTGTTAAACATGAAATCTTTAGGTCACATTAATATCACAAATACTACTACTCTATAATAGAAAAGGCAAGTTCCTTCATAATAAATTGTTAAACATGAAATCTTTAGTTCACATTAATATCACAAATACTACTACTCTATAAATGGAAATAATGATGCTTTATGGGACTCATTTGGAAATCAGTATCTGCAACTTAAAAAAAAAGCAATAATAGTCTACAACTTTCTTCTAACTTTTTTGTCTACTTTATAATTTTGGCACCAATAGGAAAACTTTTCTCACCCGAGAAATAAGAAAATCTTTAGACTACTATATTTTTCTTGGTCTCAAAGGGATATCTCAGGTACTGTGAAAATTGTCAAAATTTAATAGCAAATGTGATTGGGGAGGACTCTAACTGTTCACACACAATAATCAGTATATATGGGCAATTATTTCTTTGGATGTAAGTCTAACATATTCTGTTATTAGTCCAGAAGCCAAATTTATAATTGCTATTAGCCAAAAGAACCCCATAATTCCTATTAGTACCATAGAATCTTATAACTTAAGCCAAACTGAGAGCTAAAGATTTTATGTGAAAGATTCACAGACAGTGAGAAGGATGGGGAAGGTGTACGCTGAGGCAAAGGAAAAAGTAAATACAAAGGCCTGAGCAGCTGTTATGCAAAAAAAAAAAAAAAAAAAAAAAGATCTCATGAAAATAAAAGAGACAATAGTAGAGTACAGAAAGGGGATCTAGGTGAAAAGAGGAAGGGAGGGAAAGAGGAGAAATTGGATAACAAAATCAACCAAATTATTCTATGTGCATGAATATACCACAACGAGTCCTACTTTTTTGTATAAATACACCAACTAAAAAAATTGACAGGAGACCAATAAATAGAAGGGGGCTGGAGGACGGAGGAGGGAGAAAAAGATGAAGTACTGGGGAATGGAACTGAGCAATTATGTTAAGTGCATGTGTGACTATGTCACAATGAAACCTAAATTAAATTAAAATGCACTGATAAAATATATTAAAACAAGCATAGTGCATAACACAGCTTGATAGGCAAGGAAAAAATGTGTAAACTCTTAAGAAGTTGAAATTTAACAGGCAAAAATGTAAAAGCCCAGCTACTAGGAGGCTGAGGTAACAGATTTACAAATTTGAGACCAGCCCGGGTAATTTGATGATACCCTGTGTCAAAATGAAATTTTTAAAAAAGGGTTGGAGGTATAGCTCAGTGGTAGAGTGCTTTGTAGTACATGGGAATCCCCGGGATCAATCTCCAGAGGGAGGGAGGGAGGAAGGACGGAAGGAAAAGAAAAGAAATTCCATACAACTATTATGAGGAGGACAGGGTGAAACATAGATATATTTGAAAAAAATTTGTAGGTTTTAATTAAATACAAGTATGATGAATCAAAGGTGAAATACAACTGCTCCACAAACTCATGCCAATTAAGGTTGAATTAGGACACAATACCGGAAGGAAGTTGTACAGGAGAATTGCTTGAGTCCAGGAGTTCAAGTTCAGCCTGGGTAACAGAGCAAGATCCTGTCTCAAAAAAAAAAAAGGGTGGAGGGAGGGTCTGGGGATGTGACTGAGTGGTACAGCAACCCTGGTATCTCTAGTATTGCACATGTGCACATGCACAGGCGTGTACACCCACCCCCCCCACACACAAGAACACAACAAAAAAAGATGATGAATTTCATTCTCTATTTTCTAACCACAAGCACCTTCACCTTCAGTGCTGTGTTCCATTCTGATTGTTTTGAACCTAGGCCATGAGTCAGTTGATGGAGGGTTTGCATTCATTTCTATAAACTGGTGGGGAGAAAATACAGGGGTATACAGCAAGTCTCCAAAGACCTAGAAGCCTACATCACAGAAGAGGGATTAAACTTTTTCTCTGAGATTTAAGAATACTGAATTAGACCAATAATTGAAGGGCACAGATTCTGGAACATGAACAGAAAGAAATTTCTAACATTCACAGCTGTCTAAAACAGAAGAGATCATCTCCAGACATAATCAATTTATCTTTGAGTATTGCCATACCAAAGACTTATTTTGAATGCTTTCATATGCTGAACACATTATTAAGCACTTTACGTAATAAACGATTCTTTCCCTCAGATGAGAAAATTACAGTTTGAAAAAAAGCCAACAAATAGTATAGCTAAGAAGAACTGGGATTACACCTTTCTTAGTGATTGGGTGGCTTATAAAGCCAGAAACTTATTTCTCACAGTTCTGGAAGGTGGGAGGTTCTAAGATCAATGCAGAGCAGATTTGGTGTCTGGTGAGGGTTTGCTTCCTTGTTCATCAACAGTTATCTTTTGTCATGTCTTCATATAGCAAAGGGGCAAGGAAGTTATCTGAGACCTTTCTTATATGGGCACTGATCACATGTATGAAAGATCCATCCTCATGATCCACCCACCATAGATACCCCCACCCTAATGACATCATACTGGGGGTTAAGGTGTCAATATATAAGTCTTGCAGGGGCACAAATATTCAAACTATAGCAGCATCTATGTCCACCTATCTCATAAGTCCACACTTACAAAACATGTCTTTCTCTTTATGAATATTTTCAAGTGCGCATAGAGGGTTAGGATGTTAAGACATTCTTATGAGTAACAACGTCATCATCATCACCATCACCACCATCATCATCCTAGTTGAATACCTATTCACCTAAAGAGTTTTGTGAAAATTTTATACCACCTATGTAACCCATCTGCATCTGTCTTTCTTTACATCTGGACGCAGTGTCTATCAGATTTATCTATAAAATCAGATTCTCTTAATCTATAATGAAAGGCCATTGAATGGAGGTAAGGAGAGATGTAATATTTTTGACAAGACACTCCCTGGGATTGGTTAGCACAAAGAATGATGACCCCAAAACAGAGAATATGAAAGCTGGTCATGACTTTATCTTGCCCCTTGGAAAACATGAATTATCTGAGGAACAAAGATTTAAGACCCTCAATGGTAGAATAATCTTATTCCATGAAAAAGATGAAAAAAAATTAACATAACATGCTAAGTGACATGGAAACATATCTGTTCTTTCTACAAACATGAAAAATACGGCGGGGGGAAATAACTGAACTTAAGACTAAGGGGAACAAAAATTAGTAAAGAGTTTAGAAGAAGCAGAAGTGCACAAATTGTAACTACTATAAAAGACACCTACATTTGAATCTGTGCTTACCAGAAGTATAAGACATTAGAGAGAGGGCACTGGTCACATAATCATTAAGAAGGCTTTGGGAAAGTTATACGGTATAGTCAACACCACTATGAAAGGCCTATGAACCAAAGGCCTATGATCTATGATCAGCAGCACACAGATGTGTGTTACTTTGAAGTACTCCTTCCTCTAACAGGATCCCTATTACATCAATGGCTTTATTCCTGGTAAAGAATTTCCTCCTACTTCTTGGGCACTCCCTATTTTTGTCAAACTTTTAATTGAATTTTGGTTGTGAAGTGGATTTACTAAAGTATGGAGGATAGTAAATGACAATTTATTGACATTATAAATCAGAAAGAAGATCTAGTTGGAGGGGTACATTTGTGTAGCTTAACTCATGCCCAAAGTGGTCTTGCTGCTGGGTGGCTCAGGAGAGTTGACTCAGCTTCCACAAAGACCTCAAGTGGCATAAGAACACATGCTTGGATGGAATTTTTTCTCTGGGTGGCAGCACACATTAAAAGGGTATGTGGCTTCAAAATTTAAGGGAGATCAGTAAAGTAGAGGAAAGGGACCAGAGGGAGGGAGGAAGGGAGGGAAAAGTGAAATACCTGCCAATTTACATTGTTATATTGCACACATATACAAACATGTAACAACAAAGTCCACCATATGATACGTACCACTATAATGCACCAGTTAAAAAATATGGAGGAAAAAAGGATATGTGGCTTCAACCACTGTGTCCTGACTAAAATTCTTCATAGAGCAACATGTATTATCCTCACAGTACCTGAAGATTAACTGGCCCAATCCTTGATTTCTAACTGTCACTCTGTACATTGCATATATTGCATTAGCATCCATTTTACTCCTTTATATAGTGGACTGTATTAAAAATGAAAATTTTGCTTCTCCATGTGATGATAACAGATGACATCATAGTCTTACAGACTTTACAAAGATCACTGTAGAACTGTTGGGAAGGTTGTTGTACAAAAATTGGCCTAAATAAAGTTTTCACTAACTTACCCTTTTGTAGTTGCATTCTCTAACTTTCTATTATATGACATTTACTTTTATGACAGGATCAACAGAATTAAACCTGAGACTAACAAATTCATTAGTTTAGAATATTGGAAGATTCTTTACCAGGTGGACTAACCTACCCATAATAATACTCTATTGGCTCTGAAACATTCCCATCACAGATGGGTGAAGAAATATATATGAAGAAAACCTCATATTTGTTCCAGAAAATAGAATAAATGTAACAAATGGCTCTAAAAGAATGGGTAATGTTGGGGTATGCTATGGAGACAAGCAGGAGAGCTAGTCACAATCAGCCACAGCAACACTAATACTGACATGAACTCTGAAAAATCCATGAGATTTCTCTATGCAAAGGTAGAGAAGAAAGAATGGTTTATAGTCAGGTGTGGTGGCATATGCCTATAATTCCAGTAACTTGGGAGGCTGAGACAGGAGGATCACAAGATTGAGGATAGCTTCAGTGACTTAGTGAGACTTGTCTCAAAATTAAAAGACTGGGGGTATAGCTTAGTGGTAGAGCACCCCTGGGTTTGATTCCCAGTATTACAAAAATAAAATAAAATAAAATAAAATAATAGAATAAAATAAAATGGGAAAGAGTAGTTCATAAATCTTACTGAAAATACAAAGACAACCGAACCGCCAGATCAAGGAAAGATGACCCTGTACATTCCTTACACTAGTAAGGCAAACAGAAAGGATGATAACAGATGTTTTCCATTTAAGCTCACAGAAAGATACCTCCCATGTGCAAAACGGAGCTGATCACAGAGTAACCATGGAGACACCTTCCTTTATCAACATGTAATTTGGGTTGGATTCATGATAAAAATATTTCTCATCAAGATGAGAAATATTTCTCCGCAAGAAATATTTCTCCACAAAAAAGGAATAAAATGAACAAGATTGTATGCAAATAGTTTAATGGGGTCCTTAAAAAAAAGAAACAAGATCAATTCAATGGTCAAAAAAGTTTTGTGGTTTTGGCAGTGAAATAATTATAAATTTACAACTGAATAAATGTGAAAGTTCTTAATTTGGCCCCTGCTCACACATGTCTAATCTAACCTCTATATTATAGTGTGGATCTGGACTGTTCATCAAAGGCTCATGTGTTTAAGGCTTGGTCCCCAGCCTGTGGCACTACTGGGAGGTAGAAGAACTTTTAATAAGTGGGCCTAGTGGAAGTTAGGGTGATCACCGGGGGTATGCCCATGGAGGATATTGAGACCCTGGCATCTCCCCTCTAGTTGCTTCTTGGCTGTCATTAAGTGAGCACCTTACTCCATCACCAGCTCCCCACCATGATGTGCTGTCTCACTACAGGCCCAAAGGCAATGATGTCGAGCCACCATGGACTGAAACCTCTGAAACCATTAACCCAAATAAGCCTTTCCTTGGTTTACCTCAGGTATTTTGTCATGGCAACAGGAAACTTGACACATCCTGTTTACATATAAGTTATTGTATCTACTGTCTGCAGATTAATTTTTCTTTGAAAAAGATCTTTATTTCATTTTTCTTATGTCCCTTCCTTTTAGTGGTCTCTGCTATATTATGAAGAATGCCTCTTCACAACATGTCTCTTTCTGGTAGTAATACTGGAGCAGAGAAATAAATGAATAAATAAGGAATAAATAAATGAATAAAGGAATAAGTTATGTGATGAACTGGGGTAAGAGGTCCAAGAAGATGGAAAGACCCTGAAGTACGAATAAACAGTCAAGATGAGGAAAAGTAAGGAGTATGAGATAGAGTGGAATGATTAAGGGGGGTGATCATATAGGAAATGAAATTGGAGAAATAGAGGTCAGCTAATTGAGTTATAGGAGGCCAAAGTTAGGAGTGTGAACTTTTTTATGAGAATATTCATGATGAGTTCAGAGAATAACTCAGTAAGGTCTGCTAAAGAAACGAATTATTAAAGTCCATTCAGAATCAATTATTTTACTAAACTAGGGCTGAAGTTCATAGCATGAATTAAGTGGAAGAAAAAACATGTTGCACATATTGAAATTAAAATAATCATTACAGTGACCAAAGGTTTCCACTGCTAAAACTGAATTATAATCTTTAAAGTCATGGAAAAAAATAAAATTACATGTCAAAATTTTCTTTTCTAATGATGTCTTAGAACTTTAACCTTACCTACACCCCTCTCTCAGCTCCCCCCTTTGGTATTGGGGACTGAACCCAGGAGTGCTTTACCACTAAGTTACATCCTCAGTGTTTTAAAAACAATTTTATTTTGAGACAGGTTCTCTACTTCTCCACTGATAAATGGATAAATAAATAAATATTCAGAATTAAGATGCTTTTAAAAATTAGTTGTGCATTCCTATAATCTCAGCTATTAAGCAGGCTGAGGTAAGAGAATCACAAGATCAAGGCCAGCCTCAGTTACTTAGTGAGACTCTGTCTCAAAAATACAATAAAAAGGGCTGTCTGTCTCTGTCTGTCTCTGTCTCTGTCTCTGTCTCTCTCTCTCTCTCTCTCTCTCTCTCTCTCTCCTGAGGATCGAACCCGGGCGCGCTACTGCTTGAGCCACATCCCCAGCCCTCTCTCTCTCTCTTAAAAAAAAAAAAAAAGATCAGTGAAGTAGACAAAAGAGAATGAAGGGAAGAGAGGAAGGATGGGACAAAGAAAGACAGTGGAAAGAATCTGATATAACATTTCTATTCAAATATATGAAAATACCATAATGAAGCTCACCATTGTGTACATCCACAGAACCTAATTTTAAAAATAACTATGGATGAAAGGCATAAAGATGAGTAGAGGGAAGGGACCAGGGAATGGAGGAAGCGAGGGGAAGGAAAGGTACTAAAGACAAAATTAGAACAAGTTATATTCCATGCTTTTATAATTGTGTCAAAATGGATTCTACTGTCATGTATGAACTAAAAAGAACCAATAAAAATAAATTAAACCAACAAAAAAATTTGCTACTAATAAGTACAATATGATAAAAGTAACAGATAACAACTCCAAGATTAGGTTGCAGAGAGACTTCTATCATGGGCATTCTATTCTTTGGTGATTCTGACAGCCCATGTTATAAGCTATTCTAGTGAAAGGCTCATGAGGAAAGAAAATAAGTGAGGCCAGTGAGAAACTGTAGCTTTTAGTACAACATAGTACAACATCTTAGAAGAAATTGAATTCTTCCAAAACCCACATAAGTGAGCATGTTTCCTCCCCAAACTGAGCCTTCTTAATAAGTCTATAGCATGAGGTGGTGGCTTGTAATTTCATAAGAGACTTGGGACAGAGTCACCCTGATAATTTACATTTTTTTTTCTCAAAAAAATTTAGAAACAATAAATAAAGCTACCAAGTATTGGGATGATTTACTACATAGACATCTAAGTGACACACTGAGCTACTAATAAGTTTTAATAAAGTATAGAAGTTAAACTCTTAACACTTGATCCAAAAAGACACTTAAAAGTGTCTGAATAATAGCAATAACAAGTTTGCTTGGATAGTTTTTTTAAGCTTTGACTAAGATTAGAATTAGCTTGAAAGGGCTAATTTGGAGAGGACAGTAAAAAAAATTAAAAGGTTATATAAATAAAAAATTGGGTCAGAAACTAAAAATTTCAGTTTAAAAGAGGCAGAAATATAAAGACAGAAGTAAATGATTCTCAAATCTGAAAAAATATAGGCTTATAATAGATAAAAAGTGAGACTGTAAAATAATTTTTAATAGTTCATTTTAGTCATATATAACATTGGGGCTCATTTTTATATAATTATAAAAGCATGGATAAAATTTGCTCTCAGTCCCCATTATTTCCCCTTTCCATCTCCTCTTCCCTTCCCTCTACTCTACTGATCTTTCTTTAATAAAATAATGTTTTTGAGAGCAATATTGGGTCCCTCACTGAAACATGCACACATAATCCCAGAGACTGGGGAAGGAAGCTAAGGCAGGAAGATTATCAAGTTTGGGACAACTTAGCAAGACCCTGTCTTAAAATAAAAATAAAAGGGCTGAGGATGTAGCTTAGTGGAAGATGTTCAATTCCTTAGAACTGAAAAAAAAAAAAGAAAAGAAAAACAACAACAACAACAACAACAACAACAAAACCCTGTATTTTAGGGTAGTAGAGGGTAAAACAATCTATGTTGTTTCTATGAAAGTCTTAAATTAGAGTACAGTTATATTTTCAAAGAATACAGTATTCATTGCAGGTTACTTCATAACTACAGATACCTAAAAAATTTAGCAGAATGTCAGGAAACCAAAATTTCCTTATTCAGGAAATCAAAAATAGGCCTTGCTAGATAAAGAAAAAAGACAAAACTACAGAATAAGTGAAAAATATACAAATTATATATGTTATATTTAGAATATTAAAAAGAACTCTTAAAACTCAATAATAGAAAGACAAATTATCCAATTAAAAAATGGGCAGCCTAGCATGTGCAAGGTCCTGGGCTCATTCCCTAGTTCTGCAAAATAAATAAAAATTTTAAAATGGACCAACAATCTGAATAGATAGTTCTTCAAAGAAGATACACAAATGACCAATAAACACATGAAAAGATGCTCAACATTTCTAGCCACTGGTAAAATGCAAATCAAAACCTGCAATGAACTACTACTTCACACCCATTAGTTTGATTATAACTAAAATGGCAGATAATGACAAGCGCTGTCAAGGATGTGAAGAAAGCAGAACCATCAAGCACAACTGTGGGGATATAAAATGGCAGAGTTGCTGTGGGAAATGGTTTGGCAATTACACAAAAAGTGAAACAAATTATTGTACGACCCAGTAATACCAAGAGAATATTATTCATCCAAAGAATGAAAAACTTATATATATTACAACATGAATAGACCTTAAAAACATTAAGTACTAAGTGAGTGAAGCCAAACACAAAAGGTCACATATTGTATGACTCCATTTACAGGAAAAGTTCAGGACAAATTCATAGAAAAAGAAAGCACATCAGTGGTTAACAGAGGTGGGGGCAGGGTGAACTGGGAGTGACTGCCAAAGGGAATGAGTTTCTTTCAGGAGTGATGAAATGTTCTAAAATTTACTGTAGTGATGGTTGCACAGTGATGTCTGTGAATTTACTAAAAACCACTGAATTGTACATTTTAAATGGGTAAAATATAGGATGTGAATTATCTTGATAAAGTTATTATTTTTTTAAAAAGTAGTATAAAAAGAATAAGGCTCACAAAGTTTAAAAATAATTATCCAATGTGAAAAAGACACTGGAAAGCAACCCAATAACTATTTTTTAATAACATAAAGGGATGTTAGCGGGGCTGGGGATGTGGCTCAAGCGGTAGCGCGCTCGCCTAGCATGCGTGCGACCCGGGTTCGATCCTCAGCACTACATACCAACAAAGATGTTGTGTCCGCTGAGAACTAAAAAATAAAATAAAAACATTAAAAAAAAAAAGGGATGTTAGCCAATTTTTCTCTATTTCCTTTAAGTTTAAGATATCATACTATATAGCTGTAAAATTATTTGTTGGTATTATTTTTGTTTTTGTTTTGGTACTGGGGATTGAATCCTGGGATGCTTTACCTCTGTGCTACATCCCAGCCCTTTTTATTTTTTGTATTAAAACAAGTTCTCACTGAGGACCTTGCTAAGTTGCTGAGGCTAGTCTCAAACATGTGATCCTCCTGCCTCAGCCTCCCAAGCTGCTGAGATTATAGGCATGCACCATCATGCCCAACAGCTATAAGAACTTTTTAACAGTAGTGTTTATTAGTAAAGGGCTATAGTTTAGAGGTAATTCAATAATTTTTCTTTTTAAAGAGAGAACAAACATCAAACTTTCTTAGAACTAATTCTTGGAGGCCATGTTACAGGAACATGTTTTAAATGAAATAGTTTTTATAATAAAGTCCTTCAAATTATTT
Source organism: Ictidomys tridecemlineatus (assembly GCF_052094955.1). Classification (NCBI taxonomy): domain Eukaryota; kingdom Metazoa; phylum Chordata; class Mammalia; order Rodentia; family Sciuridae; genus Ictidomys; species Ictidomys tridecemlineatus. Next base: position 116,116,061 of record NC_135487.1, read on the forward strand.
CAGAAATAAAATCTTGTGTTAGATCTAAAATTTTTACATCAAAGACTATTTTATTAAAGTAAATATGGTGTAGTTTGAATTCTTTTGGTCTCATTTAAGTATAGTCGTTCCTGAAGGCAATGGAAGTGCATCCTTGTCTCCAAATGGCTCCTTCAACCTTTCTCTGTACAAAGTTACATCTTCACTTTATTTAAATGAACACTTTGCTACTTCTGTTAATATGGAAGTCTCAAGAATTTTTCATTTTGTAATAAATGTGAAGAGCCTTGTATTTCATATTGAAATAAAATTATTTTTGTAATTCCTTATAATAAAGGCAATTTAATCTTCAGATGCTGAATACTAAGAAATGAAAAAGGCTCTCATAAAGAAAGAAGCCAAAAACAATGATGACAAATTCAATGAGTATTTCCCCTGCTGCAACTTGAATGCCCAAACTGTACTGTGTGGGAAAATACAATTGTTTAAAAAAAAAACAAACACTAAGTGGGAGGTAGAGATCAAATTTTTTGGATTCATGGAAATTTACTGTCATAAAAAAGTAAGCTCATAATTTATTTTTTCTTTCTAAAACATACAACCAACTTCAAAAAAGACAGTAATTATCTATAGCCTATCATGCACATGTAACAGAATTTGAGAGGTAAGAGGGGGATATTAAAATGATTTATCTCAATTTTCTCATTTTATAAATAAAGGAACTAACTGAACTACTTGCTAACGAGGAACACATCTTGTTAAAGGATAACCAGGGTGAGGAGTAAGGGTTTTGTCTCCAAGTATGGGTTGTTTCCCTGTACATTATGCTGAAACTTTACCTATTATAGAGATGACGGTTCTAAGACCTGCTTAGTGCAATGGCCCTCAAATAAAAGTTATATTCTCTAGGATCTTATTAAAATTTCTGAGAATACAAATTATTAGCCTTTCACTGTGTTTTTGTCCAATAAGAAAAAAGATAGTTTCTATTCTTTTGTGGACATCAAGGCCAAACTCACTATATTTTTCCTTGGGTTTCTTGATTCTTGGTTGCTGTGTTTAAACTTCTCTGATTATTCAAAATACTGATGATAGAAATTTTGGACCACTTAGCATCAGATTTCCTTCCTAGATTTAGAGACCCTCCTCCCAAGGGAGGCTTCCACCTTCCACTATGCAAGTGTAAAATACCTGATACTTTATTTTCCAGACTTTCTTGTAACAAGGCTGCAAGCATGTGACTTAGGCTTTTCCAATCAGATGCACTAGCCCAGGCCATAAAGCTATCAAGACTCTTCTGGGATGAAAAGTAGCTCTGATACTTTTCATGGGCAGCCTAGCATGTGCAAGGTCCTGGGCTCATTCCCTAGTTCTGCAAAATAAATAAAAATTTTAAAATGGACCAACAATCTGAATAGATAGTTCTTCAAAGAAGATATACAAAAGACCAATAAACACATGAAAAGATGCTCAACATTTCTAGCCACTGGTAAAATGCAAATCAAAATTGGCAATGAACTATTACTTCACACCCATTAGTTTGATTATATCTAAAATGGCAGATAATGACAAGCGCTGTCAAGGATGTAAAGAAAGCAGAACCCTCAAGCACAACTGTGGGGATGTAAAATGGCAGAGTTGCTATGGGAATCTAGTTGCAAAAGCCAGCTGTGGCTTTAGTTCTGGAAGTTAAGTTCGGAATCAGTGATATTGGTGGTTTCAGCCATGGTGTATGATCAGTTCTGTAGTGTAATTTGGGGCTTTGTTTTTGTTTAAGGGACCTCCAAGTCAGATCCTTTGCCCCTTTAAAAATTCAACTTAAGTTATCCAGAGTTAGTTTCTGTCACTCGAAACTAAGAAAACTGATTGATTCAAATTATTAAATAGAGATAAAAATGCTTTACTATATTATGAGTTTATCTGGGGCAGAGATAGTACATATAGTTTTCAACTATGTATCTCTCAGGTCATAAAACAGGTAATTATTGCTTAATGTATGTGGTTTGGTTGTTTATAAAAGCACTAATCACTTTACGGTATAAAAAGCAAGACTTCCTGGAATAAAAGGGAAAACATGACACCAGAAGGATAGTACATCTGCAAGAATGTGAAAACATCAATAATAAGCACCCTCACAATGGGAGGCAAGAGATTTTTCATGTTTGTAGCCCAAATTCTTTAAATGAATCAATCATATTAGCAATCTCTGTTTCAGTGCAAGCCAGGTTTCTTTGGAAAATACACAATATCATCTATAGAAATATAGACAGTAAATTCATTAATGAGAAGACTTTATTTTTTTACAATTAAATGGTATATTTTATTTAAAATATAAAACTGGTTTATTGGAAAATCATGGCATTTGCAGGTAAATGGATGGAGTTAGAGAAGATAATGTGCTAAGTGAAGTTAGCCAATCCCAAGAAACCAAATGCTGAATGCTTTCTTTGATATAAGGAGGCTGATCCACAGTGATACAGGGAGAGGGAGTACGGGAGGAATAGACAAACTCTAGATAGGACAAAGGTTTGGAGGGGAAAGGAGTGGGCATGGGGTTAGAAACGATGGTGGAATGTGATGATAATTATTAACCAAAGTACATGTATGAAGACACAAATTGGTGTGAAAAAAAATATATATATATATTTAATGTTTATTTTTTAGTTTTCGGTGGACACAACATCTTTGTTTGTATGTGGTGCTGAGGATCGAACCCGGGCGGCACGCATGCCAGGCAAGTGCACTACGGCTTGAGCCACATCCCCAGCCCCGGTGTGAATATATTTTGTATACAACCAGAGATATGAAAATTGTGCTCTATATGTGTAATAAGAATTGTAATGCATTTGCTTTCATATATAAATTTAAAAAACTGGTTTATTGGTCTGGGATTGGCTAGTTTATGAAAGTATATTTACTTAATAGAAAATATTTTTTTAAAAGGGTTTTGTAGGCCTGGGGTTGTGGCTCCGTGGTGGAGCACTTGCCTGGCATGTGTGAGGCACTGGGTTCAATTCTCAGCACCACATATAAATGAATGAATAAAATAAAGGTCCATGAACAACTAATATATATAAAGGCTTTTGTATGTTTAAATGCCTTGGAAAAAGTAAGAAAACTTTGAAACTGATGTCTGCTAAATTTGTATGGAATTAATTTATTTTTAAAAAGTATCTTTGGTAACCTTAAAAAGCCAAGAAAATTGTAATTTACAGTCTCCCATCTGTTTCTTCATATTTTAATATAGTGGTGAAAAACAAGGTCTTTCTGACTTGTCAAGGAAACTCCAGAGAAACTTGCTTGTGAGCAAATCTTATAGTTCATTTCTTTGTGGGCCATCATGCCAAATTTGTGCTTAATAGTAAATATGGCAGATGCCTAGAACATAAACATAGGAGCTTTGCCTCTGAAATTATAGTAGCAAAATTAGTGTAGTAGTAATGTAAACTATTTAGTCTTTAGGTAGTCATACATGGTACTTAAGGGAAAGGCTGAAGACACTATTAAAAGTTAGCACTTGGTCTACAGAAAACTGTGTGCAAAGACCATACAGAAAGTTCAATTATGGTTCTCCGAATTTCTCAGTCACCTCAATAGGAAAATGAGATAATGCATAAGCCATAGAGGCTTTTGTAAGGACCACATGCAAATTATATATGTTAAGGAACCCAGCAATATACTTAACTTACATAGTGGGTGCACAAAAAGGGAACTGAATCCATACTTGCAACCAAAAACTATTTAGTAATATAGGAGCTCAAAGTCATAGAATAATCAGTGACAGAATGAGTTAGTCTTCCAATAGAAGACAGAAATTACTAACACATTTATGTTTCACCTTTCCCCATGCCAAATAATAAGTCATTTTGCTTTCAAATATAAAAATGATAGCTGCAAAGAATGGTGAAAAAGAAACTTTTCTAAAAAAATTTCCAAAATATTTAAAATCTTATAAATGCTTAATTTTATTTATTTATATCCTTTCATTATAGTAGTGTAGCTTATATTTATATACTATTTTTACCCATAATTCACTTGATAATTTTTATCTCATTGTATCCTGTATATTACCACTTTAAAATGGGAACGTTTATGTAAATATCTCATTGCCAATTAGGGTGTTTTTTTTTCTTTGAAAAACTGCAAGCGATATGTGGACTGCTCATTATTTTTTCCTATATTTTAATTGAGCTCAAAGTCATAGAATAATCAGTGACAGAATGAGTTAGTCTTCTAATAGAAGACAGAAATTACTAACACATTTATGTTTCACCTTTCCTCATGCCAAATAATAAGTCATTTTGCTTTCAAATATAAAAATGATAGCTGCAAAGAATATGCTTGGTAATATATATAAATTTCCTTTCCAATTTAACTAAAGTTCTCTGTCTAGGGATCTAAAGGCTTGTGCTCTGTTCTTAGCTTGATTAGTAGCTGTGTTGGATCATTCATTCACTTTCCTCAACCTGTTTTGTTATTTGTATCATGAGGCTATTGTGTTAGGTTGCCTTTATTTTTCCTCCCAGTACCAAGATTCTCTATCACTTACATATGTTCTACTTCCCAGTAAATTTATTAACTCTCTGGTGGCATAAATCAATCTTAGTCTTCTTTTGAACCTACACATTACTTAGCATAGTGCTATGCACTGAATTTCTATAAAACTAAACTGCAATTACATTACAACATAAAAGCAAACATGACACCAAATTATCATATTTCATAGTATAAATTAAATAGTGATTGCAAAATAACCATTACTTAACATTTATAGTGGAGTCTTAACTATCTTACCTTTCGGTTAAACAAATTCTTTATTTACCTACTCTAGGCAACAGGAAGCTAGGAGGGCTGACTAATAGGATGGCTTAAATGTGCAGTATTCTTGTACTCTATATACAAGCCAGCATGGCAGGCAGCCTCTAAGACACCTTTGCATGATTCCCCACTCCTGGTGTTCACACCTTCATACAGTCCCCTCCTACAATGTGCCAGGGTTGGTCTATGAAACTAACAGCATGCAGCAAAAATGATGGTATGTAACTTCCAGGATTAAATATTTTAGGAGCTCACTCTCTCACACTCACTCTCTTATTCTCATGGATTAAGAGTTGTTTTCAGGGAAGCCATGTCATGCGCAGCCCCAGTGAGAGGCCAATATGATGAGAAGCTGAAATCTCCTAAATATGTGAGTTAATTTAGAAGCAAATCCTTTAGATGCAGTCTCAATATCAGCCAGCTTTTTGTGGGGAGGAGAGAACTGGGGATTGAACCCGGGATGCTGCACCACTGAGCTACATCCCTAGACCTTGTTTACATTCTGAGACAGGGTCTTGCAAAATTGCCCAGGCTGGCCTTGAATTTGCCTCAGCCTCCTGAGTCACTGGGATTACAGGCATGCACCACCATGTCTGGCTCCAGTCAGCATCTTGATTGCAACCTCAAGAGAGACTTAGAAACCAGAACTATCACCCTGCTAAGCTTCTTGAAATTCAGAAACTGTGTGAAATGTTTGTTTTATAAAACTTCTATGTTTGGGGATAATTTATTATACAGAAAAACAGATAACTAACATAACACAATCCTTTTTTTTAGATAAAGTACAACATTCCTTTTCTAGATGATAATCTTCTAATCTATCTGTTATGTTGTCAGGGAAAGCTTTGAAATGATATAATTTATGCCTCTCCCCTGCTCAAAATTTTTTAGTAGCTTTCTACTATTCGTAGGATAAACCAAATTCCATACTGTGTCAAATGAGGACTTTGCAAACCTGCTTCTCCTTGCCTCTTAAGTTTTATCTACACCCTCAATGCCAATGTACATGAATCCTACTCTGATTTCCTAAATAGGCTAAAATCATTTCTCTCTCTAATATTCCTTCTTATACTGTTTCCTATACCTAGAAAGCCTCATCTACTTGGTCAATCTTCAAGATTCAGTTCAAATGTCACTCTGTGTGTATGTATGTGTGTGTTTATTCAACTATATTTTTTCTTGAATACAAAGGATAATGCCTGGTTTATACAGATAAAATATATTTGATTCATTTCAACAAGTATTTTAGAGCACTTACTATGTACTAGGCACTTATTTTTGTAAGGCATTAGGAGCAACAAAGAAACTTAAGCAAATAAGGTCCTTAACCTTTACGAGTCTACAATTTAGCAGAGAAGTTACATAATAAACTGATTACAAGTGAAATGAATGTTATAAAAATAAAGGAGTTCAGAGTATTCTGGGCACATGAAGTGAGGAAGAGAATGTGACCTATTCTATGGACTTAGGGAACCCTTCCCTGAATGTTTTTTTAAGTAAGAAACTTTAACCTACGAATTCAAATCAGCAGACAAAAGGAAGAAAATGTCTTGGTAATAATGTATGTGAAAACATTATGGGCTACATTTGATAACATGATTTAATAGGGAAAAAACCTTGATTTCACAACAGAAATGTACTACATAGAATCTGGGGAGATTCCATTGTGCTCAGCATTCATCAGTTCTCTTAAGAGATGTGAAAAAGCAGAACCCATTCAGAAGAGAATGATCAGAACCAAATCACCATGAAACCAAATCACAAGAAAAATAACTTCCCCAAACTGGAAGGTCTTAGTATGTGAAGACTTAAAAGGTACTCAGTGTCACGTGGAAGAAAAATTATATTCATATATAATCCTATGGGTCTATAAGTACAGTAAGAAAGACCGACAAGGAATAATTTACAATTTGCCAGAGCTATTTAAAGCTGGCAGTCTCTTATCCTTGGAGGTGATTATATCTAATCTGGTTGGCCACTGAGCAAAATGTTGCAGAAGGGAATCCAAACCCTGGAAGGGGGATCTAGGGATGTGGCTCAGTGGTAGAGCCCTTGTTGGGCATATGTGAGGCCTTGGGTTCAATCCCTAGCACTGAAGAAAAAAAAAAAAAACCTGGAAGGGATGACTTTATACTAAAGTCTTTTCAATCCTAATATTTTATGGCTTGGATATATGAATATTAATGAATCTTTTTTGTCTTAATCTATACTGTAATGATGCCAAGTAGATCACATTTCCCATAAGGTTCTGTCCTATGTCATAGTTTAAGAATGATGGGCTTTAGATATCTTCTAAGAAACCGCTTATATGGTCTTCCTAATCAACTCCTTTCCAAGTAATGATTTTACATTTCACATTTGTCCAGTTACTTAATCTAAATCTTATCTTTAAGGCATGCATTTGTTTCTGCAAAGTCTATAATGAATATAGAGGAAAATATCTTTTTGGACATTTGGTTGAATCCCTCACTTACCCCAGGCTCTCATATCATATCAAAGTTCTCTTTCATGAATATCTAATCAACAATCTATATGTTCAATTTCAATATTCTATATTTTAAAAAACCAAAGAGAAATATTTCTTAGGACTCTCTAATCTTTATTGTAAAAATTCAAAAGGCAGCATACTTCCTAATATGAACAAAAGTTATAATATATTTGACATATGTGAAGTGATGCCTGGCTCATCACTCTGTCCCCAGATTGCAGATGTCTTAAATAACAAAGAAATCATGCAAGTGCTGAAAGAATATGAAACACTTTACAGAAAGTTATGGTCCTATTATGGTTTAGATGTGGTGTCCCTGAAAAGCTCGGGTGTGAGACAATGCAGGAAAGTTTGGAGGAGAAATGATTGGGTTATAACTTTAACTAATTAGTGAATGAATCCCTGATGGATTAACTGAATGGTAACTGGAGGCAGGTAGAGTGTAACTGGAGGAAGTGGCTCACTGAGAGAGTGGTTATGGGATATATATTTTGTATCTGGAAAGTAGAGTCAGTCTTTCTCTCTCTTTGCTTCCTGATCAACACTTGAGCTGCTTCCCTTTGCCACACTCTTCTGCCATGAGTACCAAGGAATGGAGTCTGCTGTTTATGGATTGAGACTCTGAAACCGTGAGCTCTCAAATAAACCTTTCCTCTTTTACAGTTGTTCTGGTTGGGTCTTTTAGTTGAAGCACTGAAAGAGCTGACTAAAATAGGTCCCTAGTGTTTGTAGTTGGTATCACTACAAAAGAGAATACACAGAGGAGTTGAACCTATGCTTATTAAGCAATTCTTCTGGAAAACAGAAATTTGAGACTATGTGAGATGGTTTCAATATTCTGACAAAGTACAAGGTTCTTTGTACTTTCCCAGTACAAAGAAAAGTCCAATCCAAAAAGCTAATACATATAAAAGAAAAAAATAATTCAGATTTTCAAGTTAGTAGGAGATGCAAACCAACTTTGTTGGCTTAAATAGATGCCAATCTCTAGCTTTTATTTGTGAAAGCTAAACCATCTGTTTGAGTAGAAACTGATTTTTTTTTTTTTTGCCACTAGGGAGAAAGAGTGAAAATAATCTCACTGAAAGCAAAGGAGACACTGAAGGTCAGTTAGGTACAGTTGGTCAAGGAAGTACTAATATCTTAGAAGGCACAATGCAAGCTGCTGTCATCTCAACCTCTGAGGTCTTAAGAAGGTTCCTATAGATTAGATAATTAATTAGTAAAACAAATACAAAAAAGAAACTTTCACAGAAAACATTACCTATGCAACTATCAATAAATCATCAAAGCAGCAACCATTCCCAGCAAAGTGATAATATTCCAAATATATAAAGGCAACTCTTATCATTAACCCTGCTTTTTCACACACACACACACACACACACACACACACACACACACACACACACAATTTTCAAGTTTACTTCATAGAAAAGAATTCAGAAAAGACTATGTGAATTGGGGAAAACCTAACGGTGTGACAAGAGTGAAAAATGGATACACTGGGCTGGGTGCAGTGGTGCACACCTGTAATCACAGCAGCTCTGGAGAATGAGGCAGAAGTATTACAAGTTCAAAGCCAGCCTCAGCAACTTAGTGAGACCCTGTCTCTAAATAAAACATGTTTAAAAAAAGGGGTGGGGGGGCTGGGGATGTGGCTCAGAGGTAAGTGCCCTTGGGTTCAATCCCTGATACCCTCCAAAAAGATACTGATGACTTCAACAAATGAAAGGAAGACAGAGGAAATGAGAGAGGCAAGATACAGCTAGAGGATAACTATTCCTTTTTTTTTTTTGTAAGTCTTTTTAATCCTTTTTAAAATTTGTTCTTTTTTAGTTAAACATGACAGTAGAATGCATTTAGACATATCATATATACATGAAATATAATTTCCCATTTTTGTGGTTGTACATGATGTGGAATTACACTAATATATATTCATACACGAACATAGGAGTTATGTCTGATTAATTACTCTGTCTGTCCTATTCCCATCTCCCCTACCTTGCCTACATTTCCCCTTGTCTGAAACAATGAACTTTTATTCTTTCCCTCCCTTCCCCTTATTGTGTGTCAGCATGCACTTATGAGAGAGATCATTCAGCCTTTTATATATGTACCATATTTTCTTTATCCATTCATCTGTTGAATGGCACCTAGGTTGGTTCCATAGCTTAGCTATTGTGAATTGAGCTGCTATAAACACTGACATGATTTCACATGATTTCATTTGAATAATAAAATGGTAAAAATTTTAGTGAAAATTAAGTAATGTAACCTTGCTTTTCCTCCAGTACTGGGAATTAAACCCAGGGCCTAGCACATGCTAGGCAAGCACTCCACCACTGAGTCCTACACAGCATTTTTAGGTATGGTATGGGGAGAAGGAGACAGTGATAAATGTGAACAATATAACACACTTAACGTGATTATCTTCAGGTAGTTTAAGATAATGAGAGGTGACTATAGTTGTGTAGCAGAAGAAAGATTACTAAACTACCTATCCAAATCTAGTGACCCAAAGAAGTGAGAAAAAAATTGTATAGAGGTGATAGGATTTCAGCTGGATCTTCAAGGGAAATACGGTATAGAGGAAAGAGGTCAGACAATCTAGGATATGTACACTGTATGTGCAAAGGCAGCCAGAGTGATCTCTTTAAATATAAATCAGATCACCTTGCTTCCCTACCTTGGACTCTTTAGCTTCTCCTTATTATACTAAAAAATTTAAACTCCTCACCATGACCTACAACTCCCTGTGATCTGGCCCCTGCTCATCTCCTCAACCATTTCATGTTTCACTGTCCTCTCTTCCTATCCCACTTCTACTCTGGTCTCCCCAATATTCTGATAATTTCTAAAAATAACATGTTCTTTCCTGCCTCAGGCCCTCTGCTTTCTGGTTGCTCCTTCTGCTTGGAATCTCCTGCCTTCTCATTTCTTCTTCTCATCCTTCAGGTCTTGGTTTAACTGTTATCTCCTCCTCATCCAATCAAAAGGGGCTTTTCTATTCCTCACTCCTGCCATTTTATATCAAGGCACCTTAATTTCACATTATATTTCATCAAGGCTTTCATTTTTCCTCCAAATTATCACAAGCTATAATGGTGTTTGGGTTGTTACTGCTTGTTTTCTTCTGCCTTTTTTACTTAAAAGCTCCATGAGGTAGGAAATGTGTACATCTTATTCAATGCTGATATCCTCAGTGACCAGCATAGACACCCAGTGAATTAAGTATTTTTGAATGAACTAATGAATATAGATTTTAAGGGACAGTGGGTAGAGCAGTCTGAGTTGAGAAGATAGCTTGATGCAAGGTCAAGGTATTTGGATTTCATCTCATGAATACTGAAGATCTATTGCTGGTTCTTTTTTTTTTAATTAGTGCATTATAATTATATATAACAGTGAGGTTCATTGTGATATATTTATATTTGCATGTAACATAATTTGCTCCATTTCATTCCCCTCCCCACCCCCTCTGGATTCCCTTCTTCTACTCTGATCTTCCTTTATTTATCTTTTTAATTGGTGCATTATGCTTACACATAAAAGTGGGATTCACTGTTATAGATTCTTGTGTGGATTTAGCATAATTTTGATCAATTTCATTGCACAGGTTCCTCCTCTTCCCTCTATTCCTTCCTCCCCCTTTGATTCCCTTCTCTACTGTTCTCCCATTTACTTTTTTGAGATTTCTTCTTTTTAATTCCTTACTTCTCTCTAGTTTCTATATTTGAGAAAAAAAAATTCAACCTTTGACTTTCTTGAGAATGACATAATAAGAGCAGTATGTAAGGGCAGCTTTTTTTTTCTTTGGTACTGGGGATTGAACTTGGGGGCACTCAACCATTGAGCCATATCTCTAGCGTCTCACTGAGGTGCTAAGCCCTTTGCCATTGCTGAGGCTGGCTTTAAACTTGTGATCCTCTTGTTTTAGCTTCCTGAGCCGCTAGGATTACAGGCATGCACCACTGTGCCTGGCCAGCTTTTCTTTTAATTAATTAATTAACTTTATTTTGAGACAAGGTATTGCTAAGTTGCCAAGGCTGGCCTTGAATTTGCTGCCCTCCTGCCTTGGTCTTCTAAACAGCTGGGATTACAGGCATACGCTGCTGTGCCCACCGATTAAATTTGGTAGCAATATGCAGGCTGAATTATAGAGATTAAGATATAAAAATAAATTAGGCAGACCTGTTAGGACACTACTACAACAATGTAGAGAGGTTAATAATACTAATAATGAAGGGGGGAGAGAGGGAGGGAGGGAAGGAGGAAGAAAAGAAGAGAAGAAAAAGAAAAGAAAAGAAAAGAAAAGAAAAGAAAAAAGAAAGCAAGCCCAGGGAAAACAAGCAAAAAAACGGAGTTCAGCTTTCTTCCTTTTTCCTTCAGATCCCCACTCCTTATTTCTTGCTGCCCACCCCCATCTCCTTAAACTTTGTGTTTTGCAAAAGTACTGAGGTAATGAATAAGAAGGAATCCAAGACAACAATACAAGGGACAGAAGGGAACACTAGTTTATGGGGGGAGGGGGTGCTGGTGATATCTAAGAAAAAGAAAAGCAGAAAGAAAAAACAGAATCTGTCATTCAATGACGTAATGGGGTTGGGGTCACGTGGTTCAGTGGTAGAATGCTTGCCTAGTATGCATGAGGTACTGGGTTTGATCCTCAGCACCACATAAAAATAAAACATATTGTGTCCACCGAAAACTATTTTTTTAAAAGAATTACTTAGTGGTATTCTTTCACAAGAGTCACATTAAAATTTCCCCAATGCTATCTCAAATTCAAGATACTTAAATCTAACACCAGTCCTTCCAATTTTACCCATTTATTTGATGGCAGTACTAGTTTCTTGATATTGAAGTCATGGGATCAACTTTTCATTCTTTCTCCTTCATATACCATCAGTTTCCAAGTAAAATTCCAAGAAATTCTCTCAAAATTTCTTTTAAAACTTTTTTCCTTTCACTCCATTCCACACTTTAAGATCCTCATCCCCAAATTTCTGCAATGTCTCCTAGTTCATCTTCCCCAAATTTATTTTAGTTCATTTATTCCTAGTACATTTTAATGATTAATAGTCTCTGTCTTTCTCTTCAGTACTGGGGCTTGAACCTAGGTGTGCTCTACTACTAAGCTATTTCCCAGTTCCTTTTATTTTTTATTTTGAGACAGAGTCTCACTAAGTTGACTAGGATAGCCTCAAACTTGGTATTCTCCTGCCTTGGTCTCCTGAGTAGCTGGGATTACAACATCATTGTACCCAGCTTAACAGTCTCTTAACAGAATCTTCATTGTGTTATTTTTATGTTTTATAGCTTATAGTCACTTTCTTCATTCATTAGTGACCCAAATTATCTGACTGCATCCCATGCAATGCAATAAACATTTAATTCTCTTCCTTTTTCAACACTAATCCTCTCTTTATTGTCTCCTCCCAGACATTTTGCCCAACTCCTATTCAGTCCATCATGGAGTACTACAGCAAGCAGCAGGCGCTAATTTGTCCACCCAAAATCCATTATTTTCTTACCAAAAGCACTACACATTTTTTTTCAGTTCTTAGTGTGCTTAGTAAAAATATTACATTTCTGAGCCTACCCTGAAGCTAGGCTTAAACATTTGACACAGTTTATCCTCAATGAGATATAGGAAAGAACTTTGTTATAAAATTTCTGAAAAATGTTTGTTTTCCTGATAGACACTAACTTTCCTCCCTTTTCCTGCCTGGAACACAAAATTTGATGACTTGATTTGTAGGAGTCACTTTCAGATTGTCTGAGAAAAGCCAAGAGAATTTCAGCAATCTTGTCCTTAGTACTCTTAAGTTCTTAAATCAACAACTGGATTGTTGCAACTGGATTGGTTCATTGTGGTTCTTTGCTGTGGGCTTTTCAATATATTAAATGCCCTTCACTCTTCTTATCTTATACTCGGATTTGAAGATTTCTTTACAGTTGGTCCACTCCAACCTTTATCTTTATTTCAACTTTTTATCACTACCAACTGATGTCAGTCATTAAAATTCTATTATCTACCATATCCTTATAAATTTTCATTCTATATTGTAGGTTTTGGGAATTTATACTACCGGGTACTAACTGATTTTTCTTAGAAAAAATTAATTGGTATAGTGTGTTCGATTTAGAACTTATCTAAATAATCTCTGTTGGTCCAGGTCCATCTGGTATCTTAGCATCAATGGGGTGGGGTGGTAGGTGATCTTCAAAAAATTCTGAGGATTTAAACCAAATTATACCCAAATTCTAAAGATAATTTGAATTAGACTCTATGATGATCTTGTCAGTAGAAAACTGGGAAGTCAGTCCAAGAGCTCAAAATATAAACTTAGGTCCTTACAAAGGTATTACTTACCAGAATTTGTATAGTAGAAATGTTAATTCTCATTATCTTGTTTTTAGTAATCATTAATAAATAAATATATGTCTGTATTTTGAGGATAAAAATAAACTTTTTTCAGGTGTACAGTGTGATTTTTCTCCTTTCCTCAGTGGAAATTCTCAGTGTGGGAATTTTACTGCTATTTTATCTTATATTATTTTCAGTATTGGGGAATGCTACACCACTGAAATACATCTACAGTCTTTTGTCCCCCCCACACCTATTGAATTAGGAAGTTTAATACATTTACATTTTTTATTTGTTGTTTTTGGTTATATATGACAGTAGAGTCTATTTTGACATAATATATAAACATAGAATATACCTTATTCTAATTAGGATCCCAGTCTTGTGGATGTACATGATGTTGAGATTCACTGTGGTATCAGATTCATTCCACTGTCTTTCCTGTTCCTATCTCCCCTCCCTTCCCTTCATTCTCCTTTGTCTAATCCACTGAATTTCTATTCTCTCTCCACCCCCACTCCTTGTAGTGTTAGCATCCAGGTATCAGAGAGTCCATTCAACCCTTTTTTGGGGATTGACTTATTTTACTTTACATGATAGTCTCTAGATCCTTCCATTTTACCCATAAATGTCATAAAGTCATTCTTCTTTATGATTGGATAATATTACATTGTGTATATACACAGTCCTTTTTATTTTCTATTTTGAGAAAGGGTCTCACTAAGTTGCTGAGGCTGGTCTTAAGCTTGTGATACTTTTGCCTCGGCCTCTTGAGTTACTGAGATTACTGGTATGTGTCAACAGACTAGATTTACTACTGGTTTTAGTAATGAGTCAAAAGTCTAAGACTTATGATTATTATTTTTTTAATATTTTATTTTTTAGTTTTAGGTGGACACAATATCTTTATTTTAATTTTTATGTGGTGCTGAGAATCGAACCAGGTGCCTCATGCATGGCAGGCGAGCACGCTACCACTTGAGCCACATCCCCAACCCCGACAATTATGATTATGTATTTAAAAGTTAGAGCATGGTTAAAAGAGAAGACTCAATTCGCTCAGCCTTTTTGGATGTAACTATGAAATGGAATGAAAAATGAAAGGCTAAAATTTTTTAAGAAAAAAAGAAAAACTGCAGGTCACTAAATAGAAATAAACTTATATGAGTAAAAAGATACCAATCTCAGTCTGCTAGGCAACTAGCCTATTGGGCAGAACAAATAGGACAATTCCCAAATACATTTGCTTTGGGATAGCCACTTCTACAAATCTGTAATCATAAAAAGCAGTTGTATCAACATTTTCTTATTATTAAAACCAACACATTTATTCAGTTGGTTTCTTTCCTGCCCTGCTATTCTGGGCTTTCCAACTTAAAATGTGTTTCATGTGCTGGCACTGGCACTGGCATTTGCATACCATTGCTAGTAGATTCTCCTAGATCTTCCTTATATGGAAACTACTTTGAGATTAAGTATAATTACAGTTTAGTCTGGTACTCATTTGTTCATCTGCTAGGACTGTTAATAATAACATGTTAGAACAAGGGTAACAGGATTGTTCATTTTTATTATTCACATACCACACTGTTACATGGCATACAGAGGGAAGGAGAAGAGTAAAAGCAAATCAAAAACACACACAGTCAAATGATGAAATATACCTGCTGATATCAGGTTCATTCCCTGATGAAAATGTATACAAAGTAGCTACCATTAAAAAATTAAAATCAAGGGGGAAAAGTTCTGGGAAATGATACTGGCCAAATTATATTGTTATATTGTATGTGCATACAAACATTTAACAACAAATCCCATCATTATGTACAACTATAATGTACCAATAAAAAATGTGGAAATAAATAAACCCAAAAGTTTCTTCTGTGTTGTTTCTTGGTCAGTTATTTATCAAGAGTGAAAGATGGAAAAGGAGCAGTTTTACCACAGCAAAATGGAAATAATCTAAAAGCAGGAAATGTTGATTTAAAGTACTAGAAGCAGAACTTCCAGATCTTTTTTGAAAAAAACAGTAACAGGGCTGGGGATGTGGCTCAAGCGGTAGCGCGCTTGCCTGGCATGCGTGCGGCCCGGGTTCGATCCTCAGCACCACATACCAACAAAGATGTTGTGTCTGCCGAGAACTAAAAAATAAATATTAAAAATTCTCTCTCTCTCTCTCTCTCTCTCTCTCTCTCTCTCTCTCTCTCTCTCTCTCCTCTCTCACTCTCTCTAAAAAAAAAAAAAGAAAAAAACAGTAACAGCTTTTAATTCATCATCCATTTCTCTGTCGAAGCAAGCAATCATGTTTTAAAATCCTTTTAAAAATATGCATAGCATTTTATTTCAATAATCTTCAGCATGAATACTTTCCCAAAGAAAGGCTTTCTTTCTTTGCAGTTTCATTCACCTGTTTTCAACTCTCTTGCAAAAGAAAGAGATTTAAATAATTAATAAAAATGAAGAGCAAAAATATTACAAAAATAAAACTGACAGAGATCACAGAGTGAGGTGACTGGTAATATCTAAATGTCATTAATTTTATGCCCATTTCCTACTCTCTTTTGCGAATTCTTAAACTTTTTTCCACAGTTCAAAATTACAAAGTACAATCATCATACACTGAGTTTAAGACCAAACATTGACCTGGAAATGTAATTTACTTTGCTGAAACTGGAAAATCAAATTATTCTTCCCAAATATATTGCCATCCAGTGTACTACATAAACCAGGTGCTCTATAAATTTTGACTTTGTGTCTCTGCTTTTTGCCTTTTTCCACCTTCTCTAAAATTCTACAGGTTCTATTAAGAGAGAAAAAGGGATAACCAATAATTCATTATTATTTCCAAGGTATATGTAACTTCTAGATTCAGAAAAGACAAAAAATATATTTTATTCAACTTTCTTAAACCCTTATATTGCTCAGATGAAAAATTCTGCTGTTAGGAATAGCCTCACAAGTCTCTGTTCTTTCAATATATAGGTACCTATATAACTTATATCTTCAGATTATAATTAATAAATGATATAGCTTATCAAATTTATTTGTCTCACAATTCAAAGAAATCTATCTCTGGATCTTGAAGAGTTCCATAGGATTAAAATTTCCTGTGGGTCAAGCTTTTAACATGTTTTCCTTTGTAGAACAGTTGTTAAAAATAAAGTTAATAATTTCAATTCATTCTTTCTTGTGAACTTTAAATATCAATTAATGTGTTATAAAAGTGGCATAGTACATATTTTAATTATTTTACATTTCTAAATGATACAACTGTGCTTGCCAAATATTACTAAGCACAAAAAATTAAATCTTTCAAATGACCTCAAAGTAATGATTAAATAAAATTTACCTTACTTAACTTAGTCTTTCATTCAACAAGCACAAGTTTGTCAAATTCCAAACACTGTATTATATTGTATTATACTGCTCTTAATGAGTGCACATAATAAATATGTCAAAGGAATAAAGTGGTATAAATATCTATCTGAAAGTTTAGGGTTCCAAATATTTTCAAAACTTGCATATCCATCTTTAATACTAAAACCACAACATAATATCTAATCAGACGATATTTTACAGGATGTATTTAAGTTCTGGTTCTGCTATGTACTGGCTGTGTACATGGCTTGAGGCTTAATATCTCTGCTATAAAATGAAGACAATACTTAGCTGGCAGGTGAGTACTACAGGAGTTAACACAGATTACAGCTCCTCAAGATCTGGCAATGTGACCTATGCCAGACACTGTTCTAGATGCTGAGGATATGGTGATAAGGGGCAAACATAACAAATAAAATTCCTGTTCTCTCTGAGGAGGAGAAACTGGCTAAGCTGACTGAGGAGAAATATGCGGGTAACTAGACAAACCATGGTATCATGAAAGCCTAAAAAAACTGGAAGTACTTCAGTAAAGAAGGGAATGTAAAAAAATATATACAAGAGGGAACTGACTGGAAAGGGGAATGAGGGGACTTTTCGAAGTAATAAAAATATTTATATTGTGACTGAAGTGGTGATTTTACAATGATTTACATTTGCCAAAACACACTAAATGATACACACAAAATTGGTAGGTTTTATTATAAATACACCATTCCTCAATAAGTCCAGTTTTTTAAAATGTAAATGTCATGAAAGAGATAAGTGAATGTAATGTATGATCTTTGGATCGTGAATGATAAAAAAGCATATATATATATATATATATATATATATATATATATATTGTGTGTGTATGTATGGTGTGTGTGTGCATGTATGTTATAATAATTTTACTGTAGTTATGTAAGAGAATGTCCTTTTTGTATGAGACATATTTCGGAATAAAGAGGAGATCAGCTACTTTCAAGATTTAAAAAAATGTGAGTGTAGATTTTAAAAAATGTGAGTGTAGATAGAGATAAAGCAGATGTAGAAAAATGTGAACAGGATCCAACATGGCAGCAGGCATAGAGAGATCAAGTCTCTGACCTCTTCAGCTGCGCGGGCATAGGGAGTCGTAAACTGTCTAAATGCTGTTTGCTCAGGATCACTAGGCAATGCTGAGCTGACATGGATCTGGGGCCAACAGTTTGGGCCTCTTAGAACGCACACGGAGCCCGTATAGGCTGCATTCAAGCTCCGGTTCGCCTGCTTCTCGTGACTCAGCACTAACGATCCCGCTGAAATAACTGGTCGGCCCTTATGAACTTACAGAGGTAAAAGCCAACCAAGCCTTCATAGGCAGTGGCCACAGGATTGAAACGGGGCTTGGGAGAGACAGTCAGGACCCAACTGTTGCATTGGTCACCTGGCAAAGGGAACGAACGGTCACCATTTGCATGGGATACCACCATGACAGAGAACTAACGTCATGGGCGGAGGAGATAACTTCATTGAAACCAGCAGCGACAGTGACTTCTTCCCTTCCCTTCTAATATCTTTCCTCCCAAAAATCAAATAAATTTATAAGAGTAAACAGTAACTCAGCAGTCAAACAGAACAAGAAGTAACATGAGCAGCATAAAAAAGCAAGGAAGAAAAGAAGTACAAACAATGAAGGACAGCCTAAATATTCAGGAGGACCTAGAGTCATCAGAAAAATGGTCATATAAAGAACTCAAGGAATACCTTAGACATATGGAATGGAACCTTAAAGACGAAACGAGACAGCAAATCCAAACAGTGAAAGAACACATTGAAAATGAATTACATAAACAGATAAAAGAAGAAGTTAAGCATCTTTATCAGGAGATAGAGATTATATAAAAAAATCAAACAATAATTCTAGAAATGAAGGAAACGATAAACCAAATTAAAAACTCAATTGAGAGTATCACTAACAGAGTGGAGCAAGTAGAAGCCAGAACGTCAGATAATGAAGACAAAATATATCATCTTGAAAAGAGTCTAGCCAACTCAGAAAGGCTGGTAAAAAATCACGAGAAAAACATCCAAGAGATATGGGATAACATAAAAAAACCAAACTTACGAGTCATCGGGATAGAGGAAGGTACAGAGATTCGAACCAAGGAAATGAGTAACCTGATGAATGAAATAATTACAGAAAACTTTCCTGAAATAAAAAAGGAAATGGATATACAAATTGTAGATGCATACAGGACTCTGAGCACCCAAAATCACAGTAGACCAATGCCAAGACACACTGTTATGAAGATAGCCAATATACAGAACAAAGAGAAAATATTAAAAGCTACAAGAGAAAGGAGGCAGATTACATTCAGGGGTAAACCAATAAGGTTAACAATAGATTTTTCATCACAGACGCTGAAAGCGAGAAGATCCTGGAACAACATATTTCAAACACTGAAAGACAATGGATGCCAACCAAGAATTCTGTATCCAGCAAAATTAAGCTTCAGGTACAACAATGAAATAAAATTCTTTCATGATAAACAAAAGCTAAAAGAATTTGCAGCCAGAAAACCAGCATTGCAAAGTGTCTTGAGCAAAACACTACACGAGGAAGAAATGAAAAACAACAACCAAAACCATCAGTGGGAAGTGCCTTGGTAAAGACAGAGGGCAGGGGGGAAAGCTAATCATGAAGAAACAAACTAAATTAAAAAAAAAGATAAATAATCAAACATGGCTGGCAGTACAAACCATATATCAATAGTAACTCTAAACGTTAATGGCTTAAACTCTCCAATAAAGCGACATAGGCTGGTAACATGGATTAAAAAAAACAAATCCAACAATATGTTGCCTCCAGGAGATACATCTGATTGGAAAAGACATACACAGGCTGAAGGTGAAAGGTTGGGAAAAAATATACCACGCACACGGTCCTCGTAAGCAAGCAGGGGTGGCCATCTTCATATCGAATAAAATCGACTTCAAGACTAAGTTAATCAAAAGGGATAACGAAGGACATTATATACTGTTAAAAGGAACCATTCACCAACAAGACATAACAATTATCAATAATTATGCACCAAATAATGGTGCTTCGACGTTCATAAAACAAATTCTCCTCAAGTTCAAGAATCAAATAGATCACAACACAGTAATTATGGGTGACTTCAACACACCTCTCTCACCATTGGACAGATCCTCTAAACAAAAGTTGAATAAAGAAACTATAGAACTCAATATCACAATCAATAACCTAGACTTAACTGACATATATAGAATATATCAACCATCATCAAGTGGATATACTTTTTTCTCAGCAGCACATGGATCCTTCTCAATAATAGACCATATATTATGCCATAGGGCAACGCTCAGTAAATATAAAGGGGTGGAGATAATACCATGCATTTTATCTGATCATAATGGAATGAAATTGGAAATCAATGACAAAAGAAGGAAGGAAAAATCGTACATCACATGGAAAATGAACAATATGTTACTGAATGATCAAGGGGTTACAGAAGACATAAAGGAGGAAATCAAAAAATTCTTAGAGATAAATGAAAATACAGACACAACATATAGGAATCTATGGGACACAATGAAAGCAGTTTTAAGAGGGAAATTCATCGCCTGGAGGTCATTCCTCAAAAAAAGGAAAAAACCAACAAATAAATGAGCTCACACTTCATCTCAAAGCCCTAGAAAAGGAAGAGCAAAACAACAGCAAATGTAGCAGAAGGCAAGAAATAATTAAAATCAGAGCAGAAATCAACGAAATTGAAACAAAAGAAACTACTGAAAAAATTAACAAAACTAAAAGTTGGTTCTTCGAAAAAATAAGTAAGATCGACAGACCCTTAGCCATGCTAATGAAGAGAAAAAGAGAGAGAACTCAAATTACTAACATACCGGATGAAAAAGGCAATATCACAACAGACGCTACAGAAATACAGAAGACAATTAGAAATTATTTTGAAAACCTATATTCTAATAAAATAGAAGTTAGTGAAGACATCGATAAATTCCTTAAGTCATGATTTGCCCAGATTGAGTCAGGAGGATACTCACAACTTAAACAGACCAATATCAATAGATGAAATAGAAGAAGCAATCAAAAGACTTTCAACCAAGAAAAGCCCAGGATCGGATGGGTATACAGTGGAGTTTTACAAAACCTTTAAAGAAGAATTAATACCAATACTTTTCAAGTTATTTCAGGAAATAGAAAAAGTGGGAGCTCTGCCAAATTCATTCTATGAGGCCAACATCACCCCGATTCCGAAACCAGACAAAGACACCTCAAAGAAAGAAAACTACAGACCAATATCTCTGATGAACCTAGATGCAAAAATCCTCAATAAAATTCTGTCAAATCGGATACAAAGGCACATCAAAAAAATTGTGCACCATGATCAAGTAGGATTCATCTCTGGGATGCAAGGATGGTTCAATATATGGAAATCAATAAATGTTATTCACCACATCAATAGACTTAAAGATAAGAACCATATGATCATCTCAATAGACGCAGAAAAAGCATTCGACAAAGTACAGCATCCCTTTGTGTTCAAAACACTAGAAAAACTAGGGATAACAGGAACTTACCTTGACATTGTAAAAGCTATCTATGCTAAGCCTCAGGCTAGCATCATTCTGAATGGAGAAAAATTGAAGGCATTCCCTCTAAAATCTGGAACAAGACAGGGATGCCCTCTATCACCACTTCTATTCAATATAGTTCTCAAAACACTGGCCAGAGCAATTAGACAGACGAAAGAAATTAAAGGCATAAAAATAGGAAAAGAAGAACTTAAATTATCACTATTTGCGGTTGACATGATTCTATACCTAGAAGACCCAAAAGGGTCTACAAAAAAACTACTAGAACTAATAAATGAATTCAGCAAAGTGGCAGGATATAAAATCAACACGCATAAATCAAAGGCATTTCTGTATATCAGCGAAAAAACTTCTGAAACGGAAATGAGGAAAAACACTCCATTCACAATATCCTCAAAAAAAAAATAAAATACTTGGGAATCAACCTAACAAAAGAGGTGAAAGATTTATACAATGAAAACTACAAACCCTAAAAAAAGAAGTAGATCTTAGAAGATGGAAAAATATACCCTGTTCATGGATAGGCAGAACTAACATCATCAAAATGGCGATATTACCAAAAGTTCTCTATAGGTTTAATGCAATGCCAATCAAAATCCCAACGGCATTTCTTGTAGAAATAGAGAAAGCAATCATGAAATTCATATGGAAAAATAAAAGACCCAGAATAGCAAAAGCAATTCTAAGTAGGAAGTGTGAATCAGGCAGTATAGTGATACCAGATTTCAAACTATACTACAGAGCAATAGTAACAAAAACAGCATGGTACTGGTACCAAAACAGGCGGGTGGACCAATGGTACAGAATAGAGGACACAGAGACTAATCCACAAAGCTACAACTATCTTATATTTGATAAAGGAGCTAAAAGCATGCAATGGAGGAAGGATAGCATCTTCAACAAATGGTGTTGGGAAAACTGGAAATCCATATGCAACAAAATGAAACTGAATCACCTCCTCTCGCCATGCACAAAAGTTAACTCAAAGTGGATCAAGGAGCTAGATATCAAATCAGAGACTCTGCGTCTGATAGAAGAAAAAGTTGGCTCTGATCTACATATTGTGGGGTCGGGCTCCAAATTCCTTAATAGGACACCCATAGCACAAAAGTTAATAACAAGAATCAACAAATGGGACTTACTTAAACTGAAAAGTTTTTTCTCAGCAAGAGAAACAATAAGAGAGGTAAATAGGGAGCCTACATCATGGGAACAAATTTTTACTCCTCAAGCTTCAGATAGAGCCCTAATATCCAGAGTATACAAAGAACTCAAAAAATTAAACAATAAGAAAAGAAATAACCTAATCAACAAATGGGCCAAAGACCTGAACAGACACTTCTCAGAGGAGGACATACAATCAATCAACAAGTACATGAAAAAATGCTCACCATCTCTAGCAGTCAGAGAAATGCAAATCAAAACAACCCTAAGATACCATCTCACTCCAGTAAGATTGGCAGCCATTAGGAAGTCAAACAACAACAAGTGCTGGAGAGGATGTGGGGAAAAGGGTACATTTGTACATTGCTGGTGGGACTGCAAACTGGTGCAGCCAATTTGGAAAGCAATATGGAGATTCCTGGGAAAGCTGGGAATGGAACCACCATTTGACCCAGCTATTGCCCTTCTTGGACCATTCCCTGAAGACCTTAAAAGAGCGATACTGCTTAAAAGAGGGATACTGCTACATCGATGTTCATAGCAGCATAATTCACAATTGCTAGACTGTGGAACCAACCCAGATGCCCTTCAATAGATGAATGGATTAAAAAATGTGGCATTTATACACCATGGAATATTACGCAGCACTAAAAAATGACAAAATCATGGAATTTGCAGGGAAATGGATGGCACTAGAGCAGATTATGCTTAGTGAAGCTAGCCAATCCCTAAAAAACAAATGCCAAATGTCTTCTTTGATATAATGAGAGCAACTAAGAACAGAGCAGGGAGGAAGAGCAGGAAGAAAAGATTAACATTAAACAGAGTCATGAGGTGGGAGGGAAAGGGAGAGAAAAGGGAAATTGCATGGAAATGGAGGGAGACCCTCATTGTTATACAAAATTACATATAAGAGGTTGTGAGGGGAATGGGAAAATAAACAAGGAGAGAATTACAGTAGATGGGGTAGAGAGAGAAGATGGGAGGGGAGGGGAGGGAGGATAGTAGAGGATAGGAAAGGTAGCAGAATACAACAGTTACTAATATGGCATTATGTAAAAATGTGGATGTGTAACCGATGTGATTCTGTAATCTGTATTTGGGGTAAAAATGGGAGTTCATAACCCACTTGAATCTAATGTATGAAATATGATATGTCAAGAGTTTTGTAATGTTTTGAACAACCAATAAAAAAAGAAAAAAAAAGAAAAATGTGAACAACTGGTGAAAACTAAGCAATGTGTCTCAGCATATTCACTGTACTCATCTTTAAACTTTTCTATAGATTTGAAATTTTTAAAGATAAGAACTTGGGGGACTAAAAAAACAATAGGCGACTTTGTCAAATACTGTTGAGAGGTTGAGTATGAGAATGGAGCTGTGCCTTTTACTGGTCATTGATGACTGTTTTAATAAAGCATTTCAATTTCAATTCAATTTCAATTCAATTTCATTTCCCCTCTGGAAGGGGAAAAATCTTGATAAAGAGTAAACAGAAGTGAGAATTAGAGATAAATAATGAAGTGGAGGAAGTGAGTACAAGTAACTCTTTCAAAAATTTTCCCATGAAGAGTAGTGGAGAATTAGGATGTGGAGTCAAGGAGTCTCCAAAGGTAATATTAAGACATTTAATATGTTGATGGGAATGATCCAGAAGAGAAAAAGAAATTGATCTTCTAGTAGAAAAAAGGTATAAACGCAGGGGCAGTCTTGAAACTATGAGAAGTGCTAAGATTTAGGGCCCAAAAAGGAAGGAGTCACTTTACATGAGGCAATGATGATGACAATGACAAGAGTGGTACCATAGAAGCTCACCCAGAAAATAGGTACTATTTAAAGAACTTTAATTCTCATACCAACGCTAAAAGGAAGATATTACTAATATTTCCTTTTATAGATAGATGCTGAAATACAGAAAAGTTAATTTATTTGCCTAACAATACATATTTGGTAAGCAGAAAAGCCAGGATTTAGACCCCAAAGGAGAGATTTTTTTTCTTTCAGTAAAATTAGAGGCAAAGCAAAGTTTGTGTGTATAGATACAGGTAGGCTGGCAGTAGTGAAAAAATGACATAGCTCTTGCATAATAACATTTTCTCCAAGCAGTTTTTGGTGGGTTCATCAGCTGAGGGGAGGAGGAAGAAAGGATGTTGGAGATTAGAGAAGAAAAGGTGAGAAAGTCTTGCTTCAGGGAGGAGAAAAGTAAATTTAGTAGCAATGAATAGCAGTATTGAATTTGAAGTGAATCTACTTGTCCTGATTGGATGATACTTTCCAGTTATTTTTAGCTGACTGAGAGTAGGCATAAAAAGAATAGATGGGTTTAACTAGGGTGCGGGGTGAGGGGCGTTCTGGGCAAGTGGCATCTATGAAGATAGGAGGCAGGGAGTAAGAGGAGTCTGCAAGAGGGCTGATAGTAAGAAACCATGGAATCTAGGCTAGGAAATCATGAGGAATGCATGAACATTAATGATGTGAAAGACAGAAAAGGTGGTCGGGTCAAAGGACTAGAGATTTGTGAGGAAAGAAAATAGTTGGGATGTAGATATTAAAGTAAGAGAGTAAGTAACCATCAAAAAGTAGGATATGTGAGAAGATCCCAGAGGGAGTTTGGCTTCAGAAAAGGGTCCCGATACAAGTGTTTTGGAAAATGTATGTGTATATGTAAGTATTCTAAAGTTGATCATAAATGACTCATAGCTTTGATATTAACTATTATTTTCAATAACTACTCTTCCTCCTACCAAAAACAAGAATTGTCACAGAAAAAAGAAAAAGCATGTTATTATTTCCATTAAGGAACATGGCTAGATTCTGCAATCTGCATTTGGGGTAAAATTGGGAGTTCATAACCCACTTCAATCTAATGTATGAAATATGATATGTCAAGAACTTTGTAATGTTGTGAACAACCAATAAAAAAAATAAAATTAAAAAAAAAGGAACATGGCTAAACTGAGACAAAACCACATCTAAGTTTAACCCTTTGTTTCTTGTTCCAATATTGTCTCATTATTCATTCATTGTATATGAAAGAACCCATTCAAAATGTGTAATTCGATGTAGCTGAGAGTCATAAAACCCAATGAAACTTAGCTCAAAATCAATGTGACTGTGAAATAAAATTATCAGCAAAGCTAACAACAACAACAACCCTAGATTGTGAAAAACAAATTGAAATTATGATGTACATGAAGAGAACTGTGTAGAAAACATTTCTAATAACTGCTAGCATTCTGCATAATTAACACATATCCATGAAAACACTTGTTTTTAAAGGGGGAGAGGAAGATAAGTAAAACACTGTTAGAATTCCAGTATTGCAACATCAGAGTAATTTTGTTTTGTTTTTTAAGTGAATTTGTTAGACACAAAGATCACACATTTCTGTGATAGTAATGATGATAAGGTCTAGATTATAACCATGTGGATGGGAGGTTGAGGTGGCAGAGCATAAAAGACTATCAAAGAAGGCTAGAGCACTGGATGAAACTGTTATGTGATGTTCAAGTTACACGGAGAGATGTCAAAAGCAGTGGTGAAGAGTCATCAGTGAAGGTGGGGTAGGTGACAAAAAGGCTTAAAGAAATAAAAAAAAAACCTGATATTATATACTTGAAAGATGTTAGGGGAACTGAAGGAGAAAGAAAGAAAAATAATTTGGAGGCTATAGTGGATAACAAGGATCCACCTTTCTCCCCATGGGCTCTGAGGTACATGAGGTAGGGAAGGAAAATCAGGTTCCAATTTGGGAAGTATCCTTAGAACAAAAAGGCGAAGGGATTGTTCTGAGAAGAAGCTGAGGATGTAGCATAGTACTTGAACTTGGTGTGTTCACAATCAATCTTTCTTAAATTTGAATCTCAATTTTCCTAATAGTTTACTATATCTTAAAAAGGAAAAATATTAAAAATTTATTTACAAAGAATCTGGAACAGATTAAAAAGGAAATAATCCTCTAATGACTTTATTTTCCAAATCCATGAAAAACTCATCTTCAAAAGTTAGTCTCCTAGCCAAGATAAAAAGAATCCAGCATATTATTGTTTTTGGCTTAATATAAATGGACAGCTATTATAAAACAAAACCAGGCATTCTCTTGCATAAGAATTCAATATCAGAGGAATAAAATTAAGTGAATTCTGCTTTGATGAAACTTAGAAAATAGCCTCTCTGAGCACAAGCTGAACAAAGTTAACTCTTATAGTTCAAGCACAGAAACAGATACCTATGGGATGTAAATAAATAGATTTCCTAAGTACAATCTTTGGAGTATAGATACAGAAATTTTGGAATATATAGTCCTTCTTCAAGTAAAAATATGATTATTCCATGAATAACTGAAAAAGAGATGTTTGTCCTAATATCATAGTTTTTTCCCCTTAAATTTCTTCTGAATATTTTTAAGACTATGTAAATGTCAAAACTTTTTTATGCTTTAACAGAAAAATTGTATTTTATGTCCATAGGATGCCTTCTAAATATTTCTACTAAGCTGTCTGCATGTAGCTCATGAAATTATATAGTCCTTTAGGGTCTTAAACATACAAAAAAAAATCTGTTCTACAAAGACAAAATTTTATGAAATTTACCTAGAATCTCCCATCAAAATCCAGTGGTTTGTTTTATAGTGGTATATGATGGTTTAATCATAATCATTAATCAGAAATGTCAGCTGATTCAACTGCAGGTTAGTTCTGTCTTCCTCATAGACTATCAGATTCTAATCACTAGACAGAAAATTTACTAGTAGTTTTATTATGCCAGATAAATGGACAAATGGATTTGAGAAAGGCCAACTCTTCTATTTCAATAAGCCTAATATGATGTGTCAGAGCAAATTGTCAATAATATACTGTGCTCATTTATTACACACAGCTGGAAGCAAATTATTTCTCTTCTTCATGAAGAACCCAGCTGGAAGTAATCTCTCTTTCACCACAGTTCTTTAGTACTTTGTATATTACTTACAGGAATTTCTCTTTGGAGGACAAGATTTTTGTTCTTGTTTTATTTTCCTTCTAGGTTATAAGCAAGTAAACTACACCTTGACATTTTTCAATAGCCTCAAAGTATCATAACATTATTTGTATTCCGTTTCATACCCAGTACTCATAGAACAAAATGCCATAGTGACACTATCAATATCAAACTCATCAATATTATGGATTACACATAAATAGGGTTTTGCTATTTGATCTAGAATCATGTCAACATTTAGGTAAAACAGAAAACTGTTTTGAATTCTAAAAACTTAATTACAAAATCAGTGTCAGAACACAACAGGGATTTTTCTGAGCTACATCTCCAGCCCTACCCCTTTTCTTTTTGAGACAGGGTCTCACTAAGTTGCTGACCTTAAGCTTTCGATCCTGATGCCTCAGCCTCCTAAATCACAAACATGAGCCACTGAACCTGGCAACAAGGACTTCTTATACTGCAGGTATGACTAGAAAGGTTCCCAACAAAAAGCAGTCAAATGCTAAGTTTCCCAATTCTGTAAGTAAAAGAGAACTATTTTTTTCTTTAAAAATATAGGAACAATGGAATTTAAAAATAACATTTTGTGAAAAACATGGGAAAATGTTTAAAAAATAATGCATGGAGTTATACTTGCCCAACTGAACACTTCAAATGTCTTTCCATTAATCCAGAGAATCCTGGTTAAGCACAGGAATTTCATGTTGTTTTTAAACTGAAATTTTAACTTACCATTTATGTTTATTGCTGGTAATACAATTGACATTTTTGGTCTTGTGGTCTTGTTATGGGTGGTAGCTGGTAACAGTAGGTGATCCTAAAATTAACAAAGAATAATTTGTTATATATAACAACTGGCTCAGCACTAGAACAGGCCAAATTTAGGCTTTCTATGAAGTTGACATTTCATTGGGATCATGAAAATGAGTTTTTATTTGGACCTGGCTTAAAGGTAATTAAGATCATTCATTAATTAATACAATACACATTTACTGAGTATGTACCATTACCAGGAGTTATGCAGAATTTGGGGAATACTCATGGGTGCTGATAATACATATGCTTCAGTATATTATAAAGAGTGTCATTTAAGCAGTCAGGAAAGGGAGTTTTAATTCTAATTCCACCACTGAATAGCTGAATGATCTGGACAATACATATATATATTTATCTCCTTTCTGGGTCTCACTTTCCAGTCCTGTAAAATAATGAGGGTTAGACTAAGTAATATTACACAATACTAAATTGTGTACCCACTAAACAGTCATTTTCAAACCCCATTTTAAAAGAGAAATTTTCCTCTAAAATATTATCCAAAATTACTAATATGTAAAAGAGAAGTTCTGCTTAAAGCAGGGAAAGGGCCTAGTACCTTTCCTGCTTAGTCTTGCCCCTTTGAAGTGGCCAGGACATAGATATTTATTTGTGACAGGTATATGCTAAAGATGATGTATAGTTCTTACCCTTAAAAAGCATATAGCTTAGTAGAAGAGTTTAAAGAATCATAAATATGTGTCTAGCACAATTATATAGCTCTAACTATAACACAGCCAAACTTCAAATATACCACAGAGTTACAGTAACAAGCATAAAAACAGACATGTAGATCAATGGAACAAAATAGAAGACACAAAGACAAACCCATTTATCTACAATCATCTAATCCTTGACAGAGGTGCCAAAAACATACACTGGAGAAAAGATAGCCTTTTTGACAACTGGGGCTAGGAAAACTGGTTATTCATATGTAGAAGAACGAGACTAAATGCTTATCTCTCACCCTGCATGGAACTCAACTCAAAACAGATAAAAAATCTAGGAACTAGACCAGAAACTTCGAAACTCCTAGAAGACAACATGAGGTCAACACTCCAACACACAGGCATAGGAAACATCTTTCTTAATTGGACCCCTCAAATTCAGGAAACAATGCCAAGAATTAATAAATGGGATGGTATCAAATTAAAAAGCTTCTGCACAGCAAAGGAAAGGATTAATATGAAGAGAATCTACAAAATGGGATAAAATCTTTGCTAGCTACTCTTCTCACAGAGGATTAATATCCAAAATATATAAAGAACTAAAAAAAAAAAAACACCTTAACACCAAGAAATATATTGCTAAGTGAAGTTAGCCAATTCCAAAAAACCAAATGCCAAATGTTTTCTTTGATATAAGGAAGCTGATTCATAGTGGGATAGGGAGCAGGAGCATGAGAGGAATACACGAACTCTAGATAGGGCAGAGGGGTGGGAGGGGAAGGGAGGGGACATAGGGTAATTAATGATGGTTGAATGTGATGATCATTGTTATCCAAAGTACATGTATGAAGACACGAATTGGTGTGAGTATATTATGTATACAACCAGAGATACAAAAAATTAAGCTCTATATATGTAATAAGAATTATAATGCATTCTGCTATTATATATAAATATAAAAAAAGAAAAAAACCTTAACACCAAAAACAAACAAACAAA
Source organism: Ictidomys tridecemlineatus (assembly GCF_052094955.1). Lineage (NCBI taxonomy): Eukaryota > Metazoa > Chordata > Mammalia > Rodentia > Sciuridae > Ictidomys > Ictidomys tridecemlineatus. Next base: position 116,146,326 of record NC_135487.1, read on the forward strand.
CAAAACCCCAAATAACCCAATTAATAAATGGGCAAATTAACTCAACAAATACTTCTCAAAGAAAAATACAAATGGCCAACAAATATGTGAAAAAATGTTCAACAATTTTAGCAATTAGGGAAATACAAATCAAAACTACACTGAAATTTCACCTTACTCTAGTTAGATTGGCAGTCATCAAGAATACAAACAATGATGTATGTATGAGTTTGTCAGGATGAATCCAACTATTATGTATAAACATAAAGGTCTAATTAAGAAAAGAATACAAACAATGCTGGTGAGGATGTGGAAGAAAAGGAACACTTTTATATTATTGGTGGGATTGTAAACCATTTTTCAGTATGGAGGCTCCTCAGAAGAGTAGGTATGGAACCATCATATGACCCATCTATAACACTCCTCAGTATTTATTCTAAAGTAAAGTCAGCATACTATTATAATACCCATATTTATAGCAACATAATTCAAAATTATCAAATTATGAAATCAATCTAGGTATCCATCAACAGATGAAGAAAATGTGATACACACACACACACACACACACACACACACACACACACACACACAATGGAGTTTGATTCGGCCATAAAGAACAGTGAAATTATGTCATTTTCAGGAACATAGATGAAACTGGAAAGCATTATGTTAAGTGAAATAAACCAAACTCAGAAAGTCAAAGTTTGTGTGTTTTCTTTCATGTGTGGAAGCTAGAGGGGAAAAAGGAAAAGAAAGGTGGTGAGGGGCAGAGTATCTCATGAAAATTGAAGGGAGATAATAGAATAGAGGAAAGGCACAAGGGAAGGGAAAGGGGAAATACTGGGAAATGATATTGGCCAAATTATATTGCAATGTTGTATAATTATGAACAATTATAATGCCTCAAAGAAAAAATGGGAAAAAATAAATATACCACGGAAAACTTTTGATGACCTGTAAGTGAATCAGGTACATCTGAGATTACTGGTCTCTAGCCACACAATTACTAAAAGTAACAATGAGTCAAGAAGAGCTTGGCTTTGGAAAAGAGGGCAATAGAAATGTTTTGGAAAAAATATATGTGTGGCTGTAGGTATTCTAAAGCTGATTATAAATGACGTATGACTGATATTAACAACTATTTCAAATAACTATTCTTCCCTCTAGCAAAAACAAAAATTATCACAGAGAGAAAAGAGCATGATAGTATTTCCACTTAAGGGAGCATCATTAAAATTACATAAAACTGAACCTAAGTTTAACTTGTTTTGTTTCCTAGTTCCTATGTTCATTGTTTCATAATTCCTTCAAACTTGCTATAGGTTAGAACTCCTTAAAATGTAGATTTGACATAGTTAAGAGTAACAAAAACTCAATGCAACTTAGTTTAAAGTGTGATTGAAATGCAATTATCAGCAAAGCTAATAAAAAAGAAACTTATGAAGAGCAAATTGAAATTGATATAGACAGAACTGTGTAGAAAACATTTCCAGTAACTTGTGCTTTGTATAACTCAAGACAACATTTCCACAAGAATACTTTTTTTAAAAAAGGAAGCAAGGAAGGATGAGTGAAGTTCTGTTAGAATTCTAGCATGGCAGTATAGTAGTTTTTCTTTCTTTTCTTTTTCTGGTTTTGTTTTCTCTCATTTTTAAGGAGCATTGTTGGGCACAAAGATCACACATTTCTGAGAATAAGATAACATAACCAAGGGAAAAAAACACAATTTGCTGATCTTCCTGCTATGAAAAGTATAAATAGCTTAATTCCTAGAATTAAAATACTGTTTCGGGGTCTCTAATTTGAATGAGAAAACACACCAAAAACATGTAAGCCCCAAATTTAGGTTATTATAAAAATAAATACACTTAGATTCCAGTGGTCATGAGTTAAGATGAGACTTAGACTTAATTCTGAGTTGCCTGCTCAACAAAAAAATGTTGTTTTTAAACACAATTTTCTTTCTTTCTTTTGCAGTTTTGACAATTGAACCCAGGACCTTGTACATGCTAGTGCTCTACCACGAAGCTACATTCCCAGTCCTTCTTTTATTATTATTATTGTGTTTTAATACCATTTATTTATTTATTTATTTTTATGTGGTGCTGAGGATCAAACCTAGGGCCTCGTACATGCTAGGTGAGCGCTCTACCACTGAGCCACAACCCCAAGCGCCTCCCAGCCCTTTTTTAAACTTGTTTTTACTCTGAGGCAAGGTCATTGCTAAGCTGCCCTGGCTGGCCTGGAACTTGTAATCCTCTTGACTAGGTTCCCAAGTAGCTGGGATTAACACAATATCTCCTACAGATACTCTTCATTAGTAAAAAAATATGTTATTATTTATGAAAAAAGAATCACAATTTCCATGCATACAAATAATTATTTAACCTGCTTCATCTCTGATCATTAGAGATTTGCAAACTGGGGAGGAACAGCTTACATTTTTAATTTTTAACGGTGCTGGGAATTGAGTGCAGGGTCTCACATGTGATATAGCCTGCAATTTAAAGTGCATGTTTGGCAAAAAGCCCAAAGACCATAACTGCAGGAAACCAAATTTGGTATATTATAAATTCTAGTAGTGCTTACCTTATATAATAAATAATTACATACATATAGACAGCTAGAACAGTGCAGTTGCTTCATTTAACAGTTACCTTCACTGCCTTCAAATAAATGAGGTTTGAACCTCACAACAATGAACCCTGAATCATTTTTCTTCTTTGTATTCATCACTCTTTTTTAGATCATTAATCCTTTTAGTCATAACTATAGAAACAAAGAAGCTTTAGTTAATCAACAAATATTTATTAACTTCATTTAAAAAAAATTACTGAGCAAAGTATTCTGGCATATATTCAGCACTGTGCTACAGAGAATGTTTTCTTTTAAGGAATACAAACCTAAGTTTTTATTTTGTTAGAGAAACAATATGAATTGCCATATAAACAGACATTTGTTTATATGACAATAAATGCTCTTCTTTGGTAATTTTAGCATAGAAACAGGACCTTTGATATTAGTCTGTATGCCACCACTCTAAATAAGACCATACTCTTCAGTTTCTGTTGCAAGCAGGGGAAGCCGCATTTCTCATCAATGAAGATAAGAAGTGGTACCTGCCACTTCTTCTTTAAGGTGGTACTAATGGAGGGTCCCCTCCTCCTTCCCTTTTCCTGCTGGCTAGAAAGCAGATCTGACTGCTAGAGCTGGAGTAGCCCTTTTGGACCATGAGCTGGAAATATAAGCAGAGCAACCAGAGCTACCAGACAGGAAATGGAGATCCTGCTGACCAAGACCTCTGAAACTTCAAAATTCTAATTTATCTAAGTCACTATTATTTTGGATTTTCTGTCAATCAAAGCCTAAACTTGAGCCCAGTTACTAGTTATATTATAAATTTGTGAAACAATACTAAAGGTATTTGGTCCAGAGGAATCTTAATAAGGTTTGAAGTAATCAGGGACAGCTCTATTATTTTTTAACAGCATAGAAAGAACATATTTATTATTTAGCCTTCTTGCCGCCCTACTCCTTTTTACTTAAATCCTATTAATGAACTAATGAAAGAAAGTTAATCTTGGAAAAGTAGAGGTAGAATTTGATGAATTTGAACAAAATTGTTTCTATTAAATCAGTTAAAATAGTCCAACTATGGCAAAGCTGAAACTATTTAAAAATGATAAAGAAATGTAGGAAAAGAATTTTGCCATAGAAATAAATCTATTTCTGCACTGTTATTCAAAATTATGTCACCAATTTAAAAAAAATTTAAAATGACATTTTCAAATGGAGTTCTGAGAAGACTTTATAAGGCTTACATATACAGGATACCCTCAGGGATGAAACAATATAGACAAAAATTATATGAAATGATTTATTAATCATATTCCCAGAAGAAGTTACAGAAACAAGGGTGGGGGAATCAAAACATTGAACTGTGAGAATAAAGCATCAATTTTCCAATGTTATGCAATTTGTACGTGAGAAAATGTGCTATTTTTTATAGTTCTTCAATTCCCTCTTTCACTTTGTTAGAATAAACCAAACAGTAGTAGTTTTATGACACAGAATCCAAAGTTATTTGTTTCTTTTCTTTTTAGAAAAGCAAAGATGTTGAAGAATGACTTACCAAAAGAAGAGGATCACATTTTGCTTAGCTTAAGGTTATGGTAGTGATTCACAACAGCATTAAGGTCCTACAGAGTTATCAGATGTCGATTCTACATATCCACATAGAGTAGAAATTGATTTACTAAATTAAAAGATTCTTTCTGTTCCCCCTATGAAACTCACTAACTAGATCCTATAGCATACCATACCTTCATGACTATTTGAATTGTGCTTTTTTCCAAAACTAATTTTGCTTAGTGCATTTGTTAGTATAACTATGTATTTAATAAAATACTATGTAAACTGATAAAAATAATGTGGAAAGAGATCAAGTCTTGATAAGTGAGTAGATTAAATTTTGTTTTCTCATTGCAAAACCAGTATTAAGAACATGGGGAAAATCACAAGTCAGATTGATTACCAAGTATCTTTAAGTTCTTATTCTAATTTAAAACAACTGTAAGTGATATTGGAAATTATGGTTTATGAAATGTGAGTGTAGTTTATGCAAGAAGAGCAAAATGGAATTCTAAATAGTAGATCTGGACATCAAAAAGGCATCAGTCCTACATTGAAAACTGGCCAATGACTGCACATTTACATAATTAAATAAAATGAAATAAAGATATATTTTTTTAAAAATCCCTGTTTTAACCACTCTTCTTGTTAATTAGCAGACCATTTACTAGTCCATGTTATACTAGATAAGATGCCTTCTATGGCTCAGGGTTGGAGCCCTTTATCTTTGATAGAATGAAAGGCATTAAATAAGGTACCCTAAGAATGAAGAAAACTCAAGTTTGCAATTGGCTGTAATTGTGACACTGAGCAGCTCTGACTTGCATCAACATGGTCCTCTATTAGTCAAAAAACTGCATATCAGGACAATACTGACAATAATGACCTCTTACTTAACATTTTATATTTGGCCCATATCCACTGAATTCCTGAGATGAGGTTAGTTTGCAAATACAGAAACTCTTAAAATCAGATCAAAAATTAAAACATTACTTATCCTTACTTCAAAAATAGTTTTGCATTAGATTTTCTCTAATCTATGTTTATGTCTGAGAGTTTTTTTTCCTAATATCACTCTACTCATTTATCTTACAAGCTCTTTCAAACTGCCAAACAAATTGAAGTTTTAGCCCTCAAAAATAAGAGAGCCAAAGCAGCAATTAAAAGTAGGCCCTTCAGAGAATACCATGCTAAGCAAAATAAGCCAATCCCAAAACACCAAAGGCTGAATGTTTTCTCTAATATGAGGATGCTAATTCACAATAAGGGGGGAGGCACTAGGAAAGAACAGAATTACCTTAGATGAGGTAGAGGAGCGTGAAGGGAAGGGAGGAGAGTGTTTATGAGGATGGGGAGGATAGTAGAATCAAACAGACATTATTACTTTCTGTACATATATGACTGCATGACTAATGTGATTCTATAACATGTACAATCAGAAAAATGAGAAATTATATGCCCCATTTATGTATGATATATCAAAGAGTATAAATGCATTCTACTGTCATGTAAAAAAAGAGAAATACATATAGAATATCAATGAATAAATTGAACAATTATTCTATCCTTTAAAGAAAAAAAAAGTAGGCCTTTCAACTTGAACAGAGACCCTATGCCTAACAGAAGAAAAAGCAGGCCCAAATCTTCACCATTTCATTTAGTCTTTAACAACACTCCTAAAGCACAATAAGTAAAATCAAGAATCGATAAATAGGATAAATTCATACTAAAAAGTTTCTTCTCAGCAAAAGAAACAATAATGTGAAAAGAGAGCCTACAGAATGGGAGAAAATCTTTACCACATGCATCTCAGAGCAATTAGGATAAATAAATAATTCTAAAAACATGACACCAAAAAAACAAATAACCCAATCAATAAATGGGCTAAGGAACTGAATAGGCACTTCAAAGAAGAAGAAATACAATCAATCAACAAATACATGAAAAAATGTTCATCATTTCTAGCAATTAGAGAAATGTAAACCAAAACTACTCTAAGATTGCATCCCACTCCAGTCAGAATGGCAATTATCAAAAATACAAGTAATAAAAAATGTTGGAGAGGATGTACAGGAAAAGGTACACTTGTACATTGTTGGTGGGACTGCAAATTGGTGCAACCATTATAGAAAACAGTATGGGGATTCTTCAGAAAACTTGGAATGGAACCACCATTTGACCCAGCTATCCCACTCTTTGGTTTATACTCAAAGCACTTAAAATCAGCGTACTACAGTGATGCAGACACATCAATGTTTATAGCAGCTCAATTCACGATAGCCAAACTATGGAACCTACCTAGATGCCTTTCAACAGATGAATGTATAAAGAAAATGTGGCATATATACACAATGGAATATTACTCAGACTTAAAGAAGAATGACATTATGGCATTTTCAGGTAAATGGATGGAGGTAGAAAATAATATACTAAGCAGAATAAGCCAATCCCGAATGTTTTCTCTGATATGTGGATGCTAATTCATAATAAGGGGGTGGGGCTAGGGAAGAATAGAGGTACTATGGGTTAGAGGGGAGCAAAAGGAGGGGAGTGGGTATTGGGTTAGAAAGGATAGTAGAATTATTTGGACATTGTTATCCTATGTGTATATATGTTTACATGACTGGAGTGATTCTATATCATGTACAACTAAAAGAATGAGAAGCTGTACTCCATTTATGTATGATGTGTCAAAATGCATTCTACTGTAATGTATAACTAATTAGAACAAAAAAAGTAGACCTTTCAAAATTACTTATCTGAATTCACAACATTTGGAACTAAAGTTGTTTTCTTAAAGCTATACTAATTGTTGACTAGAAACCAAATGTGTTTATTCACTAAAGCACGGTCAGTTAGGAAACATGAAATCATTAAAGCACATAGACAAATACAATGACCTATCCTGAAAATGAAAATTGCAAAAAAAAAATGTAGTAAAATTAAGTGGATTATAATCATTTAAGATCTATTTAAATGCTTATGATATAGAGCTTCTCATCATAGTAAAAACATAAGCAAATTATATCACTCATCTCAAAACTAGGAATAGTTTATATAAATAGCTAATGTGAATGCAGTATTTGTGCCACTAATGTACTCAATAAAATTAAAAATCAATAAAAGGAAATGTAAACCTTGCATCTGCACCATTAGTATGTGTGTGAGACAGAGGAAGAATAAATCAAAACTATTAGTGTACAACAGATGGCCCAAGAATGAGCCAATGTTTATATTTTGACAAGAGGAAATTTTTGACACTTAATACAAACCTGATAATGCTGGCAAGGTCAAGAGAGAAAAAATTAGCTTGAAATTCTAATAAGTGCAAACTGAAGTTTTGCCTTAGTATATACTTATCATATCAAACTCTGCAGGAAGCCCCCACTGTAAACATGCCCAGTTGACCTTTGCCTTGTCTTTCATTCACACACACAAAAGTATTGAATTGAACTATACTAAACTGTTATGATTGTGGGTAAATTTTTATCAGTAATTTGGAAAGCTTCAACCTAACAGTTACATACAACTCTCTTTCTTAAAAACATACAATTAATTTTTAGTTTCTTGGTCCAGATGGTTTCTTATAATATTTTCCTAAGAATAAAAATAGTAGCTTCCAAATCTTTCTTCTCTCTTGAGACTTGCAGGGAAAAGTGTTTCTAACCAGGTCAGGATTGTTTTCCTTAGAGAAAACTGGTAGACAAATGTTGGTTACATGATTAAAACAGGTATAGGACCATTTTATCTTTGATCTAGTACTTTATTCAATAATGTGAGCTAATCAAAGTTCAAAACTTTATCAGCTCGAATAGAGAGATTTTTCAAAGACTGGGAAATGTGTGAAATAAGTTAGGATTCCTGAAATTGGTTATCAATCATCATTATTGAGTGCCAATAGTGCAACAATTTTTCTAAAAAGTCTTATTAAGGAAAAAGATCAAACACTAAAAAAGTTCACCATTTGAGAGTTTGTCAGATATAATGTTTGCAAGATGTTTCATTTAGAAAATTTACTTTGCCCAGCACTGCTGGTAGAAAGTAAATTTTCTGAAGATTAAATTGTATCCTACAGATATACTACCACAGCAAACCACAGGAGGGCAGAGAGAAAGGTCTGTGGCTACAGCAAATTAAGTCAAGTTTTCTGAGAAAAGAAATATTAGGAAATATTTCAAGAAAAAAATTTAAACATAGATACATCAGAGAATTATTTTATTTTTGTTGGGAAAAAAAGGTAAGGGGGGGGGTGCTGGGTTGAAACAAAATTATTTTTAAAGTCCTAGGCAGAGATTCAAGCAGTCCCAAACTCCACATGGATGTGTAAGTTAGCATGGCAGGGTGGGAAGAAAGCACAGGAAGATATTTCATATCAGTGATTCTACAGCTTTCTGGAAGGGAATTAATAAAAGGAGTCCCACTTAATTCATACTTCTAAAGTTCTCTCTCCTTGTATGACCTTGGTGTTTTGGATATTGTCCCAATATTCTCTGCAGATCTGGATCCTTTTCTTTCCAAGAAAATTTTGATCTTGGTTTCAAACAAATAGGAAGGACTATAAAATGTCACTAGAGTACATTTTAGTAAAGACTGGTTTTTCCAAGGCAAATTGCAAAGTAAGAAAAAGTATGTCACTTAAGTTTAATGCCCTTAAAATTTTAATCATTATCTATAGTAATCTGATTTTCCTACCTTAGTGAATAATTTTTTATCAGGATCTTGGGTTAGCAAAACAGCAAGTGAACCCTTGCTCACTCTGGAAGTTGAGCTTTATTCCCATCTATCAACCCAGTTAAGAACAGAGCTATAGTACTACACAGACCTGTTCTGTAATCCAGAGTTCTTTTCATATCACACAGGATGTACTGTCTAGAACTTAGCAGTTTTCTTCATTTTCATCATATAGTTCTGAGATTCTACTCAGTTTTAAAGTGCATTTTTGAGATATAATGCACAAGTAGGAAATAAATGAAAATTCCATTTTCATTGTTGGTCAAGAGTGTTCCAGAAAGAATTTCGTATAAATTTCAGGTTAAAGCTTAAAAGTCAAACTAAAGAATAACAGTATGAATTTTTAAGTTCTATACTAATAAGGTAGTCTTCAGAAAACATTTACTCTTATGGTCAAAGGAACTATACAAAAAAGTGAACATAGTGACACTAGATTATTATAAAATAGAAGTTCCTAAAGAAAGATGCATATCAGAGTAGTCTAAGGGACTTTATAATATAAATAACTAGGTGCCCCATCCTGTACATTTTTTTTTAATATGGTAGGTCTGAAGTGGGCCAAGCACCTCTGTTGATTCTGATGCAGATAGTTCCAGGACTCTGCTTTCTCAAGCACTGGCCAGTGTGGCACAGACAGAGGTAAAAAATGTGGACTCAGGAGCCACTGTCAGGGTTTGAATTATGTTTCTACTACCTAATTTCTAGCTGTAGTATCTAGAGCAAATTCCTTAATCTCTCTATGCCCTCATTTTTCATCAATAAAATAGGAAAGTAACCAAAAAAATTGCAAGGATTGTTTGTAAAGATTATATAAGTTAATATTTTAAAGCACTTGGAACAGTGGCACGTAGAAAGCACTATTTTAAGTGTTTGAGAATTTTTTTTAAGTCTGAGATCAGGGAAATCCTTGAAAAAACATAATAGGGAACACCAACATGGACACCTTTAGAGGAAATCTAGATTTGTCTAAATTATTCCCCTCAACTCCATAGTTGGCTGAATAAGAGAGAATGGTAGGAACTCATGAATGATCCAAATTCTAGCCTGGGGAAAAAAAAGTTCTTTGTAAATTTGACCCCTACCTTTCTGTCCTTCTCTTTCCATCATGACCTCTCTTCTTTTCATAAATAGTAATACCAGCTGTCATAGATACCCTCCCTGAATTCAGCCAGGAAAAGCCACCCCAATCTCCTACATTTTACTTCCTTTCATTTAAAAATTACAGGGAAAAAAACTTGAAGCACAAAGTATTCAAAACCTCCACTGTATCTCTGGGCGCTTTCCAAGGAGTTTTTTTTTTTCTTTCTTTCTTTCTTTTTAGCACTGATAGATTGTATATATGGTAGAGACAGGGTAATTGATTAGAAAGAGAGGAGAAGCTAATTTGGTTTAAATTTTAAGAGGTATGAGTTAATGGAGAAAACAGTTCTGGAGGCTAGAAAGAAGGAAAAGAAATGGGTAAAGAGGTCCAGCCTGAGCTGTGGCCTTGAAATGGCAGAAGAGACTGGGTTGGTCCCTACATGTAGCGTATATGTAGGGAATACAGATGGAGGGTTGTGGGAGAAAAAACATCTTTGGGAATTTTGCTATCTATGGCTAAAAAGGGGGCCAGCCAAAAGTCCACTATGGTATGAATTATAGAGATAAGGAGCCTTTTCTTCTGTGGAGACTTCATAATGGTCTGGCAGAGAAGCATTTTAAAAAATCAAATTAAATCTTAGCCTCCCCCCGAAAACAAAAGGTTTTCATAAGCCTAGATATTTGAAGAATTTGGGCAGCCATTATCTGTAAGACAGATACCTTTATCTGCTCTCCCCTCTATTGCCATGTGTCTCATCCCTCCTGATCCCGCCAGGCCCACCCATTCAGTTAGCTCCTGCTATGACCTGTTGTACTTTCCGCCCAGCCTCAGACTAGTCTGCTCTCCTGCCTGTAGTATTTCTCTTTCCCCCTCTGAAGGGTCACAACTATTCCTAATGGCTCTTCAGGTCTAGCTCAGATTAATGTCATCTCTAGAAATGTGCTCTTGCTACTGGCCTCCATAATGGTGTCTTCAATTGTTTCTTGTGGTTTGACAAGGTAGCTGTCATGCATCCTAACTGGGTTACAGATGCTCAAAGATTTGGGAGAGAGAGGATATAGAAGAGACTCTAATATAAAGTATGAATTAGGAGAGACCTAAGCCAAGTTTTTAACTTGATATTCCTGAATTTAATATTAGTAAGTCAATACTTAGATTTTGAATTTACTAATACTTTTCATTTTGGTCATGTGAATTTCAAATTAATTTCCTCAAAGTTTTAAACTTTGATACTTATAATATGAGCTGCTGCTGGCTATCTGGTACTTGATTATTTTGTCTATTTGAAGGTATTACCACGGAGTGGGTTTCTGTGGGGAAAATATCTACAACTACAGAACTCTGAAGTGGGGGGATCCATACTTTCTCTCCCAGCTTTCTGGCAATGGGACACAGACACGTGATCTAAACATGTCCATGCCTCTAATCCCAGTGACCTGGCAGGCTGAGGTACACAGATTGCAAGTTCTAGGCCAGGTGGGACAACTTAGTGAGACCCTGTCTCAAAATTTTAAAAAATAAAATAAAAAGGATTCAGTGGTAAAGCACCCATAAGTTTAATTCCCAGAAAAACCTCCCCTCCAAAAAAACCAAAGACTTAGCTATTAGTGAATAAAGACTCATATTTAGATTATTTATAGCAGTGATGGTGATATCAGTGCTAGTATCAGTGCTAGTAGCAATGAGGGGGTCCACTGGTGGGTTATCCTAACCCAACTTTCTGAATGGCTATTCTTGGCTGTATAGCCTCTTTTAGTTCTCATCACTGTTCTAAGCCTATTTCCCCAGTCTTCTATGAAGTATGTGAACAAACAGCTTTCCAATAAATTCCTTTTCTGTTTAACATAAGCAGTTAACTTTTTTTTTAACTAAATTACAGAAGGTTTCCATTGTCTACAACCAAGAACCCCAGTTGGCACGATACTGAAACTTCATTTCTCACATTTGATTTTGGTGACTAATGTTTGACCTCATAATGTCCAAAAATTAATTTTAATTTGATTAATCATGGTATTGTTTTAGGTAAGTAAAATACAATAGACTGAAAGAGTCATAAACCAATGGATACACCCTTATCTACTGTTTGATTGCCAAAGTAATAAAATTTGGCTCCATCACTATCATTCTGAATCTGTCTTGATAAATATTACAATCTGATTGTAAACCTAGTTGCTTGCCCCCACTTCTATCTGAAGCACATGACACTTTCAATTTTCCCTCTGTAAACTCTTAGTTCTTATTTCCCTCCAATATTTATTCTCTCATAAATTGATTCATTCTTTCTCTTCCACCCACCATAATATTTATGTGGATTAAATATTGGTATTTCTGATGGGTTATCTTGGTTTTTTTTAATGCCTTTGGTCTTTTGGTATTCTTTCCTAATTCTATGACTTAAAATATACATTTGGCTCATATCTTATCTCAAGATTCATATATATATATATATCTTTTTAACCATCTCTATCAGAATATTCTTTTATGAGAAGGGGAAGAAGGGGATAGCGGGAATTGAATTCAAGGTCTCATGTATACTAGGCATTTGCTCTATCACTGAGCTACACTTCCAATCCCCTGTCTAGGTCTTAAATTTCAATTTATCTTCCTCCTGGGTTTCCTATTTAATTAACTTCACCAATTTCTATTTTGCTAATCAAATTGAAACACAGTGATCTTGGACTCCTCCATTCTCTTACCTTCAACACTAAATATGCTCTTTTCTTATCCCAGAGTTTACATCCACATTAGCTTGTCTTATGTTTCTATCTCTATTCATTTCTTGGTAATTTCATTTAGTCTCGGAGTTTTAAGTATTACCCATATGTTGATGAAACCCAAATATTTCCCGCTTGCTTCACTCCCACTATTCACTATTCAATTGCCTATTCAAAATATCTACTTGACGCCTCAAAGTTAAAATCTCTAAAACCAATCTCCAGATATATCTCTTAAACGTGCCTTTGCCAAGTATTTCCCTGTGCAGTGGCAATACCATTTTTCTTAAGATGTTCCCATATTCCATAATCAATCAACTTATTAATGAAAACTATTAATTCCACTTTCCCACTATATCTGAAAACTAACCATCAATCCAAGCCATCATTATCTACTGTCTATATAGCTGTAATTGTCTCAATGGTCTGCCCCCTTCTAATCTTTTCTCCTGAAGTCTATTTTCATTCTAGTAACCAGAATGATCCTGTTAAAATACAAGTCAAAATGCTTCAATGACTTCCACTCTCGGAGTAAACTTAAAATCATCTCAATGGCTTCTTAAGGCTGTGTATAATTGATATGACCCACCTGCTTGCTTCTCTGATTTTATCACTATTTTTTACTTTTTTGTCAATTATTAAAATGCAGTTAAATTGTCAATACTCTGGAACTCATTCCCATGTACCCATTTTCTCCTCTTTCCATTTCCATTCTTTACCACCTAGAACTATTATGTTCCCATAATCCCTTATATTCGTCACTATTAAAGCAATGAACATACTTTGTGTTTATGTCTGTTTCTACTGGACTATATTTCCTCAGGCTAAGATTTATAATGTAGGGATCCATAGATCTTCTGAAACTGTGTAACACATTCTGTTCAATCTTTAGCAAAATATCTTATAAGGAACAGTTGATATGACCATTTCATTTCAGATTGTTGTTTTCTAACATTCTAGATGTGATTTAACAGAAATGACTAAAAATAGCTCCAATCAGTCTGGGGCTATTCTATTATCATGGCTATTCAGTCAGATCTTTAGAAAACACTCATAAGCTTATTGCTTACAACTGTACTCTTTTCCTAACATATCTCAAATTCCACCAAAACCAATACTATTATCAATCTGTATTCATGGTATGATGAGATATGCTAGAAATGAAAAGAATTAAGGGCTAGTCTATGAAGATAACTTTTAAGAGGTAAGAAGTTTGAAACTTTTGAATCCATAACTCCAGAATATGTTGAGCAAATAATAGGAGCTCATTAAAACTTCTTAAAAATGAATAAATGAATGAATCTTTTTTTCTTGTTGAATGAAGTCTTTAAAGAGCATGAAGTACACTCATTTCAAAAGGTTTATTATATTTAGGCAAATTCATTTTTCATAGAATTTCTTAGCTGAAAAGATGGCAAAAACACACATGCGTAAGATAGGATAAAAAGAGAAAGTTTAGAACTCCCTAGTCCCTGGCACAGAGGTCCGAAAATCCTTGGAATTTTCTGGGTAGAGGCAACTCTTGGTGGGCCCCTGGATGGGGGCTGATCACCATAAAGAAAAAAAACATGATTATAAGTTGAAGTTTTTAGTTCTATCTCCCACTCTTACTCCCCTGATTCTTTGGAGCAGGTGTGGCTCAGTGATACAGCACTCCTGGGTTTAATCCTCAGAACAGTGTGTGTGTGTGTGTGTGTGTGTGTGTGTGTGTGTGTGTGTGTGTGTGTGTATTCCATATCTATTGGGTTTGGAGAGCTTTCAGGCTGCTAAACATGTGGAGGTGCCTGGAGAATGGTGTGTCCAGAGTGGCTACAGAAGTTTCACACCTCTTCCTATATATCTTGCTCTATGCATCTCTTCTAACTGGGTATTAATCTGTATTCTTTGTAATATTCTTCATAATAAATGGGTAAATGTAAGCATTTACCTGTGAGTCACTCTAGCAAATTAAATGAACCCAAGTAAGGGGTTGTGGATACTCCTGACTTACAGTCATTCAGTCAGAAGCACAGGTTACAACCTGGAGCTTGTGAGTGGCATCTGAAGTGGGGGGAAGTCTTGTGGAGCTGAGCCTTTAATATGTGGGATCTGACACTATTCAGGCAGAATCAGAATTGAGTTAAACTGTAGGATATCAAGTTGGTGTATGCTGGAGAACTGCTTGGCTGGTGAGGAAAAATCCCCACATACATTTTGGTGACCACAGGTAAAGTGTTGTGTTGAGTGAGACTACAGATTAAAGTTTGTTGTTCTTCTACTGGAAAAAAAATGGAATAAAATAGCTGAATGGAATAGTAGGCCAATTATAAACAGGAATGATAAACTCTTTAAAAAGGGGAACAAATGCCTGTATCAAGTAGGCAAGAAGGTACTATTCTCATTCTAGTAACCAGAATGATCCTGTTAAAACATAAGTCAAAATGCTCCAATGACTTCCACTCTCAGAGCAATCTTAAAATCACCTCAATGGCCTCTTAAGGCTGTGAATAATTGATATGACCCACCTGCTCACTTCTCTGGTTTTATCACTATTTTTTACTTTTTTGTCAATTATTAAAATATAGTTAAATTGTCAATATTCTGGAACTCATTCCAGAATGAAAAAGCCACCAATGGCTGGACACAGTGGCACATGCTGTAATCCCAGTTGCTTGGGGGCTAAGGCAAGATAATTGCAAATTAGAGGTCAACATGGGTAATTTATCAAGACTCTGATTCAATATAAAATTTTAAAAAGATCTAGCAATGTAGTTCAATAGTAGGGCACCTGCCAAGCTTAACTTAACTGGCCTTAGGTTCAAACCCCAGAACATGAAACACACACACACACACACACATGAAAAAAGAAAAAGGGAGTGTCTAAGGAGTGAAAGTAAATGCTATATAATAAAAGGAAGTAAAGATATTCAGTTGGATTAAATCTAATCTGTTCTTTGTTAACATACTCATAATAATTAAGTAAAAATATCAAATGGCTGCTTTCTAAAATGTTTTAAAAATTAAACTACCCAAAGCAGTATAATATTTCTATAAAGTTTTTCTATTTTCCAACTTTTGATATACCTGTGACATTCAAAAACCATATCAATATGATATATAGAAATAATAGTAAACTGAAAATATGGTCTCAACTTCTCCAACCTTATCCTATATAATACTCCCTGAATTCTAACAAACTCAACTTATTTACTTTCTTTGGTAAACCACATTCTTCTGTATATCTTTAACTTTGCAGTGAGGTTTCCTGTGTCAGAACTGCCTCTTTTCCGTGCTGGAAATACCTTTTCATCTTACATGACTCAATTTGTGCATTTCTTGTCTTTGAAGGCTATATGATCATTTTTGTCCCCATTCCCTGCAAATTTCAGGTCTCAGTATCATATAGGAGATTTCTGTAAAGGTCTGCAATCACATTCAGAAAGTCAACCAAAATATGACAGAAATGACATAAATTATATTAAACAAAAGCACAGATCATGTAACCCCTGCCTTCACTTAAATAGATAGATGGATGGATGGATGATAGATAGATAGCCGAACAACTGACCAAGCTTGGATTTGGATATAGTTGTGTCAATATTCTAATATATTTTATTCCAATATTCCAATGATCCCCAAATCAAAATAAATGTTTCTAAAGTCAACAAGAAAAATAATATATTGAGACCTTAAAAGTGAAAAGTAAAATTCACTCACAAAAGGCGCTTGTTAAAAGTGCTGTATTCTGCCCACTATGTGGTTAGGTTTCTGGGGTTTTTTGTCCCTAATAAAAGGAAATCAATGTTTAAAAATGACTTAACAAATATATCTACCAAGTCATACTGTCCTTAACACAAAATTTCTGCTCTCTTTCTTGTGTATTTCTGGTCAGAAAGGCATACTATCTTTTGTGACTCTAAGTCATAAAGATCAGGATGCTAAATATACTGGAAAAACATTTCATAGATAATCTTTACAGCCTCTAATTTATATGAAGAACAAGTAAAATTATAAGAAAGCAAGATACAAGAATGATAGTAAGTGAAGGTGAGCTGAGGTAATTTCACATCAACAGAAAAATTATTTAGATATTATAATAGGACCCAAAATGGATTTACATGAATAATTCTAACATAGTCACGTGTTAAAATCAAAATAGGAATAGTGAATAGATAGATATTCTTATATATCAGAAATTATTCTTATATGTTTCAAGTCAGGAACAGTTAAAACTATCTTATGTCTTTGAATCTATTATTTTCATAACTCCCAGAATACACTTTGTTTATGAACAGAACTACTGACTGAGTAATGTTTTTTATTAACAAAGATAATCTAAATATGTGACATTCAACTTTGGGCAGAAGATTATAAAGAATGACCAGGGGCTAGGGATGTGGCTCAGTGGTACTCTGGCATGCACGAGACTCTGAGTTTGATCCCAGTACCACAAAAGAAGAAAAAATAACCAGAGTGTGATCTATGATAACTCTCAGAATATAAAACTTTTATAGGAAATAAATATCAATCCCATACAGAATAATAATATAAATTATTGCTTATTAATAATAGTTTTAAATTGTTACACCTCAGGTGAGTGTATAACTTAGATTTTTATTTATAAATGATCCAAAAGCAATTTCAAATTTAAACACAAAAATCAGCTTCTGTTTGCTACCCACATTAATATTGCTAAACTATGTATATAAATCCAATTTATGGCTCAACTAAGACACACTTAAGTATCCAACAGATAAAGTATCTGGACTAAAGAATATATCTTGGCCATTCAAGACTAACTGGCTTTAATAACTGCTTCATATAAGTAGATGAAATATTTCCTAAGTATGACAAATAGGAAAGCCTTTTTATAATAGGTGAGAATGTTTGTTGGTTAACAGGACAGAAGAATATACGAATGGATGATATACTGGTATGTCTACTGCACATCATAATGTTATTAAGACTGTACATCAAAAATATTCTCAAACATAAATTAATACATGCAATTAATATTAACTTTGAGCATGAGAGCACATACAGAAAAAGCTTCATATATATTGAACAAAAAAGACAAACAAATATACCATTAGGATATATTAATCAATGAAACAGTATAATTTTATAATTTAATGATGTCATATTGCTTCTTGAAATTACTGAGAACAAGATCATATCTGAAAAAATAAATCAGCCATTAATCTGAAAGTATAGCAAAAATGTTCAATACTAACTTCAGAGTAAATTTAGCTAATCTAGAAATTAGTGAAGTTTCAAACAGACTGACATAATTAAAGGAACAACTATATTCTGGTATTCATCCATAAAAAGGAATAACAATTGTCTTTTTGTATAAGCATATGTTTTAAATGTCCAAATTAATATAAGAAGTCAAATGTAGCACTACTGTAAAATAATACTAATGCTCTCAAATTTATTTTCTAGGTGCGACTTTTAAATTTAACCTTTCTGGATAAATTTAAATGATTTCTGAAGTAGGAATGGAAGAACTAAAAGAAATATGAGTAATATAATGTTTCTTTCTACGACAGTTCCCATGGCCTGTTTTTTTAAATTTTTTTAGCGCTGGAGATTGAATCCAGAGCCATGTGCTCTCCACCACTAAGCTACATCCCCAGACCCCAGAGCTTCTGTTTTTATCAAAATTTTCATTCTTCCAATATCATCCTTTAATTTTTAATTTCAAAAGTCAAATTTAAATTTTTTCTTGTATACCTGAAGATAATTAGTTTTTTGCCCGCAAGTTTTACAGAATGAGCATGTTTCAGTTAATACATAACTTCATGTGTCTGTGTGTGTTTGTGTGTATGTGTGTGTATTTACAAATCAAAACAATTAGCACATACTGTAACACTAGGGAGATACTTTCAATAAACTGTAATCATTTGCTGCTTTAATTAAACTATTCCAGCTTAATTTGTTACCAATACACTTCTTTATTTTTAGTACCAGGGATTGAACAAGAAACATCTCACCCCTTTCATTTTTTAAAAATTTTTTATTTTGAGACAGGATCTCACTAAATTGCTTAGGGCCTAGCTAAATTGTTGAGGCTGGTCTCAAACTTACAATTCTAGCCTCCTGAGTTGCTGGAATTATAGGTGTGCACCACTACATGCAGAACTCTTAATCTTTCTGAACACTAAATACTAAATTCTAAAACAGAAATGGCATTCATAAATAAGTTTTTATTCTACCTACCACATTAATTGGTCTTTCAACTTCTCATAATACCACATACGATGACTCAAAGTTTAAATGCAGAAGATTGTTTGACTCACAGGGTTCTTATCAAAAATATTAATCCCCAACTCAAAAAGTTAATAACAATGGCTTTTTAAGAGGCATCTTTTCATGTTATCTGTTAAACGAATACTATCCCTCACAGAAAGCAACCATACAGTCTCAAGTTTCTTCAGTTCTGGATGGGTGCCTAATAGATGTACTGGAGTAAGTTGTGGAATATATAAGTAATGGGTTCAATAATTCTGTGCTCATCCCACAGCATAAAATGCAGAAAAACAGCACAGAAAAATGTTTACCAATATGGAAGTAGTAGAGGAATAACAGTGAAGTGCTGAATTCATTGTACTGTTTAAAATCTATGAAATATTTTACCCAGAATGTTGTCTTTATATTACCAAATAAGACTTAATAAACCTAAAAAAACTTTTAAAAATATTTAATATACTAAATTTTAAGTATTTAAGAAACTCTTAAATTTTTAAATATAGAAATCCACATGGGCAAATAAAGAAGTATGTTTATGACCATAGAGAATCAGTTTTAAAAAGAAAGTTTCGTAATTCTTCATTCTGATATACTAAACTTATTTCTCCCTAACTCTTGGTTAGAAAAGTAATAGAGAATTATTGAGGCTATTAATGGGTTAAGAGAGTTGCTTTCAACTGGAGTTATACAGAATGAGGATTCAGTGCAGATGTTTGGAATAACTTGCAGCTGTTGCAAGGTGAAAAGACTTAGTGAAATCACCGGGAATACTAAAGAACTGCCTAGAGTACTTTAAAATATTTAGGTTATTGTGATATGAAAACTTTTTAATTAGAAGCCAAAAAATAGTATTAAAGCTTATTTGGCCTTTGTCTACTTCTGAATTAGATTTTTAGATGTTATTATAATGTTATTTTCAAAGTATTGCAATGTTATTATTTTCAATGTAAAACTTTTTTACAAAATGAAATTAAACAATAAAGCTAAATAAATGGTCAGGTTGTGAAAGGAATAGAATTCTCCTGATGGTACTTAAGAGAATTCATTGAGTTCAGCTTACTAGTGAAACATTTGAATGTCAAATGTGAAAACTTGAATAAATGGGATCACTAAGCCTCAGTTATAAAATTCTATGGTGGACCTTGAAGACTCACCAAAGTATAGAAAGCAAATAAAAAACACTAGTTGATGAAAAGACAATGAAACTTATATAAAACTCTGTTTACCACAGATAATTTCAGTCCAAGGTAGGCAAATATATCTATATCTTGACAGCATAATTTTTGAATGCAGAGAGCAGAGAACAGCACCTGTTTCTTTAACTGACCGGATCCTTTATTTTTGTTTTGGTCCCCCCATACACTTTTTTTTTTTTTAATGCCTTGATGTCAATGAACAATAGCATTTTTCATAAATGTTTAAATGTTGACAGAAGTCAGATTCCCTCCTACTCATACCAAATCACATAAGCAGAACAATTCATGGGATCTGTATAAGAAAATGTGATTGCTTTGTGGGAGATCTTTAATACAGATGATTAAATGCTTTTCAGGACGAGCAGGAGGTAGGTAAGAAATAATAAAATGAACACAGATATATTGCTAAAGCAATTATGAAGGTCCAATTTAAAAGTAGAATAGGGATGGAAGTAAAATGCAATGGTAAAGTGCTTGCCTGCATATGAGATGTCCTGGGTTCAATTCGTGTGTGAGCACACACACAATAACAACAACAACAATAACTAATCTATCTGGATATTCTTATAGTCATGTCCTTTCAACCACTTGATTTCTATTTTTCTCACTCTTAATTTTAAAAAAGACAAAACAAAATCCTTATGCAAATATTCTCACAATTAGGGAACAGAACCTTAAGAATCTTTGGAAGACAGAATGGATGGGGACTTATCTATTGTTATCTGAATATGAATATATCAGTCAAATAAAATTATAATATTAAAACAAACTAAAATATGCTTATCCTTTACAAAAGTATGCATGTTAAATTGATATGATGTAAAAATATATATACATCCTTTAAAATAAGTGAAACAGATAAATTTCAATATTCTTGTTAGACTAGTATACTATGGGTGAGTTCTCTTTTTTGATATTTCGAATTTCTACGCAGTGAGACAGTCCTTTTGAAATTAAAAACAAAACAAATATTTTAAATTGATCACCTAGTTATCTGTTAATGATTCAAATCATTTGGTAAGAGATCTATAGGAATATGTAGACCTCATAGAAACTACAAAAAGTGTTGTCTCTGATAACAAAAAGTTTATAAACAATTGTGTAATTTTTAAAACTCAAAACTCAAAAGCTTAAGAACAACTTTAAAATTGTGATTCTAACACCATTTATATGGTTTAAGAAAGTTATTCCACTGCCTGTCAGCTTTTTGGCTAAGATCAAGCATGGAAAGGTATTTCACTACATTCTAAAAACCATATACAAATATAACACAATAATTTCTGCTTTTGCATATAATTATAATGCACTTAATGAATCCCATTATTATGTAAAATTATAAAATAGCAATAAAATTTTTTAAAAAAATACAGATTGACTAATCTTAGACTTTCCAATCAAATTTTAGTGACTTTCATGAATTACAGGGAATTTAAAACTAAAATTATTTAATTCCAAAATGATTTTTAAAAACAATTTTTCTCTACATTTTTACTGGTGCATTATAGTTGTACCTAATGATGGGACCTGTTACGTATTTGAACATGCACACAATTTAACAATATAATTTGGGCAATATCACTCCTCAGCACTTCCCCCTTCAACCCTACGTCCCACACACTGGTCCCTTTCCTCTACTGATCTTCCTTTGATTTTCATGAGGTCCCCAACCCCCTCCTTTCTTTTCCTTTTCCTCTCTAGCTTCCATATATGAAAGAAAACTAAGACTCTTGGACCCTTGACCTTCTAAGTTTGACTTATTTTGCTCAACATAATGGTCTCTAGCTCTACCTATTTTCCTGCAAATTATATAATTTCAATTTTCTTTAGGGCTGAATAAAATTCCATTGTGTGTGTGTGTGTGTGTGTGTGTGTGTGTGTGTGTATACACATTACATTCTCTTTATCCATTCAACTGTTGATAGACTATATTGGTGCTGCCATAAACATGGGTATGCATGTATCACTATGATGACTTTAATTCTTTAGGATAAATATGGAAGAGTAGTATAGCTGGGCCATATGGGGATGCAATGCTTAGTCTTTTAGGAAATCTCCATACTAATTTCCATAGTGCTTATACTAATTTACAGTCCTACCAACAATGTAAAAGGTCCTTTTTCTTCACATCCTCTCCAGCATTTATTATTATTTGTACTTTTGATAATTGCCGTTATGACTGGTGTGAGATGACTCTTAGTATAGTTTTGATTTGTATTTCTCTAATTGCTAATAATGTTGAACTTTTTTTATATATCTGTTGGCCATTTGTATTTCTTCTGAGAAGTGTCTGTTTAATTCACCTGCCCATTTATTAACTGGGTTATTTGATTTTGGGTATAAAGTTTTCTCTTCCTTTATATCTTCTAGATGTTAATCCTCTGTCAGAAGAGTAACTAGCAAAGATTTCCTCAGGTTCTTTAGGTTCTCTCTTCACATTCCAAATTGTTTCCTTTGTTGTGCAGAGCTTTTTAATTTGACACCATCCCATTTATTAACTTTAGGAACCCTGGAATGTTGACCCTACAGTTTTAAAAAATATATTTTTAGTTGTAGATGGACACAATGCCTTTATTTTATTTATTTATTTTTTATGTGGTGCTGAGGATTGAACCCAGTGCCTCATACACACTAGGCAAGCACTGTATCACTGAGCTACAACCCCAGCCTCTTGACTCTACATTATTTATTCTAGAAGTTGCATAGTTTCTGGTCTAATTCCAAGGTGCTTGATCCATTTTGAGTTGATTTTTGTGCAGGCTAAGAAATAAGGGTCTAGTTTCATTCTTCTACATATGGATAACCTGTTGTCTCAGCAGCATTTCTTAAAAGAGCTCTTTTCTCCAATGTATGTTTTTGCACCTTTGCCAAGGATCAGATGATGGTAGATGTATGGGTCTGTCTCTTTGTCTTCTGTTCTGTAGTAGGTATGTGGGTCTGTCTCTGTAGTAGGTATGTGGGTCTGTCTCTGTGTTCTGTACCACTGATCTATGTATGTTTTTATGCCAGTACCATGCAGTTTTTATTACTATAGCTCCATATTATAATCCGAAGTCAGGTATTATGGCCTCTAGCATTGCTTTTTTTGGCTTAGAATTGCTTTGGCTCTTATCAGTCTTTCTTTCAAATGAATTTTAGGACTTTTTTAAAAATTTCATGAAGAATATCACTGGTATTTTGATGGGGATTGCACTGAATATATATATTGCTTTTGGTAGAATGGCCATTTTAACAACATTAATTCTGCCTATCCATGAACATGGCAGGTCTTTTCATTTCTGAAGTTTTCTTCAATTTCTTTCTTCAATGTAAACCTACTTTGTAAACACACAATGCATATTATTTCTCCTCCTCTTTTCAGTTGTCTTATTAAAAGGGACAAAACAGGCTTTAAATCTCTACTCAAGTAACAGACAACTGATTCATAATGGATGTAGGCTTATTACTATAAAAGCTTTTCCAACCATTTTCGAGAAAGGGGAAAATCACAAAGGAATTCATTTTTGCAAAGTAGGGACTTTGCATTCCACCATCAATTTAGTTTGATACAATGTTAGAGCAGGGAGCAAAATGTAAATACCAGAAATCTTTAACTACAAAGTACTTGCATATTTTCTTAGTAAAAGGAATGCCTGGGATTAGAAACAATTTATTTCAGTCTGGCTCAGCGTTTAATAGTTTAAGAGTAAAAAGAACAGCACAAAGATGATTGCTATTATGCAAAGAACAGATCTTTTAAAACCACAGAGGATTACTGTTAGTTGAAAAATGAAGCAACACTTAGATGCTCCTTACATAGTCCATTTCACACTTGTGAACAACTAAATGCCATTCAAATGATGAAGTTCCTGGCACTTTTCTGAATCAAGTATAAACCTTACAAGGGAAATAAAGAGAACTCTTGGGAGGCAGAGGTGAAATGCAAGCAAGATGTCTATTAAGGAATCTTTTTTTTTTTTTGGTCATTTTTTGGGTATTTTTTAAAGAATACATCTGAATATATATATATATATATATATATATATATATATATATATATATATATATATAAAGAAAGAATAAACCTGTTTTACCTTGTTATCATATTTGGGAAGTTTACTTTAAAAATGAACTTTCCACTAAGCCAGCTTACAATTTTTTTTTCAATCTCCATGGTTTAGAATAGGCAAACATTCATATGCATTTTAGTATGGACAGGCCCAAAGTATAAAGTACATTTTCTGGGTATAACTATAGATAAAATTTTTTAAATGGTGATTAAAACAATTTTGTGTCTCAAGTTAATTCTCCTTGTTCATGGAGAAATATATTCCTTTTTTATTCCTTCAGGTGACACAGACAAGAAAGTGAAAAAGCAAATGAAATTCCAGGAATCAGATACTTCCTGGACAGATAATGACATTGCCTCAGAAAACCTATGAGTGTCACTATTCCCTTAGAATAACCAAAAAAACCACCCACCAATAATGGGTTCAAACTCAGAAATATTTATTTTTTAAAAAAGCATGCAAAAGAATACACCTTAGCTTTACATGTCAAAAAATTCTTGTTGCTAAGTAGGAAATCATTTTAACAGCAGCTTTTAGAGTCAAGTCTGCACAATCAAGATTCATGTTGTTTTTCACCCTTGGTAACCAAAACATATTTCTGAAGACCCTCTGAAAGGAAAAAGTCTTATTCAAAAGTGATTTATCTTATTAAATGGGGAAATTGGTAGTGGGGAAGGAGAAATCCTAGAATCATTTTTTTTTAAAAAAAAGATAATATAGTCATGTTATAGCAAGATATCAGGTTAATTTCATTTACAGCAAGAAATCATCTTGTTCTATCCTTACAAAGATATTCTATAAAGGAAAATAAAAGGTGGAATTACAAATGATTTAATAATAGATACTAGACTCTGATTCTTATATGGTCACCTTGTTTTACAAGGCCTTATGTAGAAAAAAATTTTCATTGGAAAATATATTCTCATTTCTTACAAAAAAATAAGTTTACTCTCCATAATTTTCCTACAAAAAGTTCATGTGAGAAGTAAATTGTTGCTTGCAAATATTATTACAAAATATATTAAAAGATTAAGGATATACCTTCTATATATATAGTCTTAAAAATATCATGAGAATTCAGAGCAAAGTCTAGTTAGTTAAATGTGAAAAAGAGATGAAGCTGTCAATTACGCATAGAAATAATCTCATCCCTATAAACTAAAAGACATCAAAAATTAACTCATACTCACCCTTTTATCAAACTTGTGCTATATAATTTTCATGGGTAGTGTTGAGTGGTCAATGTCCTCAAATTACACTGAGACAATGGTGTTTTTGAGTAAATATATTTCAAGTGACTAAAATACTTTTATCATCAAAAAAGATGAAACTCTGAACAAAACCTTTTTGAAAAAAGGACTAATTCATCATATCACATCATAAGCTCCAAAATTCTCCACGGTGCATAACATGGCTCACAGAACAGTACTTTACCTTACCTGTAAATAAAATCTGTAAATGCTTAACTTTAAAAATACCAGTAGTACAGGTGACTGTTGAGAACTATAAACAGGTTTCCCCTCAACAAGACAGCAAAGCAAGCAGATGGAAGAAGAACCAGTCACATTTATATTGAAAGAATGACCAATACGATGTGAGAGGGAAATTCTAACCAGGGCTTTAAAAAGTAAATGTGATTTAAGACTTGAAGGGTTTACCATGCACTTCTGAGATAAATGTATATGCAGAAGAAGGTTATGTAAGAAAGCCTTGTTCACAGATTTCTCTTCATTCTAAGGTGGAAGTTCATTTCTTTAGGAGAATTAAAATCTATTCTTATGTATCAGTATGGAAAAATATCAAGGGTGTGAGTACAACTGAGGAGGAGGGGAACCCCATACTTCTGAAAATTAAAGTTCAGATAAGTACAATAGACCATCATAAAATGATATAATCATGTTTTATTTCAATCTGCTAAATTGGAGGCATACAATGACCTAAACATATCTCTTTTTAAACTCCCTTCTTGGAAAAAAAATTTTATGGTGTTAAGGAGTTTTGAAAAAGTAACATTTAGTAGAAGCTCAGGAAAAGTTTCATTTAACTCTCCTTTTAACTTTATAAGGAACCCCTGAAGCCATTCAATGTCATCAATGCCATAATAAATAAACCTTGGCCAACAATCATCCACAAAGCTGCTTTTAAAATGGCAGTCCTTTCTCCTTGGACAACCTTACCACATTCTACCAGATGGTTTGTCCCCATACTACCCCAAAAGGAAAATAAAAAATAATACCAAAAGAGGATTCAGTGTGAGGATAGCTGTATGAAATTCTAACTAAATGGTAACAGGTTTCCAGTCATTTCGATCATCTGTAGAGTCGTTAATAACCAGCCTTCTAGCTGCCTTAACAGCTCGGCCAATTCCTGAAGTAAAGTGGGGTGGAGAAAGGTCTTCAGTACAGGTTGTCGGTGTTGGTGCTCCTAGGGGTCTTGATTTTCTCAATATTTTTGAGGATCACATCATGCAAGGTGGCATACTGGTTCCGCACGTGCAGCAGGATCTGGCGTACACTCAAGTACTCGTTTTCGTCCACCTCTGCTACGGTGCGGCGATAATCTTCCACTTGGGGGTACTTCACTATCTTGGACACGAGTTTGGCCCGGGTGTTATAGTAGGTGGAGAAGCGGCGTAGGTAGGAGGCTGCTGTGCTCTCCACAGTCCATAGCTGGTCCACGGTGTCTTCCTGGATAGACACTCCAAAGTTATTGCCGTCTTCCACCTTCGGGATGAGCAGCTGCACCCACATCCGCACAGTGTTGCATTTCTCTCTCAGCAGCTCAATCTCAGGTTTTACCCGTTCAATCAGCTCCACCAGATGCTGGTTGCTCCTCAGAAGACGTCCCTCGCCACCAGGCACCTTGACTGAAGACTGGGTCTGCAGAGGCAGAGGATCCCGGTTGGGACCATCCCCCGCGGTATCTGGGGTGGCAGGCGGCTCCGGGGCTGGCACCGAACGGATTCTGGACAGGTCTTGCAGCCGGAGCTCCTGGACCCGGCTATCCAGCTCTGACAACTTCTGGGGGAAGAAGGTGGACACCAGATCCTCGGCCTCCTGTGCGATACGGGCACGGAACGAATCTACTTTCCCCTGCACGTCTTGCTCTAGCTTCAGCGGGGAAGCCATGGCTTCCAGAGGCGTCCAGTACTGGGCTGACACAACCTTGGCAGGCTGGACTTGGCCTCGGCCGCGGTCACCAACTCCCAACAGACCAAACCGGAAATGACGTCCGGAGTCTGGCGCCCGCGCCAATCCCACCTGCGATGGTGCCTTAGGTAGACGAGGAAGGGTCGCGGGTCCTGCAAAGTCTCCAAGAACCGACATTTCAGACGTCTGGCTGCTAAAGCGTCAGGGACCACGTTGTTGGGGGGATATATGGCAGGATCTGCTTCCCCAAGCTGCCCTCCCTACCTTGGCCTAGCTGGCCGGAAGCCTGAACACAAACAGAAGTTCCAAAGGAGATATCGTTTCAGTATCGTGAAGACCTAGTAATGACAAGTCAGTGTACTTTTTACATGGAAGCTCAACAAACTGCACCGTCCTTGCATCCAGAATACACAGCCTCCTAGGAACTACTTCACCAAATGGGCTCTTCAGAACAAAACTCTAATATGAAGGCAGGTAAGTCCCATCTGTACTGTAATCTGAGCCTGCGCATTCATGCTTTCCTGTAAATACTTTTCCAATCATTACCAAACTTCTAAGGTCTTCTATGGCTTACTTCCCACAAGTTTTAATGTTTAAATTACAAAAATTGTTACATGACTCTTCTTAAAACTCATCTTTTTAGAGCTGGGAATGTAGCTCAGTGGTAGAGCGTGTGGGTGTGGCCCTGGGTTCAATCCCCAGCACCAAACAAATAACAACAAAAACTTCATCTTTTCAGGGACAATTAACAAAATTTAAATACAGATGCTAGATTAGAGTATCAAGGTCATATTTCCTGAATTTGATAACTATATTGTGATTCCAGAATGAACACCTTTGTTTTTAGAATATACATACTACTATTTTTAAAGAATAAAGTATGCAATCCCCAGGCAATCACAGTGATTCAGGAGACTGAGGCAGAAGGATCTCAAGTTTGAGGCTGGCCTCAGCAACTTAGCAAGACCCCATCTCAAAATAAAAATTAATAAAGGGGGAGGGGCTGGGGACATAGCTCAGTGGTAGAGTGCTCCTGGGATCTATTTCCAGTACAATAAAAAAAAAAAAAGTTGGAGGAGAGGTGAAAGGGGAGAAGGAGGAGGAAGATAAGGAAGAGGAAAAGGATCTATTTTGTATTTAATCTATTCTAAGATGGCTCAGGAAAATAAGTTGTATGTATAGAAAGAATGAAGGCAAATGTCAAAAACTGATGAATCTGAATAAAGGGGATATGGGAGTTCAGTATTATAACTTTTCTGTAAGTTTGAAATTATTTCAAAATAAAAAGTAACTACCTTTTCCCTAAAGGCTTCTGGAATTAAGACAAATTCTATGACCTAAAAATCTGAGACAATTGATTTATATTCCTTTTTCTTCCTCTGACATATTTCCTTTTGTTCTGTGCAACAACAAAAAGTCCATGACCTTGACTTTTATACTAATATTATTAAATCTTTAAAAAGATTATTTTAAATATGCTTTAGTATAATTAGTTTCATATGCAGCTATCATTTCAGTTAAGATTGTAAACTCCTGCAAAGCATGGAAACATAAAAATATTCTCATTATTTTATATATAAACACACATATATAATATATATGTGTTAACAAATGGTTATTCTATTTTCAAAAAGTAAATATTTCTAGTTGCTGTTTTAGAGAAATGGGCAAGATTCTTTCTACTTATATTATGATGCTGATTAATGCAGCCACTTATATGGAATTATTTTCTTCAGATGTCTGATAATAGAATATATAATCCTTTAGGGGATTCAGCTGTTATTTTTTCTGGTCTGATGTAAGAGTTTTATTCATTCATAATGTTTCCAGTCCTTGTTAACATGAATAATGGCTGGTAGGAAAATTACAGCTCTTAATTTTTCTTCCCCCATCAACTATCAGCAATCAGCAGTTGTTTTCTAAAA
This sequence comes from Ictidomys tridecemlineatus, assembly GCF_052094955.1. Classification (NCBI taxonomy): domain Eukaryota; kingdom Metazoa; phylum Chordata; class Mammalia; order Rodentia; family Sciuridae; genus Ictidomys; species Ictidomys tridecemlineatus. The sequence continues at coordinate 116,175,512 of NC_135487.1, forward strand.
ATTATATAATACAGTTTCATGCTTTGATTCAACTCATGAAATTAATCCTGGGTTCTAACAGGTGGAAGAATGCCAGGGACAGCTGTGTAGAGTGTAGTCTTGTTCAGATCAGTTTCTCCTTTCTCCACAACCAGCAGGGTTCATCATGTAGTGGGGCCAGAAACTAACATACCACTCTTCTTTTTAGAAATACTTCCAAACTTATGGATTGATTTATCCTTTTTTTATATCCTCCAACTCTGAAATTATGCTCTGTAAAGAAATAATTCTGTGTCCTATATGTGAATTCCATTTTCAAAACTATCCTAAGCAACTGTTGTTGTGTCAACTATTGGACATAAAAATGTAAGCTTGAAACATGGTTTGGCATTTAATCCTTCAAATACATTTTTCGCTGATTTCTCTGTGTATAAAACTTAGGAGAAATATAATCAATAGGACTAAATTCAGTAATCTTAAGACTTTGGTAGGTAGTAATATTTATCTTCTTGTATTTACAGAATTTTTTATCTCTGAGTTGCAGTGGATCTTCAGTTATCCAGCTAAGTGAATTAATTTATCAGTTATGAATACCCTCTAGTAAATATTGTAAAATGCTTAATTTTACACTGTCATTGTTAAAAACCCTAACAGAGCCAGTTTCTAGAGTTGACAAATACATCACTTCCCCTTCCTTCATTCTTTCTCCTAGATTGCTGCAAATTCAGAAACAAATTATGTAGAAGGACTTGCTATCTTTGATAAACATAAGTCAGTGCTTGAGGAGAATTTCTTCCATTAATGGAAATTATTTCCTTAAAATAAAATCTTTCTAAATGCTTTGTGAAAACAATTACACAGTTTCTTCCTGAAATGCAAGTCTAATCATATTTCTGTCTTCTACAGGGTAAGGACCAAATTCCTTAGTCATGGCCTATGAGCTCCTTCATTTTCTGGATCCTGCCATGATTTATTTCCCAGAACCTATTCTATTTCCAATAACAGTTCTCTCAAGAGTCCTGCACATTTACATATGCAGCTCTCTGTGTGAAGTGCCACACTGCCTCATCTTCTTCCCACTCTCTACCATACTCATTCTTCCATAATCAACTCAAGAAATGTTTTTTCAATTCCCTGATACCACCTCCTCCTTCCTTGATAAGTTAGTGCTGCTGGCACAAGTTAAATAATATCTACCTCATAAAGCTGTTCAAAGGATTAAATGAAATAACTTATATAAAACATCAAGGACAATAAGTGCTTCATAAACAGTAGTAGTTTTATGTGTAATCTCGGGGCATTCGTTATTATATCTTTTTTTACAGATACTATCCAAATGTTGTAATTCTGGATTTATGAACCACTTTTCTAAATTCCCTGAGAACAAAGATTTTAGCTTGTTTTTATATATTCCATGGTAGCACAATGTCTGGTAACAGTACGTGTTCAATGAAAGTTTACTGCATGAATAAAACAATAAAGCAAGACAGGATAAGATTTTCGTAGATAGGACCTGAAGAGCAGAAGAGATGGGACTTTCAGGCAACTTACTGGTGGTTTTTCCCCCTTGAAAAACTGCTGAATTATGCTAAATCATATAAAAATCCATTCTGGAGATCTAAGAGCAGTATCCAGATTGAACTCTTTAGGGCTTTCAACAGAAAAGTAGGAAATATATTTCTTTTTTTCTTTCATCAGTTGCATGCAGAGCTTCACATTCTGCTTTCACATTCTGGTAACAGGCCAGAATTCTACCAGTTACTATTCAGTTACAGTATTACTTTCTTCTAAAAAATAGACCTCACTTAAATAATCAATGTTCCATCTGTAAAACAGTAGTTATGCAGTACTACATGTTTGTGCAAAATGAACATATTTCGGAGTACCAGAGAGGTACACAGAAGGAATACGGTGATGCTGGTTCTGACTCATGCTCCTACTGTTTATTTTTAGCTTCTTATTAGTATGAGATTTGTTTTATTTGGCAAAAATACAAGATTTCAACTGACTGAGAAAGGAAGATGTAAAAAAAAAAATGTCTAAGCATTAAACTTCTACAGCTGAATAATAACCTGTAACTCAGTGCTGTATCAACAGGCTCCCCAGGGGCTGGTGCAAGCTGAAACCACTCCAGAATTATAAATTTCATGAGCTGCAGACTTTACTGCTAAAAGTAAAGTAGTGATTAACGAAAGATTTTATTCCTCTATAGACATCTCCTTTGGTAAATGCTAAATTCACTAGTTGGAGCTAGATTTTTAAATTAGTATATGAAATATGTACAGTGAATTCTTAATTTCTTTTAGAAAATCTCACCAAGAAATAGACAAAAGCAAAGTTTAAAAGACAAGCCAAAAAATTCATATTTCAAATGAAAAAACCTGTAATTTCTCAGTGTTCACTTAAAATCACTCTGGCCTCTTACTCTGATTTTCTTTCTTAACACTTATCACAAACTGATATTTCATCACATATTTATTTGTATGTTTAGTTTAGTGTCTGTCTCTAGACTATAAGCTTTTGAAAAATAAGGGCTTGTTTTTGTCCATTGCCAGATTCTTTGCAGAGAGAGCATCCAGGAACATAATGGCTACTCAGTGAAACTTTGTTGGAATAACCACAATAGAATTGACTGAATCTTAATTAAATAATTCTTTGGGAATAGTCACAGTTGGAAAAGCTTTCCCTTGTGTGTGTGTGGGGAGGTGGGGGGCAGGGGTGGGGTGGTGGTGGTGGGGAGGTATTTTAAAAGGCAGTCACAACTTAGAATGACTATAGTTTTTTGAATAATAAAATCCATTCTTAAAAGGTTCGAAAAAAGAAACCTTTTATGATCTGAAAATATCTCATATTTATGTTTTCTCTTAAATAAAAAAGGTACCAGTAGTTTAAAAAATTGGGAGGGAGAGTTTGGTATTTACTACATTCTTAAAACAGAAGTGTTTATTTCAAAATAAAATGAAGATTCACATTTTGGTAGATGGAAAATATGCCTCCCAAATTTTATATTTTAGAACCAAGTTCAACTGCATAAAACTGAACTAAAGATAAAAAATTACAAATAAACAATTTATTTTGAATTTTTTTGTTCCCCATAAGGCAAATATTGGCAAAAAAAAAAAATACTAAGAAAACAGTACCTTTTAAATAACCAGCAACCTAATAGGTAATTATATATACTTAAATATTTTACTAAAAAATAAATTTTATAACTAGAAAGCAGACCCAAAGCCTCAGGACTAAGTTAAATTGCTTCATCAGAATAGACTTTAACTATTTTATAATCTGAATTCAAATTATCTTATTAATTTTTAATCTTCTTAATAACCTGTGAACTCATATAATTATGTCAGGTAACAGGTTATCTGCAAATAAGAAATAAGACTCTTGAAAAAAAAATAAGACTCAAAACCTTGTCTATTTAACAATTATGAAACTTATGCTGATGTAGTTTTTTAAAACCTATATGATTATGTGTGTAAGTTATTAATATTTCAAAGAAAACTATAAAAGTTGGCATTGTGGTACAAGACAGTGTTTATTACATCTTCTGGATGAACTCAAGACACATGTTATGTGGCTCCTATCTAATGTCAATATGGGAATGTGGCTCATAGTAAAGTGCTTGCCTGGCATGTGTTGAGGCCCTGTAATCAATTCTCAGCACCGCATTTAAATGAATGAATGAATGAATAAATAAATAAATAAATAAATAAATAAAGTTGTTGTGTCTATCTACAACTAAGAAAATATTTTAAAAAAAAAGACTACATGGTTTCTTACAATTATCATCTGATGTCATTTAATGAATGTGATGTGATCAAATGAATGTGATCTAGTTAATTGAATAAACCCTGAAAACTTATATCTGCTGTTACTCAGTTTTCTGTGATACTGTAATACTTCTAGATTTTCTGTAGACACCATGTGAAACAAATGTTGAATTAGAATCAATACAAGAAACATTTTTAAAACTCCAAAATCATTTTTTCAAAAGACTACTAGAAGAAGTTATAGACTACTGAAAAAGATTCTAGCTATCTTTCTGTTTGGAAAGAGCTGTTCCTTTCAAATTTCTGATTACCTTTCTGTAAAAACTCTCCCCTAATCATTTATGAGTTCTTCATATAGTAGCCCTGTGCTTCAAAGGTCAATTCACTGAAGGTAGAGAAATAAACAATGTATTGAATATCTACTATGTTTTAAGAACTATGGCAGTACTTGGTTTAATATTTCATTCAGACTTCTCAACAAGCCAGGAAGAGGTAACTATTTATATATACTGTATTAGAGGTAAAAACACTGAGGTTCTGAATAGTATATCCCTAAAGTTCTTAAGTTTTTGTAAGTAATAGAACAATGCTGGATAAAAATCTAGATTTATATGACTCCAAAGCCCATGTTATATGATTGTCTACAGAAAAGTGCTGCATCAGCCATGCCCCCCACCAAATTTCATTTTTTCCCCACTAAAATAAAAGCTGACTCACAGCTGAATGGAAAAACTGTTTTTTGTTTTTGTTTTTGTTTTTAGTTCTAAATAAGACTGCATAATGCTATAGAAAAAAACCATACTTTTTACTTTTTTTAACTCTTTAAGCCAATGCATTGAATATATATATATATATGTATAAATATATAATATACATTTTTAAAAGATTCATTCTAAGTCTGATAATAAACCTTTTTTTAAACTAAATTAAGGAAAACAAACCACTAAACAAGTAGCAGACATTTCTTATAAGAACCTTATATTTAGTTCCTCTTTCACTACTTTTCTGGGTTTCCTAGCACTGATCTATCCAGGCACATGTGTGTCTTGTCTGGTCCTCAGAATTTTGGTTTGGCAATATCTTTCGCTACCCATTACATTTTTGCTATAATTATCTATAGTATATGTTATGCTCCCAAAGAACATATAAATAACATTTCATTGGTTAAGTATAAAGACTGGAAGCTGGAGATTAAAGAAGTTCAATCACAGAATACTGTTTTACAAAGTTACAGCAAAATATGCAAACTTACAAGGATAACCAAGGAAAATGGACAACCTGGTATAATCTTTTTAACTTGGCTTTGCTTTAATTTTTCCTTTAGAAGATATTGGATGAATACTAAAAAAAAGCTATTGGATGAAAACACAGTACTGAATATCATACAATACTGTATATTCATAAGCAAAAGTGAACTCTGATCCATACCTAGAACCATATAAAAAATTAACTCATGGATCACAGACCTGAATATAAAAGGTAAAACCATAAAAGTTTTAAAATAAAAAGCATAAGAGAAAAATCTTTGTGATCTTGAGTTAGACAAATATTTCTTTTTTTTTAATTTACAGATTTTTTTAAACTGTTCTAATTAATTATATATGATAACAGAATACATTTCAGTTCAGTTCATTATACATAAGTGGAGTACAACTTTTCATTTCTCTGGTTATACACAATGTAAAGTTGCACCACATGTGCAGTACCTAGGGTAATGATGTTCATCTCATCCCACCATCATTCCTGCCCCCAAAGTATTTCTTAAGAGAATAAAAACACAATCCATAAAGAAAAAGCTGACAAATTAGACTTCATCAAAATTAAAATTTTCTTCTATTTAAAAAACAGTGATAAGGAAATTAAAAGACAAGTAAAAAATCAGTAGAAAATATTTCCAAATCACATATTTGATAAAAGACTTGTATCTGGAATATAAAAAGAACTTTCAAAGATTATGGATTGCTGAACACATGGAAGTGCCCGGAAGCTTCATGCTCCGCCTACATACTTTGTCCTATGTGTCTCTCCCACATGATTGTTATCAGAATCCTTTGTAATTATAATAAATTAGCAGACATAAACTCCTCCTTGCATTTGTTGTTGTTGTTGTTGTTTGTTTGTTTGGGGAGATTACTTGGGATGGAACCAAGAGGCTTCTACCTCTGAGTTACATATTTTATTTTTAAACAGATTCTTGTTAAGTTGCCCAGACTGGCCTCAAACTTACGATCCTCCTGCCTCATCCGTATGAGTAACTGAGATTACAGGAATGCACCAACATGCCCCTGCTGGCTTCAATGAAGCTGTTTGCAATGTTGTGAGCTGATTTTTGAAGAGACCCAGGAAGCAGGAACTGAGAAATCTCCAACTGACAGCAAAAAACAGTCCAACATCCCACAAGGATGTTGAATCATGTGAACTTAGGAGTGGATCCTTCCCTGGTTGAATCTTGAAATGAGATTGTACCCCTAGATTAAACCCTGCAATAGAAAACTCAAAAGCTGTGCCTGGCTTCCTGATCCACAGAAACTGTGAAATACTAAATGGGTTTTGATTCAAGCTGCTAAAACAAAACAGGACAAAACAAACAAATGAACAAAAATAACTCTCAAATCAATTATGAGAAAATAAGTCAATTTTAAAAAATGAACAAAAGATTTGAACAGAGACTTCTCCAAAGATGAGATATAGATGGCAAATAAGCACATAAAAGGATAGTCAAAATTATTAATCATTAGAGAAATGTTAATAATTTAAAATTAAAGCCACAATGAGATATTACTACACACCTTTTAGAATCCCTAAAATCTAAAAGACTGGCTATGTCAGTGTTGGCCAGGGTATGGAGGCACTGGAACTCCCATAAACTGCTGGTGGTAATGTAAAATATACAACCACTTTGGGGAATAGTTTGGCAGTTTCTTAAATATATACTTACTACATAATCCAGCCATTCCAGTTCCACATATTTACACAAATGAAAGCACATATTCTTTACAAAGACTTATAGATATTCATAATAGTTTTATATGTAGTAGCCAAAAGTTGTAAAATGAATGAAGAAACAAATTAGAAACACTATATCAAAACAGCAAAGAAATGCAACCATGTAGATAAACCTCAAGATAATTATTCTGGAAGAATATGTATATCCTTTTACACAAAATTCTAAAAAATGTAAACTATAGTAACAGAAAGAAGGGTGATTGCCTGGTGACAGAGGACAGTAACGAACAAGAAGGATATGAAGAAATCAAAAACTTCTGGGAATGATGGACATGCTAATTATTTTAACTATGGTGATGGTTTCACAGACATATCCTTGTCCACACTTATAAAATGCACAGTTAAATACTGTTTTTATATATATCAAAAATATTTGTTTTCTAGAAAAATTTTTTTAAAAAACCTAACCTTTACTTTAAAGAATACACAGCATTGGCATGACATGTAAAATTTTACTATTAATTTTAATTATAAGTTATATTAAATAACGAATCTTTACTTCATGTAGCAAAGAATTAAATTCAAATCAGCCATATATTTTATTCGTGGATACACAGAATTATAGTTCCTAACTCCTCATTAGTTAATGGAATAGAAATTCAAGAACAACACTAAATGTTCAAATATTAGTGATTATAACAACACAAAATTAAAGTTTTATTTGAGAATGACAAAGACCATGCCAAATGGTTTAAAAATGATAATTTATTCTACAAGTTTTTATAAATTTTCCAGTTTCCAAGAGTTGGAACTGAGGTTCCATAAGTATTTATTTATTTATAAAAATAAATAAATAAAAGCTATTGTGTCCATCTACAATTTTTAAAATATTAAAAAATAAAGGTTTTTTTATACATAAGTATTCTACTTGCAGCTAATCATCCATCCTGCTGGCTTAAAGTGTGATATCCATATTATGGATTAGACACAACCTCAAAGTCTACCCCAAAAAGAGTTCCATTGTGGATTACCAGCAATGTGTTAAAATAAATATCACACAATCATTAGCCTTAAGATTTTTCAGGAAAAAACAACTAAGTGTCAGTGTTCAGATTTGCTAATGTCAAAAGTTAAACAACTCAGGATCCAAAATGAACAAGTCATTGCATATAGGGGAAGGAGAGGAAATGACATGAGTGTTTCAGACCTTAATCATGAGTCAGATCATAAATTATCAAGTTTTTCTAACTATAATAATTGCTCCCTCCATAGTTTTGTGACATCATCAAAAACTTGTAACAATTTCTTTTTAAATGTAAAATGATTTAATAGACTACTTTGCTAGTTTCTTTATATGAGAAAAAATTCTAAGACTATTTATAAATATAATTAGAAACAGTTCTATCAACTTTTATGTTTTTAAAACTCATTGCCATTATTAAAAACCACCTCCATTTTCAAGACTTGGAAAACTTTTGATTCTCAAGGAACACTTTAAATATTATTCTATTTTTGTAAATCTGGTTTTAGATCCATATGCTCTTTCATTTTTCTTTGTAGTACTATTTCAAATAAACTAACAAAAATTGTTCTTCAACTTTCTCCATGCTTTGTTTTAAACAGAAAAACATTAATACACATGAAGAACAAACACTAACTTATTTATTTTCCTTCAGAACATTAGTCAAGGATAAAACAGCTCTATTTTTACATTTATATGTATGTAAACCAATCATGATAATCTCTTTATCTAACACTCTACCTTTATAGCGCTCCTGTCTTTAAAACAGACACATAAACCCTTAGTTCTCTTCCTTTTAATTATATCTAGGCTATCTCTTCTTCCCTTAAGGGTCAAATTTACCAAACTCTCCATCTAATTTCTCTCCTGTTCTCTTCTGTCTTTAGTTGGATTCTGTTCTGATTACTCTACCATAAATGTGATCTCAAGTCACCAATGATTTCTATGTTTACAAAAACCAAATGGAATTTTTTATTTCTCATTCTCTGTAACATCTGATAGTGCTGATCACCTACATTTGAACTCTTCTTCCTTGACTTCACATTTTAAAATAAAATAAACAGGTTGAATTTTTTCCCCTTCTTCCAATTCTCCTTCTATATCTCTAATAATTTCCTCTGCATTTACCTGTTAGTTCTTGTTCCTCCCACACTATTTCCTTAAATGGCCCTCGGCTTTGTTTTCCACAGGGCTTTGTCTTGGTCTCATTCTCTTTGAAAAATAAACCCAAAGGAACTCAAAACATGTTTTGAACAGAAGCAATGAAATTAAACTCCAAGTTGATGCCTTTAAAAGGTATGACATTTGTATATAAAAGCTTTATATAGGCAATGCAGGGAAATGAAACAGTGGTGCCAGACTTATTTTAGATCAAATCCTGGCTCTGCCACTTTCAACCTATGTCAAAATAGAAAAATTAATGAATTCTGTGCTAAAGTTTCTCCATCTATAAAATGAGGATAATAATTCTACCTGTCTCATAGGAATATTGTAAGGATTAAAGAATGACATATTGTACACTGCATAAATTATTACTAAATTTAAATTACAAAACTGCCAGCTCTTCAAGAATCAAATCATTAATTCATGAGCCTACCTTGTAATTTGACAACTTTTGTTGTTTTTTGCTATGGCTATTTTTCAAAATGCAATCTAAAAAGGGAGATGAAACAACTACATATGGAAAAATACATTATAAAATAGTACAACTACTAAATAGAGCAAACAAATAATGAACACTTGGGAAACTATCCTGATCTAGATGAATCTGCCCCTCATTCTGAGAATTTTAGTTGTTGGTGGATGTTTATTTTATTTATTTGTATGTGGTGCTGAGGATCAAATCCAGTGCCTCAGGCATGCTAGGCAAGCGCTCCACCACTTAGCCACAACCCCAGCCCCTCATTCTGAGAATTTTAAAGACTTCATATTATTCATGAGTTTGCTTTGTTAGAATAAGGCTGGGAAAGGGAGAGGGATGGAGAGAGAATTATTTGTGGGATGCAGTTGGACAGGAGGAATAATTTCTAATGTTCTATAACACAACAGGATAACTATATATGACAACAATTAATTTTACATTTCAAAAGAGAGGATTTTGAATATTCCCAGCACAAAGAAACAATAAATGTTTGAAATGATGGATATGTCAATTACCCTGATACAATCATCACACTGTATATGTGTACTGAAATATCACACAATACCTCATATAAACATGTTCAATTGTGTATCAATTAAAATAAATATTTTTAAATTATTCTTTGTGTCAATGGCTATTCTATGCAAATGTCTAGTTATATAGACTATTGAAAAATCATTTTTCAAACATAAAACTTTTTTTTTATGTTAGCAAGCAATCTGTCATAGAGCCAAGGAACAAACAACTAAATCCTCTAAAACCACACAACTCTAAATCATATTTAACAAGGAGTTTGAGATCAAAAGTTTCTGATCTCAAGGATCTAGCATGCCTCATACAGAATCCATAACAGAATTCACTTACACATAAAAACCACTCTTTTCAATGAGAAGCTCTAAGGAAACAAAAATTAAAATTGGTCTGCTTTGGATAACATACTTCCTTTTTAAGAAACAGCAAAAATATTTCTTTTTCAACACATTGATAATTCCAGTTACTATTTTGAAAAAACAGAACTTCCAAGGCCTATTTATTCTATTCCTTGTTTTAAAATTAGAATCTATATTTATAATCTTTAGACTGTTAAGTTATTCTTTTTAAAATATTTTTTAATTGTTGATGGACCTTTATTTTATTTATTAGTATATGTGCTGAGAATCAAATCCAATGCCTCACACATGCTAGGCAAGCACTCTACCACTGAGCCACAACCCCAATCCCTAAGTTATTCTTTAGTATTACAAAAATTTAACCTAATGAAGTGCTTAATCTGTAACCAGGTAATTTTAACAAACAGATAATTTGAGGTAAAAACTCTACCAAAGCTGTCTAGCAGATTTGGCAACAAATTTGGTTCTGGAAGGCAAGTATAATTTGCTATTTATATAATCTGTAATATATCTAAAAGCACTAGATATAAAGAAAAAAGACCCTATATGGGAAGAAAAAAAAACCATTGTATTAACTTAGAATCCCTCTAATTGTTGTCCTCATTCTAATGCTTATAGTTTTTATGTCCTTAAACTATTCAACCTCTTTGCCTCAATTTTCATCTATAAAATAGGACTAGAAATACTTATATAAGTATGTAAGGAACTAATGAGCTTATGCATTGGACAGAGCTTTGTTAACTATTAAGTTTGCATATATTAAAGTTGTCAATAATTATATGTAATGAAATACAATAGAAAAAGGATACATAGAGAGAATGTTGCTGATACAATAATTAAGTAAACCTAAGTTAAGTGAATAGACAACCCTATTCTATTTTTTACAATCTGTTTATTAAGTTAGGAAAAAAGCCTTCCAAAATAAGTTGTTTTTAATTCCCTCTTCTCTGATAACACTTTTTTTTTTAATTTGTCTTGCCAAACTCATTTATTCACACTTTTCTCCAGGCAGAATTTGGCTGACACATCATGAAAGTAGAGATTAAAAAATAGGCAAAGATCCACGTGTATGCTTTAAGATATAAAATCTTAGAAACAAATTATAAAGCTGGATCTTTCTGAAGGAAGTTTATAAATGGACTAATTTCCTTTGGTTACTAGGCAATTCTGCCTGCCTATGAAGATTTTAGACACATACTGTCATGCACATACGTGGGTGCACAAATATATATAACAATTGTTTTGTGTATATATCATTTATACAGGATATATATAAGTAAACATAAATTTCTTAGAAATAGCATGCATTAGAAAAACATGCCTTTCTGCATGTATTAGGTATTAATCTAGGCATTAATTTAGGAAATATTGTTTTCTATGAGATTTTTTCGGTGGCCAACCATGGGAATAAACCTTTGGCAAACATTTTGAACAAATAACATCACTAGTCAACCTTTTTGCAATTATCAGAGGATTTCCTAGAGTCTGTCCTAAATTTCAAGTTTCTGACTCATATGGCTTTAATTTATACAGATACTAAACACCACCCACCAAAAAAAAAAGCAGTGAGGTCTAACAAAAATCCCTTTCAAATTGCTCCCATCAAATATTTAAAAATAAGAATGTACCTTCAAGTTCTACCTATTGATGTAGAAGGCTGTCAAACATTTCACTTAAGTGATTTCTTTAGTTCTCAAGATTAAGAAAAGAAAAAAAGCTGATTCATCCCTGACTAGTGAAACCATAATTGAACAAAAGAGAAGTCATCACTAACTAAACTTTCTGTGGGATTTTGCACTGCTTATCAGCAAAATAGATTCAAATTTCTTTAAACAAAACAATGGGAAAACAGCTTTTAAATGATCATGAAAATCAATGAATTTTCATCACTGTGACTTCTCTCCTCGAAATGTGCTTAAAACAATTCTGAGTGGCAAGTATTGTGCTGAGTGTAAGGGTGCTAATAAAGAAGCATATGACATGCCTGGCACAGTGGCACACACATATAATCCCAGCAGCTCGGGAGGCTGAGACAGGAGGATCTCGAGCTCAAAACCAGCAAAAAGTGAGGCACTAAGCAACTCAGTGAGACCTGTCTCTAAATAAAATACAAAATAGGGCTGGGGATGTTGGTCAGTGGTCAAGTGCCTCTGAGTTCAATCCCTGGTATCCACCCCCTGCCACAAAAAAAGAAGCATGACACTTCCCATCTTTAAGAGGCTTAAAAAATAGATAAGAAGATGAGCCTTTTAGATGAATTAGGAACCAACAGAAGAAAGAATTTTAAAAATAGTACTAATATAGGTTGTGTGGTATAATAAAGTTCATGAAGTATAAGGACCCACCACAGCAGCCCAGAAGAGTGGCCCCAGGCTCTTCCTTCTGCTTAAAGTTGCTAGCTTACAAAGCAAGAGAACATCTTTAACGAAACCAACCCTATTTCCTGGTCACAAATGAATGGAACATGAAGCATGAGCCAAGACTGCCATAGTACTCCTTCATATGAGACGGTGACCACCTTTTTAAGTTTGAACCAGCAAACTTAAAAAGATAAAGTAGAATCGCTGGGCCTGATGTTGAATAAGGAGTTACAACAAGTTATTATTTCAATTCTCCATGAGGACTTGTGTACCTTCCAGTGTATACAGTGTAAGCACAGAGGGACTATTTGGCTGCTGAGCCAATCCTCTGTGCTTCTTCAATTTCTACATATCCTATAGTAAGTCCCTATTATTTAAGGTTCTCCTTAGAATCCATACCTATATATGAAATGCTAATAAATGTTTTGTAAGTGACCAAAAAGGAGTGAAATGCTCAAATATGGAATGGTACTATACCTAGAATACATGAAATACCTGGAAAGAGGGAGAAACAAACATCTTCGAGGCACGCATATATCTATCTGTAACTCAGGTTCTCCTCTTTTATTATGCAAGTGTTTGAAATAGATGAAAAGATACTTTCAGGTGTTTATACTCTTTATTTGTAGGACAGAAAACTTAAAAATAAATAAATAAAAATTTCCAAAAGTAGGCATCAATCTCATTTGAAAAAGAAATATCAAATGAGTAGGGATATATTGGCAAACAGACATTCAGAGCCAACTGAATCAAAGAGAATCAATAACAATCAGTTGTTGTTACTGCATTTTAAATATACCTTTATTTTATTTTTATGCAGTTCTGAGGATCAAACCCAGTCCCTTATACATGGTATGTAAGCGCTCTACTAGTGAGCCACAATCCCAGTCCAAGAGCCCATTCTTAATAAGAAACAACCCTAGAAAGATTTTTTTAAATCCTTTCTCTAGCTATTACTACATGAGAAAGAAGCATCTAAGGATAAAATTAAAATTTTTATTGAAATGATAGATAAACTAATATATTTCCCTACCTTTCTTCTCAATGTTTTCTTTTTCCCCTCTCTTGAATCACTTTCTTATCTAACTTTACTTGAGCTTTTCTGAATATTTTTGTTTCATGCTCTTGAAATTATTGTTATATTCTTTAATATCCTCTCCCTTTCTAAAAAGACCATCATAAAAACACATTAAGAAAAAAATAAATATTATTTAGCTTTTTTCTTCTTCATGTTATCAGTTATGACACGTCACAAAGTGACTTGGAAGTTTGAGAAAAAAGTTATTCTCCATCCCCAGTACTCCAAATCATATTAAATGTTTTAATACATTTAAAAGATAAAGGGAAAAGACAAGGTAGTTAGAGGGAAACAAGTTATGAATACTGAGCTAGAGGTAAAAACACTTAAAAAAATCGAAAGAACAGAAAACTTTTTGGGCCTTTGTCAAAATATCTGGGTACATAAGCATTCTTTATTGCTGACCTATACCAAGAGCTCAGTAGTTATCCAAGAGTGTGTCTACATTAGAAAAATAATGTCAGCAGCTCAACTGTAATGAGATTAAAGGGTACAGGAATGTCGGGCATGAGGGAGTGTAAGTTTGGGAGAGAGACTTTATTAAATAATGGTACAGTGAACAGTCAATGGCTACTTCTACTTTTTCCAGTTATTAAAACATTTTAAAATATATATTCAATATAAAAATATGGCTTGTTTATTGGCAGTTATTAATGTCCAGTTCCTGCAAAGCAGAAACTTGAGGCTTCAGAAGTTCTGCATTTGTGAGTTTCTATTATACTAATTTCTGCCAATGAAATTAATAACCTAAGTGGGAGAAAAAGTCTACATCCCCCCTGCACAAGTAATGCCACTTGCATTTTAGGAAAGTATTTTAGAAAAGACCAAGAATGAAGTAATTCATTACTTCTTTCATTTTCATTTCAACAAGAGCAAAAAGAACAATCTAGGTATTTAAGAACTAAATTCCTGTCTCATGACATAATTTAAAGTCATTACTATAAAATTAACTCCCTTTCTCCTACGGTTAAGAAAAAATGCAAGACTATTGTTTAGTAACTCTGCTATCTGGGTCTAAGTTTTTCTTTAACATAAAATGCTAAAAAGTGATAAATCACCAATTAGTAAACAAACAATCTAAACAAAACTGAACAATCTAAACAAAACGTTGAGACAGTCTCAAAAGTCTGCCTGAACATCAAAGGGTAGAAGTGGAAATCATTAATTTTCTAACAGTACTTTTCACAGTAAACTAATGAGAAACAGCTTTTCCTACATGCTGGAAAGTGCAACTTGTCTATTTAAAAAAAAAAAAAAAGAACTCTGAAGGGGTGGGAGGGAAAGGGAGAGGGCACAGGAAAGACGGTGGAATGAGATAGACATCATTATCCTAAGTACATGTATGAAGACACTAATGGTGTGAATATACTTTGTATACAACCAGAGATATGAAAAAATTTTGTCTGTATGTGTAATATGAATTGTAATGCATTCTGCTGTCATATATAGCAAACTAGAATAAAAAATTATTTAAAAAGAACTCTGCGCATCTTCTTTTATAAAAATATTTTTTCTATTAAGAAATATTTTATATCTATTTTTTATACCTATTTTTATTTCTATTAAATATAAAAATATTTTTATATCTATTAAAATAACTTTTTTTCTTCCCCAGAAAATACTAACCATGACTTCAATCCATGGTTTCACAACTGTTATTTCTTATATACATTATACGGCTTTCATCAACTAATAAAGTGTCCTGAACTATTAAACAATGAAAGGAAACTATTTGACTACTTGAGTGTTAAAAATATTGTTCCGTAGTAACTTCCATAACATACATTTTAATGCATTTGTTTTAACATCCATCAGTCTCCACATAGTGGTAGACACCTTTTTTAAAAGTATATTCCCTCCCCATTTTAAACAATTATATCAATAGTAAATACTCATCAGTCAATACAGTTGAAGTCTTGCTGAAACCCTGTTCTTAGCTGCCCTCTTGCTGCTAAAAAGGAACTTTAGAAATCCACAAACTTTCTGAGCAAATAAGGTGAGCATAAGGAATCCAATCAAAAGGCAAAGATCATGAGATGCCATGTCTAAAGAATTCCAGATATCTTAGGATATCTGAATAATAACTAAAAATATATAAAACATTTTATCTACCTAATCTACAAATGCCAAAATTTTTTGCCCTAAAATACTGAGCTGCTAGATATTTATAGTTTAGGAAAAGAATTACTAGTAACTGAGAATTTTAGTAATAGTGAGTAGCAACAATAATCAGAGAATGAATTATTTATTTCTACTGTTAGTATAAACTTAATTCTAGCCATATACATCCCCCCCATATTCTTTTAAAAAAAAAAAGACAAAAAAAAAGGAAGGAAGGCTTAGGTTATAAACCATTGAGGAATTCCACGTCACTTGTATGTTTCTGGTTTAACATACAGCACTCTAGAGATATTCACATGGCACCTCTATGAAGAATATATTGTCATTTTGTAGGAAAGGTAAATGGAATGTAAATAGCTATACATTTGTTTCCATTTAGTCTAACATCTGTAAAATTCAGCCATGTTAGTATAAACATTTACATTTGCATAACCTGAATGATTATCTAATGTATTCTTCACTAATAAAGTAAATACTGAAGAGAAGAAAGAGGAATAGAGATTCCCTAGAACACAGATCTAAACATTCCACAATATGTTAATGAGTCCGTGATTCATCTTTAATTCATCTAAAACCTACATTCATCTTAAATTCCTCAATAACCAAATGGAAATTGGCTTTAAAAGCCTAAATATGAAATGTTTATGCTTTTACTTTCCCTTTGGTTATAAACAAATAGTATGGTTATAGGGTTAATTGAGAATAAAAATCAATACACAGCTTACATTTTCTAAATATACAGTCATAGTCTAATTCCATGTGTGCCTTCATGATGCTAAACAGTTCAAAGTCAAGCATATATATAGCACTGAGAGTATTCCACTCACATATTTATTTTATATTGCTTCCTATCTCTCACATCTTTCTATCTCCAACAATATTCAGCCCAATGTCTTATACACAGTAAGTACTTACAAATATTTGCATATTTTTTCAAAATGAACTTACCCTTCGAAAGGACACAACATAAAATGTATCTCCCCTTCTGCGGATGGCTTCAAAGAAGTCTTGATAACTTCTGGGTGAAGCATAATACACTTGTAGCTCATTCCCTGAGTTCCTACTAAAGTAAGAAAAAGGTAGAGTGTTAACAAGTAAAAAATGTCTAATCCTCCCCAAAATACTTTCTACTCTTAAGTCTATGTCTGAATTATAAGAGTCTTTTCAACAAAAAATCAGTAGCATTATAGAAATCATGTTTTTACTTCTTAAAAATTATTTTAAATTGACACATAAAAATTACACATATTTCCGGGGCACCATGTGATGTTTTGATACATGTGTACATTGCTATAATGTTCAAACCAGAGTAAGCATACTTATCACCTCAAACATTTATCATTTCATTATGGTAAAGGCATTCAAAATACTCTATTCTAAAATCATGGCAAGATAAATGGATGGAGTTAGAGAATATAATGCTAAGTGAAATAAGCCAATCCCCAAAAACCAAAGGCTGAATATGACATGAGGGTCTGACTCATAATGACCATGGAGTGGGAAGCATGGGAGGAATGGAGGAATTTTATAGTTAGGGCAAAGGGGAGGAAGGGAAAAGAGGGGTGTGATGGAATAGGAATGATGATGGAATGAGTTAGACATCTTTACCCTAAGTTCATGGATGAAGAAATGAATGGTGTGAAAATACTTTGTGTACAATCAGTGACTTGAAAAATTGTGCTCTATATGTGTAATATGAAATGAATTGCATTCTGCCATCATGTATAACAAATTAGAATAAATAATTTTTTTAAAATACTCTCTTCTAACGTTTTTGAAATATACGTACATAATCATTAGCTATAGTCACTCTTCTACACACCAGAACACCAAAACTTATTTCTCTTATCTAACTGTGACTTAGTACCCATTGATCAACCTTTCCCCATCTATCCTTCCCTCCTGTTCTCCCCAGCATCTGGTAATCACCATTCTATTCCCAACTTCCATGGGATCAGTTTTCAGATTCCATATATGAACAAGATCAATGCAGTATTTGTTCTTTCTGTGCCTGAATGTTCCCCAGTTCCAGTCATGTTGTCACAAATAACAGGATTTCCTTTTTATAGATGAATAATATCCCATTATGTATACAGACCATATTTTCTTCATTTATTCATTACATACAATTAGCTTGTTTCCATTTTTTCACTATTGTGAAAAGGACTGCAATAAACATGCAAGTGCAGATGTTTGGTAGTAACTTTTTTTTTTTAAAGAGAGAGAGAGAGAGAAAGAGAGAGAATTTTTTAATATTTTTTTTTTTTTTTTAGTTTTCGGCGGACACAACATCTTTGTTTGTATGTGGTGCTGAGGATCAAACCTGGCTGCACTCATGCCAGGCGAGCGTGCTACCACTTGAGCCACATCCATTAAAGTAACATTTTGAAAAACCCCAAATTAGGATATTTTTAAGGTCCAGTTCTAATATTCTCATTTCTGAATCAAGGTTCTAAAATATAACATATGGTCAAATATGCTGTAAAACATGTAAAAATTTTTTTAAATTATCAAAACCAAAGATTTCTGCATAAGTTTGTATGATTTAAAAAATTTTATAATGAAAATTAAGTCTGAAGAAATGTTATTTTTCACCATTCTGTCAAATATACAAAGGTGATCTTGCCTATGAGGCTACATCAAAAATGAAAAGAATATAGGTTTAGAAACAAATACACCTGGTTTTGAATTCTTGGTCTACTTGCATGGACATTCTTCAGGGTATGGATCTCTCTGAGTAACCCCAGTTTCCTCATGAATAAAATGAGTATAACCACAGAAGCCTTGGAGGATTTTTAATCGGGTCAGAGATGTCATCTATGTAAATGACCAAGCATGAGTCCTGTTCTATAGGAGTCATTCCACAAGTGCTAGCTTACTGACATGAAAAGCACCATATAGGCACCTTGATAAATTAATGACCAAACTTTAATAATACCTCAAACTATATCATATGTGAAAAGATATACTCAAATGATACTAAGTAGTTCTTAATAATATTTTCAGTCTTTAGTGTTGAACACAATAAACCAACACCCAGAAGAATGAATGGGACTCTATAATGCTTCATTCTTCTCCAAAGAGAAAAAATTTCATTATCAATCAAATATTATTAACTTAAGAGAGAAAAAGATTGACCTAAATGGAAACTATAAATGAGCTATAAGTTCTTCCTTTGAGGGGCTGGGGTGATGGCTCAGTGGTAGAGCGCTTGCCTAGCATGTGTGAGGCACTGGGTTCGATTCTCAGCACCACATATAAATAAAGTTCTATCGATAACTTTAAAAAAATTTTAAAAAAGATCTTCCTTTGAAATAACTGCATTTGCTCATTAGACAGTGCTTGATTACAGTATTTTGGATATACAGACAATTCTTGTTATTTCTGGTAGATGTGTTCTAAAGAGTCACCACTAACAATGAATTAGTGAATCCTAAGACAAATAAATACAGGATTGGGTTAATGTAAGCCTCTGAAAGATGATTATATTTCTGTCATTCAATATGTAACCTCATTTTATGCATGTTTTTGTTTAAGGACACTTTCTTTAATAAACATTGAACTTACAGCCAAAAACATGGTAGCTCATGCCTGAATAAAACTTTATAATACCTTGGACCCTTCATGGGCTTAGGTACACTAGACAGCACCTCAGCAATATGCTTGGGGCCCTTTTAAACAGGACAATTGCCAATAAAAGGTATAAAAATATGAAAAACATGACACTAAATGAACTACAAAAAGGACCTTGTATATACTAAATAGTGAAACAAGAAGGTAAAAGGTTGTCTGGTTTAACCTTACCTTAGACTATCTATGCATGTTTCAAAATGCTGTATTATTTGGGGGTTACAAATAACTTTTATTTTCATTTATTTATATTTTGGTATCAAGGATTGAACCTAGGGGTGCTTAACCAGTAAGCCACATTTTTAAATTTGATTTAGAGACAAGGTCTTGCTGGTTGCTTAGGGCTTCACTGAGTAGCGTAGGGCCTTGCTAAATTGTTAAGGCCAGCTTTGAAATCTTGATCTCTTGCCTCAGCCTCCTGACTTGCTGGGATTACAGGTGTGTGCCATTGTGCTCAGCTACAAATAAATTTTAGCAATTAAGCAAATATAAATCCATAAGTAAGATGATCCATGAATGAGAATGGACTGTAACTCATTAAAAACATTTTTAACTAATGAAAAAATACTATGCCATGGTGAAAGAAAATGCTTAATTCATTTTATTGCATATGGATTTCCAGTTTTCCCAGCACAATTTGTTGAAGAGGCCATCTTTTCTCCAGTATTTGCTTTTGGTGCCTTTGTCCAGTATGAGATAACTGTTTTTATGTGGGTTTGATTCTGTGTCCTGTATTCTGTACCAATGGTCTACAAATCTATTTTGGTGCCAATACAATGCCATTTTTGTTATTATTGCTCTGTAGTATAGTTGCTTTTACTATTTCTATGAGAAGTGTCATTGGGATTTTGATTGGGATTGCATTAAATCTGTATAGTGCTTTTGGTAGTATGATTATTTTGACAATATTAATTCTGTCTGTCCAAGAACAAGGGAGATCTTTCAATCTTCTAAGGACTTCATTAATTTCTTTCTTTAGCATTCTGTAGTTTGTAGAGGTCCAAGGACCTAGGAATTAGACCACAGACCTTGTGCCTAATAAAAGAAAAAATAGGCCCAAATCTTCATCATGTCAGATTAGGCTCCAACTTCCTTAGTAAGACTCCTAGCACAAGAAATAAAATCAAGAATCAATACATGGGATGGATTAGTGAAGATACTCCTAGGTATAGTACTTTCTTTGAATTGTTTCAAAAGCTTAAGTACTATTGTGTAGTGAAAAGGGAATTTTATGTCAAATGCTAGGGTCTGAATTCTGGTTCTGGCACTTGGTTCTATGACAATGAAAAATTACAAAAAAAAATTAATGACTTGTCCAATTTTTTCATATAAAAAATATACTTCAAATTATTATATGGATTTAAAGATAAAAATGAATAAAGCATCCAGCAAGACATCTGCATAGAGCAGTGAAAAACAATATTCCCCTCCCTTAGGCTTACGAAATAGAGGCAAATTAAGGAGAGGGGAGCTATGTGTTTTTAAGATTTTCAATAAAAT
This sequence comes from Ictidomys tridecemlineatus, assembly GCF_052094955.1. NCBI lineage: Eukaryota > Metazoa > Chordata > Mammalia > Rodentia > Sciuridae > Ictidomys > Ictidomys tridecemlineatus. Next base: position 116,196,452 of record NC_135487.1, read on the forward strand.
TACAAATGAACAGCATTCTGCATTTAAGGGACTGAGGAGAGATTATCCTTAGAAATTATCTGACTTTACTAGAAGTAGTATTTTTTAGAAGTAGTATATTTATATGAATTAATATGAAAGGCACAGATTAAGACAAATTAAGGTAAAAAAGAACTATGAATTTCAACTTTACTAAAACACAAGCTATTTTAAATTCCCTGGCCAAAAGCTTCTTGATAATTTCTTACCTGATACTAGTGGTTTCTGTGTATTGGACAGCCATCAGCTGAGAATTTGAGCCCTGTTCTAGAGCACCCTGAAAGAGAAAAAGAAAAAAAAAACAAAAAAAGGTCTAATGCCATATAGTGAAATTATATGATGCTATTCCTATGCTGTCTTATTCTACATTTATATGTATTAAAGAATTCATATTGGTTTTTCTATGGATGTTGTGACAAATTAAGCTCATGTAATTAAACATCAGCATAAAAATCCAAACCCTTTAGCTCACAGTTTCACAGAGATGTGGCTCTTGGAGATTAAGACACTCAAAGCACTTACCCATATAGAGTTTAAAGAAAAAGAACAGAAGTTTAGACCAAGCACAGGTTTTATGAACAAGCTATACAAGTATTACTGGACACATTACAACTTAAATTTATCTAAAATAATTATGTTTATCAATGAAAAGTTCCTAAGCAGTATGAAAAATCCAAAATGAAACTAGATCCCCATTGTTTACTTAAACACAAATATATTCATGCCAATACATTTATGGACTATTTGTGATTAAAGAGATCTCACTGATGACTCACTTGGCAAGAAACCAGTTTAATCTGGAACCATCAGTAGTCCACACATGCTACACTAAAAACCTTTCTTTAACATGCGTCTGTGACCTTGTTATACTTCCTGGCAGTTTTGTAAGCTGATCTTCAGAAGAATTTGGTAAAGGTATCAGAATTCAAAGACATATTACTATTATTACACTATAAAGTGACCCTACTGCTACCCAATCAGTGGCTTAAATAATTGTTTAATTATACATCTCCTGGCATTTGTTTATTTTTGTGCTTTCTATTTCTCAATTTTTTGTTCTTTATTTGTTTTTCTTTTCCTATCCTCTTTTCATTAAACTAGTTCAATTCCATTTATATTTCTTGTATTGGCTTTTTAGCTGTCTAGTAGGACTCCATTATCCATGATTTTGCTAACTATTGTTCCAGTTATCCTTGGTTAACTGTGATCAAAAATATTAAAGGGAATATTCCAGAAAAAAAAATAATCCCTATATTTTAAATTCTGTGCTATTCTGAGCAGTGTTATAAAATCTCAAGCCTTCCAGCTCCATCCTGCCCTGGACATGCTGTATTCACTATTTATCTGTTTCACTTAGTAGTCATCTCAGTTATTAGATCAACTTGTCATGGTATTACATGTCTTGTGTTCAGGTAACCTTTATTTTACCTAATAATGGCCTAAAAGCACAAGAGTAGTGATGCTGGCAATTTTGTTACGGTATATTTTTACAATTGTTCTATTTTAATGTTAGTTATTGTAGTTTGTCTCTTATTGTGCCTAATTTATAAATTAACCTTTATTAGAGCTAAGGATGTATAGGGAAAAAATAGTACATACATAGTACTATCCACTTTAAGTTAATCACAATGTACCTAGAAATAGTATTTGAACAATATAAAATTCTAGCAGTATAATTCTTTTTGAAAAATTCCTTTATTAGTGTGTTATAGTTATACATACTAGTGGGGTTAATTTGGACATATTCATAAATGCTTATAATATATTTTGCTCCACTGCAGACCCCTGCTTAGCAGTATAATTCTATTTACCCATTCATCTTTGTATTCTTTTATTAAATATTAACCTCACAACCATTTTTCCTTTTGCTTTAAAAAGACAATACTCTTTTAAAAACATTTAAACATACGAAGCACACAGATTTTTTAAGCCTGCTTTTTATTAGTAATAAGATATTACTTATTCTTGTATCCTTCCTTCCTCTGTGTGTTATCATTTTTCTTAGTCTAAAAAACTTTGGGAATGTCTGACAGTTTGGGTTTTCTGGATATCAATTTTCTCAGCTTTTTGTCTATCTGAAAATATCTTTATTTTGCCTTCATTTTGAAAGATATTTTCATTAATTTGTCCCTGCACCTTTTCTAACAACTCATATTCTAGGAAGAGGGTAAGATTATGAGAGAGGATGTGTCAAATCAAAGACATAATATTTAAAAGCAACAGAAATTTCAAATAAATGTCAATTTGCCAGAGTTGCAAAATATTTTATAAGACTTTTGACTCCTTGTGGCATTTGAAAGAGGTAATCTGGAGGAAAAAGAAAGTTGAAATAAAAAAAGAAGATAAAAGAAGAGCAATTTCAGGCTCTCTACCCTATGGAAGAGAATCAAAGGAATTTTTACATGCTTTAGAATCGACAACAGTACAAGCAGAATGATCTTTCTGTTCCTCTAATGGAGAACTTCTTTTGCTTGGATAAATATAGATTCATCCTTGCCATTCCTTTTTTGGTAATACCTAAGATTCCTACAATTCTGACCATGATCTAAGCCCCCTACAGTAAGATATGCACCCCAAATAGAGAAAGAGACAAGACTTTAAGTTACAAATCTTCTCTAAATGAACAAAGACTATAAAACTAAAATAAAATTATTTTTCTTGTGTTGGAATTCCTTTAAGATTAAAGAACAAACCCCTTCCACAGTAAATACGTTATTTTTTAATCTAATGAACAGGATAATATGACAAATTGTATCTAAAAATAAGACAAAACAAAACAAACAAAAAATCCTCATTAAGGCCAAGAATTTGAATCTAATTTTTCATACAGAACACTATAGCAGCTATGTGGGATTATCTATTGGCAATTACCTATTTTTGCCTCCTGTGCTCTTCCCCTGTATTGCAAAAGATGGAAGTCTAAAAACCACATTACCTAAACTCTTTTGTCAGCAGGGTTCTGGATATAAATTAGGTTCTGACAATAAAATGTGCCTTGTTCCAGATTTAGAAAGCAAAATAAAATTAATTTTTTCTCTAGCCATGATAGCAGCTGATGTGTAAGACTTAGCAGACAAGAGTTTTGCGGTACCTAACTCTGCAGTCTAATGCCAGTAAGCAGGATGGGGGCTATGAGGTACCCACAGCATATACTTACCGCCTGGTAGCCTCTAAAAGTACTAACAACCAATACAATTGCCATAGTAGGAGAAGAAAAGGTATTGGAGAGGGCCAGAGAAGCACATAGTAGAATCATAATAGATTATCTATGCACATACTAGATAATAGATCATCTAAGCACATACTTGATAATCATAGAATCTCAGAAAGTCAGAGTTTGAGTTCACCAACATGAAATGCTCACATTATTGATGAAAACAGTTCTATAATGGCAAAATCTATGTCTCTTAATATAATTTTAATATGCTTTTGAATAAATCACATGCTGCTTACAGTTAAGTCTCCAAAAAAATCAAATAGTTAAGATGTTTCCATTAGCCTATAAATATGCAAACCTTGTGTCATATCTTCTATCTAAAAATAAAACCTCTTTCTTGATTCCTGTAGCTACTCTATTTCTCTATTTAGACTTATGGAGATGATCCTAAAATACTCTTTTCCATGAGGCCTTTATCATCACAACTATAATGAAATAACTTTCAAAAATCAAGTTCTAATGGTTGATTTTAATGATAATTTCTTAGTCATCATCTTAACATTTCTTGACCTCTGTAATGATTAATCATATACCTCCTTCTTAAGACACTCTTTGCTTGGGGTTTGGGGTACCACAATCCTGCATTTTCTCCTATCTTACTGGTCAGTCCCTCATCTTACTTCTCAATTGCTAGTTCTTCTTTCTCTTTCAGCCACTAATGTTGGAGTTGGCCCAGGGCTCAATGCCTCACTCTCTCTTTTTTCCTTTTTAGTTTCTCACACTCCTGTCTCCAGTTCCTCTTTCCCCAATCTTGTTATCAATAATGGCATCTCTGTTCAACTAGTACTTAGCATGTAGGAATTTCCATTAATTCCTTTTTATTTTACAGCAACAATTTCTAACAGCTCTAATTTCAAAATATATTTGACATCCAAGTGCTTTCCTCTAGCTCCACATCTACCCCACAAGTACAGGCTCCACAGATCTCTTATCTAGACTACTGAAATAGCATCTTAACTGGCCTCCCTATTTCCATTCATACCCCCACACCATGGTCTACTTTGTGTAGCAACTGGAATGATCTTTTAAAAATATAAGTTAGGACAAATTTCTAAAGACATATATGACCTCCCCAAATTGAATCAGGAGGGCACAGAAATGATGAATTCCAAGCAATGAAATTGAATATGCCATCAAAAGCCTACCAACAAAGAAAAGCCCAGGACTAAATGAATTCTCAGCTGAGTTCTACCAGACCTTCAAAAAAGAAATAACACCAATTCTCCTCAAATTATTCCATGAACTAGAAAAGAAGGGAACCCTTCAAACTCATTCTATGAGGCTAGTATCATCCTAATACCAAAACCAAAGACACATCAAGAAAAGAAAACTTCAGACCGATATCCTTGATGAATACAGATGCAAAAATTCTTATAAAATACTGGCAAATCTCATACAAAACATATTAAAAAGATACCACACCATGATTGAGTTTCATCCCAGGGATACAAGGTTAGTTCAACATATGGAAATCAATAAATGTAATTCAACATATAAACAGATTTAAGGACACTAATCACATGATTATCTCAATAGATACAGAAAAAACATTTGACAAAACACAGTATCCATTTATATTCAAAACACTAGAAAAAAACTAGGGATAATAAGAATATACCTTAATATTGTAAAAGCTATCTACATTAAACTAAAGGGCAATATCATTCTAAATGGAGAAAAACTGAAAGCTTTTTCTCTAAAACTGGAATAAGACAGGGATGCCCTCTTTCACCACTCCTATTCAAAATAATCCTTGAAACTCTAGCCAAAGCAATTAGGCAAAAGAAAGAAATTAAAAGGATATGAATAGGAAAAGAGGAGCTCAAACATTCCTATCAGCCGAGAACGTGGTTCTATATTTAGAAGACTCAAAAAATTCCACCAGAAAACTGCTAGAACTCGTACAAGAATTCAGCAAAGTAGCAGGATATAAAATGAACAAACGTAATCAACTGTGTTCCTATACATCTGAGGGGAGCCACCCCTGAACTATTTGAACATCTTCACTGGGCCTTGAGCCAAGGAGATTTTGATTTAGCATTGCAAGCTCTGTTGTGGCTCCTCCCACTTAATGGATTGTGCAAAACACTGACCTCTGTCTTTGCTCCCCTAGGGAGACAGATCTTGTAGCTCTGGAGTTGGGCATAACCCACTGGGAGCTGGACAACCCACCTCCTGCTTTATTTGGCATAAAAACACTCTATGGAAAACCTTTGAAGGTTCCCCCATATAACAAAGCAACTGCAGGCTCTCGCTCTCTTTCCAGTGTGGAAGCTCGACCTCTAAGGTTGAAGAGCCGTCCTACCCTCCCTTTTCACAATTACTTTCTCTAGCGTATTTCTTTTCTGCCTTTTTTTGTTAGCTTAATTTCACGTCCAGCCCACTTCATGTAGAGGAGACCTAAATTCCCACCACGGGCACGGGACGTGGGCGAGATACACTAATGATGAATCAGTGGAAAGAAAATTTAGGAAAACTATCCCATTCACATTAGCCTCAAAAACAACCAAGCCAAAACAAAACCAAAAAAAAAGTGGGATTCAATCTTACAAAAGAGGTGAAAGACCACTACAGTGAAAACTACAGAACACTAAAGAAAGAAATTGAAAAAGACCTTAGAAGATAGAAAGATTTCCCATGTTCTCAGATAGGCAGAATTAATATTGTCAAAATGATCATACTATCAAAAGCGCTATACAGATTTAATGCAATTCCTATTAAAATCCCTATAACATTCTTCATAAAAATAGAAAGAGCAGTCATTAAATTCATTTAGGAAAATCACAGGCCCAGAATAGCGAAAGCAATCTTTAGTGAGAAAAGCGAAGGATGAGGCTCACCGTACTAGAACTTAGTTTATATAATAGAGCTATAGTAATAGCAAAACAGACAAGACCAATGGAATAGAAGAAACAGAGATAAACCCACATAAATACAATTATCTCTTATTAGACAAAGGCACCATAAACATATATTGGAGAAAAGATGGCCTCTTCAACAAATGGTGCTGGGAAAATGGAATCCATGTGTTACAGAATGAAATTTAACCTCTTTCACCCTGCACAAAACTCAACTCAAAGTGGATCAAAGACCTATACATTTAACCAGAAACCCTGTGCCTACTAGAAGAAAATGTCAGTCTAAAACTCCATCATTTGGCTTAGGAACTGAATTCTTCAATAAGACTCCTAAAGCACAAAAAGTAAAATCAAGAATCAATAAAGGGTATGGAATCAAACTAAAAAACTTCTTCACAGTGAAGAAAACAATCAAGAACATGAAGAGAGAGTCTACAGAATGGGAGAAAATCTTTGCAACCTGCAACTAGAGGATATTTAAAGAACTAAAAAACCAAGTAACCCAATCAATAAATGGGCAAAGAAACTGAACAGACACTTCACAGAGAAGAAATATGATCAGTCACTCAATAAATGTAAAAAAAAGTTCAATATCTCTAGCAATTAAAGAAATGCAAATGACACCATTTTCATCTCATTCCAGTCGGAATGGCAATTTTCAAGAATACAAGTAACAATAAACGTTGGCGAGGATGTGAAGAAAAGGGTACACCATACATTGCATTCCCCACCAGAGACTGCAAATTGGTGCAACCACTATAGAAAGCAGTATGGAAATTCCTCAGAATCATGATTTGACTCAGCTATCCCACTCCTCAATTTATACCCAAAGGACTTAAAATCAGCATACTACAGTGATGCAGCCACATCAATGTTTATAGCAGCCCAATTCACAGTAGGCTAAGTTATGGAACCAACCTAGGTGCCTTCAACAGATGAATGGATTTTTTAAAATGTGGTGTGTGTGTGTGTGTGTGTGTGTGTGTGTGTGTGTATGTAATATACATATGTACATACATATAGATGCATACATACATATATATGTGTGTATATGTGTGTGTGATGGAATATTACTCAGCCGTAAAAAATGATGACTTTATGACATTTGTCAGTAAACTGATGAATCTGGAGACTATCCTGCTAAGTGAAATAAACCAATCTCAAAAAACCAAAGGTTGAATGTTTTCTCTGATATATGGATGCTAACATACATAAAGAGAGGGTGAGGGGAGAATGGAAGTTCAGTGGCTTAGACAAAAGGGAATGAAAAGAAGAGAGATAGGAATAGGAAAGACAGTGGAATGAATGAATCTGATACAACTTTCCTATGTATATATATGAACACACCACAATGAATACTCACATCATGTACAACCACAAGACTGGGCTCCTAATTAGAATAAGACAAACTCAATGTAGTATAAATATGTCAAAATATACTTGTACAACTAAAAAGGGCAAATAAAACTTTAAAAATACATACAAACCAGGAGCTGTGGATGTAGATCAGTGGTAGAGCACTTGCCTAATATATGAGAAGCCCTGGATTCAATCCCTAACCCTCTCCTCACCCTGCCATATACACATTCACACATAAAAATCAGGTCAAGTCACTACCCTAATCAAGTCTTTCAATGGTGTTTCGTCATGCCAAGGATGAAATCCAACATTCTCACCACAGCCTATGAAACTGCGTATTATTTCACCTCTGCAAGTCTCTCTAATATCATCTACCATCTTCCCTCAGTCAATGCATTCCAACCTTACTCAACTTCTTGATGTTGCCTACAGAAGTAAACTGTTCCTTCTTAAAGATCTTTACATTTGCTGTTTCTCTCTCTAGAAGATCTTTCACCAGATTTTCCCCTAAATCTTTACATTGTTTACTCTAACATTTTCTGTCTACATAGTAAAAAACAATGTTGTCATTGCAACTTTTTCTTCTTCCTGAGCATTCAGGAAGGCTACATATTCCCAGTCTCTCTTATAGTCAATTAGGCAAAATGACAATTTTAGCCAACTAAACAGTGGCTAAAGTCCAGGCCTGATCCCTAAAACCATTTGTATTATCTTCCACACTCTCTTCCCACCATTTAAAACTAGAAACAAAGATTTCAAGTTATCAAGTTGTTGGAGCTATACATGAAGGTACATGGATCCCTAAGACACTATTTGGAGAAAAGCCATTCTAGAGAACTATGTTAGACACTGTAAGAATCAAGTTTTTATTCTATTAAGCTAGGGAGATTTTAAGGTCATTCTAACAGCCAGCATTAATTATCTTGACAATACCTTATTAAATTGAAACTTTTTCAGAGAAGCCTTTTCTGACCACTCAATCTAAAATAGCTTTTCATTTCTCAATTCAAATTCTAACTTTCTACCACGCTTTACTTTTTAGAGAATTTATCTTAAGTTTGAGGTACCTGTGCATTTATTTATTTATTGTTTAGTTCTCCCACTAGAAGGGGAGAGACTTTATTATACTCGCTACTGTATTCCAGGGTCTGGAACAGTTCCTGGCTCATTATCACTACCACAGATAATGTTTATTGGGTACTCACACTGTGCCAGTTGCTAGTCTAAGCACTTCAGAAGTAGCAACATATATCTGATGAATGATGAATGATTGTAAATGGTGCTTTGTGGCAAACAAGATTAAGATAGAAGCTTTACTGAATAGCTGAGTAAGCACTGTCATTAAACCCAGTAGTGGCACTTTTCTATGTTCAAAATTGTCCTCCATTGATGTGTCCCATGTTTTAATACCCTATTTCTGAAGAGCTCTCAGAAGTAAGGAAACAAAAGGTATTGTTTATTACACCAGTGGTGCCAAAAATATTTGATAAGATATCCATGCACAGTAACTCCTGGACAGAAGCAAATTTGAAGAAGAGAGCAGGAAAGCGCATCATGCCTGAACACAGGAAATGAGTATTATAAAACTTAAACCAAGTGCCATAAAACCTGGGCTAAGAACATTGGTGGCAATGAAGCTGCACTAGAAGCAGCTATGAGAAGTAGGTAAAGCTTAAGCTTGCCATATCTTCCAGGAGAGATACCACCTCTGTGGCGGGGTAGGGAGAGAGCTTCCAATGATTAGCAATCACTATTCCAAGACAAGTAGAAACAAACCTGAAGAACACGAGTTTTCTGTTGATTATTTGTCATTCTTCTTGACTTGGTCCTTTCCACTTCATGTCTATGAACCCAACCTCGAAGTTCATGATTTAATCTATAAAACAGATATTCAATTAAACATATTTTTCAGAAATAAAATTCTTATCTCCTGGTGAGAAATGAATTTAATCATTCTGTAGGTTCCAAAGAGTGTTCCAAGTGCCTAATTACTCAGTATTTCTCTTTGATTTGAATAACTAAGATTCTTAACTGAATATTTAGTAAGATATGCATTTTTATATAGTAGGTTCCTCCATCAAAAATTCAAAATTTAAAGAAAACCATAGCTAAGTATTTGCCAAATATAAATATTGAATGCAAAGTGTTTTTTTTTTCCTCTTGGGCTGTGTGATATACAAATATCTAAGACACTGGAGAAAACAATCCATAGGACTCCTATTGCAAAAGAATATATTAAGGCCTTTGAAAATCATGCCTTTGGAGAGAAGGAAAACCTAACTACCTGGGAGGGGGGAATAAATTTTTCCAATAGTAGAAATTTAAAAGATCAATTCAATAAAACTTCCCTTTATTTTTCTTACTTTCTACAGAAGTTGCAAATATGTTAGACTATCCTTATTTAACTATAACTGAGTACTATTTAACATTAAAAAAGGAGGCAGTTTTTAAGGCTCAAGGATATGTCCAAAATCAGGAAAAAAAATTGAGAAAAGGCGATACAAGAAGGGTGCAATAATGGGAAAGTGTCTCTAGAACCACACAACCTCAAATTATTGTCTTCCTAATTTGAAGAAAAAGGTACCTTCTGCTACGAAAGTCACTACCCATAAGCTTAGCACTTAGCCTGGAATTTTAATTAATTTCATTCTGTAGTTTTCAAATAAGACATATTGCAATATGCAACCATTATATTAAACAGACCCATAATCATCTATCTCAGACTAGTAGGGCAACTGCATAGCAACTGATATGCCTGTGGCTATCCAACAAATAATTTAGAGATTCAACCACTCAGCAAATCTGAACAAAGACTTTCCTAGGTTCCAAAGCTAATCATGGGAGCCCACTTATTTATTTTACAACAACTTATAATACTTACCTGAGAGATTCTGTTGTGTTAATCAGGGGTTGACAAGGAGGAGGAGGAATATAAAGTAGTGGCTCTTCAGTTAGCACCATTAGAGCTTTGTCATTTGAAACAGAATGATCATATCTGAAACAAACATGCAAAAAATTTGATTTCTTGCTTCCTAAATTCCTAGCAAATTTGATATAAAATCATCAACTTATATGAATTCATATCTAGGATTTGATCTTCATCAAAATCTTAGGTAAAAATTAGAATCTGAACTGGAGACATTATTGCTATTTATTATTTTCAGTCTGCTATTTTATTTTTACTGGGCCTTTACTGTTGATCTATATTCCAGACCTTATTATATTTTATTTTGAAACAGGGTCTTACTCATTTGCTGAGGTTTTCAATAAATTGGTGAAGCTGGCTTTGAACCTGTGATCCTTCCACCTAAGCCTCCTGAGTTGCTGGGATTACAGAGGTTTGTCTGCTATTTTAATCTCTATTACTAAAAATTCTTATTTAGATTAGTCCTGAATTTCTTTACATAAGATGCTCTGGATTTATAAAACTAGATGTGCTAAAACACTAAAAAGGAAAAAAATATAAATTCATAAAACTGAACATGGCAATATTCACACTTTTCATTTATTCATTCAACAAATATTTGTTAACTGCTAACTGTGTGCTGGGTATCCAAAAGCGAACAAGAGAAATGAAGTCTCTGCCCTCAAACAGGGAAGACGGACCAAATAAAAGGGGAAAAGGCATAAATAAATCCAAACTGGTATGTATTATGAAAGAAACAAACAATTGAAATTTCAAAGCAGCAGTAGTACTTACTGGCCTGAGAAGGAGATGGTATTTAAGATAAGGCCTAAGTGATAACTAGCCCCACAGAGAGAAGGGGAAGAGTATTCTGGGTAGAATCAGGTGAGGGAAAAAGCAAGCTCAAAGAACATAAGACCCCGGGCTTAAGAGTTGTGAGCAGACAAAAGGTAAGCAGGCACAAGAAGTGAAGAAGACAGAGGAAAATGAGATCAATATAAGGAACTGCTACATGCAAAGAGAAGTCACAATCATATTTTAAGAACATATTTCTATTTACATTTACACCTTGACACTATACAAAAAATAAATTTAATGAAAAGGAGAAGCCTAAAGACCAGTTAGGAGAGAAGTATAGCAATTCAAGCAAGAACTGACAATAGCATGGACTAGTTTCATGGCAATAAAAATGGAGACAGTAGACCAATTCAAGGAAATTTTGGAAAGAAGTTCAACAACAGTGGTGAAAGAGATAAACAAGGGTTTCTCACTTAAACAACAGAAAAAAAAATGAAGACTGTTGTAGAAAACCAATTGGAGGTACAACAAGAAAAGGAACCAAATTATACCTTGCATATGTTAAGTTTGAAATATTACAAAAGAGAAGTCAAGCCGGGGTGCACACATGTAATTCCAGCAACTTGGGAGGCTGAGGCAGGAAGATTTAAGTTTGAAGTCAGCCTTAGCAATTTAGCAAGGCCCTTAGCAACTTGGTGAGGCCCTGTCTTAAAACTAAACAAAATTTAAAAAGATGAGATGTCCCTTAATGGTAAAGTGTCCCTGGGTTCAATCTCTGGAAAAAGATGGGGTGGGCCAAGGAGACAAGTAGATACATGTGTTTGGAGTTTGATGACTCAAAAGAGAAGTATGGACTAGAAACATACATCTCAGACATGAGATACAGATATGGATTCTGTGTTAAATTATGGGTGAGTCACTTAGGCAGAAAGAAAACAAAAAAGCTCACAGTTCAAAACTTTGATATTTGGATAGAGGAGGAGCCCACCGAAACCAACCAACCAACCAAACAAAAACAAACTATGAAGCATCCTCAGTAAAATGGAAGACTAACATACGTATCACCACAAAAGAAATGTCTTTTCAAGGAGAGAGTGATCCACACAGTCAAATGCTAAGGAAAGGTGAACTTAAGATGAAGACAGAAATTTCCATTGGATTTGGCAATACTGAAATCACTGGCCTCCTTGACAAAAATAATTTTGGCAGAGTGGAAAGCTAACTTCAAGATAAATTCAGACAGAAGAAAGAAATGAAAGGGATATGAATAGGAAAAGAACAACTCAAACTATCACCATTTGCTGATGACATGATTCTATATTTAGAAGACCCAGAAAATTCTACCAGAAAACTTCTAGAATACATAAATGAATCAGCAAAGTAGCAGGATATAAAATTAACACACATAAATCCTCAGACAACTTGGAATGGAACCACCATTTGATTCAGCTATCCCACTCCTCAGTTTCTACCAAAGGGATAAAATTCAGCATACTATAGCAACACAGACACATCAATATTTACAGAAGCTCAATTCACAATAGCTAAAACCTAGGTGCCCTTCAACAGATGAATGGATAAAGAAAATAATGTTGTCTCTACACATGGAGTATTACTTATCCATAAATAAGAATGAAATTATGGCATTTGCCAGTAAATGGATGGAACTGGAGAATATCATGCTAAGTGAAATAAGCCGATCCCCCAAAAAACAAAGGCTGAACTTTTTCCTCCGATATGCGGATGCTAATTCACAATAAGAAGGGGATTAAGGGAGAATAGAAGTACTTTGGATTAGACAAAGGGAAATGAAGGGAAGGGAGGAGAAATGGGAATAGGAAAGATAGTAGAATTAATCAGATATTACTATCCTATGTGCATATGTGATTACACAAGCAATGTAATTCTACATCATGTACAACTAGAAGAAAGAGAAGTTGTGCCACAGTCTGGCTGGGCACAAAATCATGAGCCACTCAAGCAGGAACAAACTTTATTTCCAAAACTCCCGCTAACGCCACGCACCACGTGGCCTTCTCCAGGGACACACCACACCAACGGCAATCCCTCCTCTGGAAATCCCTCCTACCACACTTCCCCAACCAATGGGAACTCTCCAGGAGTCCCTGAGAGCTCCAAAGTAGCAGGCCAAGGTGGGCAGCAGGGGTCTAATATCCAATTGAATGCACATCTTAACATAATCATTATCATCTCAATGGCTTGCTGGTGTCACCTTTCAACCAAAAATGCCAGGTGACATTCCTACTGGGCTATGGCTCTTAGCAAAGTTGTACTCCATATACGCATAATGTCAAAATACATTCTAGTATCATGTATAAATAAAAAGAACAATTTTTTTAGAGAGAGAGAGAGAAAGAAAGAATTTTTCAATATTTTATTTTTTAGTTCTCGGCGGACACGACATCTTTATTTTATTTTTATGTGGTGTTGAGGATGGAACCAAGCACCCCATGCATGCCAGGCGAGCATGCTACCGCTTGAGCCACATCCCCAGCCCCTACAAATTTTTTTAAAAAGGCAAAAGTCAAAAGAAAAAAAAAAGGTAAAAGTCAGAGATCTGTGTGTATGCCATATACAAGGGAAAAGAAGCAAGAGCTGAAGATATATAGAACATTCTTCCCTGCAACTTGTATCAGGAATATTCTTTTTAAAAAAAAAATTTTGTAGTTATAAGTAGACAGCATGCCTTTATTTTATTTGTTTATTTTTATGTGGTGCTGAGGATCGAACCCAGTGCCTCACATGTGCAAGGCAGGCGCTCTGCCACTCAGCCCCAGCCCCAGCCCCAGCCCCAGCCCCAGCCCCAGCCCCAGCCCCAGCCCGAGGAACATTCTTTTTGTCCTCTCCTCTGGCTATTAAGGTTAAATAGAGCTAAGTTGTTTGGAATAAAACAAAAATGTTGATACACAGGAAATGACTATACACATAGAAAGAGATCAGCCTAAAATTAACAGTGGAGGGAGAAGGAAAAATATCTGTCTTGTGCTTGGTAAATGAATGCCTGTAAGAGGCAGCTGCTCTCTCGCTCTCGCGCTCTCTCTCTCTCTCTCTCTCTCTCTCTCACACACACACACACACACACACACACACACACACACAAAATCTTACAAAGACCTGTCACATATACATTATGTTAAAAATCATGCCTGTACACTTACAAAACTATAAGCAAGGTAGTCCTTGAGAAAAGTCTAAGACTATTTTATTTTTTAAATTTATTTATTTATTCTAACTAGATATATATGAGAGCAGAATGTATTTTGATTCATTGTACACAACTGAAGCACAACTTTACATTTCTTTGGTTGTACACGATGTAGCATGTACAGTCATACATGTATCTAAGGTAATGACATCCACCTCATTCCACCATCTTTCCTGTCCCCATGCACTCTCCATACTCTCCCTCCCATTGCCCAGTCACAGTTCCTCCATTTTTGTCATACCTCCCTCCTCCCCGTTTTTGGATCAGCACCCACATATCAGAGAGAACATTCGGCCATTGATTTTGGGGGGATTGGCTTACTTCACTTAGCATGATATTCTCCAACTCCATCCATTTATCTGCAAATGCCATAATCTTATTCTCTTTTAATGCTGAATAATATTCCATTGTGTATATATACCACAGTTTCTTTATCCATTCACCTACTGAAGGACATCTAGGTTGCTTCCACAGTTTAGCTATTGTGAACTGAGCTGCTATGAACATTAATATTGCTGTGTTACTATAGTATGCTGATTTTAAGTCCTTTGGATATAGACTGAGGAGTGGGATAGCTGGGTAAAATGGTGGTTCCATTCCAAGTTTTCTAAGGAATCTCCATACTGCTTTCCAATTGGCTGCACCAAGTTGTAGTCCCACCAGCAACATAACTGTTTTCCAGATTGGTTGTACCAATTTACAGTCCCACCAGCAATGTATGAGAGTGCCTTTTCCCCCATACTCTCACCAACATTTATTGTTGTCTGTATTTTTTATACCTGCCATTTTGACTGGCATGAGTGAAATCTTAGAGTAGTTTGATTTGCATTTCTTTAATTACTAGAGATATTGAACATTTTTTCATATATTTGTTGATTGAGTGTATATCTTCTTCTGAAAAGAATCTGTTCAGCTGTAAAAACTGGAACAAAGACAGATATGCCCTCTTTCACCACTTCTATTCAACATAGTCTAGCCAGAGCAATTAGACAAATGAAAGAAATTAAAGGAATATGGATGAGAAAAGAACTCAAACTGTCTTTTTTTGCTGACATGATTCTATACTTAGAGGATCAAAAAAACTCCACCAGAAGACTTCTAGAATGCATAAATGAATCAGCAAAGTAGCAGGATATAAAATCAACATCCATAAGTCAAATGCATTTCTATACATAAGTGATGAATACATTGAAAGAGAATTAGGAAAACTACCTCATTCACATTAGCCTAAAAAAAAAAAAACCTTGGTAATCAACTTGGTAATCAACTTAACAAAAGAAATGAAAGACCTCTACAATGAAAACTACAGAACACTAAAGAAAGAAATTGAAGAAGACCTTAGAAAATGGAAAGATCTCCCTTGGCTTGGATAGGCAGAATTAATACTGTCAAAATGATCATACTACCAAAAGCATTATACAGATTTAATGCAAGTCCAATCAAAATCCCAATGACATTCCTCATAGAAATAGAAAAAGCAGTCATGATATTCATCAGGAAAAATAAGAGACCCAGAAGAGCTAAAGTAACCCTTAGCAAGAAGAGCGAAGCAGTTGACATCACTATACCAGACCTTAAACTATACAACAGAGCAACAGTAACAAAAACAGCATAGTATCGGCACCAAAATAGATTTGTAGACCAACGGTACAGAAGAGAGGACACAGAGACTAACCCACATAATTACATCTTATATTTAGTTATCTTATCACATAATTAGTTATCT